>NW_023494795.1:18329898-19020731 GCF_904425465.1 Colossoma macropomum | reverse complement strand
CTTTATGCTTCCTAATGCAAGTGAATTATCTTGTATCTGTTCTCTTCAGAAATTTGTCATTTTACATGCACATGAAAAAGAAATTGGCAAGACAACTAAGACATGTTTGGGAAGTTTCTTGTGTGAATTTTAGTGTCTCTTTAAATGAAAGGGTGGTCTCAGACTTTTGTACAACTAAATATTACCTTTCCATCAGTGCTACTTAGGATACACAATTCCAGTCTTGATTATACAGTCTTAACTGTACAGTCAACAGTTTTATTGTCTATATTTTTTTATTTTAAACTTCAATAATGTGAATTAATAATGGCTGATATTTTAATACAATCTTGAATGCATACGCAAAAAGCTTTGATTTGAAGAGTTCTTAATTTTGAAAGAGATTCTTACAGCCACAAAAGATTCTTCATAATCATCCCCTTCTTCAGCAGCAGGTCATGGTCATTTATTTGGCCAGTCTGGAGATACAGTATTTTATTTTTATTAATTATAAAATTTGTATAAGTTGAAAGGTTTCAGGAGTGCTGGCAGGGCTGGATAACATTAACGTAGCTGCAGTGAATGGAATTCAGTGCCTGTAAATGAAATATTTATTTGTGGAACAGAATGGATGCTGAAGATGAAGAAGGAGCAGAAATATAAGTTTTGTTGATTTCATTTTTATGTATTTGCAATTTGTTTTCAGTAACTTTCCAATAGTTGGGGCAAAAAGGTTCCTATGTGTAAATAGCCAAGACAGTCCACTACCACTTCATTTTTGTCTGAAATTGATGTAGAATTGATCACATTGATTTCTGTGTACAGTATGAAAACTTGTGATGACATAGTTGTCGAATTCATTTAACACAGGGGTGTCAAATCTTGGTGTGGCTGCAAGTTTTCATTCCAAACGTGCTAGAGCTCACCTGATTCCACTTGTTTAATCAATTGCTCAGCCGTCAAACAACTGATCGTATGCAGTCCTGCTTCACTGGAATGAAAACCTGCAGCCACACCAGCCCTTTGCGGATAAGATTGGACAACCCTGATTTAACAGATTCATTTTACAGCAATGGCTTGTTTCCTTGCGTTTTATTCTGCAAGAAAGTGCTTCATGTCCATGTTAAACACTAAAATTGGTTGGTTGATTTCTAAAGTTGTCGTTTTTTTTCACTGCTTATGAAAGCTATCTGAAGTGATAACTTGAATATTGGTGGCTAATGGATGATAGTTATTTTCTTCAACACTCGTTGAGATATACAACACTCACCCTTTCATCAGTTCAACTCAAAATGTACAATTTCATTCTTTATTTTATACAGTATTTTCATAAATACACATTAGAAGAGCAATGTTTTATTGTCAGCATTTTATTTTGTTTTAAATTTTTAATGGTTTGTAGGCTGTCAAAAGGGACGATATTTTCATATGATCCCGAATGCATACATACAAACTTGCCATTCAGTGAAATTTGCTGTTTTGAATGATGAATATGGCATTTATGTGAATCATTTGAATATTATGCCTAAAAGAGAAAGGGTGTAACATTTATACAGTTGGTATGGGAGAGAGAAAGAAAAAGCAGGTCCAAGATGTGTGGAGGAGAAAAACTACAGTGTTTGTGATAGTTGCACTGTGTGCCAGGGCCCTCCCAGGACAATAACCTGTAATACAGGTGTGTTTAACACAGCCACGGTTCATATGAATTAGTCTTTATTGTACCCTTTGTTAAATAACATGACGTTAACAGTCTGTTTGTTCTTGTGAGAGTTTGAACAGACACCCAGAAAGGGTACAATGACAGTTGCATGCGTAAAAGACTTACCGGAATTGTATTATCTTGCAGTACACCTTTGCAATTGGGTTGTAAGTAATAAGTAATAAAAAGTAGTTAAATCCATTTACTTTTACTCAGACGACTGATATTGTCAGACTAACATACGTTTCATAGATGCATTGCATAGATTTGTTAAATCATGTGTTCCTCACTCTGTACTGTCAGATAGCATCAGCATACCCTCTATAGCCAAATATTACATTTACATTTACATTTACAGTATTTAGCGGACGCTCTTATCCAGAGCAACTTACCAAAAGTGCTTTGTCTATCTAGAGAAAGTATCTTTGCTAGTTACCAATAGGTTAGAGAGAAAGTCCTAGTCCTAAACTCAGATACTGCTAGAAACAAAAGTCCATGTTGATACATAGAGAAAAGAAACAGAGTTAAACACAGCACAGTGCATTACAATACATTTCAATAAGTGCAGTACAGTATATTACAATAAATGTAGAAGCCAGTGAAGCGAGCGCAGCAGTGGGGTGACATGACTGAACTTAGGAAGATTGAAGACGAGCCGTCCTGCTGCATTCTGGATGAGTTGCAGAGGCTTGGTGGCCGGCATAGGAAGACCAGCCAAGAGTGAGTTGCACTAGTCAAGCCTTGACTGTTAATACACCGTCACAAAAGGTTATTTGAGCAATGCCATAGAAGCACCACTTTTGTTTTTTTAAAGAACCATGTTTGGAAAAGATTTGTGAGTGTGAAGAGCCTTTTAAAGTCTTCAAGAACCTTCACATAATTTAAAGGGTCTTAGGGGTTCTTCCAGGAACTTTTGTTATGTGCAGATTTTTTTAACTTTAAAAAAAGTAGTTCTCTAATTCTTTGATCCATTGAAAGATTTTTAGGGAAGCAAAAGTGGAAGTGGTTGCCAAACCTCCTCCTGGAGATTTACTTTCCTGCAGAGCTTAATTCCAACCTGCATCTAAAATGGAGCCAATACCTTACCTAACACTAATGCATTTGATCTAGCCAATCGGGACTTCTGAAAAAGTTAATTAGCCGGAGTGAATGTGGCAGATAGTGGTCGGATCTCCAGGACGAGGGTTGGTGACCACTCTTTTATGGCATTGGACAAAGAACCCTTTCTGGCCCGGTTTGTTAAAAAAGTGTAAGAATTATAGAAGCATAAGAATTAAAAAGAACCTGCACACAAAGGAACGGTCCTAGAAAAAAACCTTAAATTGGTATAGAACATTTACATGATGTGAAGGCCTTTAAAAGGTTCTTCACTCTCACAAATGTCTTTTTCATTGCTCGAGGAACCCCTTGTGGTACCTTTTTTTCAACTCATACAGTACATATAACAACTGATGGGTGGATGGGAGATCCTTGCTTTCTTCTCTATAGAGCTGTAATCAGATATAATGTTGCCAGGAGAGAAGGTGTCTGAAGCTACAACAATGCAGGCAAGATACAGGAAAATGACTTCAATTATGTACCTCGACGCGAGGTTGAACTCATTCACTCCTCAGAGGCTTATGTGTTGAGCCAGGTTTCCAGTAGATGAGACATTTCTGTTCTGAGCTTAATAATAGTTACTGTATGAGTGAGACGTTGGCTTTAATCTAGGAAACCACAAAGCTCTGTTTTGGCAAGAAATCTACATATTTCTGCATGGATATATTCTACTTTAAAGCCAGAGCAAAGCTTCACTTGACTTTGAGAAACCATGTAGAAACCACTTAGCACATTCAGTGTTCGCAGTGTTGGCCTTCTGCTCTTTGGATTTCATGTTAATGTGTCAGTTTTGTTCTAACTGTGTCTGATTCCATGGCTGTGTTTCTTGTCTTCTGCAGTGGAACAGGAACAGGTCCAGAAGAGGACATTCACCAACTGGATCAACGCTCAGCTTTCCAAGGTAAACCATGAAAAGTTGTAAAGCTGCACATAGTTGTCCTTAATGTGAAATTAGTGGTAAGTGTTTTGTCAGACTGGTGGCCTGGTGTGTGCTTGGCAAGAGCAGTGCTATGGGTCACTAGCAGAGCTACGTCCTTTCAGTGAGTTAAAGTCTTGAAAAAAGCTGAACAGACAGTGTACTGTACTTAGTGTATATTTCCTTTATGCTGTAACACGTTCATCCACTGAGCAACTGTTAGACAATATCCAACAATGCATTGACCTTAGCTGAAGTGCTGACTCACTGCCGGGAGTGTAGTTAGCCCCTTCTGTCATGAGGTCTTCAAGTAAATGAGAGGGTTTATTTATTCTTTATGGATTATTTATAGAGCCCAAGCAGCGGCCCACTTTGACGGTCTGTAATATGAGACGACAGCCTTCTCCTCTTCCACTAGACCCCCTTTTCAGCTGACTCTGTATATGTGATAATGTGTGGGTCTGCAGTAATGCTCCTTCTGTTATATAGTTATGATCTGTTAAGCAACGGAAACCAGAAATCATTTAAGCACATGATTGAGTGCTAAAGCATTTTAATACTTTGTAAGAGAAAATTTGAATATTTGCTCCTACAGAATAAGTAGAGTATTTTTTGAAAATTCTTAAAACTGATATCCAGACTTAGATCTAAATATCATGATCTAAAAAGCTTTGTTGGTTCCACTAACTTTCATTTGTTTAAAGTGGGAAAAAAGCACAAAGATGCAGGAACTCAATGTTTTTGCGTTCCTCTTATATATTACAAGAAAGCAAGATGAATTACATTTCATAACATTTTCATTGGCATCAGATGATTTTTATCTTTTGAGCTGTCAGACTTGACTTAAACCAGAAAAGGTGCTGGCGGTGGGATATATTTACTGACCACAATGAATTGTAAACTAAACAGGATATGCAAATGTAAATGTAAATTAAATGTTTCATTATGGGGCACTGGTTACAGGTTAAGAAGGCCAGCTAGCAAGCATTAAATTAAAGCAAGAAACATCACTGTAGGGAGGTTGGCAACAACCAACTAGCCAACTAGGCTACTTCATGGTAGTTAAATTAACCAGGGAGGAAAAAAATGAAATTTTAAACATAACACAAGATTGACGACCTTGCATTTATGTTCATAATTTCAATAATAACTGACAGCATATAGAATGGCAGAGATTGGCTAATTAACCAGTATATTTCCATTTATAGCACTAGGTGTGGAAGTTTGGGGTGAATGGTTGAAGACTGTGATTTTCTTGTAGTTTTTTCCACTGTTTTCCTTTACTTTAAGTTTTCTTTACCACCATAATTACCCTGCTAGAATGTGTTTTAGACAGCTGCCCATCAGACTACATTTTGGTAAAAGAAATATGCATATTGGCTCATGGATGCTGCTGAAACTCACCAGTTAGTTATGGAAATTTGATATTGAACAATTAAAGCATAGTATTGGTATTGGTATTGTCACAATTTCATCAGTACCTTAAAAGTATTCATTTTTCATACCCAACCCTAATTATGAAAGGTGATAAGACTTGCAGTCTGTCGGTAAATGAAAAATGACTTGGAATTTCAGATGTTTCGTCTAATTCTTCTCATTGTACCCAAAGTGCTGTGCTTGTGATTTCTGTTTTTCCAGAGGAGCTCTCCATCCTTGGTGCAGGATCTCTTTGCAGATCTTAGTGATGGAACTCGATTGCTGGACCTGCTAGAGGTCATGAGTGGCCAGCGCATGGTTAGTATCAAAGCCTACCTGAGTATAATCAATTACACCAAGTAGTATACGTAAATTTAAAGAGAATTCATTGCCGTAACATACAGTTGACTTTGTTGATCTGCTCACAGAAACGAGAGAAGGGCCATGGAGTCTTCCAGCAGAGAGGCAATGTTGAAACTGCCTTGAACTTCTTAAAAAATAAATCAGTGAGGGCTCTGTAATATCTCTGTTGAATCATACTACACTACACTCTCCCTAAAAATGTGAAAGTATAAGTGAAGTTATTATGTGAAATACATCTGTACACAGGAGTTAAATGTTAAATGTTGAACGTTTCTTCTCAGATCAAGCTGGTGAACATCAACATCCCAGACATCATAGAGGGGAAACCTTCTATTATATTGGGCCTGGTGTGGACCATCATCTTGCACTGTCATGTGAGTATCTGTATGTTTTCAGTAAGTATTACCTGAAGGACTACATCATGTGACTCTTTTCTCATGTTTGCTTTAGGGTAGATTCTAGTTTCGCTCATCCAGCCTCAGATTACAAACACCATAGCGTTGTTTGGAGTAGTGGAGGTGTCATGTTATTCAGTGATGTAGGCTGGAATCTCCTGTTGAAATGGACGCTTTCACTCTATCAAAAGGCTTATTGTGATTCATCTCTTTCATTGCACTCTGAATAAATTGGGTCAGGGCACTTGGGATGAAATTATGGTTATTCTATTCAGTCATTGAGGTACAAAGAAAATATGCTTGTTTTGTAGCACTCACAGCAGGGGCATTGTCATGAGAACAAAACATAGCTGATATCACATCTCAGCTGCTCAAGCTAAATAAATTTGCCTGGATAACATTTAAGGTGTTGTTCTATGATAATTTCCAAAGATCAGCATTCTAAGTGTAAAGTTTTGTGAATTTTGCAGATAGAGGAGTTAGCCAGCACTCTCTCTTTTGGTTCACGCTCCTCCTCTCTGGAGTCTCTGTCCAGTCAGGATTCAGCACCTGGAACCCCTGTACGAGGAAGTCCTGTCCCACGCAGAGCATCACCGCTCCATACACGCTTTCGTCTCTCTGCTAAAAAGGCCCTGCTGCTGTGGGTGCGGGACCAGTGTCGGAAGTGGGTACCCACCAGCTCATATTCTCAAACACAATAAAGCGTTCTATTGTTTGACTTTGCAGCACATTGAAAGTTGTTTTACAAGTCAATGTGTTTTTCTTTTTCATGTTTAACAGCTGTCATAACAAAACCTCATAACAGTGCTGTGCAAAAGTAAGAGATCCTTCGTTTGTTCAATGCCTAATCAAAACGGCCATTAAGTTATCCTTTTTCCGATGTCAAAAAAGGATTTAACAGATATTATACAGAATCATCAATAAATTAACATATAAATCACATATATTAAATTAACACTATCATTTTTTTTCAGTCAAATGATGACAGTTTTAGTGGTCTGCCAGGTCTTGCATGGTTGTTAGGAGTCCCATTTTCTCATGTCAGTGAATAACTTGTACTTAGTGGCTGTTTTGATTGGAAACTGTATAAATGAAGGGTCGTCTCTTGACTTTTGCACTCTGCTGTATCTCCTGAATGGAAACATTCTGATCTTTAATGTATGTGTATGTAGCAATTTTATTCCAAGTTCATTTGGACAAATTCTTTAGCTAATTTGTTTATTAGTTGTCTATTAAACAGTGTTAAAAGCAGCTGAGTTATGAGGTTTTAATGTGACAGCGACAGTTTTCTTCACTACATTACCAGCTTCTACATTACCAGGTTCTCTCTGCTGCCCTGTATTTTCTTTTATTTTTCTCCGTTATCATTTTCTTCCCAGAGTGGGCTGCTCTGTCAGCGTAAAAGATTTCAAGTCAAGCTGGAGGAGCGGTGTGGCATTCTTGGCCATCCTCTGCTCCCTGAGACCAGACCTGGTGGACCTCTCCTTAACTGAAACCAGGAGCAACCTCCAAAACCTGGAAGAGGCCTTTGTCATAGCCCAGCAGGAGCTGGGAATACCCAGACTGCTCGAACCTGAGGGTGGGTGTCGTTTGAAGCTGTCCATTATGAATTTTAGTTTGTATTATTTTAATGTAATTTAAGAAGAGAGCATTGTGCAGAATGTCTTTTCTTATGTCCATTCTCAGATATCGATATTAGTAACCCAGATGAGAAGTCTATCATGACCTATGTGGCTCAGTTCCTGCAGTACTCCAATGATCTGCCCTCAACAGATGATGACCTTGAGGTAAGATTTCAAAAGATGTTGGCGGGTTAACAAGGTCTAGACAACATTTTCTAAAGTTTAGATTTCCCATTGACAGTAAAACCTATTCTGGCTTTAATCTGTTTCAATGTATGTTAGCTGCAGTTTATCTTTCATCTTTTATGTGAAGCTGTACTTTTTCTCATATTTTCTGTTTTTATTTGCTTTGTCTTCTATTCTCTTTTCCCACCTCTGAGCCTAACCCTTAACATTTTCCTTTTCTTGCTCACTTTTTCTGTTGTTTCTTGGCTGTAGCTACAAACTCTACTCTTTCCCAAGTGCCTCTCTCCTATCAATCTTCCCACCAACTTCACACCTGCTGTGTTGGCTTCCCCCTTGTGTCAGGTACACATGCAAAGCAGAGTAGAAGCAAGCATGATTCTACCATAAAGCCATTTCAAAGTAAACATCATAATACCTGGAATTCTACTGAGCTGTGGAGCCATGTCAAAATAACCATGTCCAGTTCTGTTTCTTTCAAAATACTCGTAGGCATCACCCAGTCAGAAGGTCAGAGAGATGACCTGCTGGCTTCAGCAAGCGCATGAGGAACTGCTGGATGTATGGTCCTCGACAGAGGGTGAAGGGTACACAGAGAGGTATCAGGTAAGTTTAAGACTTCATTGTCTTTTGAATCTTTTCTATTAGTACATATGTTGATTTGTCTGTGCCTCATTTGTACTTGAATCTTTTGTAGGCATTCCAGACCTTTATAGGGTCATTTTATGAGCAGCGACGGCCCTGTGATGTCAATGCTGAGTGCAATGAAGCGCAGTGCAAAACTCAGTGAGGAGCAACTCGCCCTGAGAAAGGCATGGGATCTTATGGAGGAGAGGGTGAGTTGTAGTATGAGTGTGTACACCTATATTTGGAGTGTCTGCCCTTCAGGTAGTTGGGATGTGTATTTATCATCGCTGGACATACTAAAATGAACAAGCATGTGGAAGTGTAGCTTTCTATATGCTACCATGTTTCCTTTCACTATGTAAAGAAACATGAGGCTGCTTTTTTTGATGGATGCACTGTGATAGTTTCTGAGCAGGCATGCACACACATTCAGAATGATATTTATCTATTTACTCTCTCTTTTTACTAATGCCTGGCCCACATTGCAGCATTTTTCCAATCCTACCTGATGTTGAAATTATGAGATACTTCACACATAATGAAAGACACCACTGATTGTAGTCTTTAGTCGTCCTTTAATCAACAAAGCCTTCCCTACTACAACAATCGCCAAGAACAAAACACTACAGACTGTCAGATTATGCTCACAGATTGGTGACCCGATGAACAGTCCTGTCTCTCAGATCCTGAATCTGAAACCATGCTGGTTATGACTGTGCTAGGGGGGAACAGAATGGTAATGATTGGATTATACACACCCCACACAAAAGGACGATAAAAGTTGAAGAACTTCTTAAAATTGGGACATCTTTTGTGACTGCCTGAGAGGGCAAATCAGCCTCAAAATCATCCCAATTATCATGCACTGGGGGCTAGCCATAAGTGCTTTTTTGTTTGTTTCATCACATTAACAATAAAAGGTGACTGGAGTGAGACTTACATTTATATGCATATGTTTTCCTGCTCATAGTAGTTTGTTACACAATGATTTAAAATCTACGTTTTTTCATATTCATGTTCTTTACTTGTCAATATAAATGGTGCCTTCTTTGTAGCAGTCAGAAGCTTTTTTCCTCCTGTCAGTAGCAGTGTGCCACATTGTGTTGTTCATAGTTTTCTGGTATGCAAAGACAGCCTGTTTATTGCAGTTGCAGCAGTACAAAACTGAACTGGATGCAGCTCTGCCTGCTCCTCTACACACTCTGGGTAAATGGCTACAGAATATAGAGTCAGTGCTGTCTGAGGAGCAAGGTGACTCTGAAGACCATGCAGGAGCAGCCAGAGATGCCAGAGAAAAGCAAGAGAAGCTCAAGGTTTGTAAGGCTAACATTTCAGTTCAGTTCAATTCAATTTTGTTGTCAATTACATTCCCCTACATTATCAGTCCACAAGTATCCAGATACCCCTTCTACTTGGTGAATTCAGCTACTTTAAGATTCATCCGTTTCTGACACTGGAGTTTAGTCTCACACACACAGCTTGTATAATCTCCATAGAAATTATTGCCAATAGAATGAGATGCTCTGGAACGGCAATGCATGAGCCTAAGGTAGTCATACCCAATGTCAGGCCTCACCTAGAGGGGTATAAGGCCCCCAGCATTGGGCTGTGGAGCAGTAGAATTGTTTTTGTGATCCGGAGCTCTTTCTCCAACATCAGTAACTGACTGAGTGTAGTCAAATCCTCTCATCAAAGTCCTAACATGTAGTGTCCTTTCCAGAAGAATAGAGGCTGTAACTGCAACAAAGGGGGGAGACATTCCCTATAAATACATTTAATTTGAGAAGAACCTTTGGTTCTTTCTGAAAACCTTTTGTCTACAAACTTTTGGACATATAGTGTATGTAACATTGTTATCCCTTCAGGTCTTGCTAGGGGACATGAGTGGGCACTTGGACACGCTTCATCAGTTCTGCAACCCAGAGGATGATGCCAGCTCTCGAGTCCCTGCTGAAAAGCTTGATGAAATGAAGAGACGGTGTGCATGTAATTTTTAACCTTTGATCAGTGGCTTCTTACTGCTTTTCCACATACTCATATAAACTATCATTCCCATAGCTTCACCAATGCCAGAGTGACAGCAAAGTACCATGGCATCAAACTGGAGTACCAAGAGCAGTGGCACCATGTCCATGAGCTCTTAGGTCTTCTGAAGAGCAAGCTGAAGTCCTGGAGAGGACCCTATGGCTCTCAGGAGGCTGTGCTGTCCTTGATGCAGGACTGGCATGTAGGTCGTATTGCAGTGCTGGGACAACAAATCAAATGCTCACAATTCACTCCTCACCGCACCGAAGACATGTTTGACATCTGAAATTTTCCTTAAGTTTTGCACTGAAGCTAATTGGTGGTTAGGACTGTAAGAACTGCATGCTTAACTGCATTGGTGCCACTACTGATTTTAGCTATGTGACACACTTTTGTCTATTTTTATAGATACTAGGGTGTCATACAGTATCAGAAACCACATTATCAAGTCTATTTCAGATTACAGCGACACATTGTTTGTGGCAAGATTGTAATGATTTAGATACGCAGATTGCACTTTGCTAATTGCTGTGCATAAGCTTGTTAGCTACATTAGCCGTGTAGCTACCATGAAAAACTAGCAAACTTCAGACACCAAACATGTCTTGACTGATTGACCACATTATTAATAAGGGGAAATTGTACATATTTAGCAAAGTTCATCAAATGATGAAGGCTTTGCAAATTTCTTTAAAGAAAGAATTAAAAGCCAGTTAAACGTCTTGAGAACTGAAAGATTTTTGTTGTTTTACTTATAAACTAAAGTGTTCATTGTTGTTTGTTAAATTAGGATAGTATCAACACACAGGGCCTGGTGTCTATGCTAAAAGCAGCTCTTCATAAACTGAAACAGACTGCCAGTACATACACAAGCAAGGCAGCCCTGGGTGAGTGAATCTGCTAAATAAATAGGAAAGAAAATGTTTTTTCTGTAACATATGGGTAATTTTTTCCTGATGTTTTCTGTTCTGCAGCAGAGGCCTCTGGGGCAGTGAGCAGGCAGGTGAAGGAGACTGAAAGGGAGATAGAAGTGAGCGTAGAAGAAGCAGCTGCAGTGAAGGACACTATGGGCCGTGTGCTGGCTGAATGGGAATCCTACAAAGACTGCTCATACTCTCTTCAGGTCTTCCTAGAGGGACAGACTCAGACTGCAGGGAAAGAGGTACTGAATCAGCTGACTAGACAAAAATGACACAGTGTGTGTTTAACCCATTAAGGCGGGGGGGCTTGCTGAACACATCTGCATTGCCTGCAGTATTGGTGGTAGTCTTGGAGCCGGACTGGTTTATAGTGGAATTTAACCAAATATAAGCCCTGGAGTTGGGTGTGTGTGTTGTAGAACTAGCTAACCATATGTGTGCCATCTGTGGAAAAGTGACGTTAATGCTCAAATTTGTGCCATGCTTTGCAAGAGTACAGATCTCTTCTACAGGATATTGATTTGTCCACACTCATTTGTCTTCTTTAAAAATATACAAAGTTTAAGACCACCCTTTCATTTATTTAATTTCCAGGCAAAACAACCATTAAGTACAACTTCATATTTTTTCACTTATTTTGCTTATTCTACAGAAACACACACAAACGTCTCAACAACTAAATATATATATTTTTCCTGTATTTTGTATTTCCACTCTTTACTTTCTGTATTATAGCTTTTTGGAGACTTGCTTTTAGTTTAAAAAAAAAATCTGTAGGCATATTTTTCCACACTTCCAGTCTAAGTTCAGTCGTAGACGTTGGTTGTATTTTTTGCTTCTCATAATCACAGATGTCAGATGTCCAGTTTTGGTGTTTTAATGCAGATTTTCCTATCTTGTTTTGTCTATTTGCTTTCCTCAGTGAAAGCTATGGCTGACAGCTACATATTTAAAATGGAAAAGTGCTGTTTATCTAGTGGTGACTGTTTTGGTGGTCTGTCAGTTCTCGCACAATTCTTAGGAGTCTCCTTTGTATCTGTATCTTTTAATCATTTTTTTAACATTTTTCCCCTTTATTTTTTTCCCCTTTGACTTTTCTCTTATAAGAGGATTATCTTGTATCTGATCTCTTCAGAAATATCTTCTGAAAAAAGAATGAGTTGTACCAAATGGCTGTTTGACTGGAAATAAAAAAAAAATAAAGGGTAGTCTCTGATTTTGCACTATACTGTATATACCTTGTCCTTACTCATTTGTCTTTTTAAACAATAGATAGAACCTTTTTACTGTAGTGAACTGTCTTTGCTGATTTGTCTTTTTTAACAACATGTAAAACCTTGATCAGAGATATGTACAGTATTGTTATCTACTCCACACTAGATGGCCAGAAGAGCTGTAGAGATAATCTTTGGAATTTATTAGGAAAATCCTATTCTTATTAAACTTTAGAAGCTGTTCTGTCATGTCTGTTTGTTATGCAGCAGACCTCCTGCAGCTTGTCTGAATGGAGCTCCTGCCAGGCCAAGCTGAATGAAGCAGGCAACTACCTGATTGAGGTGACAGAGAGCTCCACAAGCTGGTCCCTGGCAGATGAGCTCAGTAGACTCAATACAAAGTGGGCTGACTTCATCAAGAGGACTAAATTTGTGAGTAAATAAGGGCGAGGCGCATCTTCAGGCTGCCCAGAGAAGTTTTTGTCCTTCAGAAAACTGCAAAAATGAATTTCTTAACCAAAAACTCATTCAGTTTACTTAAAATAGCCTTTTGTCTTGTCTTATTATTGTCACATTATTGTCACATTTTTAAAACTTAAGTGAACAGCAGAAACTAATGAAGTCTGGGGCTTCCAAGCATTTTTAGCAGTTAAGTTAGTTTCTGTTAGCTCTCGGTCTTCTTGTTTTTCATTAGTTCTCTTCACATAAAAGTTCCCCATATCAAAAGTTTAGGTTTGGGTGGATCCCTGAAGACATTGGAGCATGAAATTCCTGCAATATTCAAATGAGTGATTCTCTTAATACTAGATATGTCTGCCTAAAATATGAGTGCTTTAGTAATGGTACTGTGCCAGTGCTGACAAATCCATAGAACCTTAGCCAAATTGGAAATTGGTTGGGCCCTACATTTGATGTTTTTGCATGTAGTTAGAGTATTTTTTAATGCTAAGACCTTCACCCATACTTTGCAGGCAGTGGCACCTCAGCAGCCTAGTAGTGTAGCTCCGGATGCTCAGGCCACACAGATGTTGCTGCAGGAGGCAGGGTGGACACTGAGAGAGGCTGTGGAAGTGTCGTCTGGAGCTCTGCGCAAATATAGAAAGAGACTGCGGGTACCACATGCCACCGTTCTTCATGTCAGATGGCCTAGGTTTAACACAGAGAGTTGCTGTAGCATTTCAATACTATTGTAGTATTGCTCTGTTTATATATTCACATTATCTGTGTCTGTCCTATTCTATCATCCTCTTTCCAGGTCATGGTAAAGAAGATATCAGAGTTAGATCTGGACTCTTTATCTCCATCTCCAGAATTCAATGAGGAGGCGCTGCAGAAACTTAAAACCACAATTCTAGAGGTGACAGCAAATGCTTTTGAAAAGAAAAATCACACTTATCTCTAGCCTGTTAGAGATATCTTTATCTCTACCTTATTAGAGATAAAGCTTGAAATATTTATCTGAACCCAGCGGGACCTTTCTGTAAGTTTGTTTGTGTGTGACTGTGAGTAGATGAGGGAGGATCTCAGCAGGGTGGAGCAGGCTTGTGAGGGCCTGCAGAGAGGGGCGTCTCTGCTGGAAGGCAGGCTTGCAGAGCTGGGTCACTGGAGTACCGAGGCCATAGAGGTCTGCCAACAGTTGAAGGAGTGGCAACACAGGCACCAGGGGCCTCACCCCAGAGTGAAAGTAAACAAAAAATCAATACATTTCTGTGTCATTTTACCACATTTCAGACCAAACTTGGATTCAAAACAGAACAGAATGCAGTATGCTCTCATTATAGAAGCTGATCAGCAGAGGGCTGCAGTTGGAAAGCCAGGTGGTGATGGAGGCACAGGCTCTGCAGTCTACACTGGAAAATGTGCAGAGGAGCTCCTCCCTGCCCTATCTCAGCATATCTACCCTACAAGACAGAGAAAAACGCACAGTCAAACACTGCCAGGTAGCCACTAAACAGAACTGTTTAACGCACAGCTTCTTATGTCAATTTATATTTATTCTATTTACTGATTTGACATTGACAGCACAGAGGAAACATAGTTACATGAACATGCCACAGATGAATAGGGATACTAGCCAAAGCAAATTTGAAGCCCTGTCCTTGGTTAGACAAATATAAAACAAACAAGTAGAATGGCATGTACAATAAATAGAAACTATTCAGATATTAATCTTAAAACATATAATTCAGTAACTGCTGTGAATCGTATGAAACAAATATAAGAAACATGGTTATGACAGTGAGGACGTGTTAGGTCTTAAGCTTTCAGTCAGTCAAAACTTTTGCATCTTGACATCTGTTAAACACCTCATTTTCCCCATTCTCTCTTTATTAGGAGATTATAGAGATCCTTAGCGGTATGGGAGTAAAACATGAGAGAGAGACTGAAGGTGGTCAGCCCCCTCCGAAGGTTGTTGTTCATGCATACATCACTCCAGAGCCTCAAGCAGGAACCTTACAGAGACCTAAGACTCCACAAGAAAGTCTAACTCAGCCAAAGAGCCAACAGAGTTATGGCTGTTCTCAGGTACAGAAACATGTAAAAGCCAAACCTGGCACCCAACCTCAGGTCCTCTCTTTGGATGGTCCTCAGGACGAGCCCAATGTTCTAAAACAAACCCCAGCTGTGATCTCATCACGTCTGGGAAAACAGAGTCAAATGGAGACCGAAAAAGAGGTTCAGATTTTAACTATAGGCCAGAGTCAAAGCAGGATGTCATTGGAGACACCTCAACAGTGTCCAGGCTCATCCATCTCCGACACCAGCTCTCAAAACTTGTGTAGTATTCAACCCATGGCTTCAGAACAAAAACATACTGATGCTCAGTACAAGTCCAAGCCTCAAACCACAACTACTACCCTACATCAGCAACATGGCCTTCTGATCTTGAAAAGGCTCAGCTCTTTCCCCAGTCTCTGGAGGTAACACACCCACATGTCAAGACACCACCACAAGCCCAAACCAAGCTGCATACGCAGGGTGACACACCCACACACACCCAGCATGGTATCTCACCCCACACTCCGAAACAAGCCCAGGCCAAACCGAAAGCTCTGAGCCCCTGCAGCATGCCAAAGACAGCGAGGCCAAGGCAAAACTCCAGGCGCTGCCCAGATCCCTGGACAGACTGAAGTGTACTCTAAAGCTCAGGCCATGGCTAGGAGTCGGATGGAGAAGGCCAAACAGCGTCTGCATGAACACATAGAGGAGGTCATCACCATCTTCAGCAACAGAGTAATATCTGAAGAGCAAGCCAAGAGGAAGCAGGTAAATCCAGAAAAAAATGAACTTCTTGTAGTTCTTTACTACTTTCTTATCTAACGTAACAAACTGTGCAGAAGTCAGAGACTGCCTGTCATTTATTTTATAAAATATATGTTATTGGTTATTTAGGAGATGTTTCAAATATGAGATAATCCCATTGCATAAGGAAGGAGAAGGTCAAATGGAAATAAATGCAACAACTGGCTGAAAATTATTAAAATATAGTGGGAAAAAAGGACTCTTATTAATAACTGTGGAAGACCTGGTAGAGTATCAAACCTGTCACTGTCAGATAAATGTCTTTTGTCTTTCCACTCTGCAAAGACAACTCAATGCTTTGGGTCTGAAATGATGTGTAGCTGTCAGGAAGCCGTTACTGAGAGTAGGAAATTCACACAAAAGACAGCTGACATTTTCAGAGCAATGAAGTGACCACCCCAAAGCCCAGACCTCACCATCATTGAATGTGTTTGGGATTAGTTGGATTGTGAGAAGTAGAAAATGCAACCAAATTTGAAAGCAAGCTGTAAAAGTAAGGGATGGACACTAAATGCTCAAAAATTCAATACTGTGTTAATTTGTTGACATTTATGTATAATTCTCTTTTACATTTTCTTTACACTGGAAAATGAATAACTTAATGGCTGATTTGATTAGACATTAAATAAATGAAGGGTGGTCTCTGACTTTTGCGGAGTACTGTAAGAGGCTTTGTTATGACAGCTGTGAAACATGAAAAAGAAAAACACACTTACTTGTAATCAACTTTCAATGTGCTGCAAATTCAGACATCAGAAAAGCTGTCTTCTGAAAAGAATGAAAGCTTGAAATAAAGACAGTGTGCAATGAAGTACTTATTTAATTATTTAGTTGTTGAGGCTTTGGTTAAATGTTTTCTGTTTTGTTTCACACATCTTATTTATAAAAATGGTTCTTTCATCATAAAAAAGGTCTTAGGGAACGAGTAGTGGTTTCTTTTATTCAGATCATTCCAAAGAACCCTTTATTTTTAAGAGTGTTCCTCTGAATTTTGCAGTATTGTCTGTTCCATGTAGTTGAATAGTGTATTAATCTTTTCTACCTCTAGGGGGCACTGCGACAGCTTAAGCCAGCAGTGTTAGAAGAGTTCCTGGATGCTGTAGAAGGAGTCGGAGCCTTCTGCTCTGAGGCACAACTTGCAGTCATGGAGGATCTTTCTCTGTCTGTCAGGGCCCAGTGGGAGGTATATAAAATAACAGGGCCTGACTAACTTGGCTTTAAATTTTTGGATGTTGCCCAGGACTGACATTAAATTTAACCTATTGAAGCAAAGCGTTGACAGCAGAACTCTCTGCACTGATTGGATTTATAAGGATCAGTGGATTGTTGTGATTGGTTTAGACTCTGTTTTTGCCACAAGCTGTTATCATCCTAGTGTATTCATTTGTATACTATAGTTGTAGCTCACTGGAATGTTCAGGTGAGTGAGCCAGTCAGTGCAAGTTCACTGTCAGTATCACATGTCTGGATGTAGGATATGTAAAATCGCTGAGATCTTGGAACATTGCAGATGCATGGCATAACTTGCTGTCATAATTATTTATGTGGTTTAGGTGGATTCTGAGGTGAATCTAAAAGCCTCTACTCTGTCTTACTGCCTAGGCTGTGCGTTCAGCAATAGAGTCCTTTCTGCCTGATTTGTGGCGAGAGGTTCAGCGAAGG
This sequence comes from Colossoma macropomum, assembly GCF_904425465.1. Classification (NCBI taxonomy): domain Eukaryota; kingdom Metazoa; phylum Chordata; class Actinopteri; order Characiformes; family Serrasalmidae; genus Colossoma; species Colossoma macropomum. Next base: position 19,003,309 of record NW_023494795.1, on the reverse strand, counting down.
GAGTCGATTAACATGGCCGTTTTGAAATGTGAAATAGACACTAACACTGCCTGTGTTCCAGACCAAGTGTGCCGTGAACAGGTACCCTAACAACGCATGTCCTCATCTGTATACCCTGCATCAGATATACACCACCTCCACTGCTTCTGCTTGCAATAGGCGTGCAGACTTCTTCACAATCTTCTTTCCTTCTTTTCCCATCTCTACATCTATACAGTCACTGTCATAACATTGCCTGTCCAAAATTAATTTGGTGACACTACCCTGTAGGGCAGTGTTTATAAGGCTACATGCCTCCTACACTATATGGCCAAAAGTATGTGGGGCCCCTCCTAATTATTGAGTTCAGGTGTTTCAGCCACACCCATTGCTAAAATATGTACAAAATCAAGCACATAGCCATGCAGTCTTCATAAATAAACATTAGAATGCCTTTAGCACAAGTCAGTTTGTGAAATTTCTCTCCTGCTAGATCTACCGTGGTCAACTGTAAGTGATATTATTGTGAAATGGAAGAGTGTAGGAGCAATAAGAGTTCAGCTACAAAGCAGTAGACCACACAAACTTACAGAGCGAAGCTGCTAAGTGCTGAATTATGTAGCATGTAAAATCGCCTATCATCTGTTGCATTTCTCACTACGGAGTTACAAACTGTGCAGTGCTACGTGTCAGCTGTGCAGTGCTATGTGTCAGCTGGAGTGGAGTCCACCACTGGACTCTGGAGCATTGAAAACATGTTCTCTGAAGTAATAAATCATGTTTCATTATCTGGCACTCTGATGGATGAATCTGGATTTGGAGGATGCCAGGATAATACTGCCTGCCGGAAAGCATAGTGCCATCAGTAAAGTTTGGTAAATGAGACATAATGGTCTTGGACTGTTTTTTAGGGTTTGGACCCCTTAGTTCCAGTGAAGGGTAAAGTAAATTCTACAGCATTTGTCTAAAATGCTACATTTTAGACAATTATATCCTTGCAACTTTGTGGCAACAGTTTGAGGAAGACCCTTTCCTGTATCAGCATGACTGTGCACAAAGCAAAGTCCATAAAAATGTAGTCTGACGGGTTTGGTGTGGAGGAACTCCAGTGGCCTGCACAGAGCCCTGACCTCAACCTCACTGAACATGTTTGGGATGAATTGGAACGTTGATGGCCTTCTTGTCCAACATCATGCCTGACAAATGCTCTTTTGACTGAATGAGCACAAATTCCCTCAGACATGCTCTAAAATCTTGTGGAAAGCCTTCCCACAAAATTGAAGGCTGTCATGGCTGTTTAAGGGGGGGCCATATTAATGCCTGTTGTTTTGGAATGGGATGTACAGCAAGCTCAAAGGGTTATGATGATCAGTTGTACTTTTAGCCATATACTGTGCATAAGCTCTTCATAACGACTAGCATAGACCTACAGAAACATTTATAGATGCTTATTCCAATAGCTGTCATTGTAAGCTTTGATGTCAGATTGATTTTTACTGATATTAGATTGTGTCATGACATTTTCTGAAACAGCATAGATGTTGTAGTTAGATTATGTCACAGTGACATAATACTGATAATATGACATGATATGCGAAGTCAAGCAGACTGAACAAAGTGAAATATGACACAACACAATGTAAGGAAGAAAATAAATAAAATCAAAGGAGTTAAATTATTTAAATGTTAACTTGACAAAGTTAACAAAAGCAGCCTTTATCACAGATACTTACTGAGTCTTTGTAAATGTTTATGTAGGTGTATATCAGTTGTAATTTTGAGCTTATGTAGGCGTTATGTAGCCTTATAAACAGTGCCCTACAGTAAAGCACTACCATTTGCCATGATGGTCACACAATGTAAAGGGCAGCTGGCAATTAAATGTTTAAATGCTACAGTTGTAGTTGAATTTTTAGGTTAGCTAAACTAAGTTAGCACACCCTGTACAGAGAACACTGTTATTATTATTATTATGCACTAAAGTGTGCAGAAAAATACCATATTTAAGTTTGTTTCCTGTAGATGATGTGTTAACCTAATTAACAAAAGATTTGATCAGGGGTGTTTTAACCTTTGAATATGACTGTGTAAAAATAACCACAGTAGTTACAAGGTTTTGATATGATAGCAAACATATGGTATATGCATATAATGCAAACAATGTAGTATACAGTTTATTAAGGTTGAGTCTCGAATGTGAACTAATAATTCAGGATTTTTAAAGTAGGAATGTCAGTACAAGTGTCTCATGTCTAGATCGTACCATAGAGATAATGAAAAGTAAAATGCATATTTTGGGTGCATCTTGTCTCAAAAGGCAGTAGTTTGAAGAAACATGTAAGAATTCATTCAAAGTGTGCAAAAAAAAGCATTGTAAGGGAAATATTATACCTATAATAGGTTTGTAATGTCATGGTACAATAGCTCTGCTTTAAGGTATTTCTGGAATACCTCCCAAGTCTAATTACCGATTTGGTAGAGCTCCCAAAAATTCCTTATGTGTTCTATCATGAAGCCAGTCAGAAACAGATTAGTGCAGTTATGATTGATGGCTGTTGTGCATGTCTGGGCAGATTGTAAGGCGTAACACCTTTGCCTCTTTGCCTTAGTAAACACTTGGCATGAGCGTTGCTATCTAATCACTTCAGTTAGCCACATTAACAAGTCGTATTACCTCTAATGAGATTTTCACCTCACTTTCAAAATGGTCATCGTACAGGCGCCTCTGCACAAAGCCCTGCACTTGCGGATTGAGTTACAGCTGCTTGCTACTAGAATGGCACATTACCACCCTAATACTGTATTTTACTGTATTTTCCCAATGTATGTTGTATTTATTACCCTGTGATTTACAGATTCAACCTTAGACAATCAAACATTGTTAATGAAGATTCTGCACTAATTATAATTAAGAACTGTACTTTAGCCACCCCTTGACATCTCAAATGCATACGTTGTGCTGCAGCTTTCATGCACATCATGTTGTGCTTCTACCTCCAGGCATGTTCCTCAGTTGTAGAGCCCAGTGGGCGTCTGGAGGTTCTGCGGGGGCTTAGTGAGACATTGAAACCCACAGCTAGCTCCTGTCTGGCCACCACTTATCTGAGGGAGAGCAGGGGCAAGCTGAAGACTGTTCAGTATCAACACAGGTGAGGCCTGGAGTGGTTTTGAACATTGCACAGTAGTGGACCTGGAGGGTAATCCACAAAGGAAGTGTGACCAATAATGCCCAATAGAAATGTCCCTTGGCTCTTTTGGAGAGTGGTTGACTGTTTATGCGACAAAGCGGGGCGTTAGCAATCAGTGAAGCTAGCAATGTGGAAAGTGCATATTTTCTGAATATATATATATATATATGTGTGTATATTTATATATTGTTAAATGTATATATATCTATATATATATATATATATATATATATATATATATATACATACATATATATAGACAGAGAGAGAGAGAGATATGTTGGTTATTAATGTGTGCAAGATTACTTCCCTTTAGTTCTACTTGTGCTCTTGCACATGCTCTTTGTTATGGCCTGATTGAACCTGATGGCCTGGCCCGTGCTGTTTGTGTAGGTTTATGTGTATGTGTGTGTTCTCAGCAGGGGGGAGCAAGCCCAGGACAGCACCCTGCTGAGAGAGACTGGACTGCCTGCTGACCAATCACTAAACCAAGTACACTCACAGGTACATGTGCATGGACATGTGCATATATAGACGTATGTGTGGTTGCACGTGCATGTGTGTGTTTGTGCACGTGTGAAACCTTTACTGTAATAACTTGAAACTTCTGTTCATACTGTCCATTCATCATTAAATGTTGGCAACATGTCAAGGGCAGCTGACATTTTAAACGGTGTTAGGAAAAGAACCCACAGAGTTTGTGTTTTTTTTTTTTTACAGTGTCGATATACTTCTTCAAATCTACATTTCAGGAAAATGTTAAAGGGAAATTCCAGCGATTTTTAGGATCTTTGCATAATTCAATCATTAAGATGTAAACAAAATCATTTAGAGTGTTTTGATGTGGAATGGTATTAGAATTATTTACAGTGATGGTGATGGGAACCAGACATTCAAAGACATTAATGTCTCTAATAGCTACAGCAAAAAGTTATTACACAAAACAGATACAAATATGCTGCCTGATGTCTGTGCCATTATTTAACTATAGTTTTGAGATTTTGGCCAAAAACACATTCATAAAGGAGAGATACAAGCATGGTATTGTAATGCAAAATAGTACTCAAAGAAAACACATTATGCAGAAGTGTTGAAATGTTGTAGGAATTCTTCTTTAACTAGCTGTTATTAGCAATTTTATGATCATGACATTTCAAATTTCTGTTGTTTGCGCAAAAAAAATCTCAGTAGAAGGGTGCATGAGTTTTGTATTACTTTTTAAGCATTTATTATCTTTATTCCCCCTTTATGGAACTTTTATAAGTATGCATGAAATACGTGTAGTGACGCATACACAACGTTCAGTGTTTACATTCATCAGATGATTACATGTTCCTGTACCCATACTTCAGAGTGTCTAAGCATTCTGATGGTCCTTACAAGAAATTGCCATCCCTGATTGGCTGTGGATGACCCTCTTAAGCTCAGCAGCAGCTTGTTGGAGTTAATCCACTGTAATTGGATAGGGTTGTTGGACAGCACACTCGTTTGCTCTTGGAGTTGGTGACCCTGTAACTCAGCCTCATCTTGCCCCACTCCTGCAGGGCATCGTTCAGGCCAACAGCGTGGAGACCAAACAGACGCCCAACAGGACTGTTATTCACATTGGTCAAGCACAGGAAGAGGGGGCCACCTCTCAGGAAGCTCACAGCAGGTAATTCCCTTTCATATTAACTGTGCATACAAGAAGGAGCACTTTTGACACCTTCATTTCTTGGCGCATGTTTGATGTATTAACACCTCAAATAAAAAAGTGATGTAAACTAAAGCAAATGTGATGCTTCATCTGTGAGTTTCTCAGTAAGAGACATGAGTCTTGGCTTTTCTGCAGTGATGTTTGTTTGGTTTTATTACACCCACAGTGCTGCCCACTCAGCTTTCCAGCAGCAGCTACAGATGAACACTGAGCAGCTGAGAACAGAGTTCCCTACAAGCTCCAGCCTCTCACCTGCCACCCTAAACGCACACCTGCAAGAACTCCAGGTTTTCCCCTGATATTTATCAAGCGCTGTTCTGTCTTTGAAGTTTTAAATGGATAGCCAGAAAACACACAGAGTTATAGTGATGCATATAGAATCACTGTATATTTATTGAAAAGGATGAGTTAAGTTTTGCAGGGACTTCTTTCTACCTTTGTTACTTCTTAGCAAAAAAAGTATTTATTTGACTTCAAATGCATTTACTGTGATTTTGCATAGAATTAAATGAATATGCTGCCACACAGGCATGTGCACACAACTGCCACATTTTTAGTGTGTTTTGTGTGTATGTTGTAATGTTTCCACATGCCAGTGCCACAGACAGAATTTCTTGTTTTAAGTAAAGTTTTATGTAAATGAAATGGACAATAAAATATTCTAATCTTTATTTATATTTATATTATTTTTTTTAGTTTAGAGATGTATGAAAATAAGTATAATAATAAAACCATTAACTTGGAATATAAGAAGTTGTGAAAATATCAGTGTCCAGTGAGGCCAGTGGCTTTGTTTTGACATTTTGTGCTTTGCAGAATGTAGTTGCTGTAGTATGCTGTTGCTATAGTTGTATTTGATAGCTTTATATAAATCTGATAGCATCTAAATTTATTTATGAAAAAGAAATAACTGTGTTTCCTTTTTCTGTAGTTTATAAATATGGAATTACATGCACTTGGGGAGTGTTGCAGATGCTAGACCTCACCATGTGGTGTGTGTAAGAAGCACAAACTATAACAGAAAATCATCAGTTAAACAATTGTACCCATTTTAGCCCTCTTTTTCAGTTTAAATTGTAGTTGGCAAAAATAGCAAAATTGCATTGTTACCATATGGCAACACCATGCAGTGAAGGGGTAATGCATTTTGATTGCAACAAAAAAATAATTTAGAATAATTTAATTCTAGAACAGATTCATAAACGTTATATGCTGTTGTGTTGTGTATAGACACTGGCGCAGCAGACAGAGGCTCTTTGGATGGACTTGACCTCCAGAGCTCTCCACACATGGAGGATGGCTGCAGTGTTGAGTCAGAAAGAGTACAGCTCATTCAGCAGTGGAGGGGACAGCAGATCTGCTTTCAGGCCAGGTAACACACACACACACACATACACACACACACACACACAAGTACACAATTTTTGGACAATTAAACTGTATCACAAAACGCAAAAAAAATGTTTTTCATTTTATAGGATGAAGTCAATAGAGAATGCTTTAAAGCTGTTAGAGCCCGTTGATGTTCATATCAAACTGATCTCTGATCAGCTTAACCAACTTGCTCAAAAACCTGTTGACATCACTGGCTTTGCCCTCACTGATCGCGGAGCTCTACATGGAGACATGAAGGTACAGCAATGCTCTTATGAAATAATAATACAGGTCTTATAAATTTATTATGCAGATATTATATAGCAAAATATAAAAAAATTATTATACAGCTAAGCAGCCTGATTTTGCTAAGCCCCTTAAAGAGATGTTTCTGTCAAAAATCAAATGTACACAGTTCTCCTTATTTTCCAAATGTAAACGATAAAACAAAACAAGTTTGTATGGAAGCTCAAATTGCGTTATTTCAGAAATACTTTCTTGTGTGTTTTCTGCCGCTGTGTGATGCAATGTTATCTATAAAAGGTGTAGCTAAAAACAGTTGTCACAGCCATCTTTAAATAATGTCTATACTTTTATGTCATACCGTGTCAAAAACCACATAAGTGTACTTAAGATTACTTAACTGAATGTGGAGTCAAGAATATAATAATTTATGTTACTTCATTAATGCAAGTAATGAATGCAGTTTGTCTGATGCTAACAGGTGACTCTAAGCTTCCATTACTTGTTATCTACATTAGGCATGTATCTCCAGTGCAAAACAAAGGAAGCAAACTTCAGACACCAAATGTGTCTTGTCTGATTGACTTTGGGGTATTTTTGGCCAAATCATCACTTTTAAATTTTATAAGTGCAGTTTCACATTGTCATCTGCATCCTCCTATTCCATATTCGCCTATATACTAATTCTCTTTTATAGTGTGATTCTAGTAGCAACCTTGCTTACTGGCTTTATTTTTCTCCTTAGCTTCTGGGTGAGAATATTCAAAAAGAACTGAAGATCCTGGCTGAGTCTCAGAGTAAGGTGGCCAACTCTGCAGGCCTGAATGAGGCTGAACTTCAGAACAATTTGCCTCTACAGCAAACCATTCAGAACTGCACACACCGTCTGCAGCAGCTAAACCATCGACTGGGGAGAGCGCGGTCAGCGCTGGAGACTCTGGAACAGTTCTTGCCCCGCTTACACCAGCTGGACGTGGAGCTTTCCGCAACACCAGGCACACCTGCGTTATCATCAGCAGCATCTATCACAGAGAGGCTTCAGCAGGCGAGGGAGGAAGCTGTGGGGTTAGACCATATGCTGCAGGATTCAGGGATGAGTGTGAAACTGGGCACTTGGACAGGCAGCTGTCAGGACATGGTGTCTACACTGGTCAGCCGTGCTGCAGAGATGGAGGCAAGTGGAGGTGAAGGACTGAGAGGAGCACAAAGAAAGGAGGAAGAAGAGCAGAGGGCCCGAATTCTAGGAAAGAAAAAGAAAGCCCTGCTGGCTGCTCTCAGGGAGGTGCAGGGAACGCTGGAGAGACAGAGCCTGAAGGAGCCCACTCTGCCTGCCCTGCAGCACAGGTTAGAAAGGGTGGCAGGCATCCTTGCAAAACTTGTTTCACCATGCTGTCACATGGCTAGGCTGTGTTTACATTACAAGCCTTAGTGCACATGCTTATGTTTCTGTTCATGAAATATGCACACACAGAGAAATGTGATGTGAGAAAAAAGTCAATCCATTTGTATCATTATGGTTAAACAGCCATAGACTATACAGTACTATGCAAAAGTCAGAGACTGTTCCTTCGTTTGTTTGATTTCCAGTCAAAAGGACCATTAAGCACAAGTTCATTTTCAGCATCAAAAAGAAGGAAACATATAAAAAAGCAATAAATTTAGCAATGAATTTAAATTACACAAAATCCCCCTACACCAAGTATAACATCTGATCTATCAGCATTTCATTGGTTCACTTTTTACTTTTGAACGCTCTACTCATTGAATATTTCCAAAACTGGAATTCAAAAAATTATTAAAATATATAGAAAAGGTGGCTCCTAGCAACTGTGCAAAACCAAGCGGGCCACCAAAACTGTCACCATCACATAAACAGTATTTCAAGCTTTCATCTTTGAGAGAGAGGAGAAAATCAAGCTCCACTCTTAGTTCAGATCTGAAAAATCGCTGGTGTTTCTTTCCATTTTTCCACTGTGAGAAAAAAAATATGATGCTGTGAGCCTGAAAGGATATCATTGAATGTGTTTGGGATTACTTGGAATGTGTTAAGCAGAAAATGCAACCAGCTTCTAAGACTGAACTTTGTAGATGTGGAAGAAGAATGGAAGCTGTAATAAAAGGCAAATGGTGGACACACTAAATATGAAAAAGATGTGTTTTGTTGAGGCTTCTGTGTAATTTTCTGTTAAATATATATTTTCTTTGTTTTCCCTGATGCTAAAAGTGAATAACTCACACCAAATGGCTGCTTTGACTGGAAATTAAATAAATGAAGGGCAGCCTCTGACTTTTGCAGAGTAGTGTATCAGATACATATATCAGATACACATATCGGATGTTGCATATTTCATTTTCTCTTTTATAAACCTAATTCCTTTTTCACTATTTTATAACATTTTGATGTAGTATCATTATCAGGTTTATATTTTTCCCTCTCTCTCCTCAAGGTTGCGTTGTTTGACAGACCTGGAGAGTAAGCTAGATGCCCTACATTCTGACATCCAGAGTCTGCAGGATGCATCTGCACACACAGCGGGCCTTACAGAGCTGGAGGCACTATGGAAGGAGACACACAGAGCGATAACTGAAAGGTAAGAACACTGTGGAGCAAAATAATTCGGTGGTTAAAACAGTGTGAAAATGAAAACATTAGATACAAAGCTGTCACTGCATGAGAATAATGCATATTGCTTGGTTTCATGTAGTCAGGAGGAGTGCCTTTCTCTGATAGAGCTACTGAAGAAGTTCCAGAGTTGTCGCAGCCATCTGGGCAGCACCCTGCAGAGAGCGGAGCAGACCATCAGTGAGCAGGCCTCCTACATGGGCAAAGACAATCTTCAGCGGCTCATAGACAGAGTATGAGATGTACCATTATTACACACATACACTGTAATACCCTGTTTGAGCACAGTAGATGGCAGCATTAGCCACATTATGTTACAAATGTATATTTTATCCAGATTATTTTGTGCAGTTCAGTTACATTAATGAGTAAACAAACTAGGAACTAATGATACTCTCAATTAACAAGTTACTCAATTACGAATTTCTGAGAACTTCATCAGCTACTTAATAATAAATAAAGCTTATTTATCAGTTAACTAATATCTCAGTAATGGGTGATCAATGAGTTATAAACAGCATGAGCAATAATCCATTTGTGGCCCTTAATGTAAAGTGTTACCCAGCAATTTAATATGAGTATGGATTTAGGCTACATTTCACCAAATACTATATAGTGCAACATATATAAAATTTATAGTAGTTATAAAGTTCAAGATTTGATCAATATATGATGTATTTGTGCTCCTGGAGAGCAGAATGTTTATGAAACACTTTTGTTCATTTTACCGCATTTGTAATCCTATAAAATGAAATAATGTTATGCTTCTCTGTAACGCTTATCCAGGTGAATCTAGTCCCAGTTTCTACATTTCATAGATGTTTATATATCGGCATCAGCAGATATGTGCATGAAAAATATCTACATATGCTTACAATTCCAAATAGCCTAGTTCAAAGTATAGTTAGAAGTAAAGAACATCACTTAACATTAAGGGATACATAAAGTAATTTTTAATAGTGAAATAATAAGAAGTAATGAGTAATTAAATGGTCTAAATGTTAAGAAACCTTTGAGTATTATGTTACAGCTATCAGTATAGTAAGTGAGGTTTACGTTATATTCTTTGCTTTTTATGACGTCGCTAAACCAACAAAACAGAATGAAACTAAACCCAGAAAAGGGTTTTAGAAAAGGCAAACTACTTTGACTTTGAAATGGATAAAAGTGATGCCTATTGGTTCCATAAAGCTGTTATTACTCTTTGTGTGTGTTTTATGTGTGTGCAGGTCAGCAGTGTTAAATCAGAGCTGAGTGCTCTTGGGGATAGGGTGGAGGAGATCAGGGCTGTCTGCAGACAGTTGCAGTCTCAGATGAGGAAGATTCCAGACTGCCTAGACGCTCCATTTGAGAGCGAGGCTGATGCACTCATGGACCGCTGGCTGGATGTATGCTGCTTTGCTTTCTGACTACTGTTTAGAATGATATTGTTGTTTGGAGTGACTTGTGAAGCCACACCCACCACCCACATCACATGCTTATTTTCACTTTACAGAAATGGAATATGTACAATACACAATATCTGTTCCTCTTGGCTTCCTCTTCAGGTGACTGAGAGGACAGACTGTCGTCTAGACAACCTGCAGGTTGGGTTGTCCTTATGGGAGAAGCTCCTCCTATTGGCTGGAGAAGTGGATGGCTGGTCCACCCGCAAGCTGATGTCACTTGCCCAGTCACAGCCCTTTCAGACAGAGCAGGAGGTCACTGCTATGCAGGTAAATAACAGACTTAAGTGCTTTTCAGACATTATCGACAAACAGGCAGAATTTATGCCAACATGCTGTCATGTTTGTGGATTTGTAGACTTCATGCGGAGTTCATTTTGGCCAAACTCGAAAGACGAGTGTCACTCAGCAAACATACTGAAGGCCATTTCCACATTCTCTGAGGTTGTGTCAAGCATTTGGCATCCAAATCCTGTTGCACAGGTTGTGTGTGCTTTTATGCTTCACAATATTTAGTGGTCAAGTGGTTTATATCCACTACATATATAATGTACAAAAGTCAGTGATGGAAAATTGTTAAAAATGATTGATCTCAGCAGTAATTGTATATGTATATAACACTAGAATAAATACAAATAAACATAAATGATAATAATAATAATAATACAATAATAATAATAATAAACACAAAAATACAGTAAAACATGAGAATTTCTTCTTTTAAACAAAATATTATCTTAGAAAAATAAAGTTTGGTTTCTTACTCATCAATTAATTTACAAGAATTTAATGCAAGATTCATTAGCTAAAGCAGGCATTGGATGGTGACCGTAATTCTGTATTCTTGACCAAGTTGGAACTGGGAAGTGTCAGACCTCCAAGTGGGCAAAATCCATTTGAACATCCCTCTAACTCACAATTCTCACTCAAGGAAGTTGAGACTCTTGAGAAACTTCTCAGAGTTGCTAATTCATTGCTAATCCATTTCAACATGGTAGCACCCTCAGAACAAAAATAGCATGTTTTAGCTTTTTAAACAGACTTTTGAGTTTTTGTTTGTGTGTCATGCCAATATGTATGTTGTCGACAAACAGAGACATAAATGTAAGATTAAGCCATTCTGTGCAGAATTTTTGAACTGCATGCCTTTGTGTCATTTTAAAGGTGAAGTGGCATAGCCCACATCCATTTTAAAATAAATGAAGCACTAACCAAACTTTTTTATTCAAATGCAAATGCTTTTTCAGATCTTTTTGTATACACTCAGCATTATACTGTTGTGTAGTATGACTGTCATATGCAGTCTGTGACAATGGTTAAACTCTCACTTGACACACCCAGATCTGATTACAGAAACTGATAAATCAACTTTAAGGTCTGGCTCATAGTTTGCAAGGGAGGGCAAGCTTGAGGTTAGGAAAGCAATGAGGAAGCTGGACATGTACTGTACATTCCTATTGTACCTGTTCCTGTCCCAACTGAATTAGGAAGATATTATTAACAGCTATTTTAAAAAGAAAGTTCATTAAGGAATTCTTTAAAAAAATCTACTTGAAGTGACTTAAAGAGCCTTATTTGTTTGTATTTTTTGTCACGATTCATTCATTGATGATTCATTCATGATCATTTTCCAACTTCTTTATCCCTTAGAATTAAAGGCTGTTCTCGTTACTGTGCCTTTCAGATTCACATGTAAATTATATTTTTCTTATTGCTGTCCTATATTGTGCCTCCTTCAAAAAGTAGTCCAGGCTGAAACACTCCTTATAACTTCACAGTGAGTGGGTAGAAATAAATAACTGTTGGCTGAATAGGTGGATATGTGTAAGTACAAACAATGGATTCAAAACTTAGTTTCCATATATGGGCTGTATGGACTGGGGAGCAAAGTGTACATTTTCAGTCTTTAACAATGTTTACATACAATTTGCATAGTAGCAGCACAACTTCTATTAATGAGGTCGATTCTCTGATTTTATGGACTTGAAACAGCCCTGTCCAATTGCCCCCACAGGAGGAGCTGAGGACCCAGGAGAAAAACATAGAACATTTTCATTGCAGGTCTGCTGAGATCCAGGAGCTGCTACAGAACAGAGAGCACCCACTGGAGCTACAGGTAAGTTTGCCCTGGCCTGATCAGTGCATGTGAAAAATAAGTATGGTCCAATGATAACAATTGCTACTGAAGTTTTTCTGTACAGCATGTGTGTGCTCTTCTGTGGCTTCCAGGTGATTGAAAGCCAGCTGAGGAAGAGAATGGGAGAGGTGAAGGAGCTCTTCGCTGAAACTGGTGATGTTTTCAAGGAGCTGGTGGCTGTCAAGGCTCAGGTGGCAGCCAGGATGGCAGAGTGCATGTCTGCCACACTCACAATAAAAGATACCCTGAACACACTCCATGCATCTGGGAGCCCACAGTTCTTTCAGGAAATTCAGGTGCAGATAAGCTTGAATAAAAGTTTCATAATTCAGATGTTTAGCATTGTAACACTGTACACTGAAAAAGGTGCTTTGAATTTACATGATTTAAATGTGTCAAAGCTGTTATATCAACATGATTCCTGCCACAATATGTTAATTTGAAAGACTGCAGTTGTCTTGCCTGTAACAGTTTGTTCTTGTTCAACCAATTCACCTGTCATTGTATTCTGATAATGTCCTACTACTTTTGAGTAGTGTATGGCAGTTCAGTAGTGATGGTCCATTATTTAGGATTAGGTCCCTGTATTAACCTTTAGAAGGACAGAGTTAGAATTGTCAGTTTGTTATACTGTTCGAATATAATTATCTAAGTATGTGGTTAACTGCATAGCTAGTTGCAATGTGGTGTCTGTTAAATAGATTTACATGCTTCATTCGCCAGAGTTCAATACTGAAAGTCAGGTCAGCGTCATTTCGACATGACTACAAATCTGAACAAACTCCTCCTGGCCTCCTGTAGTTGCTGTGCCAAGCTTGGCGGTGGCAATAAGGATTGTGTTCTGAGATTGCGTCGTCTAGTAACAAAGGAAAGGGCTGGGATTCCAATGCAGTGTTTTAGGCAGCTGAGAAAAGTGGTTTCTGTGGGAGAGCATTACTCCCTCTGGTGTGAACTTTTCAGTTAGGTATATAACACACTAAAGGAAAAGCAAAATAGGTCCCTTTTAACATTTGAGTCTGCTGTTCTCACATTTCTTTTGTTTGAATGTCAGACAGTGGCAACTAAATAAGGATTGTGCATTACATGTGAGTGTACACAATACTGTCTCATCAAATTCAAAACATAGTATCAGATTTCTTCTCTTTAAATTATGAGTACAAATATGTTTCTTATTAAGGTATTATAGAATCCAAATGTTCAGAATTTCTCGCTAGTTTCAGTGAACTACTAGTGAGTGATCAATCAGTAAAGTATAATGTTATGGTGATAACCACAACTTGTAGGAGTTAACAACTGCATTGCTGGTTGCCTTTAAGGGTGCCTTCACTGTTTATTCCCACAGGGATTATCTGAGCAACTGCGGGCAGAAGAAGAGCAGGCGAATACTGTGCTGCAGCAAGTGGCCCTGCTCACCAGTGTGGCCAGCCCTGAGAGCCTGAACACTCTGGCTGAGGAAGGAGCGCGCCTGCAGGAAAACATCTGTACAGCCAAAGAGATGATTGTGCTGAGGAGAAAACAGGCAGACGGCCTCAATAACGCCAATGATACAGAGAGAGAAGGTCTTAATTCTCAAGGCTCCACTGTTCAGAGGACCCAAGATCTTCCACCCATACAACCAGACCTCAGTGACACTCAGCATCCCCAGGGCCAATTTTTGTCGTCTTCTCACAAGACAGAAGATTCACCCCATGAAAGCAAAGAAAATGAGAAGACCCTTGAGGAGCCCCCGGATGTCACACACCTGGAAGAAAGCACTGCCTTGGCCAGCAGACTGCAGGTTGACATACTGGACACAGGCACCCGGACAGACACTGTGGAGAACCTAAAGGAACCAAAGGTGAGAGAAATGTCTAAACTATATCTTACTAAAAACATCAGATACATTTCACATGTGATCATATGCTTTTCACAGGTTTAGTCGTTAATAATGTGTGATTGCAAAAACACAATCACATTTCATCATTTGTTCGTATGTTCATACAGTTATGGAATTCTGTGAGTTTTATGTGATCACATGCTAGCTTGTAGAAATCCATTTTAACATGTTACACATGTGAAATTGAGTCAGGGCTGGAGATGGCATGAAACCACTTTTTCTTTCCTGACCAGTGATGACCAGTGATTATTAGAGCTAGGCCTATAGTTTGGACTATAAATGTCCAAACTCCTCTACAATGTCAGAAACATCTCTACAATAATGCTGACTTCAGCTGTTGCATATATATGCATCATAGTAGCATGTTAGCACTAAGCTAATGGCATTTTCTGGCGCTTCTAGATTAAACGCGGACATCTGAAGCTTTCTTTTATTCTTTGAATTATATGAAGCTTGTAACTGACACATTAACATATTTTACTTCATAGTAGTTTTACAGTGACTCAGTAAAGAGTGCTGGCATAGAGCTGCTGCTGTTTTCCATTTCTAACAATGGACAGAAATGCACTGATCAGGCTACCACTCACTGTCAGTGATGTATGTGGGACTTCCAGAAGGTGTACAGTGACCTTTTCTCAGTATATTGGTGCATGCCTAGTTTAAAGTATAGTTAAAAGTGAAGAACATAATTTTTCATGAAGGGATGCAGTGTGTCAAAGCTGGCACATGAATGTGTTATATCAACATGGTTCCTGCCAAAATACGTAAACTTGAAAAACTGCAGTTGTCTTGCCTGTAACAGTTTGTTAATGTTCAACGGATTGACCCTTCATTCTATTCTGATAATGTCCTACTACTTTTAAGTATTGTGTGGCAGTTCAGTAGTGAAGTTATGGTCCATTATTTATGGTTGGGTCCCTGTATTAACCCTCAGAAATCTAGTTATAATTGTTAGTTTGTGATACTGTTTGAATTTAATTATCCAAGTATGTAGTTAACTACATAGCTAGTGCATAATGAATTACATTTGCATTCTGTTTACTTTCTCTATTGAAAAGGACTTATGCCCCATTATGCTTGTTTCAGTGTTGATCATTTTATTTTTGGTGTCTGGTAAATAGATTTACATGCTTCAATGTTCCAAAACCCGTTATTTTTCCTCATACTGTACATCTCTATTTACGGTTTGTTTGAAACGCTTTATTAGAGCTCCTGTGTCTATAAGCCCCGCCTCCTGATGAGCCCAGTGTGCTCTGATTGGTCAGCTTGCCCACTCTGTTTTGATTAGTCAACCACCAGAGCAGTTTGGCCCCCGCACATTCCACCTCTGTCTTGCAGTCCTCAGACGGACCCTTATTTCCTGAGCAGCGTTAAACACCGATATGGCTATTTTTCCAGTGCCGTTGGTTCTGCCTTTTCAGTTTGAACCGAAGTCCAATACTGAAAGTCAGGTCAGCGTCATTTCGACATGACTACAAATCTGAACAAACTCCTCCTGGCCTCCTGTAGTTGCTGTGCTGTGTGAGGACATGCCAAGCTTGGCGGTGGCAATAAGGATTGTGTTCTGAGATTGCGTCATCTGGTAACAAAGGAAAAGGGCTGGGATTCCAATGCAGTGTTTTAGGCAACTGAGAAAAGTGGTTTCTGTGAGAGAGAATTACTCCCTCTGGTGTGAACTTTTCAGTTAGGTATACAACACACTGAAGGAAAAGCAAAATAGGTCCCTTTTAACATTTGAGTCTGCTGTTCTCACATTTCTTTTGTTTGAATGTCAGACAGTGGCACCTAATTAAAAGAGGGCATTACATATTAATTATATCAATATAAGTAGAAATGTATTTCTTATTAAGGCAGTATAGAATCCAAATGTTCAGAATTGCTCTGCTAGTTTCAGTGAACTACTAGTGAGCGATCAATCAGTAAAGTATAATGTTATGGTGACAACCATAACTTGTAGGAGTTAACAGCTGCATTGCTGGTTGCCTTTAAGGGTGCCTTCACTGTTTATTCCCACAGGGATTATCTGAGCAACTGCGGGCAGAAGAAGAGCAGGCGAACACTGTGCTGCAGCAAGTGGCCCTGCTCACCAGTGTGGCCAGCCCTGAGAGCCTGAACACTCTGGCTGAGGAAGGAGCGCGCCTGCAGGAAAGCATCTGTACAGCCAAAGAGATGATTGTGCTGAGGAGAAAACAGGCAGACGGCCTCAATAACGCCAAAGATACAGAGAGAGAAGGTCTTAATTCTCAAGGCTCCACTGTTCAGAGGACCCAAGATCTTCCACCCATACAACCAGACCTCAGTGACACTCAGCATCCCCAGGGCCAATTTTTGTCATCTTCTCACAAGACAGAAGATTCACCCCATGAAAGCAAAGAAAATGAGAAGACCCTTGAGGAGCCCCCGGATGTCACACACCTGGAAGAAAGCACTGCCTTGGCCAGCAGACTGCTGGTTGACATTCTGGACACAGGCACAGAGAACACCCAGGCAGACACTGTGAAGAAACTAAAGGAACCAAAGGTGAGAGAAATGTCTAAACTATATCTTACTGAAAACATCAGATACATTGCACATGTGATCATATGCTTTTCACAGGTTTAGTCGTTAATAATGTGTGATTGCAAAAACACAATCACATTTCATCAGTATGTGAGTTTTATGTGATCACATGCTAGCTTGTAGAAATCCATTTTAACATGTTACACATGTGAAATTGATTCAGGGCTGGAGATGGCATGAAACCACTTTTTCTTTCCTGACCAGTGATGACCAGTGATTATTAGAGCTAGGCCTATAGTTTGGACTATAAATGTCCAAACTCCTCTACAATGTCAGAAACACCTCTACAATAATGCTGACTTCAGCTGTTGCATATGTACGCATTATAGTAGCATGTTAGCACTAAGCTAACAGCATTTTTTGGTCGTTCTAGATTAAACATGGACATCTGAAGCTTTCTTTTATTCTTTGAATTATATGAAGCTTGTAACTGACACATTAACATATTTTACCTTATAGCAGTTTTACAGTGACTCAGTAAAGAGTGCTGGCATAGAGCTGCTGCTGTTTTCCATTTCTAACAATGGACAGAAATGCACTGATCAGGCTATTGTGCATTACATGTGAGTGTAAACAATACTGTCTCACCAAATTCAAATCATAATATCAGATATCTTCTCTTTAAATTATGAGTACAAATGTGTTTCTTATTAAGGTAGTGTAGAATCCATATGTTAAGAATTGCTCTGCTAGTTTCAGTGAGTTTCAGTGAACCACAAGTGAGCGATCAATCAGTAAAGTATAATGTTATGGTGATAACCACAACTTGTAGGAGTTAACTACTGCATTGTTGGTTGCCTTTAAGGGTGCCCTCACTGTTTATTCCCACAGGGATTATCTGAGCAACTGCGGGCAGAAGAAGAGCAGGGGAACACTGTGCTGCAGCAAGTGGCCCTGCTCACCAGTGTGGCCAGCCCTGAGAGCCTGAACACTCTGGCTGAGGAAGGAGCGCGCCTGCAGGAAAGCATCTGTACAGCCAAAGAGATGATTGTGCTGAGGGGAAAACAGGCGGACGGCCTCAATAACGCCAATGATACAGAGAGAGAAGGTCTTAATTCTCAAGGCTCCACTGTTCAGAGGACCCAAGATCTTCCACCCATACAACCAAACCTCAGTGACACTCAGCATCCCCAGGGCCAATTTTTGCCATCTTCTCACAAAACAGAAGATTCACCCCAGGAAAGCAAAGAAAATGAGAAGTCCCTTGAGGAGCTCACGGATGTCACACACCTGGAAGAAAGCACTGCCTTGGCCAGCAGACTGCAGGTTGACATACTGGACACAGGCACCCGGACAGACACTGTGGAGAACCTAAAGGAACCAAAGGTGAGAGAAATGTCTAAACTATATCTTACTGAAAACATCAGATACATTGCACATGTGATCATATGCTTTTCACAGGTTTAGTTGTTAATAATACGTGAAAAACACAATCACGTTTCATCATTTATTAATATGTTTATATGACTGTGGATTGTAGAAATCCATTTTAACATGTTACACATGTGAAATTGAGTCAGGGCTGGAGATGGTATGATACCACTTTTTCTTTCCTGACACTAAAAATTAAAACCAAGTGGCGAAGTGATTATTAGAGCTAGGCCTATAGTTTGGACTATAAATGTCCAAACTCCTCTACAATGTCAGAAACATCTCTACAATAATGCTGACTTCAGCTGTTGCATATGTATGGCATTAAAGTAGCATGTTAGCACTAAGCTAATGGCATTTCAAATGATTGTTTTTTGGTCGTTCTAGATTAAACGCGGACATCTGAAGCTTTCTTTCATTCTTTGTTTTATGTTAAGCTTGTAACTGACATATTAACATATTTTACCTTATAGTAGTTTTACAGTGACTCAGTAAAGAGCGCTGGCATAGAGCTGCTGCTGTTTTCCATTTCTAACAATGGACAGGAATGCACTGATCACTCACGGTCAGTGATGTATCTGGGATCCCGGAAGGTCTACATTGACCTTTTCTCACTGCATTAGTCACATCCTTTGTAAATCAAAACATGTTTGGTCGATTACTCTGTCTGTTACGGTATGGTAAGGGCGTGGACCCAAGTGCCAAGAGAAAAACTCATGAGTACCAAGTTGTAATGGAATCAAGCAGATGAGATTTGCTGAATGATTGGCTATATAGTGAATATATATAATATATTAATAGAAATATAATGGAGTACTCAAACAAATGAAGCTCTCCAGAAATACAATAAATAATAAACAGCAAAAACAAAACGTCTTTAGTTATAAGAGAAAGATCAGTTTTGAGTTCAACTTTTCTCTTTTCTTTTATATGGAGTAAGAATTTCTTTTAAACTCTCTAAAAATTGGGTCAGACTTTCTTTTAAGCTCGCTTTTACTTTTCTTTTTGTTTTGGAGTGGTTTGTATATTTTTTCTTTTCTTTTACAGCTCTCTTTTCTTTTTCTCTTGCTTTTCTGTTAGTTAGAGACACTCTAGTTACCATACCGGTCACCCCTCTTTAAAGGTGTGACACTGACGGTTGTTTACAGCCTTAAATGCAGAGGTCTACAGGTGTGTCTGGTTGGCACTGATTAGCCTGTGGGCTTCTGGGAACTGGAGTTCCTCGGGCTAATAGCGCCTTGCCGACGTCGCCCTCTGCTGTATGGGCTGGACCCTTACACAGTCACTTCCTGATTATGTTAGTGATTAATCTGATGCCTTTGGACAACTCCTGATGTCCTAAATAATAGAAGAGCTTACTTGGCTGTATCTACCTTGAAAAAAGATTGGATCATTTTTTTCATTGGACATTTTAAGAATTTAACCTTTCTGTTTCCAACCAAAACTTAATGATTAACCCAAACTTAGTAGTATTACCACAATACTTGCAGTTTAAATACAACATGTTCCTTAAAGTGAATAAAAATCAACTTAAAATAACAGACATGCGTTATCATTAGACTTTTTGTAGAGGCCTAGAAGGCTCAAAGGGTTCCCCACTGTTGAAACTTAGATATTTTTTTTCACTCTGTGATCTGATCCAGCATTTTCTTGTAATATCGGCCCGACACTAATGCCTGGTATGTGATCAGTACCATCTCTAGCCATGATGTGAGAATGTGAGATAATCACTCAGAAAATTGTGAAAACATGAAAAGTTACAGGTGGAAAACTATATGAAAAATCATCTGTGGTTATTAACCTGCAATTCATTTGATTTCATATGATTAATATGATGGAGGGATATTTCATGGATCAGTATATAATGTCCATGAAAGCTGGTCTAGGAACCTGGCTGTAGCTTCTGATTCTTTTCCATGTATTGCACAGACAAGCACACCTGACTCACAAAAATAAATAACTCGAAGGTAAATTGAATTTTTTTATTAGAGGAGCAAGCCAAAAAAGGCCAATTTGCCAAAAAAGATGAAATTGTACTGCAAAGGTTAAACACGTACAAACCTGAGAATTAGAGTCATTTCTAAGTAACATCTTAACCTTTCCAAATTTTCTTTCTTTTGCGCCAGACAGTCACATTACTGCTCTGATTGATATGGAATTGATCATTCAGGACATCTGAAAGTAGCCCAGGAAACGTTCAGAAATGTCTCATCTGGCAGCTCAGGACATCATCATTATCCTAATTCTGTTAAAATTGAATTTTGAATACTGGAAACTGGAGCTTCAGTGCAGAGTAGAACATCGCAGTTTCACAATTTTGTCAGCTGAATGTTTTCTGATCTGTGATCAGGTGGTGTTGGGACTGAAGGCTGAGGACAATAGTGACTTGAAGGAGATTGTCAAAGGTCAGACCCCCTTCAAGAGAGATGGTCTAGGGAAGAGAGAAAGCCAGGAAATCCTACATCTGCTCAGTGACAAAGATAAGAAGAACAGGTATAGTACGAGTATCCATAACTCTAGTGATGAATACGTCTGCTGATCAACTTTGTGCATGACTGCAGGCCTGATATGACTTTTACCATACAGTATATGTGCATTTAATGATAAGCATGATAAGAACATATAGTACTGTGCAAAGGTCTTAGGCCAGCCATTGAAAAGTAATGAAAATGTCTTATGAGATGGTTGGATAGTTGAGATGCTTAGAAAAATGCAAGTTTGATTCCATCTATTCTTAATGGCACCTCAGCAATTCCATGTACCTCCAGAACACCTCATTTAATTTCATGAAGGAACCCAACCAGGTGTTGAAGGGTAGATACAAATACTGGGATATCTTGATGAGATGTTTGGAAATGGTTAAGCTAACACATTGACAGACATCTAAAATAAATGTTTATTTGTATTTATTCTAGGGCTGTCAAATGATTATAATAATTAATCATGATGCATCACATTATTTTTTGCAGATATTGGCAGTTAATCTCAGTTAATCAAATTTTCATTTGCTCAAATTTGACCCTGAAGAAAGATTTTTTCATGTTCAAAGCAGTTCATTTTGTTATAGATATATGCAACTGAAAATCAGAATCAGGGGCCCACACTAAGATCAGAAAATGTCAAGATAAGATTTTTCACAAATGTGTATTACAGAAGCAAATCTTATTCTAGGAATTACATCTTATTTTACAGAATCTTACCACAGGTTAGGAAATCCTCGTTCAAAGATTATGATCGATTGCTATATCTGTTACCAAACAATGATACGTGCACACCTGAAACATAAACATGTAATCAAAATAACATTAAAAATGCTACTTATTTAGGCAGCTACCACTGCCGATGTAAGTTTTAATTCTTTTTCATGTGAACTGCGCCACATTCACCTATAGGAGGGACTTCTGTACCTGACCTCTATAGAAGCAAATAATAGCACCAAGTCTGCCTTAACAGACAGGAGCGTGCATCCAATGCCGAGGGAGGCCCCATCCTACCGTCAGGCATATAGAAACCAGTCGCGCTAGCTTTTCTCAGTTGGCATTTGTTTCTCATGGCCTCGCCTTTACAAAGCAGTCATGTGCGAGCTGTGCTAACGTGGTTCCTCCAAATAAACAGCTACAGTTTAATTCTCCTCATCACTGTAATATTTTATTTGATGAGTTAGTGATAAGTAGTAGTATAAATAAATGTCACATCATTGTGCTTGTTATGCTGCTTGTCACAGCTGCCTAAAAACAACAGAAATGGATTGTTAAAACAGAAGTTAGGACACATTTAGGTTTGTCCCAAAGTTTGGAGAGTATTTAAGAAATTTTGTCTAGTTATGATATTTCTGTGATACCGTTTTCTTATGTGGAGCTAGGATAAGATTAATGAACTTATGAACTGTTATTCTGTAATAGCTAGTGTCCTAAAGTCAGTCCTAACTGAAGTTGTCATGGTGACTAAGCAGATAAGATTTCAGAGTTAGGATGTTTTTGTAATATGGCCCCAGGGCTTTATCTGAATGCATTTATTATGCAAAAGAATGCCAGGTTCATATGAAACGAGTGATCGCAGTTTAACATTTTCCACCCATAGCATCCAGTGAGAGCAACAGTGACTGCATGTTCCAGCCAATGAGTCTATATATTATATGCACCATACATACAGTCGGGAGTTTCATTCAGGGGTTTCATACAGCTCATGAATCCTTGTTAAAGTGGAGGCTCTTGAGGGGAAAGTGTAGCTTTTCCACTTAGCTGTTGCTTCTGTTAAGTGACTGCTCGTTGATTTATTCATAGTTCTCTCGCAGGCACTGTCCACCATAGTCTGCTGAAGGTACTTATAGTATTGCTGTAAAAGCCATTTAAAAGCACGATGACTAAATGATGACAAATGACTAAAAATGACAAAAATAAAAAATTCAAAATTAATTAGAATAATTTTTGTTGGTTCATTTGGGAATAGAACAAATTATACACAGCCATCAGCTGTCTGTGGTTTATTCTTATTTTGTTCTCATTTCATGACATCAGAGTTGTCAGATACCATTTGTCAGTTCAGTGGGAGACATTGGTAGACATGTTTTTTTTTTATAAATGTCTTAGGTAACTTAAGACCTTTGCACAACTGTATATAATTTGTATACATTCTGTACATTGTTCTGTACAAAGTTCTGGCGTTTTGTTATTGCTCCAGTGTTAAACAGCACTTTAAAATCCAGTATATTTCATTCAGATGTTATAAAAAATTTTAATCATCATCAGCTCATGCTCACATTCCAGCTCACAGACCTTCTAGACTACGTGTATTAACCCATCCTGATATCTGAACCCCATATGTGCTAGACTCCCGCAGGGTGAAGTGGGGCGTTTCCCCGCCCTACAGAACCAGCTGCAGCAGGTTGAGAAGAGGCTGCAGCTGCTGAAGGAGCAAAACGCAGAGCTGTCTGTGTTTTTCCCCTGGTTGGGGCTGGATGAGAGGCGGGGGGCTTTGGAGCAGGCGCATGGCCTCCTAGAGACAGCCCAGGTCCTGGGCTCTGAAATAACAATACTGAGAGACCAGATGAAGGAGCAGACTCAGCTCATAGAAGACTCCAGCTTGACTGAGCTGTCCTGCTGTAGTCTGGAGAACAGTGTCTCCAGCCTGATCCAACAACTCAGTGTGAGCACTTTTGGATATAGATCACATTAAAGTTAGAACAAAATTAGAACAACAGTGTTCTATTTCCTTTCTTCTGTTCTATAGTAGAGAAACTTGGTGCTACTGAATTTTAAAAGCCATATTATTACTGCTTTTAATTGTTTAAAGCAAGATGTGTTGTGTATATGTGCAGGACACATGTAAAGGTCTTGATGAGGGCATTCAGAGAGAACAGCACTGCAGTCTCATGCTGAAACAGTGCAGTGAAATCCTGGACTGCTTGGAGAGGAGAATGCAGAAGGAAGTATCTGGGTCCCCTCATATAAAAGACCAGAAGTCTCAATTGGAGGCTCTTAAAGTAAGTATGCTTTTACACAAATTAGGTTTAGCAGCTTTAGAAAGTTGTTGTACACAGTGTGTACAAAAAAGGAAAGCACCACATGAAATACTCATACTGTCTGGCTTCTACTGATGAGATATTATTGAGGTGTTAGGCCATTTTCAGCACAGCATTGACACCAGTGTCATCGTGGCATGTATATGGTAGGTGTAAATGACTAATTGTCTGGAATGATCAAATGAATGGAAGTATTTCATGTGGTATTTACATTATTTTGTACTCCTCCTGTGTGTGTGGTTCCATTGACTTACATTAAAAGTAAAGTATGTTTTTCCTTCTCCTGTAAAGTTACATTTTGGAGATATGAGGTTTTGATCCGACAACAGCGATATATAAGACAAACACTTTACTGTATTGACAATGCTTACCTGAGGTATTTTCTCATTTCCTACAATATTCCTCCTTAGCAACAAAACTTGAACAGTCATTACTTCTTTACACTAGTTGACGATGTGCACTATTCAGTTGCAACAGCACAAATCACTGTGACAGTACGGGTAGTTAGTTAGCTAACTAGCAGTTTTTTTTTATGTTGATATTAGGGAGAGTAAAAAGACCACGAAGTTGAGAAAAACATCTCTGAACAAGAGGACATTGTAGTGTGAATTGATATAATTTTCTTAAAGAAAGAGTAATGCCATCCAGAATTGCTTGCAGAGTTTACCTACACTCTGTGGTTACCAAAATGGGCAGGACCATCAATATACATTAATTTAATAGTTAACGATAATTAATAATATCAAATGATTCATTTAATTGTCTCCATTCATCTTGTTGCTGGTCTTTTTCTTCCTCTTTTACCTTCAAGTCTTTTCCAATGAATTCGTTCATCCCATAGTATGCCCAAAATCAAAGCTTTAGTTTAGTTATCAGGAGGTTAAGGTGAGGCTTGATTTGGTCAAGGATCCATTTGTTTGTTCTCTTATGCTCAAATATCTTCAATTCAGACATCAGCATTTTTCTGCCCCACTTTTGTCTGTCTAATATTCTTTTTATTATTATTAACAATTTTGGCAATAATGTACATCCAATTCTCAGAGGTCCCCATGCAGTCCACAGTTTTAATGAGTTCCATTTCCCAACGTGTCAGAAACAACTAATCAGCATTCTACATCCCCTGACTACCTGGCTGAGTAGTGTTTGGTTCTAGAACAGAATAAAAATGCTTGGGAAACCCCAGTGTATGCACACACACACTGCTACTCATACATACAAATAATAAGCTGACCTGTCCCTACAGGACTTGCTTCAAGCTGTGGGTCAGGAGGATATGCGTCTGCAGGTGATTGAAACTCTAACTGCTGCTTTGCTGAAGAGCTGCACTTTAGAGGGTCAGTTGGCCCTGTCTCAGGATGTCCAGGCTTTGCTCGATAAGAGGACAATGCTACAGAAGTCCATTCACAAACAACTTGGCCGTCTAGGATATCAGAAGACAGAAGAAGGATGTTTTGAGGTGAGAGTGAAGATCCACTTCTTTTCGTAGGCCATCAGTCAGCCATGGTGCTTTCACAAAAGGAGACCAGCACTAGAAAAGACATGCCTTTTTAAAGGTGTGACAGTAATGCTGTTATATCAGTGGGCCGTGTGCTGATGTTGAGGCCCCAGGAGACAACGGCATTCAAAGTTTGTGCCTTTTGCATAGCATTTACAGTGATTTGAATACAAATATATGCCATTTGTAACAGAAGATGAAATTGAGGCCTCATTTCACTAAAAACCTTGTTCTATGCTGTAACTTTTAATTGAAATGTTAGTGTGCAGCATCAAAGAAGCTATCCTAACAGCTAACTTCACTACCTTTTATTTGAAATAAGATTACATGATTACATTTGGAGAGGTGGCTCCTCAGAGTCTGCCACCTGAAGGAGACCCTTCAGTGACCTCACACAATGTATTTCTGCCTGTTAGTTTAAATAGACATATTGCTTCGTTCACAACGAGTTAGATGAAAGAGCTGTGTGATGTTTGCAAATATTCCCATACATTTAAAAATTAAAATAGATTGTATAAGGAGAATAGATAGTTATAAAAACCTTTGTTATATAATAGGCCTAAATAATAACAGTTAAAATAGCTAGTTATTTCATCAGGTGTTGCTATGTGGTTGTTAAGGTATTTAAGGTGGTTGCTAGGGTTTTATTAGGTGTATGCTGTGGTTTCTCTGGTGGTAGCTAGGGGTTTGCTATGGGGTTGCTTCCGTGATCCAGATGGTTACCAGGGCATCATTAGGCGGTTGATGTGATATTTCAGGTGACTACTGGGCAGTTGCTATGGTATCTCTGGTGGTTGAGTGTTGTTAGGTGTTGTTAGGTGGTTACTATGTTTCTCTTATGGTTGCTAGGGAGTTGCTAAGTGTTTGGTGTCATGTTCCAGGTGGTTGCTATCATATCTGTGGTGGTGGCTATGGTATCCTAACTGGTTGATAGTAAGGATGTGAATTTGTACGTCATGTTTATGACATTCAGTGTAAGAGCAACATTCCTCCAATCATTTCATATAGAAAAAAAATTTAGAGAAAACTGTACATCCAATTAGTTAAACAAGTCACAAGCTTGATATTTGGGTTTTGGATCTCCGATCATAAAAGGGTTGGGCAATTCTATCGGGACAGGTGTCGCAGGAGAAAGAAATGTAATTTTCAGAAGAATAATACATTTAAAGCAAAGAGTCAAGCCATCTTAATTGTTGAGGTAATTTGCTAAAATAGCAGCATTCAGACTAAGATTAAGAATTTCAGTGACACAATGGAAAGAAATAGAATGCCATTGTAATAGGCAATAAAAATGAGTCACTACGTAAAATATTATTCAAAAATTGATGTTAGTTTGTTCATAATATTGGTTGTCTTTGTGTTTTAATATTGATATATAGAGCATTATAGATAATGTGATTATAATAGCTGGAACTGTAACACTTTATTTTATTTTGATTTTGTAATACGTAGGCAATACCTTTTTGAGGTCCCACCACTTGTCAGATCAAGTTTGCATCCCTTAGTAGGTCTATGACAAACTGCACTGGATCAGAGTTGAACAGTATGTAACTACTTGGCAAGGTAGGCTGCTTATTTGTTTGGTCGATTACTTGCCTCAGCAAGGAGAACAAACAGTCACAGAATTTGTTTGCAGTCAGCCTATTATAGTGATACTAGTCTGACATCAGTGCTACCATGGCAATCTCAGAAGCATGCAACATTACTCTCTGAATAACGCAAGCACTCGGAATAAGTGCATCATCATGTTCATCTATGGCACAAACCATCTGGATGTTCTCTGGTTCCCCAGGCTTATTATTCTCCTGCCATCATCCGCATTTTAAAAATGAGATTAAAGGGCCCATATTAACTGAAAACTAAATTTCCCTCACTTTAAATTGAAAAGTTTGATGTAATATGTAAATATTTTTTCTGTACATGCCGTTCACTGTTTAGTCCATGCTGTTCATTTATGGAAACTACACTGCAAACACATCCAGTTTTGAATTCATTGTTTTGTTGTGAACTAACTAATTTACATATATACGCCTATTCAGCCTACAGCAGTTTAGCCTTAGTCCTTCACACTGAAGTTATAAGGAGTGTTTCAGCAAAGATTGCTTTTTAAAAGACTCAGTAAAGAGCAGCCAATCAGAACAGATGTGATTTACATATATCAGTCTTAAAGGTACAGTAACACTTAACTTTTAACATAGTTACCTTTTAGCAGTTTTAACTTTATTAATATCTTGTTTTCTTAATATTTACAAATAGTTTGTGTATAATATCTGTTGTCTGGTCTGTTTAGCAGGGTGTACACTGTGTAACACACTTGACAAAGTATGTTCATTCTGACGACAGCCTACTTAATTATAAGGAATAAACAAAGTTGGAAAATGGTCATGTAAAAATAAATTATGACCCTTTCTTACACATAAAACCTCCATTAGAAGTGAACCTTTAATAAAATGCAATACAGAAAAAGTAAAATACAAGACAAATGTTGGATATGGTCGTTGGTAACGTTTTCAATGGTAATGTAGCACAGAATAAGGCTGAGAAGAAAAACAGCTTAATTTTTTTTTTTTTTACTTTTCATAAGAACTAAATTGAGATCATATGTGTTATCATTCTTGTGCAGGTAGCTTCTGACAATACAGAGGAGGACATGGACACTGGAGATGACCAGATCAGAACGGAACCACATCCTTCAAACAAAATTCTTCAGCCTACATCTGTAATGAAAGACATGGCAGATTCTGCTGCTTCTTGTCCTCCTCAGCAGCACTGTGATGCTCCTGAACCTGACTCTGTCTTAGCTCCAGACACTGATCTTTCCACATCCAATCAAAAAAGACCAATGTTGGATTCTGTAGATTCCTCTCCTCGACAAGATGTGCCCCGAACATACTTCTTTTCTAATGTTACAGCACAATGAGGCCACGAAAACAGAATACAAAGACACCACACACAGTGCCGATGTTACAAGCCAACAATGGGCTGAAAGCTCTCCTGACGAGCCAGCTCCCAAGAAAGTGGCTACCATAGTTTTAGACACTATATCAAATCCACAGACACTGAAACCTGACAAGCAAGTAGAGTCATCTAAAGATGTGGACACTAGTACTGGAACATTCCCTTTTTATCCTGACAATGCTAAATCTGTGGGCTCTAAAGCAGAGAGGACAAAATGTGAGGGAACCGGGAATCTCATACAGTCCTCAGGTAGGGTAAAGGAAATGCAGTCAGCTGCGCTCACAGAAGCAGTGCAATCAGGCCAGGCTGCAAATGCTTGTATTCAACAACTTCAGACACATGTTAGTACGAAGAGTTTCACTGAAGAAGCAGATGTGCTGGAGTCAAGTCAGTGGGCCACAGATGGTCATCAGGCTGCTACAGAATCAGCCAGGGGTATTACAGAAGCAGATGTGCTGCACAATCCAAGACATGATCAAACAAATGAGTATAATTCCAGATCAGCTTTCCTACCAGCAAAATTCCACATCTGTACT
This sequence comes from Colossoma macropomum, assembly GCF_904425465.1. Taxonomy (NCBI): domain Eukaryota; kingdom Metazoa; phylum Chordata; class Actinopteri; order Characiformes; family Serrasalmidae; genus Colossoma; species Colossoma macropomum. The sequence continues at coordinate 18,974,308 of NW_023494795.1, read as the reverse complement.
GATACAAGAGGTGGTGATGCCAAATGATAGGAAGACAAATGAACCAGACGCTGACTGGGCAGACGCTCAAAACAGCGAGTGTTCAAAGCCTTCCCATAGTGCAAAGAGGATGATTTTGGATTCTAATGAGAAAAACAGTAAGGAAGACAGGACAACAGAGACCTCTACCTCCAAACAAATGAGTGCAGTCAGCTCCCTACATCATCAGACAGTTGACACAAAGTTTCCAGACACTACAGACACAAGACTCAGCCAGAGCTATACTGCAATACCTGTGGACTTGTTAATTACAGACAGTAAACAAGAGGAGGCTAAGAGCACCACACAGATAGACTTGATGAATTCCCCTGCAAAGGGAGAATATGGATGGAAGACAAGCTACTGCAACTAGCACTGCCCACAAGGGTACTAGCCATATCAGTGCCTTGAGCAGCCATCCTCTGGACACAGCATCAATAGAAGTAAAGCACATAATCCAAAAGCCAATTGCTGATTCAGTGGCAATGAATAGTCAGAAATCTGAAACAGAGATCACTACCACAGTGCCATCACAGCAGGAGTTCCATGCAGAAGCAAGCTCAAAGGACCACTCAGATTCAGACAGCAATGCCTGCTCACAGGTACCTGCACATTTATTAACTTTCGTTTGCTAATGATGTTATTTGCTTCATAATAAACATAAGTGGAAGCCCAGTTCTTTCTCTTCCACTGTGCATTGTGCCATGACACATTGAGAATGCCACAAGTGGTTGTCAGCCTGCTCATTGAGAGGTGCATAGGGCTTGTCAGATTCAGTTTTAAATTTCCAGTTCTCTCTGAAACGTAGATATTTTTAACAGCATGGAATAGCCATAATGGCAAAATTTATAACAGCTTTAAAGTACATGAATTTAAAATGTTCTTTCTGGCTTACTGGTTTGACATTTTGTAGGTGTTCTTTGGGAGTTTACTATTAAGAGGTGCTATTCCATGATTTTAGAAGTTCCCTGAAAAGGTTATTACAGGCATGACACCTCATTATGTTGTTTCGAAGATATAAATAAAAATGAACATTTGAAAAAAATACCATACGAAGAATTCAGGCTTTTCTGGTGGCAAATTGGCCTTATTTTGCTCCACTGTGTTTTTGATATAGTAACTTTGTATTTCATTTTTAAATTGGCTTTTATAATGAATTCCTTTACATAATAATATAAAAATGGTAAGTGTAGGAGAGCAATGATACACCTTACATCCAAACATGAGACAATGCGAACACTCTTCACTATGCTTATATTTATATTTATTGCTAATTATTGCTCCTTTTTACTAACAGAAGACATTGCAATTGCATTTCAAGCAGAGTTGTGTGGAGTAGCGTAAACGCATATTCCAGTAAACATAATGTTTAGTGAAATAATGACTCCAGTAAGTGTAAAAGTATCTTTCCAAAAAAGGCAAGTAAAAGTAACAGGTCAGAAAACTACTTAAAAGGTAATTCCAGTAATTTCCCATATTGTTGACGTAAACAAAGTGATTGAGATTGTTTTGAAGTAAAATGGTTCACTGTAGAGAAACCTGCTGATTGTTATGTCTTTACGTACTCAAATTTGAGCGATCATTTGCCTTATAATGCCCTACATCTAACTACAGTTGAGTACATGTGACTGAGTAAATATAATTAGTTACTGCACACCTCTGATTTCTGATATATATATTTGTGCTTTCACCTGAGAGTAGTTTTGTAGCGTTAAAGTCTGTAAATTAATGGTCTTGGTCTGGTGGACTCAAAAATTGTTTTCAAGACCAGCTGAGTTTTGATGCCTCTGTCTAAGGTAATTGGGAACTAAACTTTCAGATGGAATAAAATGGTCCTTTCTCTACATTTTAAAATAAAATCTGTTCACTGCCAGTTGAGGATCAAATTGATCCTTTCCATAATGGCTTAATTGGGTATTATTTATTTGTTGATGTTCATTGGTTTCCAAAATTCAAGCATCCTCTGAAGGCAGATCAGAATGTTACTATCACTTGTTGTTTTCATTTCATATTCAAGTGATAAAATTATTCTAATGTTAGATTTTACTATATATATACATATATATGGATAAATAATATCATAATTGTATGTTATATATAAATATATATATATATATATGTAATCATAAAATGATGATATTATTTATTATATATCATGTATAATGAATGATAATAAATATAAAATGATCTACATATGAGTTTCAGTTTTTCCCCTTTTCTTCTTTTTATTTTTAAATTCTGAAAAAAATCCTAATCTGGTCTCAGTCTTGCCTCAGTCTCGCCACTCCTGATCTTGGTCTCACTTGGACTCGACTACTACAAAGTCTTTGTCTTGACTTGGACTCGATGTGTCCAAGTCTCAGTCTTGACTCAGACTCTTCTCTGATGGTCTTTGCTACAATACTACCTGAGAGTTCTTAGGTCACTATTATCGATGCTGATGCTGATTAAACCAAATTTTGCATATGTAAGCGAAGCTAGTCTATATGAGTGCAGTTCAGGTGTTATTAACATCAGGATTGATCATGTTAGTAGGGCTAGCAGCTTGTGCTCCTTGAAGCCAGGTCTACTATATAGACAGCAGTTGTTGTGCTGCAGCTGCTCTCTAAGCTGCTCAGGGCCTAAAGGCACACCACGCCTCCCAGAGGGAAGGCCTAACTCTCAACCAGTCTGCATTCCTGCTTCAACTGCCACCGGGACTTACTCATTCTCACAAGGGTGGAGCTGGGACATGGTTTTCTTCAGTGAAACAGCTTTATTGTTTGCTGCCAATGTTTGTGCAGGGGTTTCTAATGCAAAGCTGTTTATTTGTGCTGTTATTCTTTAGCTAGAAGAAATGTCCAGATCCAGTGTGTCTGGAGGAGGACAAGATGAAAAAAGAGACTCCAAAGACAAAAGTAAGGAGAAGAGGAGACACATCCAAGACCAACCTGCTGAAGGATCAGGATGGACCAGGTTATTGGACATCATCACAAATGTTCAGCCACTAATGGATACCAGCACTGTTTACCCAGTGAGTGTCAAAATAACTATAAAGTTGCTGTCTGTTGACTTTCAGTTGGCTGTAATACAGAATTAATTATTTAAACACTAGAACTTTTCAGCTTATTTTTTCCATTTTTTGTTACACTGATTTTTCATATTTTTGTGAAAAACATGAGTGATCTTTTGTGTTCTATATAAGGTACTGAGTTCTTCTGCTGTCTATAATGAGAGGTCGCGTCATGGTATGGTTATCAGATAACGCTGGCAGGCTTTGAAGTGTCATTAGTAGGATGGTCATGTATCCACTGCAGGCTCTATAGCAGAATGAGACTGCACAGGAAGCATGCTTGAGCCAGTGAGATTTCCTGTGCCGTCCTGGGACGCTGAGTTAACTGAACCTATCGTGTCAGGCTTTTTGTGCTCATGTCTACCGTACGTTATATCTTCTTCTTTTTTTAGCAGGAGAATCAGTCTAGAAGTGCTACCTGGTTCCTGGAGCCGTCACCCACAGACTCAGGGAACCGACTGGAAAGGACTGTCCTTAGGGTTCTGAGATGTCGATACCAACCAGCCCAGCTCAACACTGAACTTATGACCCGGCAACTTCAGGAAGCTGAGGTCTGCTTGTTTATGATCCTCTAATGTTTATAAACTAAGTACCTGATAAGACAAGGCCTTGAAGAATGTTATGAAATGACTTCACAGCACAATTTAGCTGAATCACACAGACAGACAGCTTAACTCTTAAATGAATGAGTGTTTGGCCAAGCTTTTATATCTGACACAAACTGATTCACAAACCGCCATGATATTGTAAAACTGTCCAAACATACAGTGCTATGCAAAAGTAAGAAACCATTCATTTTTATCAATTTTTCAGCATCAGGAGAAAGCAGAAAACATATTTAACAGAAAATTACACAGAAGCCTCAACAACTAAATACAATATATATTTAGTATTTAGTGTGCCCACTCATTGCCTTTATTACACCTTCCAATCTTTTTAGGAGACTTGTGTTCAGTTTTTCAAAAAAAAAAATCAGCAGGAATATTTTTCCATGCTTCTTGTAAACACTTCCAAAGTTCGGTCTTAGTGGCTGGTTGCATCTTCTGCCTCTTCGTGACTCAAATAATGACAATTACAAATTTAGACTCATCAGTCCATAAAACGTTACTCCACTTCATATCACATTTTCTTTTCTCACTAATGGCTTCTTGAAAACTTTACATCCTTTCAGATCTATAACAGTGAATTAGCCTCTGGAAGCAGGGCCAGGAACACCTGTGCATTTTTCACAGATCTGAAGCAAGAGATTGATTTTCTCCTCTCTCTCAAAGATGAAAGCTTTAAGCACTGTTTATCTGGTAGTGACAGTTTTGTTGGTCTACCAGGTCTTACACAGTTGTTAGGAGTCTCATTTTCTCTTGATTTTTTTCTGATGTTTTTGAACTCCAGTATTGGGAAGTGTGGTTTTTGTCAGTTAGACTTTCCCCTTCCTTATGCAGGTAGATTATTTTATATTTTATCTCCTCAGAAATATTTCTTTTAGCCATTTTGGATGCACATGAGAAAGAAATGTGCAAGGCAGGTCATTGTTTGTGTGAATGTTAGTGAGAGCTTTGGGAACAACTTATGTTTCGGAGGACACAGCTGTAACTGGCTGGTTTTAAGTCTGGAACGATAGAAGAGTTAAAGTGACAGTAAAGTGCAAAAAGTAAAGAGTGGGCAAAATTAAATACTAACAGGTTAGATATTAAACTGAAGTTTTGACACTGTAAAGTGAATAAATTGTGCTTGATGGCCGGTTTTATTGGAAATTGAATACCTAAATACCTAAAAAATGGATGAGTTAGAGGGGGTAAATGAGGTCATGCGTATTGCTAGCAACCAAAAGTATTCATGCATGAAAGAGCAACAGAAACAAGTAGAGTTAACTGCATGATTCTGCTTGGACTCATATAAAAAAGTCATTCCTAAAATATATTTAACATAAACATTATATTGTAACGTTGCTTTTTTCATAGTTAGAATGTTCAAGATACCACAAAGTTCAGATCTGTAACTTTAGTTGTGATTTGTAGGCTGCACTGATTCTTTTCTCCAATCTTCTGTCTTTTGTGCTTCTTCAGAAGTGTAGACAGTGTGTTGTGGAGCAGGTGACTGCACTGCCTCAGAGTGTAGGCAGTGGTTATTCCCAGCAGAGTCCATCTATGGAGGGGAGACAGAGTGCAGCACTGCTCGATGCCTCAGCCACAGTACAGGTTAAAGAAGCTCAGCTTCATCAAGTCACACAGTATCATCAGCAAGTACAGGCACTCCAAGACACTCTAGAGGATTTGGAGGCAGAACTGGGTGCACTGAGTCTGTGAGTTAAATCATCTGTATAGTGAATGAAATGCATTTCCAATGTGCCTTAAAATAATGTTGTTTTGTTTTACTCAAAGAACAATTTTGTTCAGATTTTACGGTGCTGTATATAGTAGACTTTACTACATTTGAAGATAATCCACACTTTTCTCTGTCTTGTAGGGGTTCTTTGCAGAGCAGCGTAATCCAAGCAGAAAAGTTACATGCATTCCTTAAGAGCATGAAGCAGAAGAAGGGCTTGTTGGAAGAACTTCTGCACACATGCTGCCAGGTATCAGTCCATCTAGGGGAAGCCGAAGGCCCAGTGGCATGCCTACTTCAGGTGAAGAACTTACAAGAGAAGTGGCAACTTCTAGAGGCTACTGCAGATCGGACTCTGAGACATACAGACATTTGTGCATCAGAAGCTTCTATACTGCTAAAGGATGCTAAGGTTCTTCTAGGTGATCTGGAGACTCTCCAGATAACTTCTCCCTCACTCTCCTCTCAGACACATGTACAGTGCCAAAGTGCCGTGCAGAGAATGATCACGTTGTCTGACTTTATGGAAATGAATGAACGCTATCTGTACCTCCTTGAACTCTGTCAGGATCTTTTCCAGTGTCCTCTAGGGGAGAAAGAGAGGGAGGACATTGAGCAAGCCTTACAAAATGTGAAATCACGGTTGGATTGTATGCAGGAGAAGCTTGGTACTCATGTGACTAGTTCCAGTGACCACTCACTGACCAAGATCACTGAAATTATGAAGGACTATTTCACCTGGGCTAAGCAAACAGAGTGCAGAGTCACCAGGAGAAAAAAGTTGGTTCTCTTTCCTGAGGAGGCTAGTCAGCAGGTAAACAACATGAACAAACTCCAGGTAGAAATATCATCCAGAAGATCCCAATGTGCCTCTGTTGTTAAGAAGCTGAGAGAGGAGATTACTGGACTCAATGAGCAGGAGTCCTCTGTTATGTTTTCTGCACTCGAGACCTTAGAGAACATGTACAGTAAGATTGCAGAAATGTCAGACTGTGCTGCTGTGGAACTCAACCAAATGTTGCATGCAAGACAGAGACTGGACAGTCAGATCACAGAAAACCGCACCTGGCTGACTTCACTGTTAGAAAAAGAGTGCAGTAAAAGTGCAGCCGTTGAGCTTGGAACCACCGTTGCAGACTTGAAGGTCCATCATCAAAGGCACAGAGTTGCTTTGCATGAATGTGAGAGACGACTAGTTGTCATTCAGACACTTCTAGATGAGATAAAGGACATGTTTCTGGGTCTTAGCATTGCAGAGAGCTTTCACCTTGTAGATAAACTTACCACCTTGCGAGCAGAGGTTAACGGAGTTGTTAGACGTAAGAGAACCTCATGCTGGGAACTGGAGGAACTCTTGCATGCCCAGGAATCATCTGCAGAAGAATTTGCAGCCATACAGAAGAGCTTACGCCAAATGACTTCTGACTTTGAAAGGCAAAGGTATCCTGTAACACAGGAGGCACTTTCTGCTTTTGAGCCTGTGAGACACATGCTGATAGAGCATCTATCTCAAGTGCAGGAAGCACAGCACTGCCAGGAGCACCGGAGGAAAGATCTACTACACACCATCCTAACTTTACAAGGGAGAGCGAGGCTGTTGGACCAGCAGGCCAAAGTACATGAGGAATACCTGACCTCCAAGCAGCATTTAGAGGCTTGCAGTGAGACAATGAAGATGAAAGTTCCTTTGGTCTCGGATGCAAGCACAGAAGCTAGTAAGCGGCTCAGATTGGGTCAGACCCTGCTAGTGGAGTTGCCCTTGCTGAAGATATTCTGTCAGGAGACTGCTGATCAACTGGAGGCTATTTCTGCTGACCTCTATCCATCCCAGCTGGGCTCAGAGAGGCAAAAAATCCGCAGCATGGTTAAAAGCCTTGCTGCATGGGAACATCTTGTTAGCAATGAAGTTAAAGACCTTGAGCACTCTCTAGTGGAGGACCTCAGCAATCCCATGGAGCTGACAGCACTGACTAAACTTTTTGTGAAATCTGAAGAGCAGCTAAAGCAGAGCAATGGCCTGGAGCCCAATGACCACAGCATTACAAATGAACTACGAAAGTGTTGGACACTTGAGAGGACTGTGGAGTCAGCATTGCGAATGTTGGAGGCCTGCAAAGATCATCCACCAGCAGAAGACTATAGAAAAATCACTGACACAGGGAGAAATTTTTTGAAAGAATGCAAGATGCACACGGTAAATAAATGCTTTAACTACACAGCTACTTTAGGTTTGAGAATGTTAACCCCTTAAACCCTAAGAGCTTATATGTGGGCCCGCATATTATGTTTTTTGCTTACATAAATTCATGTTTAGTACAAATCATATCTTCACAGTGTCCAAATAAATAGTAGTTAGTCAGTATTTGATAATTTAATAATTCCTTTTTTTATAAATTATAAATAAAGTCAGGAAAAAACAGAAAACCCACACATATATATCATAAAATCATACAGAGGCCACTAAATATCAACAAATCGAAAAAAGTAAATATAACATTATTTTTTCAGTATTTTGGGTTTGCCTTCATTATTTTGCTTTGCCTTCAGTACAGTTTCCATTCTTTTTGGGAGACTTGTTTTCAGACTTTCAAAGAAATCTGCAGGGATATTTTTACACACCTCCATTTTCAGTCTTAGAAGTTGGTTGCTCTTTCTGCTCCTCACAGTCCAAGCATTCCCAACACATTCATAATGTGTTGATGTAAAGGTCTAGGCACATAGCATTGGATGGAAAAAATAAATTGTGTTTTTTTTTCCAAATCTAAAGCAAGAGTGGAGCTTGTTTTTGTCTTATCTGATGGTGATAGTTTTTGGTGGTTGACCAGGTCTTGCACGGTTGTTAGGAATTAGCTTTAAACAATATTTTGAGGTCTAGTTTTGGAAACTCCTGTTTTTGCACTTATTTCCTTTGATGTCCCCCTTTCCGGATGCAAGTTGATTATTTTATTTTTAGTCTTGTAAAAAATATCTCCTGAAAAATGCATCATTTTGTCTGAAAATTACATATGAAGAGCGGCCTCTGACTTTTGCACAGTAATGCACATACTACTTTGTGTTGTTTCCAAACATCTGTATTTATATCAGCAATGATTAAGTAACCTACATTTCAGTTAGTGCTATTGTGCCCAGAATGCATTCATTTGAGTTTGTTTGTCTAGGAAAAGCTACTTCAGGCCAAGGAAGCCCTGAAAGAATACCAGTGGGCTGTCCGTGGAGCTGTGGGTTTCCTTCAGCAAGTTGAGTTCAGACTCCTTATTCCTTCATCCAGCTTTAAAGACTGTACAGAGGAACTGCGCCATAGTCAACAAACCCTTGCTAGTCTGTCTGAAGGATTCCAGGCTCACATGGCTGAAATCCAGTCCCGATTGCCCCAACAAGCGTGCTTTTCCGTTATTCACACTGAGAAACTCCACATTCAGGTGCTCAGCCAGCTTCTTGTGAGTGATGCCATACTGGAAGCCCAAGCTCAACTCAAACTGAAGACCCTTCAGAGGTAGTTCAGACCTTCAGTGTTATTCTCTATCATAGAGTTTCTTTTCATTTTTTTTTAACCAACAATGATCCATACAGTGATATTTTTTACAAACAGTCAATGTAAAAACGATTCAATAACTGCTTTATTGAGTTCTACCTTCAACTACTAAAGAACACTATGCTTTTAAAAATTTGAAGCCCCTGGAATCATTTACCTCAGTAAACATTTGTACAGACAGACAGTTAGCCTGAATTACATATCTCTGTTTGGTCATAATAAACTGAAATAAATCAGAGTGGTTTAATTGATTTGGCTGTAATGTTTTTGATCCGGACTCTCTTTTAGGTGCTTAATGAAGCAGTCCATTCACAGTGAACACCATGATGAAATCAACCAGCTTCTCAGAAATTTTGACTGCAAACTCTCAGAAAGCTTCAGTCACAAACCAACATGTATAGACAAGTGCAAAGATCAGCTCCAAGAAATTAAGGTATGCTGCATTCATTCATTATTGCCACAACTGTTTTCATGTGACATGCAAAACTACTACAAGATGTAATGACTATATACTGTATATATAGGTGCTTCAAGAGGAGTTGGAAAGCATGGATCGAAGACTAGAAGAGCTGAGAGAGAGTTGCCAGGTCCAAGCTTGTAATGTCGCTGCTGATCGGACGCTGGGAAAGCTGTGGAGACACTGGGCCATGCTGCAGCATCGGCTGGATGCCTTCAAATCTAGAGTGGTGCATACAAAGACAGAATGGAAAGAAATGATGCTAAGGGTAAAGGAAACCAAGTTCATTTGTAACTATCTCTGTCAAGTTGTATTTTTACAGAGTACTGTAAAAACATTCTATTTAAAGAACGTTTTGATTTGAAATCACTTTGAAATGTGTCATTTAGTGGAATTACGCTGACTTTTTTTGTTTCTTTTGTCTATTAGATCAACAAATCCAGAGACGCTCTTAACCGACTCGGTGGTAGCCTCACTGATTTTTCCAAAATGAAAAGATCTCTGGGGAACCTTCAAGAGATCCTGGCCCAAACCGAGCAACTTCAGGATGCGCTAGATCAAGAACACCTCACCGTAGTCTCTCTGCAGCGGCGCTATGGATCAAACCTGCAGGATCTTAGCACACTCACTGAGCTGAGTCAGGAATTGCAGTCTCTTCAAAGTTACTGTCGAAGGTATGAAAATGCGCAAGTGTGCACACTTTGCAAACAGCAGTTTAATCCTTAAATGCTTACACATACTTCCCACAAACTAATCTACGATCTGAAATGAGTGTGTAAAATTGTTGAAAATATATGAAAATATTATAAACTAAAAAATATTTCCCTCCTGTTTCAATAATTTCAGAATTTTTGGTTTTATTGACAGGTCACAGATAACACTAACTGACTATTGCCCATCATAAGCTACCTTTTATTGCATATTGCGTACATTATCTGATTTAATTTGCTAGTATTCATTAACATTAGCCACCTACCATCAAGTATATCAGCTACAAATTTATTATTCTAACATTATATGATACAATGCTCTGACATTTTTTAAATTGCCAGTAGTAACTGACTTTCCCAGTTCATGCTGTGTATATATAATAACTTTTTTTAAACTCTTCAGAGGTCTGGTTTCTATCAGCACCACTGTGAACAGTTCTGACTTGCCAAATTTCTTTAAAATGGGACATTTTAGAGTAAACGTCTGTAAATGACTTTGACTCTGAATGTTTGTTTGTTGGTACTTAATCATTAATTATGCAGAAATTTAGAAAAATTGGTGGAATTCCCCTGTAAGATAACACTAGTTGTAATTTCATGATAGTCCAAAACATGAATGGTGTGCACTTTTGTTCACAGCCTAAGGGAACAAATCAGTGAGGTGAGACGTGATGTACTATCAGATATTCAAGAATGGGGTCGCCTGCAGGAGGAACAGAAGGCAGTGCAGCAGGGTGTTTTCTCACTTCTGTCTGTCCTGCAGAACCAGTCAGATCCCTCACACTTACAGGTCAGTGCTCACTTTATGTTCTGGTGAGGGAATGAAAAATTGTATTACGGCCAACAGATATGAAAGCCAAAAAAGTATGTATTTCAATGTTCTTAGAACCTGTTTAGAATATTTTTGCTGAATGAAATGAAGAGTTACTGTTCAGTGTTTACAGCAGGGGCATCAGTAGAGGTTCACGGATAGGAGACACAACAGACAAACATACACAGACCAAGCAAATGTTACTGAAGTCAAGCAATACACTCTCCTCTCTCTTAGCTCTCTCTAAGCTGCAACGTCCTAACTGTATTATTCAAATACACATCATAGATTCACAGTTCAGTCTCAATGCAATCAAAAGGAATGTGATTTTGCTCTGTAGGTATGTTCTAATAATAATAATAATAAGCTAGGTGACAGAAATTCTTGGTCATAGTGACAAATATTTTCTCAGTGAAGTTCACTTAAATTCAGTGTTAATTTTAACTGAAAGCTTAAAGAACTCTCCCCCGACGATGACGGCCGCGAGAGCCGGTAGGGAGAGAGCCGCGAGTGGGGAGGGGGCGGAGCCCAAAGCCCGAGCTCCGCCGAGGGATGTGAGACGCGAGGGACGGCGGGAGGACGAGGACGATGGTGCCGGCCACGAGAGGCACCAGGGCATGGAGCGAGTCCCAAGCTCCGCCGCCCGGGCCCCGCAGTGAGGCCGCTTCAGGATACCTCACGTTCGACCCGAGCGGCCGAGCTGCAAGCTGGGGGTGTTGACGGGGAGGCGGAGCAGCAAGCTCTCGTTCCCTCTCGGCTAGGGTGCTCACGCTGCCCTTAATGAGAGTCAGCTGATGCTGATCTAGCTGGCAGCGTGAGCGCCTTTTTAAAGAGCTGAGAGGGAACAAAGCGAGAAAGAGGGACGAGCAGCAGCAGCAGAAACGACAACAAAAGACTGCAGAAGAGCTGAAAAGCTTGAGTAAAAAGACTGAAAAGCCTAGCTGTCTGAAGCCACTGAAAAAAGTGGCCAGTGTAGGTTTAGTTTGGGTTTGTCTGTGTTTGTGTTCATTTATGTGATTAAAGAAAATATGGCTGCTGCAGCACTGAACCCTGCCTCCGGCGTCCTGCTTGAGCCCGGGGTAGCACATGCCGTGCTACAGACCTTTTTTCTGACACTACCTTACTGTAAACAACAATATATGGCAAATACGGTGTCAGTGTTTCCAAATACTGAAGAGAAATATAAAAACAAAACGTTAAGAGCTGTCAGTAAGGTTATCACTGTCTCTCTCGCTCATTTACTCTCATGCTCTCACTATGAGCTGAGGTTAAACTAGCTGGTTTGTCAGCTAACTAATGCTAGTGTTGGCATCACCCCTTTTCTCTGCCTCACGTAAACCTATCTAGGTAACAAACTTCCTACACTATATTCTTGCAGAACAGGACCGCAGTTCTAGGACCCTGTGTTTTTGCGTCACTGCCCCCTAGTGAAGTGGATGACCAATGCTCTTTTCTCTCCTTACTTATAGGCTTATTCCATCCAAATACTACTTTGTCTCAGAATTAAACTTGTTTACTAAGAGTTGCATTTTGTGTAATTGTGTAAAAATAAAGGTGCAATCAGTTGCACATTGCTTTTACAGTCATTAAATCTCAAGCAGATATTTGAGACACAAGGAAGACTTTGGTGTCATAATATATATTTAATATATTAACGTTCTGTACTCACACTCTGTCTGTCATCATCCATCTTTTCCATGTGTTAATTGCGGTCCTTATATCCACGTCACTAGGGGGCAGTGTCGCGAAAACATAGGGTCCTGGAATTGCGGTATTGAAAATGCGGTCCTGAAACTGCTGCCTCCTGTTCTGCAGTCAGACCCTACTCAACCAATCAGCTGTACTGACCATAGTTTATCACAAAACCATATTGTAGATAGGTGCATTCACTCCTGTAACTAACTTTACTTAATGTTTCACTCTGTTTGTTGTAAATTTTGTTGTTAGTTTTAGTGAGCTTTAAGCCAGAATCCTGTCTTCAGCTTCAGCGGTTGCCTACCTGACGTTACTTTGCAGTAGTAGTAATGTATATTTATTTGGAGTGGTCAGTTGAAATAACAATTAGGATGGGCTAAAGCTCCCGTAAAGCTGGCCGAGCAACACCCATGGCTGAACTATTTATTTTTGTTGTTACTAGGCATGTGGCGATATAAAAATTTTGAATCACGATCATTAACTGACCTTTTATCACGGTGACAGTGTAGTGGGAACAGCCAGAGCTGATCTGCATATCTAAAATATCTCTGGTGAAACTACAGCTTGTTTGACTAAAATCCAGTGACTGTATTTCTAGAAAATCCAAAATAAGCCCATGTCTAGTTGTAACTGTAATAGACCATATTAGAACCCTTTCTGGATTCTACTTCTCCATAAATTTATGTAATTGCTGGTTTAAATGCTGTGACATCATGCACAAACTGTGCTGTATCTCTGTCTCATTCTCAATAGGAGATGAAAGTAGAGTTGGGATCTCAGCATGCAAGACTGCAGGACATTATGAACAGGGTGAAGAAGAGGAGCAATGAGCCACCTCAGGAGATCCAGACTTTACATGAAGAAATCACTGTCTGCCTGCAAGAAGTCAAAGAGAAAGTATATGCGAGTTGCTACATATGTGTTATGAGTATTCAGCAGTTGTTTTCTGTATTTTCCTATGAAATGTGTTTTGTAATGGATGCTTTATCACTGATAGTAAGATTTTATAGACAAACACTAATAAATATACAGACATGTACAAATATAGAGATCATATATACGGTATGTGCACATATGTATACAGTGCCTTGGAAAAGTATGCAACTCCCTTAAAAGTCATCAAATTAGTATAAATAACTCTAATACAGATTTTTCCAGACAATATTTTTTATTAAAAAACTGACATGCTCTTCAATCGAATTTTCAAAATTCATTATTTTCAGCAGGCCTTCTTAAAAACAAACAAAAGACTGAAAAAGGCTGCTTGCATAAGTATTTGACCCTTCAGACTAGTACTTAATAGAACCACCTTTTGCTGCAATAACAGCTTTAAGTCTCTTAAGGGAACTTTCTACCTGCTTTGCACACTGTTTGGGAGTGAGTTCCACCTATTCTTCCTGACAGATTTGCTCCATGTTGTTCAGGTTGGTTGGATGACGCTTGTGGAGCGCAATTTTCATCAACATTTTTCATTGTTCAACTACTCATCTCTTGCTTTAGCCTTATGCCAAGAGGTCATTGTCCTGCTGAAAGGTGACGTTTCTCTCAGGCTTCAGTTTTTTAACAGACTCAGAAAGCTCAATTTTCTTGTCTTGTCTGACCACAAAACCTTATCCCACAGTTTAATTGGCTCACTCTGATGCTTTCTGGCAAACTCTAAAAACTTTGATGTGTTTTTTTGTTCAGTAATGGCTTCATTCTGGCCACCCCCCTATACAGGCCAGTTGTATCCAGAGCTCTTGATATTGTTGACTGGTGCACCTTCACTCCAGTCTCAGCCTTGAATTCTGTAGCTCCTTCAGAGTGATTGTTGGCCACTCTGTATGGTACAGATACTGTACAGATACTGTTTCCATTTCCTTACAGTTAATCAAACAGTGTTCACTAGGATATCCAGAGTTTTTCCTTTTTCTTTCCTTGTTATAACTTTAACTCTCATTGCTTTCGAATTCTCTTTAGTCTTAATTTCCACAGCTTTTATTCAGATTCTCAGTCTGACCAGTGATACTTAAAAATATGTGGGTATTTTATTCAGAAAAGTTGAAGTTTTTCAGTGATTCACAGGCAGAGGCCAATTGTAAGCACACTGTGTCCTTGTTTGGGCAATATCTTTCAGCTTTGTAAACTAGGAGCTTTCTCAGCACAGGAGTCGAATACTTGTGCAAACAGCATTTTTCAGTGAATAAGTTTTGTCACAGAATATTTTCTTTACAAAAACCAATATCAGTTTTGACTGTTCCTCTGTGTGTTTCAGGTGAAGCAGGCCATTGAGAGAGCTAGCCCTCTTCACAGAATGAGCGAGCAGCTGGGTGAGGTGACTGTGGGCTTAACTTGTGTGCAGGCCCTGCTCCAAAAAAAGAGTTCCATGGTAAAAGAAGCTGAAAACACACTGAAGGTGAGCATGATTTGAAAAACTTAATACCAATGTGTGCATCATTTCAAGATGAATAAAACTTTTTGCAGCACAATTGTCTTTTAGTTTGCTCACTTTTGGCAATAATTGTGTGGAATGACAAGTAAATTTTATGTGTTATTTTTTCAATGTTCTTTTACTCATAGACACTCATAGATGTGGATATACGCATGCATATGTGTCTGCATGCTTATGTTTATGTGTCTCCACACTTGCAGCGTGTATGGGATGAGTTAGATCAGTGGCACTCTCGGATAACTGAGCTGGAAGCGGAGGTTCAGGAGCTGGCTGAGGAGCAGCCTGAACGAGCTCACATGCTCATGGATGAGCTCACCAAACCACTGCAGTTCTACCAGGCTGTAGCCAAACAGGCAGAGCAGAGGACCGCCTTCATTAGCAGAGTAAGTGTTATCCTATTTTCATTCCATTCTATTATCTTCCTGTGCTTCACAGGTCAGAATTAGCAAACACTATCACCTCAGGCTTGAACCTCTCAAAAGATGGATTTACCTACAGTTCATTTCCTTCTATTGAAACACACATTTAGACAACTCTAGTAGATTCAGTCTACTCATCAGTAACTTTTGCACAAACTTATGGAGTCCCTGCCAGCTTGAGCGCACACTGTCATTAAAGCAAAAGGGGGACTTACTAAATTCTAAGAAATTCTGAAATTCATGTAAACCTTCAAATAATTTACTCAAATTGTTATGCTGATAACATCATATGTAATGACAAACATTGTATTAAATTATAAAAGAATGCAAAATAAAAGCATTTTCACTAGTGCTCTCAGACCTCTGGATGCCACTGTTTACAAATTTATAAATAGTGAGATATGTTTATGCTTGATTTTGATTTGACCATGACCACAGACAGCAGCGACCTCACATTCATCCAGTCGTGAGTCATATTACCAGCACACACCTTTTTGTGTTTCTGCTTGCGTTCGCTTGGTGTGTTCATATAAAACGTGAAAATATATAACATATAAATATAAAACATAAAAATAATGTGTCTTTACTGTGCGCAGATGTAGACATACAGCGTGTTTGGAATCCCTTACAAAGCACAGTATACCACCTATCCAGATACTGTTACACCACTGAGTAGCAGTCTTTTAAAATAGCAAGTGTTGCTGTCAATACCATATTTTGAAAATTATATGTTATTAGGACTGGTCAAGATGTAAAAATGCTGCAGCTTCAGACTTACTTTGCTCTTTGCTATCTGTACACTTTTAACGGATTGAAAGAGACATGTATGTTAAATAATATTACAGTGGACAGCGCAACTCCTCTGGATAATAAACCATTTCACTTTCTGTTTTTAAGATTTCTGCAAAAAAAGAAATTTTCTAAAAACTAATTACACTTGCCACTGACTGTGTCGAGTTGTTTTCTCTAATAAAATGTGTAATTTCTTGTTATTTCAGTGTAAGTTACCAAATTGATATACTTTATACTCTGTAAATTTGGTTAATATTTCTTTGCTCTATTTGATAGATAACAGTAGTACAGAAAAAATATGTTTTCCTGTTTGGTTTATCACCATTACTCCACACATGAAAGATCTTCTGAATCTCTGTCTATTACAAATGTGTTGATGGGTTTATTTATGTGTTCTGAACACGTGCTGTGGTGCATTTAGATCCCTTCGTGTCTACAAGAGTATGAGGATATTCTCCATAGTTCTACCCGCTGGCTGGCTGAAGCTCAGTCCTGGTTGGATACCCCACAAACCTACACCACTGCCAAGTGCCTCCACAGCCATGCCAGCTCCTTACAGGTCTGTCCACTCGTACATATAATAGTCTTTTTAAAAGGCCTGCTGGCTTAACTGTCTTCTAGCTAAACTGCTTCAAGCCATTACTTATGTAAGCTATGTTTCATTTTCACCATAGTGAGCTGCACAGACAAAATGTTAGCTTAAATAAGTATTTATTAGTTGTGTCTGAGAGGCTGTTTGGTGTACAGATGGTGCTGGGTGAGTCAGAGGGGATCCGAAGTGCTCTGGAGGCTATTGGGCCTGCTCTGGAGGAGATCTCAGCAGTGTGTGACACCAGTTCTCAAGAGCAGAACCTTCTGCAGGTCCACACCAATGTCATCCATATGCAGCGCCGCGCTATGGAGCCACTCACCCAGCTCCAGCATGTAGCAGCAGTAAGCACCACAGTTTCTGGCTACACTTATATAAGGATCAGCAAGTTCAGATGACTGCAGACTGCAGAATTATATTATGTCGTGGTAGTTGCGGTTTTACCGTTAATTGATGCAGTACATAACTGAGATGTATTGCAGAGACAAACCATTTGGGATTTCTCGATGGCTTTTAATGCATAGCATTTTTGTATGTAGGAGATGGATGCCATTGAAGCAGAGGTGAAGACAACAGAGAAGAATGTAACAAAGATCCAAACCATCTTATCTACAGTGGACACAGAGGACATCCCCTTAGAGGAACATCTCCAGAACAGACAGGTAAGTCCAGTCACAACCGCATTTATGTGTAGTGGTACAAAATAATGGCCGCTAGTTTTCTTTGCTCTGGAAGCCCATTTAAGACACCTCATTCTTATTCAGAAGGTATTCTGGTATGACTACATTTTATAGGTAATCCTGGACAACCTCAAGGTAATGAAGAGAACCATAGCTGAGATTGAGAGGTGCAGGGCTGGCCTGGGACTGCCTGCAGGCGCAGAACACACTCTGTCAGCCTTCCACAGAGCCCAGCAGCTTCTGCAGCCCATCCATGACCTACAGCAGCTTACTGAAGAGCAGAGTGGTGTAATTAGGGTCTGTATTATTCTATAACTCACTGTTTGTGAGTCAGAGCATTGATAGTGGCCCTTATTCATCAAACTACAAAATACTCTACGTCTGAGTTATGAAACTTTGACCGCAGATAATGAATCAGTGATAGTGATGCGTGAAATCAAGCGCCAGCCCACCAGTACCTTATTTACATGTCTGTTACATGAAGCACTCCCTAATTTATGCAGCTTTTTCTATAGGGAGCTGATAAAACAATAGTATTTAGCACCCTGTGATCCAATAGCTGTGTTTGTAGACTGATCTTGAGGTGCTCCCTCCATTGACCAAGCTGTGTAGTGTTAAAATTATAAAGACTGAAAGGAATAAAATGTTAAATAGACAAACGTCTTAGTTTTGTAAGATGGTAGAATGGCATGATTATGTAGTCTGTTAGTAGTATAAAACAAAAGCAGATGTAATATATCTTTAAAAAACATAGATTTTAGCATTTGTTTTTATCAGTGTGCCTATAAAATAAGTGCATCACCTATTGGACTGGTTTGCCACATGCACAAATTATTATTATTATTTTTTATTTTAATTCTTATTATTGGTATATGACATTCATAATAGTATTGGTTAGTTAACACAAGTCGAGCATTTTTCTTTTCAGGTTGTTAAACTATTGGAGTTAGGATCCCCTGCTATGAAAACAGGTCACAGCTCTCCACAGAGACAGCCGTGCTGAGATAAAATGGACAGCACTGCAGCTTTCTTCATAGCAAATAATCATGTACAACTGCCACAAAAAATAGTTAAACACAATAGAATACTTTTATAAACATTACCTTCCTTGCTCACCCAAAAAGACAAAAATGTACTTTGTTTTTGGTTTTGTAAATCATACACATATATGTTTCCATCGGAATATAATGCGTTAAATATATAATGCAGTGTTATGGAAGAAAAAATTAGTGCATAGTTCAACTGAGGGAACTCCAAAACAGGTTTAAATTGTATTTTAGGGGTACTGTAAAAAAATGTAAACATTATACGGTTTTCACACTATGATACTTAATTAGGTCAGAAATACACATTATACTCAAATACCTAAAAGCACTCAGCATTTGAATAGAGAAGAATGTCATTCTTTCATATGAATTATGCCACAGAATATAAAAAAAGAAAGAAAATTGAATAGTAAATTTCAGTAGTATGAGCTTGTTAAGTCATTGAAAGTAATTCACCCCCTTATTTCTTTGTTTTTGACAGATTCATGATCATTATTTGAGATGTAAAACACTCATTATATGATTATGAAGCTCTGAAAGGTCACTTAGATCTTTATGCCAAATGCTTATTCAGCTCTTAGGACCAGCTCAGACATTTAACTGTATCCCTGACAGTTTTATAGCTGTTGTTAGTGTCTGATTCGCTTATCTTTCATGAAAGCAGTTCTGACCTTCAGCACTCTGTCTTGGATTTCTGAATCATGTTTCTGGGATGATATTATGAGAGTGATTAAAGAGATGCAGTGAAGCACATCTCTGATACAACAGTGATCTTTGCAGTATTGCCCTGGAAACAGGTTAATTAATGTCAGCTATAAACATGGTTAAGAAACATTTGAAATGAGCTGAGGCCGAAAATATAGCCAGTCTTTTCTCCTAAGAGAGCGTCAGCCCTTAAGTCCAGTATCATCAAATATCATAATATAAGACCTTTGACTATATCTGGCATGTTGGACCCCAGTTCATCATCTGAGGAAAGGATATTAAAATTCTAAATCCAAATGACCTCATGTCTTTCTCTCCAACTCTTTCATGTCTGTGCGAATAAAAGGAGGTGAGCATCCCTTCGGTTGTGTGTCAGTTTAGTGAAGTGGATCTGTGGGAATCATGGCTAAATAGGAATGTTTATAAATGAAATATCATAGAGACTAATGGATAAGAAGGCACCATATATCAGAAGCCAATATATTATTTACAGATAAATGGAAAAACGTCATTATTATTGTCTGTCTGATACTGAAATTACAGCCGTTTGCACATCCCAAGACTCTAAAATGACTGAGAAAGTAATATAGCATTGAGAAGTTATGATAAAATTAATATCTAAGATTCATCACATTTCATTGAAATATTGAATAAAACATCTAAAAATCCATTTCAGCAACTAGGATGTAATATCTAAAAATAGAAATGAACAAATATTATTAATATGGCAAGTGATTCCAAACTTCTGAACAGTAGCACACAATAATTGTTGTGTTTGATTTATGATAATGTAATATATAAATCATAAATTAATCATAAATTAAACATCATGCATTAATCTTTAGACTTGTAATCTGATTAATGTTCACCACATATCTGGATTATAGTGTGAAGTTTTTGAAAAGAAAACAAAAATTAATGGGTTTGAAATTGGCCACAAGTTAATTAACAGTGAATGACGATAGTCTCGGTTATCATTATTGGCCCAGATAGTCTGTATATCAGTGCATCACTGCTGCTGGCGGTATAACATTTACTCAGCCTTGTCATTTCCTTTGTATTACATGTGAGCTTTATTATAAGATGCTGACTGTGTTCCTCTCACAGGTTGCTATCGGTCATCCTGTAGACCTTGTCTCTCCCTCTGAGCAAGTAATGGCATCCAGCCTGACCCTGCAGTGTCCTGGAGATTTAATGGTAAGTTTAACACCCAGTTTTACATCGATTCTCACAGTGAACAACTGAGTACATTTCACATGCCCTCAGATGTGCGTTGCATAGCTGAGTACATACTGTGTTCCATCTAATCATTGCCTTCAAATGATGAGATGTTCTAGCACAACGGTGAATTTAGCTGATGAAGATGGTTAATGATTCAATCCTTCACAAACTCATAAACTCCTGGAACTGTAAAGCAGGTGCCTGCCGAAATACCACATGCTGGGGAAGAGGATGATGATGATTATGAGGATGAAGGCAGTCACTCTTCCTCTGAGACTCTCACATGCAGTGTTCCAGAGGTACAGAAGACAACTCTCTTTATCTTGAGCAGGGTGGCTCTAGTTCCACTGCCTTGGAGGATGTCTTTGGTCCTGAATTCCTTTCACTTTTGCACTGATTGCTTTTTCCAAAATACAAACTTCTTTCCAAAATACAAAGCAACTCTAGCTTTGTTTATGCTTGATTATTCTCAGGTCACATTTCACTTTAGTTATTCTCTGATTCAGTCAGCCTTTAATGTGCCTGTTTTGCACGTTTGGACCACACCCGAAACTGACCATGGGACAGAAGGGAAACTCTGAAGTCTAAGCAGGAGTTCTGAGCAGCTTTACTGAGATTGAGGAAGCTGGACTCACCTGTCGCTCAGCAAGAGAGTTGTAGAAGAGTTGGAGGAGAGAGGGTGATGATGGGATGTGAAATTTACATCACAGGAAACTGAAAGGAGAGGGGAAAGTCTGTAGAGCGAAGGATGTTGAGGGCGACAAGTTTCAGGCGTGGTCCTTCTCCCAAACTCCATTTTTCTTACTTTCTCTCCAACGTGCACAGCTTATGTTCAAATCCCTTTCTTTTCTTGCTTAACTAACAAACCCAAATGCAAACTGCAAGAACTTTTTCAACAGTCCTACTTCTTCATTTTCGCTTTATTTCTAATTGTTCATAAATGTCAGAAGCCTTGTGCTGCCTGAACAGTAACTGTATAGGAGAAGGAAAAGCATTTCCTGTTTATATAATGTAAAAACTTATCATTGATGTTCAGACAATAAAAGGCTGCTTTTTAAAATGGTATTTTTATACTAAAGTATTTTGTAAAAAAAGGATTTTTTTCTTGTTGACTGTATGAAAACAATGTAAGCTCTTTAAGCAAATTTTAAATTTTAAGGAGAATTCCAGAAATCTTTTACATAATTCAGTCATTAAGATGTAAACAAAGTCATATCAAATGGTTGGATGTGAGATGGTGCATCGTAGAGAAATTTACCGCCTCAGATTTCTTTACAGTGGTGAATAGGCACCAGGAATCGCGATGTCCACAACACGAATGTGTTTATATTGTTTATGTTTTTATTTGCATGTTTATAATGATAAAATAGTGGTAAAGCCAAAACAAACCAAAGTTTTCTTTGGGTACTATTTTGCTTTACACCACCTTGCATGTACCCCTCGCCATGAATGGCCAAAACCTTATCTCAGAACTATCATAGAGTCATCAGGTAATGAATCTGTAACCATTTATATATTAGCTTTCTATGATGTAACTTTTACAGGCATTAACGATTCAGCTGTCTGGTTCCTATTACCACCACTGTAAACAATACTAGAATGGCTTATTTCACAACAAACCGCTCTAAATGACTTTGTTTACATCCTAACGATTAAGACAAGTGAAAGTCCCCTTCAAATTTGAAATTGTAAGCATACATTTTGCCTTTTTATTTCATTTCCATTTTTGGTCGCAACATCCACGTCCTCCATCCACATCCATCTGCTATTCTAAGCATAACCTGCTTGGACTTCCTGTCAAATACAGCTGCTCTCCTCTTCTCTTTGAAGAATTCAGTCTCCAGCCATCAGGTCTATTTTTAAACACTCTCTTCTTATCCTAACTATCTAAACCAGGACCTGGACGAGATTCTGATGGATGAGGAGCTTGCTGAAACCGATGCTACCATTGTGGTCCCATTGTCTGTCTCTAAGGTAAGTTTTGCCTTCTTGCTAGGAGAATTGTATGATTCAAATAGTCACATCTTTCAGCTAAGCAGTGTCTCAGTGGTGTAGGGATGTGTGTCATGTTCTTACTTTAATACCTGATTTTACAGGAATCACCTCTGAAAGAGACAAAGTCCATGGAGTCTGTACCTTTGACAACTGAGTCTAAACCTGGAAATACGGGTTCACATACACAGCATACAGGATCCATTACTGCAGAAAACAGCTCAGTTTTTGTGGACACTGATTCTGTGCCTGCGATCGCTGACCGACCTGTTGATACACTAACACCGGTAACAGTTGAACCTACTTTGCAACTTGCTTTAGCATCTGAAATTAATGAAGAAACCAAGGAAATGCTCAAAGACATCAAACAAGCAGAAACCTTGTCTGAGGAGCCTAAAGGACCGACAGTGAAAGATTCAGTTAAATCAGAAAAGACAGAGACATCTGCTATACATCCTGATGGGGAAGATAAAGACAAGGAGGCCACTAATGTGGGGTCAAAGACTCAGGAGACATCAACAGACCAGTCCGTCTCCAAACCCACAAATAATGAAGAAGACACATGCACATCAGTCAGTAAGGTCAGTGAGATGGTGGAGACTATGGTGCCTGCACTGGTCATCTCTCACCCAGACACAGAGACTGGGACTTCAAAACAGCACAGCACTGGTAAACTACTACTGCATTCCATCATACTAAATCCTTAGTGTCCCACTTAACGTCTGCTTTATATGCACTGTCGTTAAAAGAAAAGGAATCACTTGTCATATTTTTTTTGTTTTAAATACACTGTTAAAAACGAGAGGTCGGCTCAACTCAAAATGATATAGTAACTGATTACATGGCTTTTCTTGAGTTGACTCAACTTGAGGACGCAAGAGTTCAAAAGTTCTTTTAATTTTTTAGTTCTGCATCTCAATTGGGTAAATGGTTAGTCCACTGCACCACTCAGGAACACATGAAGCAACTCAGATTTTGTGTCTACAGATGTTTAATACGCTGGAGAAAATATTTGTTGTTTTAACTATAAAGCATGGCAGAGTCTCATGTGGTACAACTGTCTAATAATTCATCCCAACATCAGGAGGTTGTGAGTTTGAGTCCCAGCAATACTGTTGCTGTCCATATCCAGAAGCCAAAGAGAAAATTATGCCAGATGGGACTGTGTGATGGAAGAGCACCAGCGATTGGGGAAATTGGTTTAAAAAATTCAGTGTTGTTTATTCAACTGAGATGAAGACCTAGAAACAGTAGCTGGGAGAGTTTTTGACTTGGGTAAACTTTGGTGTCCTCAAGTTGAGTCAATTCCAGAAAAGCCATGTAATCAGTTACTAGATCATTTTAAGTTTGAGCAGACTTCTCATTTTTTACAGTGTACAATAACTTAGACACTATAGCTGTGAATATAGACTAGACTAAAAATATTTTTAAATGGCCTATTTAAAATTTCAAGTAGGTGGATCATAGAGATATTTTGTTAAAACTGAAAGAAGTAGAATTATTGAGTCAGGAGAAAAAAAAATCATGCTAAAATGTGGTCACCTTGTAAAGCCCAAGATAGTAATTTCACAGTCAGAGGTGTTGGCATTACAAAACATTCTGCATGTTGTGTTCAGTTACACATTTTGACCAGATAAGTCTTGAAATCCCCAAAACGTACATAGACTCTCAGAAATAAAGGTACGAAACTGTTACTGGGGCAGTACCCCTCTTGTCACTGGGGTGGTACCCTCAAGGGTACATCTCAGTACCTTCAGTCAGGAAACATAATTGTACCATAATCCATTAAAATTATACTTTTTATAAATTAGTTGTTTTGACTCCACACACCCATCTCGTCTCCAGGCTTTTTATTTTATTGTTTTGTTTTAAAACATTAGGTTATGAAAAATATGTACTTTTCATGCGGAAAAACTTCACGTCTGTTTGGACCTTAAAACCACTGGTGTACCTTGGAGGGAACATTTACATTGTTTGTACCTTGATGAACAAAAATGTACCTGCACAGTACCTTTATTTCTAACTGTGTAGTGTAGCCTTAAATGACTGGAAATAAGAACTATCACATAATAAATCAACATAATAGTCACAATACACTTTTATCACTCTTTTTTAAATATGAATTATAAACTTTACTATTGTCGTAAGCTATACAGCTTCCTCATATCAAATTTTCCTCACTTTTTTTTGAATAAACGAGTAGTATGCATACATTGTTTCTGAACGTACTGTTAAAACCCCATTCCACACAGTCCATATCAGTGCCATCAGAACAAAATCTTTCTCATATTTTTACATAATTTAGAAAAATACCAACTGCTGTTTACACTGTGTCAAAATTTCACAACAAACAAACCAAAAGAAAGAGTCCAAAATGACATAGAATAAAATATTATTACATTGACTTACATTGAAGTTTAAGAATCGTTTTTCCTTCTCCTGTAAAGTGACTTTTTTGGAGATAGAAAGTTTTGTTCCAACATTAATGATATATAAACTATTAAATCCATTACTTTTTGTTATTTCACAAAAAACATATTCACATATTCAATCTACAGCAGTTTAGCCTCACCTATTCATTGTGAAGGTATAAGGAGTGTTTCAGCCCAGACTGTTTTTCGAAAGAGCCACAATACGAGACAGCCGATCAGAACAGAACTAATTTCCATATGGCAGCCTTAAAGGCACAGTAACAAAAACAGGAATTAGGAATAGGTAAAAATGAACTGTTTTTGGTACATAACACAAATATTAAAAGTGGACCTCAGGAAAAAAAATAAAATGCTAGAAAAGTGTAGGATATGGACTCCTTCATTTTTTATACAGATTCCTACCTTCCTATGAAGTGAAATCTGTGACGTAGCACAGGACTAGCGTATTAGAATGTTTTATAATGTTTCTTCAGCCATGCTGGAAAAACATTGCTTGCAAACTTTTGAACAGTAGTGTTTTTTTGTTAGTTATTATTTTTAAGCCCTTATTAGTTGATGGCTGAGACACAATACCACTCGATACGGCACTGTAGAAGAAATATTCTGTCCTTATTGGTGCACATAGTTAACACTTCTTCTTCTTTAGCAGGTGCAGAGTGAGCTGAGAGAGCAAAGAGATCTGATTGAGGCCATTGCTCGCCACGGCAGCAGCTCTGATCTTGAGCAAGAGGAGCAGACACAGACACAAATGCATTCCAGGTAGGGGGCTCTCATTTCACCTTCACTGAACACTGTATACAGTAAGGGAGTGCAATGGAACTGGATGTCCTTCATTGTCCAGTGAGGACCACTGATGAACCACCACTAAAAAACAAGGTTCGTCTTTGTCTAGGTCCAGTGGTGCGAGTGTTCCTGGACAGGCAGTGGAAAGAGCTACGGCCATAGAGACGTGGACCAAGCTTCACCACAGACTGCAGGCTCTACTGGACGCCTTAAACACTGTGCAAGACAGAACTACATCAGAGGTCTGTGTCAGATCTCTATAAAGACTATTAACTGACTCTCCAAACCTTTGTGTTCCAATATGTATTGTTCTGTGTTCCTCACTGCAGGGGACAGGGTTAGCTGAAGATGAGGTGGATAGTGATATAGGACCTTCCCTCATACAAGAAATGCATAGACATGCTGAGCAACTTCGCCGTATCCGTCAAAATGCATGCAGCATGGGAACCACGGTGAGCTTGAGACTGTTATAGCTTCCTTAGTTAAACCTCAGAAAGAGGAACCTTAGGCTGTTATGATGATGGTTTGGCCAAATATCAAATTTCCCCTGATTTTTTTCAGTTTGGTGTCCAAAGTTTATTTAATCAGTTTTGTGCTGGAGTTATGAAGCTAAAGTTGCTAATGTAATGGAACTTGCACTTTTCATGAATGAGTTCAATTTTCATCTTGCTGCAGAATGACCATCAGTATTTTTATTCTATTTTCTCAATTTACACACCAAAAATTGTTTGGCTGCGTGAGTAAAGCTTGCATTCAACACTGCTACCAAAATTATTGTTAGAAAAAATAATATATTTATGTGAACTATATAGTTATTAGTAGATAACATGCAACATGTGCTAACCACCCTTGAATGCTAGCTTATTTATTTAAATTCGCAACCTTTAGCAATTAATTATTTTTGAGTGAAAATGAAATGAAAATGGCTTGAAACAATGACTGATTTCAGTTCAGTTACCATCAGTTTTGGCAGAGGTTTTGAGTGTTGTGGATTAGAATCATAGATGTTGTTCCACATCACAGATGCTCTTCAGTATTTAGCCAATCATTTTAATGGTCAAATTAGCATTTAACATAATAACATATATAATTAAATATCAGCTTATTCCCAACAGTAGAAACAATTGCTATAGAAAACGGTTTTTGTGTGTTCCTGTGTGTATATATATGTATATCTAAATATATATATATATATGTGTGTGTGTGTGTGTGTAAATGTGGAATGTGCAAAAGTTATGTCACATTTTATATTTTAGTTTTTTCCATTGTGTTAAACTCAGCAAATAAATAGATTTTGTGCACTTGTAGAAAAATGCCTTATTTATGTGTTAATTTATTTTCACTCAGAAAATCAACAAAGTGTGTAACATGACTGTGGTGATTTGCAAACTTTTGCATACGACTATAACTTGAGTCTTCTGGCCATTGCCTTCAGGCTGCTGTAGCAGAGGTATGGGGAGCTGTTCAGCCTGAGCTGTGCGAGACTCTGACAGGTCTGAGTCATTCACTCTCCAGCATCACTCGGACAGTACACACACCATCAGAAAGAAGCAAGGAAGCCTGCCAGCTCCAACTGCTAAACCTGCAGGTAATAACACTCATGTAATGCTCCACTAGGTTCCAGTGTTCCACCGCTAGTTAGATATTCCTCTCAGAGCATTATTAACACATGCCTTATTGAAGTCTAACCCCTACTATACCTCTCTCAGTGTGTATCAGCACAGCTGGTGTCTATAAGCAGTGAGATAAGCAGTATGGGCTCAGAGATCACTGAGGCCTTGGGTCCGGAGGCATCTGTCATGTCTGCCTGCCTGGAGTGTCTCCACAGCTGCATATCCTCATCTCAGAAAGCCCTGTCATCCCAAGAGGAGCTTCTGAGCAGACAGCTGGGTCATACACCTCAGCTTCAGGTTAGTTCCTCATAATAATGATAATAATAATAATAGTAATAATAATAATCGATTTATATAGCACACTTTTATGTGTGCATGAACAAAAACAAAACAACAAATTACAATAAGACAATAAGATAATAGATTTTTTAACAATGATAAAATACGATTGAAATAAAACAAATTGGATAAAACAGAAAAGGTAAAGTTAAAGGTAAAGAAAAGAGAAAAAGTAATCACTGAGTAAGCGCCTACGTTGTTTTCACAGTGTGGATGTTGCTTCAGTATTGAGGTCTTTAATATCCATTTTACTTAGGCTGGGAAACAATTACTTGAAAGCCCAGTGTTGGTGTTGAAGGCCAAAGAGGTTCAGCAAAGTGACTCAAGAAGTCTAATTCAGGATCGACCCAAACTACAGGTAAATTGTCTGTTCCCTTTTATACAGTTTTAAACTTTCAGTGCGTTATATATTGTTTGTTGAACATTAACATAATACTGATCGTTGCTTATATTGCCCAAGGTTTTATTTTGTGCTGTGTGCATCCTGCCATATATTTTAATTTCTTAAAAAATTGAAAGCCTCACAGTCAAAAGATCACAGTCACGATATCTAGCAATATAATCACAAGATCGTGTTATTGTCTGTATCATGCAGCGATAATTTGCAGTCATTCCGAAAGATATTGTTCTGTAGAGGACATTGTCACTGACTTATCTATTCCCTTTCCTCTGTCCTCTCAGAGTGTGCAGGGCAGTGTATGGAGCTCCGTTCGAGGGCTGCAGTGCTCAGTAGCAGAAGCTCCAGCACTACACCGCAGCTGTCAGGCACTTCTGCAGGCCTTGAGGGCTCTACTAGAACTGGGCTCTGAGCGAGTGCAAAGCAGCCAAGTCCCAAAACCTCACAGCTGCAGTGAGCTCCAAAGCCTCCTCAAAGAACACAAGGTACATGGCCACATACAATCTTCTGTCAACCCAGTAATTTTATTACAGTGTAGCTGAATGTTCTTTAAACACTGTGCTGGCTATTTATCACTGTTAATCAGAGTTGATTTTGGGAGTTGAGTTGACAGACAAAGCTCAAAAACACATGAAATCTTTAGATTTAATGATAAACGCAGATATGGGGCAGAAACTCCATAGATCTACACACATCACAGTTATAGTCACATGCCATAAGTCTTCATCTCAGTCCATTACTGATTTTATTCACCTGTATTTTAATGAATGTGCTGACAGAAGTACTTCCAGGAGTTGAAGAGCTACCACGTGATGATACGGCATCTATCTGAGAAGCTACCAGACGAGGCGCTGCAGGGTCAAGAAGAAGTTGGGCAATTGGTCACTGAATTACTCTTACAGGCTCAAGAGCAAGGAGCTCACATGCAGTACAACTTACAGGTAGGTTGATGACATGATGTGTATATTTGTGTCCAAATCCTTTATTTCCTTATGAAATTATTTTAAAAAATGCAGGTGATGTCACATTATTCTACTTCCTTTATGTGAATACATTGTCGGTGCAAAGTACAATTAATTTTAGATGTTTATGCCTGCCAAAGTCTAGAAATGTCAGGTGGTGCCACCATCAAAGCATACATGCAGGTTAAAAAAAACTATTAAAAAGGGACTTAAACAACATTATGTTGTATTTGAAACCTTTAAAATATAAACATAGCATGTTGCAAAACAGTGCAGCTAAAAGTATTTACAACTTACCTTAAAACCTTTGTAAATTCTGATTCCCTTAAATGTCACATGGCGCAGCCAAGAACATTTCTGACAATGTTTTAAGAAGGAGTGGATAGGGTATTGACCCCACTTGACCTTCATGGTGCATTGCCAAAGTCAGTAGTCCTTTCACAAGGTCAGGTGGTACAACCTCAGGAATTTGTACCATTTATACCATTTATACCATTATAAAAGATGTGAAACAAATTGTTGTTGTTGGAAGAAGTGACTTTACAGGAGAAAGAAAAAACTACTTTTCATGTCAAAGGAACCAGATTTGTTTTCAAGTAATTTTGGGCAGTTTCTTTTGGCTGGTTCATCTTTAAATGTACACACAATGTAAAAGGTCAACAGGCATTTTCAAATTATGTCAAAAACTGAAAAACAACAAAAATGGAGATTCAAGGTTTTCTCCCAAAAACAGTGAAATACCAATACATTGAGTGGATTCTTGCAATTGTTTTAATAGTTTAACAGTTTTAGTTGTTTTCTTAACAAACATGCACATCATATCCTTTTTTATTATTTTTATTTTGTTATCATTTTGAAAGCCTTATTTGCTGTTGTCCCAGCTATATGTAGAGGGCTCACGTTCAGTTCTAACCACAGTGTGCAATCATCAGTTTGCACATAAACACTCAATACTAGTGGTTCCCATCTAATGAGCGACACATGAAAAAACTTAAAACAATAAATATTGTTAGAAATCAAACTATTGCTCATGAATTTAACATGTAGGCGCAAATTGGTGGAAAACATTCAGAACTGTATAACAAGAAATTTTTACCTTAGTGGAAAATCTCTTCTGAGTATGGAATTCCGTGACAGTAGATGTAGAGCCCATTTCTGCTCTTCTAACTGTCCTCTATGAATAAATGCAAATGAAAGTCATTGGAGCACAATCAATTTAAACAGTATGTTGAATACCACAATCAATAATACATGTTACTTGTAAGTGTTGTAAAAACCATCAGCTAGCACTTAATTTGAATATCACTGATGTAAATAATGAGTGTCTTGTGTGCATTCTCTTTTCTTGCATGCTGCTGGTTGTGGGCTACAGGAGTGGTCTCAGTATGAAGAAATAAAAGGAAGACTGTGCAAGCAGCTGGAGGAGCTGGAGGCCACCATGCCCAATGAAGGCCTGGACAGTGAACCTGCAGCAGAACTAGAGAAACGACTGCAGACCTACCAAGTAAGATCTGCTTCTAAAAGTTACTCACCTTCTGAAAGTTTAAAAATGAAGCCCCTAAAATTCTCTTACATCTTTTTGCTAGAGATAAGGTTCTGCATGTGTAAAGCATATAAATTCCAATTTAGTGTGCATTAACAACAGTTAGATTACCCAGTTTTGCTTTCCCTTTGTGAGTTTGATAGCCACCCTCCTCTCACAGCATTTTTATCAGGTGTTGCTCATCTATCTGTGCGCCAAACTCATTAGACTCTGTGATATAGAGGACATGAGGAGGTCCATCCTGTTCAGATAAGTTATTTGGCAAGCCCTCTGGTGAACTAGCACAAGCAGCTTTGGTAGATGAGGCATGAAGTAGATGGGAGAGGGGGGTCTTTTCCTTTGTGAAGGATTCATTGGTTGTGGGTTGCATGGGACCCTTTTCAGCACACTCTATTCCAAAACCAAATTACTTGGAAAGATAGCCATGTCTGTAGAACTCCATGTTCTGCCTCCCGCTTTGGCTGCTCTTGTATTATTTCTTTCCCTACAATTATGGAAGCTCATTTCTCAGCCCGATTGACTCATGCAGAACGATGAGCAGTGCCTATTGGATGCTGGTAATAGATTTACACCGAGCTCATTCCCATTCCAAAGCCCAGACCTCAAGAGGTAGAAGTGAACGGAGCTGATGTTGCCATAGCACTGAAAGAGATGGCGTGGATGCAGGGAGATAGATGTGGGGAGTTAGGACTGAGTGCAGATGATGAATAGGCCTTTTTTGTAGCTTTCTATCTTGCTTTCTTACTTTCTTGGTTTTTGTTTTTCTTGTTTGTTTTCTTTCTTGCTTTCTTTTCTGTCTCTCTTTCGCAGTGGTTCCAAGGGATGCTGGAGGAGAGCAGGCCTCAACTAGGTCTGCTGCAGGACTTGAGCAGAACACTGCAGGCCCAGGGCAGTTATTGGGAGCGAGCTGGTCTGCCTGGTCCTGGAGAAGGACTGCAGGCTAACTGGCGGGCTTTCTGCAGACGGCTGGAGCATGAGATCCAACTCACAAAGGAGATGAGAGTCAACTATGCTAGGTGTGGCAGATATGCTAAAAACAATAAAACAAGTTATAAGCTGGTTCTCTCTCATGATTGTGGAGGCTACATGTAGTGCCTGTTTTGTGTTTCCTTTAACACAAAGGTCCAATAGCAGTTCAGCACATTTTGGGGATTTTCCTGCTTAAACATACCTACTAAACCTGGCAATTAATCTGTGCGTTTAATGAGGTGTATTTGAGCAGGAAAATCACCAAACTGTGCTGGACTGAAGGCCGTTACACATCAAACATGATCTGAATAAACAACACCAAAATACAAAATATTCAGACACAGTTTTTTCACATTAAAATTATACACACCAGGTGTGCTGTAAAAAAAAATAATAAAAAAGCAGAGGATTGATTTGAAGTGCAAAAAGACACACAAAACAGACAAATGGTTAGTTTTTGGGCTGATTCTGGAGATGACAACACAATGTATGACAAAACAGAGAACAAACTAATCCTTTTCACACTTATTAAAAGTTACAGCTGCTTGGACCCAGCTGATCAGTAAACTTGTTTATTGCCATGCCAACAGCAGAGTCAACTGTGACTGATTTTTGAACATTCACAAAAAACGAACAGAGAGCGAATAAAATAATGTTGCATTTTCTTCAGAAATTGTGCTTGGGGTGCAAGATGTTGTACACGCAATTTTAAAAAATTCACTGACATCCACATAAATCACACAAATAAATAATGATTGCTGGGTAAAGTGGCCTACAGAGCCAAAGCTGGATAAACCTGATATGTCCTACTGGACTCACAGAGAGCTTGATAGCTGTTGGATGATTTGAATAACTGTAAAGAGTAGGAAAAACAGAAGAATTGCAATATAGTGTTGGTTTTCAGTCCTGGTCCTGGAGTAACACTGCCCTGCACTGTAGTGTCTTCCCTGCTCTAACAGACCCACTTCAGGAAGGGCTTGTTAATTAGTTCCTTAGCTGCATCAACTCTAAAATATGCATGGCTTTAGTACTCTAAAACTAAGACTGAGAACCACTATGTACTACACCTTTACATATATTGCTTTGTTTACTTTTTCACACTAATCTGAAAGGCTAAACGCAGTGTGTGTGTTTATACTTGTTCTGTAGGTTTCAGAGCAGCTCTGCTGAACTGGAGGCGTGGATGGAAACTGCACATGCCCAAGTGCAGAAATGTAACAGCATCTTTGATTCTAATCCACAAGACTCAAAACTGCTTCTGCCAAAACTCATGGTAATTGTCAACAAATCTTCAGTGTTTAAACCTATTGAAAGGAATAGTCTGGTGAAAAAACTCCCCAAGTGTAGTTGGTCAGCCTGAACATGTTTGGTATCTGTAGTAACGTTTGCTTCTTTACTTTTTTCACCAGAGCTGCAAAGCTAATATAAATTGGCAATATTAAAGCACATTTGATAGTGATTCTTTGCTTCTTGATTCAATTTATTTATTTTGCAGAACTGTTGTTTAAATTCCTTAATTTGAAATGGCTTTAAATGTCATGTGTTGTAGGAGTTCTGTAGGGAGTTGGAGAGCAAGTCTGTGCAGAAAGCTGCTGCAGTAAGAGCAGGTACTCAGATCCTGCAGCTGTCAGACAGTAATGCTCCTGAACTGCACAAACATTTAACTCAGCTTGAGCAAGACTGGACAGAACTCAGTAACACTCTCCCCTCTGTTCAGTACACACTGCAGCAGGTAGGTCTCTCTCTCTCCCTCTGTCTTTTTCTCTCTCTCTCCCTTTCTCTCTCTCTCTCTCTCTCTCTCTCTCTTTCTCTCTCTCTCTCTCTCTCTCTCTCTTTCTATGTCTTGTGCTCTCTTGCTCTGTCTGCCTCTTTCTTTCTCGCTTGCCCTTTCTCTCACATGCTCTCTCTCCCTATATCTCTCTCGGTCTCTCACACACTTTCTCTCTTCCTCAATTTCACCCAATGCAAGATGTCTGTTTTCTCTCTCTCTCTCTCTCTCTCTCTCTCTCTCTCTCTCTCTCTCTCTCTCTCTCTCTCTCTCCCTCTCTCTCCCGCTTTGTTTATGTGCTGTTAATTAAAAGTGTTATCTTCACTCCAAAAAACACTCACATCAAAGTCAAATGAATCGAATGGTATTATTGCTGCTTTTAAAAGCATTCTCTTTGTGCCCCTACACTAGCTGTTGGCAGGCCTGGACCATGGTGAGGTCATGGCTGAGCTGACCTCCTGGCTGGAGCACATGGAGGGCAGACTGGAGGAGGAGAGCTCCAGAGAGCACCACGTCCTGAATTGCTCTGAGCTCACCACGCTTCTACAGCAGCTAAAGGTATGACTCTCCTTCTCATTCACAACCCACTCCTTCTTTCTTTTACTCCACTTCACAATGACTGTTTTCCAGTTCATTCAGTGTTCCTTTGTTAGCAAATGGAATCAGTACAGTTTAGTAGCACACATAGAGAAGCAGAATAATGGAGTGGTGAGGTTAAGTTGATCATTTGGCAAAAAGACAAATGTGCTCTTACAAAACAAGTTAAAAATCTGATCTCACATAGCTAAAATCATAGTAGCAGCTATTTTAAAGTCTGAATTTTGTTTGTGCTTTTGTCCATTTTTATACATAACAGTATATCACACAGTGCCAGAAACCACATTAGCAAGTCTATTTGAGATTACTTAATAAGTCATGGTTTTAGGCAAGCATGTAATGATGTAGGTACACAGTTTGACAGTGCTATTTAGTGTCATGCAAGCTTCTATTACTTGGTAGCTTCATTAGTGCTTGAGCTCCAGTACCAAACTACAGAAGCAAGCTTCAGGAAACAATCATATCTTGACTGGTTAACAATATTTGGGATAAGGGAAAAATTCTGTTAATTAAATTGTTTGCTTATCGTGCCTTAAATGTAGAATAAAATTATAATATTATCATACAATAATAAAAAATATATTTCTTGATTTTCATAAGGACTGTAAAGCAGAAGTTACCAGCCGGCAACAATGTGTAGACTTCCTCAGCCAGTCTGTTGAGGAGGTGGGCTTTCTGGATGACCCGGGCAGTCGTAAAGAGCGTTTGCGCCTCGCTGAGCAACTGGGGGACCTTAATCTCCGCTGGATCCTCCTGCAGAGGACGATTGACAGCCAAGTAGGTGGCTGCTACTGTAACCACAAACTTGTCACATGATATTCATTTACAGAAACAAAGTACCACGTGTAAAGAGAATCTGCAAGGATTTATGCATTACTTACTACAGTACCCAGCTTGCATAGCGCACACACTTTATTCAACTATTGGCAAGTGATATTTGACCTCTGTGATGTATCCACCACAAAGCCGTTGTATTTCTACAAACGTTACTGCCTTTAAGATACAAGAGTTTTCCTAATCTTTAAACTAGAAAATCTAGCTCTAGAGGCTACCATGGCACAACTATAGTGACATGTAGGCATGTTTGCAATTATTGTAGTAATGGTTACATTTTGATAATTAAGTGTTCCTTTAAACAAATACAAAAATAGAGCATGAGGACACATTAAAAGTGCAGCCTTTTTTAAACATTAAGTATACAGAGTTGTGCTTCTGTACTCATGTTAAAACTCTTGGTATAAAACCATGCTGTTTATCTACAGATACATGAAATGCAGCACAAAAAGCAGGACTGCAAGAAAAGAGAGGGGCATCTGCAGCAACTGCGCAGCTGGATCTCAGAACAACAAGAAAGGATGAGAGTTAATGAGAGGCCAGCAAGCTGGACACAGATAGAGCAAGCCTTAAGGGATTATAAGGTCTGTATTTGAACTTTTATAACAAGAATAATGACTAGAGCATTGGTATTTTTAAATCAATATTAGATCATTAAAATGTACATGTGTTTCTTGAAGTAAGGGGACAGTTAGGAAGTTTGTCCTTGTTTACTTGCAGGAGGAGGAGGAGAAGCTGAATTTGACATCAGCTGAGCTGCTGCAGTTGAGAACTCTTCACCTGCTGGGCCAAAAAGATGGGCAGCACCCCATGGATCAGGCATTCAACTTGGAGGTGGAGAGCACCATTCAGCTGTGCCAATCTTTGAGGCAGCAGGTAGTTTTTCATTTTGACACACATCACCTTGAAACCACAAAAGAGTCTTAGTCCTGACACTGGATGTGGGCTGGGCAGCTCTGGTCCTGAAGGGCTGATCTTCTTGCACAGTTGCTAAATCTGGTAATAGATATCTGGGTTAAATCTCTGTAGCCCTCCAGGTCCAGAGTTGCCTACCCATAGGCTTTTGCGAAGAGGTGTCAATGTTTGATTTTAAACCAAGTCTGTGGTCCTCTGTATCTGGCACTCTCAAAAATGATTAATGGTGAATGGTTGAATGAATGAGTAAATGAATGGTTAATTATGGTTAATGGTTAATTAGCACACATTTAGTGTTTTCACTATTGTAACACCGTTTGTGTCAGGCACAAGAACACAAATTTTTAAGCTTTATTGCCAACGATAAAACATGGATATTTCTGTTGTTTAGTCTGTTCTTCTTCTTTATAATGTGATTTCTCAAAGCTTCTACTGCATTTATTTGATGTCAAAATCAAATCAATGTCCTCGCTCGGAAAAGGGTCTGAAGCACGACTGATGTTACAAAATGTTCTTGTGTATATTTCCCTGGAGAGGTCTCCAAACCCCCAAAACTTACATAGTGCAGCTGTAAACAAATCAGTAATAATCACTGATCCGAACTGCTCTCTGAATGAGCTTGTGTGTTAATTTGGAAGAAAATCACAGTGCATGCAACAATAAAGGAAGCCTCTTGCATCTTTTGTGTAGTGATAGAAACACAATATCACATAGAAAGCACTGATTCTGTATGTTTATTCATTTTTGATGTGGCCCATGTGCACCTTAACTCTTCTGATAGAAGATTACATTGAGGGGCCATCACCAGATTCTCAGACTGGATTGAATTCGTTCAGAACCATTAGCCGACTGTGTTTTGCACACATTTAACCCATCCGTGCAGTGAAACACCCACATACATGCACACTAGTGAACACACACACTAGGGGGCGGTGAGCACACTTGCCCGGTATGGTGGGCAGCCCTATCCACGGCGCCCGGGGAGCAGTTGGGGGTTAGATGCCTTGCTCAAGGGCCCTTCAGTCATGTACTGTCGGCCAAGGGGATCGAACCGGCGACCTTCCGGTCACAAGGCTGGTTCCCTAACCTCCAGCCCATGACATTGCTGGTGAGATGCTTAATTTGATGGAATTAATTAGAACAAATCTGTTATTTTATATTTCTGTGTTATAAGTAATACAGTGCTTTCTGTGTTATGAGAAACACAGAAATGTGTTGTAACACAAAAACTTGTTGTTTTTAACAGGACACACAACACTATTGTTTTTAACAGATCTGTTTTGAGAGTGTGTGGGTGAGGCTGCTTGACTCTCAGTATCATAGTGATTTAGTCAGAGTGGAATTGTCACAATCTGTTCGAAGCATGTTGAGACATTTGACAATGCTTTGTGAGTTGCAGTTTAGGTTCGATATATGGCCTATGTGGACTAAGGAGTGAACAATATATTTCGAAATTTTAACAATGTTTACATACTACATTAATCTCTTTTATGGGCCCTTTCATTTTTTTTCTAGTAGTTTGTTTTACTTATTTTAAGTAATTTTATGAAGTGAAATTGTCTCAAATATTGGCAGATAATTTTGCTTGTTTTAGGAAATGTGCTTGAAACAAGTAAAACTGCAATTGCTAGAACAATAAAATAAAAAATAATAATGCAGAATCACACAAGTTATTTTTGAAATGTATATGTATAAGTTATTTAACATCAACACATACTTTATATCTAACTTGAGTTTTCATGGGACAGTTAACTCTTGGGTGCCCTACATGGCTGCCTTCCTGTGCCCAGTGCACAGACTGCCCCTGTGAGTTCTGGTCATTACCAGAGTACTGAAAATGAGTAAATTAGCTGAACAGCATAAACATAGAAATGGTTTCTTCTATGGCCAGTCCTGCCACATGATCTGTCCTGTTCCAGATGTGTACTGTACAGGCTAATCTGGTCATGCTGAAGGAGCAGTGGACACACTTTGACACTGAGCTGAGGGATGCAGCTCTGCACACAGCAAGCATGAGCTATAAGCTTGAGTCCAGCAAAACCCCACTGTTTTCACTCCAGCAGAGCAAAGAACATGTTGAAGAACTCCAGGTGAGAACTTACAGTTCATTACAATGCAGTTCAGTGGACAATGACTTGGTTTGGCCTTCTGCCTTGTAATTTGTTGTCACGTGGTTAACCCTTTAAACTGTAAGCACCTACAGTTAAAGTGGGCTCAGACTCATAACTTGACATATTACATATTGCAGATCTGTATTGCAGTTTTTAGGAAAATTTTTCACTTAGATGGTCTTGGATTTTAACATACAGTTAGGTGTCGTTTTTAGAAAACAATTCATCAGTGCAAGTTACTTTGTATATTTTTGATGTTTATTATATTATCACCTCAAATTTGGTCTTATGTTACATTTGAAGGGGCATTAAAAAGTTTGCCATTTAAAACATTTTGCCTCCCTGTGTTAGTTTCATAGTAGTTACCACATAATATGTAGTAATTACTGGGTAATAACCATTTAATGTAATAGACAAAATATAAGCTTGCAGTTTAAGGGTTTTAAGAGGAAGTAGACTGGTCCACACATTGTACGACTGGAAGAATGGCTATAGAATAATAAGGAAAAAGAGTAATTAGGAATAGTAATTAAGTCCAGCGAGCATGACTACTTTCCTGTTATAGGGATGAAGTGATGTTTAAAATATTATGCTTTAGAGACTCATATGTCTCTCTAAATATTGTTTATTGTTGTGGTATAAAACTACTTCTTGTCCACAGGAGCTTCAGATGGAGCTAGAAAGGTCAGAAGAGGCTTGGACCAAATTATCTAGTTTTTGCTCAGACCTGAAAGGCAAAATCCACCCTGATGCAGCTCTAGTTCGGTCTGATAGCCTGGACAGGGAGAAAACACGGTCAGTAAGCCAGTTCTACAGCACAGTACCTTCTACTTTCAATGTTAAATGTTGTTTCCCCTGTTTTTATGTTTCATGCCCGTGCATGATCAATGATGGTATGAGACAGTAGAATGAACATATCAGTAAATTATATACGATCAAACAAAGTGAACATATGAAACATACATTGGACATATCAGTGCTACATTTCCACCACAAGCACGTGCATATTAATATTTTTCCAATATGTTAAACTTAGCATATTAATAGAACTTGTGCATTAAAATTCGCAAGAAAATGCAATAATTCAGTTTGTTTCCTGGAGAGATGTGTTAATCTTTTTTTCTCTTAATCAACCAAACATGTAATTTGACTGGGAGTGTTCAAACCTTTACATACAACTGTAGAATAGATATGTAAGTCATAGATATAGATATGTCATATACACACATGGCTGCTGTTGACCCTTATTTGACCCTCAGCAGTTTTGTTGTACTATTTCTTTATACTGTACTATTCAAAAGTAATTACATAATTATGGATTTACTACATTGAGTTGCTCAGTGAATTACATTTATGCACCCTTTATCAACATTTTCCATTCTGCACTGTTTATTTTGATATAAAAAAATGTCAAAAACATGGAAAAGATGTAAAGAATAGTTTATCTTTCTGCAAGACAAGGCTATATGCACAACACTAAATTTCTTGCATTCAAATCATGATAAAGTATCCTTATCCTTCTAATTATGAACGCAAATATGGTATTGCTTTAAGTTTAAACTTTCAAAAAAACAATTTTCCACTGGGTTTCATGAGTATTGAGTGAAAAGTAATACATATTGGATAACATGCTTTTGTTATTGGCAGCAACACCTGGGACTTCTAAAGGTTAAAAGAAAGTTCTCTGTAGTTACTCTTCTGAGTGTTTACTTCTTCCTGGCCTGGCCCACTTATCTATGTTTCTGTAGCTCATTCACACTTTCACTCAGCTGCTGTGGAGAGTTTCTGTCCGCAGTGATTAAAAGAGGTTGTGGGAGATGCTGATTCCTGGAAGCATTAAATCAAGAGGCACTGACTTACGCAAAAACACTGTCTGTTCGCTTTCAGAATTGGCTGAGTTAGGAGGTACCAGAACTGAGCATGCACTCAAAGTCAGTGCAGCTGTGTATCTGTGTTCTGTTTGATAAAAGCACTTTTTTCTTTTCCACACTTCCTTTTATTCTTTGGCCTGGTGAACACAATGTCCATTATTTCCATAAACAATCTAAAGATTGACTCATCAGACCACAATACGTGATTCCACCGTGCTTCGGATGATTTCCTCATTCAGCTTTTGCTGTGCACAATTCAGTCTTAATTGGTTTTGTGGATGCAGCAACAAATGTTGTTCATTAACTATGGTTTGTTGAAGTATCCCTGAACCCATTGGTCATGTCCATCACAAAACCGTTTTTAAATGCAGTGCAGTCTGAGGGATCGAAGGTCACAGGCATTCAGTTGTTGTTTTCGGCCTTGCCCTTTACACACAGACATTTCTTCAGATTCTTTGAATCTTTTAATGATATTATGCGCTCTAGAGAATGTATCATTTAGATAACAATTCGTCTTTTACTTTTTTTAAAAATGTGTTATTACTCAAAAAACAACACCAAAATATTATATTTAAATTGAAATGTATGTCTTAATGGCTGCACTTCATTTTAATAAACTTACAAAAGACAAATAATAGTAAAATAGAAATATTTACAAGTTATACTGAGAAAGGATTAACACAGACTTGACTTGAAATGTCCAATATTCATTAAATAAATTGTTATTGTGATTAAATTAATAACTTAGTTATATTTACTAACTTAATTAAATGTATTATTACTAGTAGTAGTAGTAGTATTATAGCATTCAATATTTCATTGCATAATTAACACAGGTACAATGCACTGTAAGGATTTCTCACTGGAGTGAAGTGAAGTATGTTGATGCTTTTTGATAAGGCTGTTGGTAAATGTCTCTTTTCGGCTTCAGAGTGAACTCGATCTTTCAACAAGCATATTATTTCATAGATGATTTTCTTTTATGTGAGTTTTTTTGTGGAGGTCAGAGAAGAGTAATGAGATGTTATTAGTCTGAGTACTGACAAAAGTATGTTTTCCAAATATTTGTGGGTGTATATGTGTATCAGGTGGACGGTGGTGGTCCAGGATGTGGGTGCGGAGCTACAGAAGGCTCAAAGTGCGCTGCATCTCTGGCAGGACTACAGGCTGCTCCATGGAGACTGCTCTGGGCACTTGAGCCGCCAATGGCAGCAGTATGAAGCGCTCCTCAGCCCCCTGGCCGAAGAGGAGAACAGCACAGAGCTGCTTCACGGCAGGCTCAGCAGCATCAGCGTGAGTGATTCAACAGCACTTACTCAGCAGACAAGCCAGGAAAATGTCTCATGCTGGATAGAAATATTAAAATATAATTGTTTGGAAAACAGAAGCTGTTTCATGCTGCTTAATAGGTACCAATAGGTACGATGATGCTAATAGGATACGACCTCATCGCAGCAGGTAATGTGTATTAATTGCCAGACTATCATATGTAACCCATATAAAGCAGTTTCAAATGAGAGAGCTTTGGGGGATGTGGTGTATTACTCTAATAAGGACTGTGTTGCTTTTCAAACTCAGGGAACATTGAGTTCTGAGTTAGCGCATGGCATCTCTCAGAGGGCTAAAAATACCTTCAGGTGCTTATGCTCTGCTTCTCTGGAGCTAAGCCTGCGTAGCCCCCTGCTTTTCTTCCACAAAGAGAGAGAGATTAGTTTAATGCCCAGCTTTTACTTCACTATGTACATCATGATTAATACCACAAAAAACAGCATCTAACAAGCAGGCTGATGACGCAAAGATGAACACTGTATTTTTAAGGATGAAGGTTCTAATTGAGACCTATCTGTGGATTTCAGTCACAGAATGACCATGTTATGAAGTGGGAATCAAGGCAAATACTCATCTGTGCTTCTTTCCCTTTCCCTCTCTCTCTTGCTCTTGCTCTCGTTCCCTCTTATTTCAATGAATTACAACTCCTGTGTGTCACTTTACCAGGTTTTGGAGAATGAAATGGAAGCCTTGCAGAACAATGTTGCAGATGTATTGGTGGTCTCTAAGCCTCTCATTGCACAGATGGAGTCCCATGCAGCCCCTGTGATCCAGACAGAGACCAGGCTGCTCTCACGTGATCTTGTGCGTCTGGGCCAGGCATTGGTTAGAAGAAGGGTAGAGCTCCAGGTGACAGTTTTAGAAATAATTACAAACTTATTAGTGATTGATTTCTGAGATCTGAATATTGCAAATAATTTAAACCTTATATGTAATTGAAAATAGTACAAAGACAACGTATCAGATGTTGAAACCAAGAAATTTGATTGCTTTCTGAAAAATATATACCCATTTTGAATTTGATGCCAGCAACAAAAGTTGGGACAAGGGCATGTTTATCGCTCTGTTGCATCACCTCTTCTTTTAACAACCCTCTATCAGCGTTTGAAAACTGAGTAGACAAATTGCTGTAGTTTTTAAAGTGAAATGTTTTCACTTTATAAGATTTCAGCTGCTTAGCCGTTCAGGGTCTCCTTTGTCATATTTTTCACTTCATAATGCATAAAATGTTTTAAATGGGTAACAGATCTGGACTGCAGGTAGGCCAGTTTACCACTTTTACCACAGAGCACAGGGATGGGGGCATGTTTACCACCCATTGTTTCGTTACCTCTTCTTTTAACAACTCTCTGTAAGTGTTTATGAACTGAGGAGACACTGCTGTAGTTTTGAAAGTGAAAGATTTTCCCATTCTTGTTTGATATAGGATTCCAGCTGCTCAACAGTTCGCGGGCTCCTTTGTTGTATTTTTCATTTCATAACCCTTCAAATGTTTTTAGTGGTGACAGGTCTGGACTGCAGACAGACCAGTTTAGCACCCAGACTCTTTTAATATGGAGCCATGCTGTTGTATTACATGCAGAATGTGGTTTGGCATTGTGTTGCTGAAATAAGCAAGGCCTTCCCTGAAAAAGACGTAATCTGGATGGCAGCATAAGTTTGCTCCAAAACCTGTAAAATATCATTCAGGATTAATGGTGCCTTCATAAATGTGCAGGTCACCCATGGCTAGTATACCACTCCCAATACCATTGTGGAAACTAGCTTTTGAACTGTGTGCTGATAACAAGCCAGCTGATCCCTCTCCTCTTTAGCCCAGAGGATGCAGTGTCCATGATTTCCAAAAGAATTTCAGAGTGATTCGTCAGACCACAGGACACTTTTCCACGTCGCTTCAGTCCATCTTAAATGAGCTCGGGCCCAGAGAAAAAGGCAGAGTTTTGGATCTTGTTTTTGTATGGTTTCTTCTTTGCACGGTAGAGTTTTAACTTGCATTTGTGGTGCAGCGACAAACTTTATTCACAGACAGTGATTTTCATAAGTAAAGAGATTTCTCTAGATTCTCCAGAAGTGAAGCCCTCCACATCTTTCCTTCTGAAAGACTCTGTGGGATGCTCTTTTTATACCCAGTTATGTTATTGACTTTGCCAGTTAACCTAATTAGTTGTGAGATGTTTCACCATGTTTTCAGCATTACACATCTGTACCAGTCTTTTGTTGCCCCTGTCCCAGCTTTTATGAAACGTGTTGCTGGCATCAAATTCGAAATGGTCTCAGTTTGAACATTTGATATGTTGTCTGTGTACTATTTTTAATTAAATATAAGGTCTAAATGATTTGCAGATCATTGTATTCTGTTTTTATTTACATTTTGCACAGCATCCCAACTTTTTTGGAAATGGGGTTGTAACTTCGTATGTATTTGTGTTCCATAGGAGGAACTGGAAGACCATGTCAGCTTCAATACTGATTTGGAATCTTTAGAGCAGCATCTGAAAAGCTATGAAAACTTAATAGTCTCCACCACTGCAAGCACAGAGTGCCTAAAGGTAAACCAGTTAATTCCTTGTTTTCTAACCCAAAACAGTATAAATGCCTTATAGTTACTATTATTTTCAGTTAGATAATTGTAGGCTCCCATAAATCGATTCACTCTTTCACATTCTTTTTTCTCTCTTTCTGTGCTTTGTAAGCTGGGTCTTATGGAGCAGAGTGGTCTGACACCTGACCTTGGAGATTTGAATAAACGCAGCCTCACACTGACCCTCAGTGCATGTGAGGCCAAACACCTGCGAGTCCTCAACACACAGTGGGTGCAGGTCTTCTCTCAGGCCACAGCCAAGCACAGGTGCATTATATATCTAGTTTGAATGATCAGTTATTTTGGTCCATTTTCCTTTGCAATATATCACCTGAAGTTCTCATTTGGGACCCACAACTTTTGTTAGTTACCTATGCATAATTTGAGTTGGAGTTGCTGTTTTCACTCACTGAAACAGAGCTGTGATTATGTCCTAGTTTTTGAGGAGTGGTATGTAATAATTTTTGGGGTTCTTTTGTTAGGGGGATGTATAGTGAGGAGTTATGTGCTCAGAGTTTCCAGAAGAAGTGCCAGGCGTGGATGGATTT
Organism: Colossoma macropomum; assembly: GCF_904425465.1. NCBI lineage: Eukaryota > Metazoa > Chordata > Actinopteri > Characiformes > Serrasalmidae > Colossoma > Colossoma macropomum. The sequence continues at coordinate 18,930,244 of NW_023494795.1, read as the reverse complement.
ATTGGAGAATGTGGAGTCCGGCCTGTCCAATGACATTTCTGGAAATCATTCTTCAGTAAGAGAACAACTTTCTCTTCACCAGGTTAGATATCTTTTTTTCGTTTTCCTCTTCTACACAGCACTTTATACTCTCCCCTATGCATACAATACTTAAACTATGAGGACAGACAATTTGCGGCTCCCTTTTGTCATCAAAATTGATTGCTGCAGAAATTTACTCATCAAAGGAAATCCATTTAATCCATGGCAATTTTTGATATGTTCTCAGAAAAAGCCGAATAATGTGAACGCAGATTATGTTAGTATTTTCTTCATGTGCGTCTCTTCAGAAGCTGAAGATGGAAGTTCTCATTGGTCAGCAGCTCCTGGATACTGTGGTCAGTGAAGCTTTGAGACTTCTGGAGAAAGGTCAGATAGTGGACAGGTGAGAAACAGTGAACATAAGGGCTGAACTAACTGAATTTAATCTATAGTTCTTGTTTCACAGTCTTAGAGTAGGTTTTGTGTGCTATGATTAGGAAATGAAAGCATGAGATATTCACTTGAAAGGATGTCATCTGAAGCAATTAAAATAGTGGTTTTCCAGCAGCATTCTTTCCATTGGGGCCTAATAGAGTGATCCAGCTGAGACCATAATTCATGTAGGGGGGGTGCCAGGGAGTTCACCTCTGAAACAGACAAACTTACTCTCAGGAAATGAAGCGATCTGTTCTGCCAACAGAGAAATGAGAAACGGTCATTCTTAATTTTTGTTTTCAGTAATTTGCTGTTGAGAAGCTGCTATAAGATGCGGGTCAGTATTTGTCTGGGGTACAGTAGTAGTGTCTAGGGTACAATACTGAGCAAAGGTCAAACACCATCCTTCATTTATTAAATTTACAGTTAAAACATCATGTACAAATTATTTTTCAGTGTCAGGAAAACATAGAAATTTAAACAGAAGCCTCAACAACTATAATTTTATTATATTAATCGTATTAATTGTATATTTTATTCTATTAATTATCATTTTTCCAGTATTTGGCATGTTCACCTTTGCCTATATTAGAGCTTCCATTCTTTTTTGGAAGTTTTTCAAAAGAATGTGCAGGGATAATTTTTCACGCCTCTGGAGTTCAGTCTCGGAATTGGTTGCATTTACTGCTTCTAATGATCCAAGCAATCCCAAACGCATTCAGTGATTTTGAGGTCTGCGGTGGACAGTCCCTTGTTCTTAGAACACCAGCGGCTTCTTTCAAATTTGTGTCTATTTTATTCTCTCAGTAACAGCTTCTTGACAGCTACACATCCTCTCAGACCCAAAGTCTTAGGTTGTCTTCTCACAGTGGAAGGCTGGACAGAAACACCTGTGGATTTTTTCAGATCTGAACCAAGAGTGGAGCTTGATTTTCTCCTCTCTCTCAAAGATAAAAGCTTTAAGTTCTGTTTATCTGATGGCAACAGTTTTGGTGGTCTACCAGGTCTTGCATAGCTTCAGTTTGGAAAACTTCATTTTTTTCCCTTTGACTTTCCCCTCCCTTACACATATGGATTATCTTATAGCCAATGTGATTAGAAATATCACATGGAAAATGAATTACTTGTACTCAGTGGCAATTTTGATAGGAAATTAAATTGATGAAGGGTGGTCCTTGACTTTTTCACAGTACTGAAGGTGTGTGAATATAACCACATTTACACCATCAAGGGCCTGATCTTGGTTTCTGTGGTGTTTTTAGGAGAGATCTGGTCCTGAGGTTAACCCAATTAAAGGAGCGCTGGCAGGGCACACTATGTAGGGTCCAACAGCGCAGCAGAAGTTTGGAGCAGCTGACAGATAAATGGAGACTCTATAGTACAGACCTGAAAACTCTGTGGAAGCTTCTTAGAGACTTAGAACCTCTCCTGCCCCCTGCTGGCCTGGCGCTTTGCAGCCTTCAGCAGCTCCAACACTCCATTCAGGACTATGAGGTAAGACTATAGAGGAATAAAGAATGAATTTGTTGCATGTGAGATTTAGTCTTGCTTAATCCTTTTGATATATTTTGTTTAATTTTGTTGGCCAAGAATGACATGCACTATAAATTTAAATGCTTTTTTTCCACAGCAGGCTGAGGAACAACTGAGTGTCCATGAAGAACTCTACACCCAGACCATACAGACAGGCAGGCAGATCCTTGTCCTGGCAGATGCCCAGACACAGACCAAGCTGAGTGCTGAGATGGGGGCCTTGAAAGAGGCCTGGGAGCAGAGCCGTGTTCTGGTAGAGAAGAGAAAAGCTCTCACAAAAACTGTCATTCAGGTATATGACCCAAACCTCATGCTTTAGAGATTGTTCTGGTTTTTATTCATCTATTTCAGCAGAAGAGGATACAAACTTAACAGAATTATAGTTTTTAGAGTTAGATGAAGATGTAGAGTTAACTGTGGTTATTCTTCAGCCTGAGTATCAGCAGACATTTTAAACAAAATGCTGGACATGCTGAAATGTGTGGATGCAGACTTATTCGGCAAAAAACGAACCTTTGGTTGCATTTATTTTCATCCTGCTTTTAGAGATTAATTTACAGCTGGATTAAGGATGTTGTGTTGGAACATGGGTTTGTACAGTAAAGGCATAGCATACGAGTTGCGGTGTTAAATAAACTGAACCAAATACATGTTTCACCTTGATGTTGTTTCACAGAAACAAAGGACACATATGTCAGAGCACTTGAGATACACCAAGGCTCACCTTGTCAGGCCTCAAAAGACATGACAAGATCCTCATTAGTGGTGATACCTCTCCCTGCACTGGAAATCCACCACTGAATCCTTTGTTCACCATGCCAAGCCAGTGGTTTGCATGGAGGGCTTGTTTAGCTGCCTTTGACCTACATACTCCAGTGCATTACTCTATTATAGTGTGGCAGTCGGTGGATAGAAGATCAGAAATAATCTTGCCATGATCCACATATGAGGCAGCTGTGTTTTATCATTCTGAGAGACTGGTGGAAATGGGGAGTTACAGATTACTGTAGCAAGCCAACAGTTTAATTAGGAGTGCCGACACACGTTCAAACACAAGCCCTTTAGCTGGGTGAAGTTTAGAGAGACAGAGTGGATGTTCTCTCTAGGCACAATAACCTTTTTCAAATTATTTTTAGAGTATTTTACAAATGTCATTATCATAATATTAATATATTGTAATGCCAGTATTGGCTGTTTTACCACATTGTGCCATTTTTATATGTTTTTCCTCTGTCTGTGACATTTTTCAGAATAGTCTCAAGGTCTCTGCTGTAATTCAGTCTAGGAGAGTGTGGGCCCATTTAATGCTAATGGTGCCTCACACTGCGCTGGAAGACTAACTGCAGAGTTCAGTTCTAACCTCAGTAAATTAGACTTTTATTTCTGTTTAAAGGTTTGTAAGGTCTTAGTTGGAAAAATGCTTCATGCAGTGGTTGATTTCCAGAAGCAAAGTTGGGAAATGCTGTGTAAATCCATTTAAAGTGACATTCATAAGGTGTAAACATGGGAACATTACCACCTCCACTGAACTAGACTTTTGAGGAGTCCCAGTTTCTCTGTATCTTTTAAAAACTTTTTGACCAGTTTTGAAAGCTCTTGTATTTTTTCACTTACTTTCCTTTGACTTTGCTTTCCTTATGCTAATCTTCCTTATACTTATGAATTATGTAATAGCTAATCTCCTTAGAAAAGCCTCCAGAACAGTGAATAATTTACCTAACCTACTTAATGGCCCTTTTGGCTGTAAATTAAATAAATAAAGGGTAGTCTCCAACTTGTGCACAGTGTTGTATGCGGTACATGGCAGGATGGTGTAGTGTGCCGTAGCATGCTGAGATAAGAGGGCTGGTGCAGATTACAGTAATCCTCCTGGTGTGTTAGCACCGTGGAGGACCCAGGCTGTAGAAAAATGAACTTTGACCCCGTTTTCAACTCTAAACATGCTATGTCAGTTTCTCTCTCTTCTATTCTGTTCTCTGCTGAGATCCTTATTGCCTCTCACTGTCTTGACACTTATGATGGCTACCACGTCACAGTCACACCCACACATAGCCAGCTCTGATTGGCTTTTCTGTTTGGGCCAGTGGTTAGCAGGAATGATGACCTCACTTGTGTTGACTGTGTGAGGGAAGAGCATTGACCTGGGGATCACCCCAGTTGTTATAACCTCACAAAAGCAGCACATAACAGCCAGGCAGTGCAACAGAGTCCAAACAGTTCTCTGTGAGCACAGTAAACGGGACATTCCTTGTCTCAATAGTGGGATCGAGTCTGAGAAAACACAGGAGCTTTGGGGTACCTAAAATAGCCACTGCTGGACTGCCCTTCTTGTTAGGATGGTCACAAGTAATTTATCACTCGACTTTATAATGCAACCCCATTTCCAAAAAAGTCGGGATGCTGTATAGAATGCAAATAAAAATAGGATGCAATGATGTGCAAATCATGTAAACCATATTTTTAAAGTAAAATACTACAAAGGCAACATATCAAATGTTGAAACTGAGAAATTTTATTGTTTTTTGAAAAATATATGCCCATTTGGAATTTGATGCCAACGAGACGTCCCAAAAAACAGGGATGGGGGCATGTTTACCACCCATTGTTTCGTTACCTCTTCTTTTAACAACTCTCTGTAAGTGTTTATGAACTGAGGAGACACTGCTGTAGTTTTGAAAGTGAAAGATTTTCCCATTCTTGTTTGATATAGGATTCCAGCTGCTCAACAGTTCGGGGGCTCATTTGTTGTATTTTTCATTTCATAACCCTTCAAATGTTTTTAGTGGTGACAGGTCTGGACTGCAGGCAGGCCAGTTTAGCACCCAGACTCTTTTAATATGGAGCCATGCTGTTGTAATACATGCAGAATGTGGTTTGACATTGTCTTGCTGAAATAAACAAGGCCTTCCATGAAAAAGATGTTGTCTGGATGGCAGCATATGTTGCCAAAACATGTATATATCGATCAGCATTAATGGGGCCTTCACAAATGTGCCAGTCACCCATGCCATGTGCACTAATGCACCCCTATACCATCATGAATACTGGCTTTTGAACTGAGCAATGAACAGTGTGCACTGATAACAAGCTGAGTGGTCTTTAGCCTGAAGGACACAGTGTCCATGATTTAAAAAAGAAATTTCAAATTTTGATTTGTCTGACCACAGGACACTTTTCCACTTCCCCTCAGTCCATTTTAAAAGAGCTCGGGCCCAGAGAAGGTGGCAACATTTCTGGATCCTGTTTATATATGGTTTCTTCTTTGCATTTTAGAGTTTTGCAGTGATGCAGTGATTTCCACTACAGAATCATGTCTGTTTTTAATGCAGTGCTGCCTGAGGGCCCAAAGATCATGGCCAGAAAATACTGGTTGTTGGCCTTGTCCCTTGCATGCAGAGATTTCTCCAGATTTTCTGAATCTTTCAATGGTATTATGTACCATAGATGATGAAAAGCAAAAGTTCTTTGCTTTTTTTACATTGAGAAACATTATTCTTGAGTTGTTGCACTATTTGATCATGCAGTTTTTCACAGTGGTGAAGCCCTCCCCATCTTTACTTCTGAAAGACTCAGCCTCTCTGTGATGCTATTTTTAAACCCAATCATGTTATTGACCTGTTGCTAATTAACCACCAGGTGTTTCTTTTAGCATTACACAACTGTACCAGCCTTTTGTTGTCCGTCTTAACTTTTTTGTGACGTGTTGTTGGCATCAAATTCAAAATGAGCAAATATTTTTCAATAAACAATAAATTTCTCAGTTTCAACATTTCATATGTCTTCGTACTATTTTCAATGAAATATAGGGTTTAAATGATTTGCACATCATTGCATTTTGTTTTTATTTACATTTTGCACAGCGTCCCAACCTTTCTGGAAATGGTGTTGTACATTTCCAATATAGAGCCAATTCTTTTCGTGATGATAAATTCAAACACAAAATACCTTCCACATTAGTAATGTGATTTCTCCTGCTTTGTTACAGAACTGGAATAACTGTGAGACTGGACTTGCTGAGAATGCGCTCAAGCTGAGAGAGATTAACGTCAAACTGAAGCAGCAGGGGGACAACTTAGAGCTTCAAGAGAAGCTCTTGCAGGTACTAAAGGTCTAACTGAAACAATGTAGAACTAATTGGAGATTGCAAGTTTGATTCCTGGCAATGCCACAGCCATCTGTGGACAGACGTCCAGGAGAGCATAATTGGTGGGAAGGATGGCCCTCCCTACCATTCATCAGTGAACGTGATGTATGCGGGCATCTATTAATAAAAATAACAATAACAAAAATATACAGGAGAACAATGAATGAATAAGAGAGCAGTGGACTAAAGCAAAAGCAACAGTGAAGTGAAAACCTCTAGTTCCCCTTGAAACAAGACGTAACAAGCAGTATGACAGTAAGAGGGCTACAATCACTGTTGTTCTCGCTAGATGTCAGTGATGGAAATTGGAAACTGCTTATTTTCATGTTCACCCTGTGTTCACATGATTTTATTTTCAGGTCCATGTTAAATTATTAATGGCCACAAATACATTCTGATTAAGCTTATTTTGTCCACTCATATGGCTGTAACAAAATGCACTTCTTTTTAAATGTAATGAAATCTTTATTTGTGGTCAAATTTGAGCAAAAAAGTCAAATGTGATCAATTGTGATTAACTGCACAAAAATAATACAGTTTATCGCTATTACTTATTTTCATTAATTTAACAGCCCTAGTAAGAACATTTGCATTTCTTATACTTCCATCTGAAGTGGTGCCATTGATGTATTAAATGACCATTAGCACAGTCTGTCTCTAATCAGAAGACACCTGATTTGATGGAATCATGTAGCTTTAAAGCTGAGCTAATCTCGTTTTGGTGCCGTGTTGATCAAGCCATAAAAGGGAGGAGCAAGAACACAATCTGTCAACTGGGAAAACATGGAAACTTTCAACAACACATGAAATCAGTGGTACTACCAACAAGTTGGGGTTCTCCCCCACCTCCCCTACTGGGCTATTATGGATGTAATCCTCCCCCCTCCCCCTCAAAACTCCCCGTTTTGCTCCCCCCTGCCTCCTCCCCTCCCCCGTCACAGCTAGCAGGCCTTAATCCCGCAGGCTAGCGACAGAGTGACAGAGAGAAAGAGAGAGAGAGAGAGAGAGAGAGAGGACTAGGCTTAGTGTGCAGTAGCAGAGGGGTTTTTACTTGGTGCTGGCTGCTGTGTTATGCAGGAGCACAGGGACTCTCTGGAACTGTGGGCAGGAGGACTGAAGGAGCTGGCCACCATGAAGGCGGATGTGTCCCAGTACGTGCTGCCCACGGACGCCGCACTGCTCCAGGGACAGGTGGAGGAACTTCACAGTCAGTGGGAAGAACTTTGCTTGAGGGTGAGTGAAACTGGAAAGAGGGAAATGGAGGGAAAAGGAGGCTGAGGGGCAGGGGGCTGGTATTCAGCTATACAAGGCGTTTGCTGTTGGAGGTGTGGGGGAAGCACTTCACATCACCACATGGGAGAGAAAAAGAATGTTAAAACTGATTGAAATTCAATTCAAGCTTATTGACATTATATGTATCATGAGTGCAAAGTATAACTTGTTTGGCCTGTTCTCAGGTTTATAAGGCAAAAGGTTCAAAATATTTGCAATGTTAGCATTTCACATGCAGTATTACAGTAGCAATTCATAAACTGATGGATGTTGATGATGATTAGAAAGGTGACATAAATGTGTAGGGTGATTTTAGCAGCTTGTGATTTTGGTTGAGCAGCATATGCATTCTACATTTTACTGGTTTTTTGCTTGTAAACAACACTTGAAAACCACCCATTGAAGTAATAATATTTCCATGTTGGAAAGTGTCTAGCTAATGAAAGTCAAAAATGAAAAGTTTTGTTTTTGTCGTCATGTGGAAATGAAGATAAGGAATTATTGTTTTGTTTTGTTCTATTTCTAGAGTAAAACAAATTGTCACTGTCCAAAAAAAAAGAATCTCCAAAATAGTAAATTTACAGGAGAATACAAAAAGGTTTTTAGTTTTAATGTAAGTTAATGTAAACAGAATTATTCCAAGCAATTTTGGAACATTTCTAATGATCTGTTTATTAAGAAATTTTCACAATGTTTTGTGCTCAAATGATGTAGAGCAGTATTTTTTTTTTGGACAGTGACACAATGATTTTAGTCGCTCCTAAAAGAGTAAATACATTCTTAAAATTTTGTTATTTGAAGCATAACTTTGAGAATGTTTAAAATACACAAGTTTTTATGGTCTTTAAGTGCTGACACATGTTTAGATCACTGAGGTAACTTAATCTAAAGTGCAGGTGTCTGTCCAGCTGGGCCATGAAGTTAAATGTCTGAATGGCTCACTGACAGTTGAATGCAAAGGAGACACTTACACAAACTGTAAATAGTTGGATGGAGCAGTTAGCAGAGAAAGAACACAGCATTCAAGAGGCCTCCAGTGATCTATAGAGCCTCTCATTAGATAACACAGAGACGCTTGTTCAGTAAAACATAATTTCTGTTAATTGTGTAGCTGTCATGTGTTTGGCTTGTTTTTAACCATGCCTTGAAGCCACATTGGCATATGTGTCAGAGGACAACAGGTTGCAGGTGGAATCAGTCACTGGAATGGGATGGCAGATGGCTAGGCAGGGTCATACTCTGTCTGTTAGGCCCAGATCCATTGTGCGTTTTGAGGGAAGCACAGGTCCTCCTGAGCCGTCGGGAATCACAATAGAGCTCAGAGTCTCTGGGGGAGTAGTTAACTACTGTGTTAAATGGTATGGCCCCCAGCTCATGAAATCGCAGTAGAGGCCAAAATGATTAAAACAGTGGGTGTGAAATGAGCCTAGTGCTTTGACCTAAGTGGAACTGGAGACTTCATTTGCTAAGCAGTCAGTCATTATAAAAATGTACCTGCTAATTTTAATGTAGGTCTTAATTCCTTTGTGATTCCTCTCAATAGCACCCCGCTTGAAAATATTATGCCTGTCATCCTGTCATTTCACTTTTTTTTATATTCCCAGGTGTGGAGTTAATGGAACTTTGAAAACAGGGTACACATAAGCCTTAGCACTCTCTGAATGACACTGGGGCCTGAAGGGAAAGTGAAAAAGTCTCATTAATGTCCCCTACTGTGCTATGGTGTTTGGGCATACCAATAAAGGAACTGTCAGACAGTGGTGGCGCTTTGAGGCTGTATAGGCTATAACTTTTATTCACAGCTTAACACTCAAACATCTATCTCACCCCATGACACTAATGTATTTTATTAAAAGGCCTTCACATATAAGGCCTTTGTAGCCTTTTCAGGGCCTCACATCGCTAGATATTGTATTGTTTTTTGATTATTATTATTTCCTAGAAAAGCTCTTAAATGTTTGATTGTATAACTCCTATTTGAAGTAGTGCAGTGCTTTGACCTGTCTTCTCAAGAGCCTTTTCATGGATGTAGAGGAAAAAAAGATGGTTCATCAGTGAGTGGTCCTTCTTTAGTTCTGTGTAAGATTCGCCCCCCTAAGAATTATAGATCTCTACATGTCCAGATTTTGTTACTGAAGTCTCTGTATTCAGTCTCTAACACAGTAATACTTTGATGTTCTTGGTGTTGAAAGAACAATTTAAGCTATTAATTTGTCTGCACTTGCCTAACCTGCTGCTAAACATCAGTTCAAGCTCATTTCTTTTGTCTCTGCCTGAAGGTGTCCAAGCGCAAACAAGAGATCGCTGATCGCCTGAATGCATGGATCATTTTCAATGACAAAAACAAGGAGCTCTGTGAGTGGCTAGCGCAGATGGAAAAAAAGGTGACCCACAGCAATGAACACCTCAGTATCGAGGAGATGGTGGAGAAACTTAAGAAGGTAACATTGACTGAGGTTTGCATTGTCAGAAGTTGTCATTTTCTGAATCTTGCTGTTATCTGTTGATAATTATAGAAGTGGGAGATGGACTTTGGAGTACTATTCAGTTTTCATTTGAGTAGAGGCCTTTACGGTGCTGTTATTCTGCTATAATCTTTCAGGTTCATATAGCACATTGGTGCAAGGGATAAATAGGTCAGTTGTATAGTATAATGAGTATCCATATGAGGATTATGAGGGGCCTCAAATAAGCAACATGTATCTGCTTTCCCATGAGAAGCATCACATGCTACTTTTTTGGCTACATTTAATGTTGCAAAAATATGTAGTCGGTCATTTTTTATGTACTGAACTGTTTACAATCCAGAAGAGTGGGGACGTTACCAGTGTTAGGTCTTATTATCATTTCAGACAGTGTTCAAAGCGATAGAGGAAGATCTAAGAAATATTCTTAGTTTAGATTCTATTAAGAATATGTTGTACTATGTAGGCCACAACTGTTTATTTGTTTACCCCTTTTGTTTTTTCACAACAATGGGCTTATATATGCAGCCCCTCTCTCATCATGTAGTACTGTTGTGTTATACACAGGACAGTCATTAGCACATAGTTTAAGGTTGAGATTTTTCTGGGTTGGGGTGTACAAATAATGATGACAGACCAGAAAGTGGCCATTGTTTTTCTATGGCGTTGTCACTGGCAACAGCCAATGGACGGCTGATCAAAGGGATTCGGGCCAGACCAAACAAAACAGGTGAAGCCACAAAAAGCTTACTCTAGTCATGGAAAGAGAAAGCGAAGGGATCAGAGGGAGTCTTTGTCTCTCCAAATTCAAATGAACAAGACCGCCAACCTGAAAGGCAGCTTGAAAGTACTCAGCGGTTATAGAGGAACCCTGCAGAGTGCTAGGGCATTGGTTTTGACAGCTGCAGGACCTAAAACAAGACAATATGCGGTTAGTTTGGGGTTTTGTTTAAGGTAGCTTTGTTAACGAGTAAAACATGCAAGAGATTTGGCTGAAGTGACTGGAGCACATTGTTATTGTCTCTGCAGGACTGCATGGAGGAGATTAACCTCTTCAGTGAGAATAAGAGCCACCTGAAGCAGCTGGGGGAGCAGCTCCTTTTAGCCAGCGACCGTGCCAAAGAGGCCGAGATCCACGGAGCGCTGCGTGATGTCAACGACCGTTGGCAGCACCTGTTCGACCACATTGAGGCCAGGTGAGAAAAACAGGGATGCGAGCACGTGAGAGTACGAGTGGCTTTGCATTGGCCTGGCATCATTGGCCTCTTTTCAGATTTGTAAATGAAGCACCTGTGTCCACTCAAATGTGTCGCCTCCTTTCAGTCTTTCATCAGATAAAGAATAATATTCCACTCTATTTGGTGCTAAAGTAATAATAGCATTGTACTTAAGAAATGGAACACAGGAGGGAGTGTGTTATCATGAATAACATCATGGCTGTGTAGGTCTACAGTACTCAAATTCAGCTCATACCTGCAACTGAATCACAGCCCTTGAGGTTATTTGTCACAGTAAACAACCTTGAGTGTTCTATTGGTTGTATCCAACAGCTCTGCAAAATAAAGAAAAAAGTAAACTAAAGAAGCCCCAAACTTTGTATGCTTTAATATTGCTTTAATATTAGAAGTTTCTTCTGGGGGAAAAAAGTAGCAGACTTTTGCATTATGGAAAAAGATGCAATATCAGGTTCAGCTAAATTTTCTGATATTTGCCTGATTAACTTGAATGTCCTTTTGTTCCAGCCAGTCTGTAAAGCATTTCAGTGCCCATTTGTTTTGCCAAATTGTATGCTGTCAGATTCTAGCTAACCCCAGTTGTTATATCTGGTGACCGAACAGCTTGCTTAAGGGCAAGAACAGGTTCAGAATTTGATGCAAGCCTGTTTCTTCAGAATCTAACCAAACAGGCGGCAGGTCAAATATTATCTAAGTGTTCCTAGATATTAATTTTCTGTGTTATATATGCTGCAGTGGAAAGAAAGGTGTTCTCGTGAAAAAATAACACATCACAAATAACAGGATGGGTAGAATATTCAGCCAGCAGACTGTGCATGATGTATAATTGATAATGTTATTTGTATGGTTATTTAGTGTGCGTAAAACACCTATTTAGCTTAGCAGCTGTCGACTTTGAAATAAGTTAAAAGTGTGGTTTTAAGAAGTATATCTCTACCAGCATTTGAATTCCACAGGAAAGTATAGAGATTCTTCCTTTATTAGACATAATACTAAACAAAAGAAAGAGCTGCCATGGCTAAAATTACTTTAAGGCTTTTATATTAGATTAATGAAGATGACCCTTTAAATGACTTATTTTACAACTAATTTCAGTACTAATTGTCTAACACTTCTACACTGGATATGTGGCTGTATGGGCTCTTTTCAGGTGTAAACACTTGGTATTTGTATGTATCATTTTCTTTTGTTGTCCCAAAGCTTTGTATCAATGCCTAATGATTTTCTCGTTTGTAAGCTTTCGTCATAGTCTCAGTTTCACAGGATGGTCTCTTTCTGGTGTGCTTTATCTTTCTGATAATTATATGTAGTTAGCATGTGTCTGACCCTCCTCATTTTCAAACCACTTTTATCTTTTGTGGTAATGTAAATATATTACATCTAATTGCTGTAAAATTAAAAAAAAATACAATTGCAGGATAGCTTTAACATATGTTGATATCACATATTGTCATGTTACAGGTCTAGAGTAGAGAATAATTGACAGAATAATCTGAAGCAGAGTAAAGCAGCCTGTTTAAAGTTTAGCACTGGACACTCCTAGAGAGATGAAGCTATCCTCCCATGTGTCTCTTCACAGCTAAAGCTCCAGTCTGTGACATGGACAGAGACAGCCAGATGGTGCTAGTGGTAGAAGCAGGGGGATTTAGCTAGCCCTTACTAGTGCTGGACGCTCTGGCTTTGCCATATGGCCAGTTAGGATGCTGTGACCAGTCCTCAGCCCTTTGTGCACCACCCTTCGTGGTTACGTGTGTACGTTGGCGTGGGCCGGGGGGGGGGTCTGTCATCTCTTATTAGCCATCATGGTAAAGGGACACAATGGGGTCAGGCGGCCAGTGTAGAGCCCAGTGCACAGTGGTCACGGCAAGCCGTCTGTATGTACTGCTGGCCTGTACTCTCATGCTGTCATTGCTGCTCCTCACAATAAGATGCACGCCTTCTGATTTTGCCATATAATTGCTCTGCATAATCTTTGTGTAGCACAAAGCAGCTGTCAGCAACCAGCATCTGTGTTTTGGTTCCATCTGAGTGGAGGTTATCAGAGTTTAGATTCAAGCGTAGCATGGAGAATTTTCTCCATTCAAACACACTAAAAAAAATCCTGATCTTACCAGATTTTCTTGATAATATTAGCCAGCACCAATTCCTATGGAACAAAAGCTCATATTTCCAAATCGGTAATTTTACAGGAGGAAAAAAACATCCTCAACTTTTAATGGAAGTTAATGTAACAGATTTTATTCCAAGTAGTTTTGATTCATTTGATTGAAATGAGGAATAACTGGACATGTCAAATTATGCAAAAAAGTGCCAAAAAGAGGCAAAGCATATAATTCAGCGATACATGTTATCTTGTAGCCAGCTCATTATTATGAAATATTATACTTTTATTGAATTTTATTGAATGCTCCAAAAAACTGAAAAGGGAAGCATTGATATATGGGAGATTTTCAGACACTCCACTGTATCATATTAAATTGAAGAAAAAGATTTCTGATAAAACAGAAAATGTTCTCTTTTGGAGGAATAATTTGCAGTCTAAAGTAATAAATCACAGTATTGGAATATCGCAGTTTTTCAGAATAGACTTATGGCTCATGTACTGTGATAATAGTGTATCGTGGAGCATGAGAAGGCAAACATATGCTTTCTCAGTGACGTGAAACCAGCCTCTGCATCTTTTTGAGCTGCTACTCATGTAACATTGTAGAGTCCTGACTTCCTGGTTCTTTATACAGAATTGGCTTGGTTTGCTCTGAATTGACAGAGAAAGAGGAAATAAGCTGTTCTTCTCACCCAGCAAGAACAGGGCCAATAGTGTTTTGGACTCGCAACCGTTGGATGGATGTGGCCCTGCTGGGAATAAAAGCCTAAAAACATCCTTCACAAATATTCTGAACATGCTTGCAGATGGGAAGAAATTCTTGATTCTTGAGAAATGTTTTACACAAGCCCGGTCAGAATATTGGGAATTCACATACTTTCAGCTGTACTTCTACATGTTCTGAATCCATCAGTTTCTATATATTATATATGCATGTACTTTATGCATTTTAGGTATAAAATCTGTGATATATAAAATGCTTCTGCAGCAAAAGTTGCTTTATGCCATTCTTTAATTAGGCTATAGGTTTGTTCCACTTTGGCAACTTTTGAACTAAGAGCTCTGTATGCTCAGTATCTGAAGTGAGGGTAACTATGGTTACTTGTTTTGAACAGGAGATTCACAGTAGTGCGTTACCATGTTACCATGGTGACTTTTGAGAGAAGGGGAGACACCTTGGGGTGCGCTGTAAGAGATGAAAGCTTTTAGAAGGGGGAGGAGAAGAGCAGTGGACAAGTGCTAAAAATCACCTTTCGTAGAATTATAGAGTGAAGCTGCATTTACTTGTTATCAGGTCGTGTACGCTGTACTTGTAGTTTGCGAGTTAGTAAAGTATCAGTGCTCACATACAGGAAACAAATGCATGGATTTCTGCAATTATACAGTGCAGTTATCCAAAATATTCACCTTTATGTTGTGCCTACATATGGGTATATGTTTGTGTCTGTCTGAGAGTAGGACTGTCTGCATGTGCATTTTTCTTACTTCTGACCCCTCTGTGTTCAGAGTGAACAAGCTGAAGGAGACTATGGTAACAGTGCAGCAGCTGGACAAGAACATGAGTAACCTGCGGACATGGCTGTCCCGCATTGAGGCTGAGCTGGCCAAACCCGTGCACTACAGCATCTGCCATGGAGATGAGATTCAGAAGAGACTAGCAGAGCAGCAGGCAAGCAACAACTGGATTTTTTTAATATTAATTTCTGTGAATCCAGCAGCTATTTGTTGTTTTTTTTCTTGGCTGCTGCTTAACTCCTTTAACTCCAGGCTTATTTTTCATTCATTAATCTTGTGGATTATTATACAATAACTACTATGAATTACTCAGTAACTATACTCTTAAAACAAAAGGTGCCAAAAGGGATTTTGTGCTGGTGTACATTTTATGTACTGATGACTTTCAGCACCCATACTGTACTAAAAATTTTAATACTTTACTGTTGATTACTGTATTTCCCGCACCTCTGTATTTCTCATGTACTGCTTATATGCGGTCTAATGTGCACCCACATCTTCCTGAGGCCCTCAGTTTTGCTACATTATGCAGTACAGTATGTGAAGATATATGCAAACATGATAAGTCTAACTGAAACGCAAAACACCATCATGATTGGAATACCAAAGCAACATAATAATAATAATAATAATAGTAATAATAATAATAATAATAATAATAATAAAACCTCTGTATGAATAAACTGTAATCTAACAAAAATGCAAGGAAATCCTGTCACTTCAGAGACAGGCTGCTCAAGACTGTGCAAACTACCAGTCACTTTCCTAATACACTATGCAAACAACAGCTAGTTAAATCCAACATAGTTAAATTTTTTTATATTTTTGATGAGAAGCCAGAACTGTATCTGCTAGAATATACCAATGTTTACAATTTCTATCGAATTCTTTACAGAAGAATTTCTTTTGGTTCATGTCAAGTGGAAGAACAGTTTTTGTAAATCAGTGTGTGTGTGAGGAACCCTTTTAAAGTTTAAAGAAAATCCCATAAAATAATGGTTCTAGACAGCTTAAGTGTTTCCTAAGATTGTGCCTCTGTTGTTGAAAATGTACTATGAAACTACTGTATAGTTACAAGAGGGAAGGATGTTAGTCTGTACCTGCTGACAGTTCATTTGAGTTCAAGATGTTAACTTTGTTTGCAAAACACCAGAAAAAACTGAAAACTTTGAACTTTATGATACCAACATGTCTGCATGTGCCTCTGTTCGTGTTCAGGAGCTGCAGCGGGACATCGAACAGCATACTGAGGGTGTAGCGTCGGTCCTCACCCTGTGCGACGTGCTCCTGCATGATGAGGATGCCTGCAGCAGCGATAGTGAAAACGATTCCATTCAGCTGACCACTCGCAGCTTGGATCAGCGCTGGAGAAACATCTGCTCCATGTCCCTGGAAAGAAGGATGAGGTACATTTACATTTCAGCCAGAATGACTTACGATGGCAGATGAACGTAATGTTAAGAGTTTCTCTTATTGGCATAGTAATGGCCTACGTAGGGCCTAGATATGAAAATACAATCACATTATAGTAAAACTAATGTCACCTAACTCCTTAGGATTGAGGAGACATGGCGGCTGTGGTCTAAGTTTCAAGAGGACTACTCACGTTTTGAGGACTGGCTAAATCTGACTGAGCGTGCAGTGGCAGAACCCAACTCCTCTGATGTTCTCTACACTGTTGCCAAAGAAGAGCTCAAAAGATATGAGGTTTGTTCAAGCTTTAAAAAATGTCATTTTTTTCATTATGAAACCATTAACTACACAAGCTGTTATAAAAGATACCCATTATACACCAGAAAAGACTCCCAACACATTTTAATTTGTTATGTCAAAATATTACAAACATGAGGTATTGAAGATGATGTAATACATTTGTTTTAATGGGCTGCATTCCTGTAGTAATTAATTTGCTGTTAGAATCTCTAAATGCCTCGCTTCGGTATGTTACTTTCTCTCAGGCATTCCAGAGAGCAGTGCATGAGAAGCTGACCCAGCTGGAGATCATTAATAACCAGTATCGTCGTCTGGCCCGGGAAAACCGGACAGACACAGCCAGCAGACTCCGGGCTATGGTGCACCAAGGCAATCAGCGCTGGGACACGCTGCAGAGGAGAGTGGCAGCCATAATACGCAGGCTGAGGGTGAGAACTCCAACTATGTTAGCATCTAAGGGGCTTGACCTTGGGATTTACATGACTATTCATAAGTATGGAATCACTGTTTTCAGTGCTGTAAAACCAATTCTGCTGCAGATACATGTATAATTCTAATAAGGTTCCTGGTATTGTCTAACTTTACTAATAATTAATATGCTACAAATGGGTAGGAAGCTCTAAAAATTGTCATTTTATGCATGCTGAAACAAAGATCAGACCTAGAGGTGATTCCATAACGACTGAGAAAGTCGTATCACGTGAAGAATAAAGTTATGATGAAATTAGCATCCAGAATGGCCCACATATATACTCAAATATTGACAAAACATTGTTTAAACAAAGCAGCGTATTATCAATATATTGTTTAATAAACTCTTTGACTGTTTACCAGATACATGTGGAAAATAAATTTGTCAGCATCATAATTTTTTAATTTCCCTGATTATTTATCTGTTTTAACTGCTAACTGCACAGTCCAGACATCTCAAACATTAAGTGAGCTACATTAGTACTTGCTCTGGAGTTTTCTGTTGCCATAGTGTAATCTTCTCATTAACATATTTTAGTATATTGGGCTATGATAGGTTCAAGCTTTTTCATGATGTACAAAACTAAGTGGCCCATGAATTAGTTTTTCCGACAGTGCTGTGAAAGCCAGTGTTTTCATTGGCAAAAACATGAACTTTGCACTTTGGTAACACATCTTACACAAATACCATAATAAGCCATTCATGTCCAGTTTAAAAGATACATTTCTTAGTGTTTAATAACATCTTCTTGCTCCCAAAATCTTGATATTTTATATAAAGTACCTAAAGTAAGTTATTATTAAATAAAATTACATTCTACTATTAATTACAAAATTTTCAACAGTATTATATGATACATCTCTAATAGGAGTTGGATTGTAATAGGGGTTGGGAAAGGTTCTGTTGATGTTGATCACAGCGCAGATATTGAATATATTCCTGCTTGAGTTGTATTGAGTTGTATTTGTCTCTAGTATTTGCACTAGATGGTAGGTAGATTGTTCATTTGTTTTTAACCGACATCTCATAACAGTATTAGACCCACAAATCTTTCTCTGTACATTATATAACACTATAAGTACATCTCTCCACATACTCTTCTTATTACTGGATTCATCTCCTCTTTTTGTTCCTGCAGCACTTCACAGCCCAGAGAGAGGAGTTTGAAAGCACGCGGGAGAGTCTGCTGGTCTGGCTGACTGAGATGGACCTGCAGCTGACCAACGTGGAGCACTTCTCAGAGAGCGACATCCACCAAAAGCTAAAACAGCTCAATGTAAATAGAAACATCTATATTCTCCCCATTAACCTATTCTTCATAATTTTTCAAAAAAGCCAGCCTCTTAAATAAACAGTACAATCATGCTTATTGTGCTTACACTGTGTATTTTGTTCATAGGGCTATACTTGCTTTACAACCTGTGACTCTCTGTGATTTCAGGGCTTTAAGAAGGAGATCACTCTGAACACAAATAAGATCGACGCGCTAATTGTGTTTGGGGAGGGCCTGATCCAGAGGAGCTCTCCGCTAGACGCTGCTCTTATAGAGGATGAGTTGGAGGAGCTGCACTCTTACTGCCAGGAAGTGTTCAGTCGAGTGGCCCGCTTTCACCAGCGCCTCACCAGCCCTCGACCTGTACGCCACATCTCGCTCATTTCCCTTTATGACGTACATATTGCACCCAAAATATGCTTTCATTTCCTCAGTTTCCTGTTTTCGTCCAACTACTCATGGCGTTTAAGAAAGGAACTGGATTTTGATAGTGTTAATGGCAGGGAAATCACCCAACTGTGTCGGACTCTGGCCCTCTAGGAATGGGACGCCTTTTCTCTAAATGCACATTTGTATAAATGGTTTTGATTGTTTGGCTTTTTTTGTATTACTTATCCACTTTTGATCTCTGTGTCCTTCCCAGCTGCTGCTGGAGGAACCAGAGCTCTGTGGCACTGAGAGCACCGCAGAGACAGAAGGTTCTGATCTGGCGGAAGTGAGCCAGAACATAAGCCAGCCATCCATGTGCCTCCTGGCCCCACCACAGGAGCGCTCAGGCCGAGAAACACCTGTCAGTGTGGACTCTATCCCCCTGGAGTGGGACCACACAGGAGACGTGGGGGGTTCCTCCTCACATGAGGAAGATGAGGATGGCAGTTTTTTCAGTAGTCTCTCAGGTAACTAGATCTGCTGCTGTTTTCATCAACACATTTGTAGTTTTTTACCATCACATGAAGGTTACAAATTCATTAAGTGTAGATCTAATGTAAAAATACCCCAACCAACCCATGCCACCCTTACAGTTTCATTCAAGCAGGAACACTTACCAAGGCACCAAAAGGGTTCTTTGCAGCAATGCTGTAACATAAATGTGAGATATGCACATTTTTATTTAATCACAGCAAAAGCACACATTATCAGTTGCTTGAAGATCAACTGATTAAAAAAGTGGAATCTGGCGTGCTTGGAAAGAAAGCCCTTAGCAGAGACGATCTGACGCATCTGCCATAGAAGAAACAGTTTTGGTTCCTTAAAGAACCTTTCTGTGGATGGTTCTTCAGATAATCATTTTTGTAAATGATTGGCAGAAATAATGTGTAAATGAATGATTTTTTGAAGATTTAAAAATCTCCACATATTGTAAAGCATTAAAGGATTTTTTACATAATGTTGAGTATGTCAGCTGGCATTTCTGTCCGAAATGTCCTGGATAAACATCCTCTCTCACCAGATTTCAAACAGATTGTGTTTTTTCCTCTTTATATTGCACAGTATTTTGCTGTTTGGCTCAAACATGTATACAGTACCGTGCACAAATCAGAGACCACCCTTCATTGATTTAATTTCCAGTCAAAATCGTCATTAAGTACGTAGTACATTAAGTAAGTAGTAGTAAGTTATTTATTTTTTCTAAACATAAGATAAACTACTTATAATGTGATAAGGGAAGTTAAAGGAAGATATGTAAGTTTCCAAAACTGGAACTGGAGCTCAAAAAATTATTAAAAGATACAGAGAAAATGGGACTCCAAACAATTAGGCAAGACCTGGGAGTCTACCAAAACAGTCACCATCAGAAAACAATACATTAAGCTTTTATCTTTGAGATAGGAGAAAATCAAGCGCTGCATTTCTGCTTCAAATCTGAAAAAATCCACAGGTGTTTCTGCCCATCCTTCCACTGTGACATGACACCTCAACACAGCTCAAGTCTGAAAGGATATGTAGATGTCAAGAAGCTGTTACTGAGAAATAGACATTTGCACTAGAACTCTGAAACTGGATATCTGAGATACTGAACAGGATCTTGTGGACTGATGAGTCTAAATTTCTTATTGGGATAACTTGGATTATGAGAAGCATATAATACAACCCACTTTTAAGACTGAACTTTAGAGATGTGGAAAAATATCCTTGCAGATTCCTTAAAAAAATAAAAGCAAGTCTTCCAAACAGAATGGAAGCTGTAATGAAGACAAGAGATGGACACACTAAATACTGAAAATGTGATATTAAGTTAAGGCTTCTGTGAAATATTTTGTTACATATATGTAAATGTATGATGAAATATTAATAACTTACTACTATGTACTTAAAGACTATTTTCACCAGAAATTTAATAAATGAAGGGTAGTGTATGACTTTTGCACAGTACTGTAAATTATGATCAGTCTCAGAGTACTCCTGGCGAGCAGATCAAGGTTCTAATGTGCTCTGAGATTGATGAAGACTGTGCCCCCATTCTGTTTCCCTACTTCCAGGTGTGGAGGTCACAGACAGTCCAGAGGCATTTGTTAAATCCACAATACAGGTTCTGACACCAACTTTGGGTAGGCATCAGCCTCCTTATGTGCTGCCCAGTCTGCAGATATGCAGCTTCAGCTGGACATGTCACCCCATCTATTCCAGACTCCCACATCTTTCCTCACCTCTTTTGTTTATGATTTATCACTCTCTTCTCTGTATCTCTTGTGCTGTTCTCACATCACGGTGCTGTGTATGTCAGTGTGTGTGTGTGAACAGAGTGGGCATGCACTGCAACAAAGGCCTTGTATTTGTATTCCCCGCAGCCCTGGGCTGTCTTTTTCTCTCTCATGAATCAAAGCCTCTTCCTTTCCTCCCCCTGTCCCAGCTGGCTCAGCACTCACAGCATGAAAGTCTTGGCTCCGTGTGGGGAGGGAAGCCGAGAGATGGTCTTGTCCGGGAGAGAGAAAGAGAGAAGAAAGGGCATGGAGAGGTTACACCTCCTTACTCTCCCTCTCTCTCAGCAGACTCTCTCCACCTGCATGTCCTCCCACTCCACAGCCACTGCACTTTCTGCCGCATGGCACGGCGCAAAGATAACACTAATGATACTAGCGTGTTTTTCACTTCAGGAATGAAGAGATGATGCACCAATTATATATGTGATGACATTCCTATAGAGGTTTAATTAAGTTTATGCCTTTATTCTCATTCCCTCTCAGTTCCAGGACAGGACGTGGCTGTGGCTCAGAATTGGAGCTCCCAGTCTGTCCCAGAGAGGAAGCCCCTCACCCTGGACCTTGCTGATACGGAGCACCCCTCACCTACACAAACCAGCACACCCTATAAACAAGACTATGTGAGTACACGCAAACAATAGTACATATCAATCAGTCAGTTGTCAAATGGGCACTTTTATCAGGTACACCCTCCATTCAGGTGCTGACTGCAGCCCATCTGTTGCTGTGCATAATTTGTCAGCCTCCTTCTAACCTCTACATCAACTGTTTTGAACAGTGATTCGAAAGTTTTTGAAGTGTAGAATCAATGTTTTCAATCATATACGTCTGGTTTGGTTGTAGACAGAGTATAAAATTATTTTAATATGTGAGCCCTGTACAACTTCACAGGTTTTAAATAATTAGTAGAGCACTAGGAAGCTGTAAATGAAAATTAGGAAATTCTATATGTGTTCAGAATGATCAACAGAGGTATGTGTAGCATCAAGAACGATGTTATAATAACATTAATATCCAGAATTCATCATATTTCAAAAATGAGATAAAAGATCTCCTGGCAGATAAGTTAAAAAAAATGTAAAGTAATAGTTGCAGTATATAATGTCTCATAATATTTACTTGGTGTTCACAGAATTCTTGAAATATTAAATTAAAACATCTCTGAATACATTTTGGTGAATAGTGTAATATTTAAATCCACAGTGTAGAAGATATTGTGTATAGTATATAGTATAGTATACTGACGACAGGCTAGACGATGACCAACACAATTGTATGTTAAAAAAAAAAACGCTACAGTGTCTAAATGTACTCCTGTAAGCTCTCCTAACAAGCTAATAAAGTGGTCAGTAGGTCTATACTGTCTTTCAGTCTCTCCCTCCTCCTTCTTTATCTCTTTGTAAATTTGAATAAGTATTTGAATTTACTGCCTGTTCAGTTAGAATCAGATATGGCTGCTGATGTGGCTGACGTGTCATCAGGCTGTGTTTATGTGAAAGGTTCAGCTCATGTCCCAGTGCAGCGGGCAGCATTAAGAGTGTGAAGAAAGTGTCTCTGATCCTGGATGCAGAGCAACAACAGGAGGACCATGGCCTTACTGGACTCACTGCTGCAGACAAACAGTCAGGTACACTCATCACGCCTATGCACATCTAATAACACCACCAAGACTCAAAGTACACAAAAGCCTTCATGACTAGTTTGTCCTGGGCTAATGTAGTTACCATACAGCAAACAAACAGGCATACTGCTGACTACACACTGAACTATGTAGTATATGGTTACTGTCAGAGCAAAATCTTGTATCTCCAAAAAGGTAACTTTACTGGAGAAGAAAAAGCATTCTTTTAATGTAAGTCAAGGTGACAAGTTTTTTTTCCATTTTGTAATATTTCTGTTCCATTCTTCTTGAATTTTATACACAGTGTAGAGAGCAGATGGCTTTTCAAATTATACAGAAAAAAACAACAAAAATTACACACAAGGTTTTGTCCTGACAGCTCATTATACAGTCCACAGTGGTATTATGCATGCTTGTTACATTGATCTCAGAATGTACTCCACCTCATTTTGTTAATCTAGAGATTGGCAATGGCACTCAAAGCTCAGATTCAGTACAGGTTTAAGAAATGGAGGTTTAATACATGACACTGGCCCCTTCTTCTAGGCTTTTTTTTTATTCTCTCTTTGTTTTTTGATGTGCTGTGCAGGAGTAATTGAGCGCTGGGAGCTGCTGCAGGCGCGTGCGGTCAGTGAGGAACAGTGCAGCAGCAGAGATCCTCAAAAGCTGACATCTGATCTGCAAAACATTACCTCCTGGTTAGGCCGTGTCACCCCTGAGCTGGAGAGACTCCAGAAGGCTGAGACATCTGTCAGTGTGGAGATCATGGAAGCCAGAGTCAAAGAGCTTAAGGTATGAGCTCATCATGACCTTGCATTACATTTACTGCTGGGTCTTAGCTGTAATGACAGAAAACAAAACATCAACTCTTGTGTATTTCTGATTGCTTTAAAATTGTATTGAACAGTTCCAGATACGAAAGAGGTAGATTACATAAGGGCATCTATCTTGTTTGGTGCAGAGTAATAAAACCACAACAGTTGAGTAAATTCAACATCAGAGCATGCTTTTCTCAGTGCATGCCAGCGCTGTACAGGCCACGTAATCTGCCTGTTTTAACATTTGCCTACAAAAGATGAGCAATAGCAAAGCATTTGATTTTGTGTCCTGAACTGCAGAACATATTTTTGATAGATAGGGTCAGGTATATGCCATCTGACTGTGTTATTTCAAACTGGTGCGTAATTAAACCCATGGATCATAGAGAAGTAGAGAAGTGTGTTTTAATTACTCTAATACATGATACACGTAGACATTAAGCGTCGCTATTTTTGTGAAATATAATTGGTAGGATTATACAGTTTCTCAAAAACATATCTGAGAAACAGATCTGGCTTTTATACAGTGACATGCTAGTGAAAGTTAAAAATAAGCGCTTTTTTGACACTAATGGAGGCAAATAAAAATAATGAAAGTAACTGAGCATTTGTAACCCTGGCAAATTTCTGACCACTTTAGCCTTTGAAATGTGAAACCAGCTGAACCAAATATAAAATTTACAAAAAAAAGTTGTTGTAAACTTTAGCAAATGAACTAGGGGTAAAAGCAGCCTAAGTATTTTCCTTACATGGTTTCTGTCTGGTTAATGTTTGTGTTAGTGATTGGACTGTTTTGGTCTGTTCCCTTTACTGTAATCTTAAAAGAAGTAAAACAGACCAGAACAGTTTGATCAAAACAAGCCATGTCAGGTTTGTCATTCATTTTATTAATGCAAACCTAAATATCTGGTTCTGTGATGTGTTTGGAAAATATCATGATACTAAATTTGATCAAGACTGCTCTGCACTTATTACAATCATATATTCAGTGGTCCCAAGTGTTAAAACACAGTGTTCTGTACAAATATACAAAAGTGACTATGCCATATGTGATGCAACACTTTAGCACCACTACAGAGTATAAGTACATCAAGTCATCTACATCCATAGTTATTTCCATTTCTTGCAGGAAATGCAGAAGGCCTTTTCTCGCTATAAGACCCTGATGCTGTCACTGAACCTGGGTGGGCGAGAGTTGCAGTGTGAGGCCAGTACTGAAATGCAGCAGCTGCAGGAGGGCTTGCGCAACATGAACCAGGGCTGGACCCAGGCCTGCATGGGCCTGGAGGGCTGGGAAGACAGTCTGCGAAACTCACTCATGCGCTGCCAGGTCAGATTCCCATATTACAGCCAGAATGCAGTGAACACATAAGATGATGTCACACTCAAATGGTACTGCTGACTTGGCAGCAAGCATTTTTGAAGCAGTGGTTTAGCCAAATTAGCCAAAAATCAAATGTACACAGTTTTCCACTTTCCTCAAATGTAGGCAGTCAACCAAGAAATGTTTGATATCTGAAATCTGCTTTTTGAGTTTTGAACTGGAGCTACAAGGCTTATTTAGTTAGCAATGAAAGCTTATAGCCATCCATTAGCATTGTGCAAACTGCACGCTTAAATCATTGCACACTTCAGACCATGTTGAGTTGCTGTCAGGTGTTTCTGACACTGTAAGACACACTGTTATCTATGAAATTGGACAGAAGGATGTTACACAACTGTTAGCAGCCAACTTAAAGCCTGATTTTAGTCCGTGGTTTGTCCTTTTGTCCATGTCTTGGCTGACTGAATACATTTGAGATGTGGGAAGATTTTATTTGATTTTTGATTTTCTTTCTGAACGTTGTTTTCTGCTTTCTTTTAGGAGTTCCATGAAATGCTGCATTCTCTCTTACTGTGGCTGGCCCACGCTGAGAGCAGGAGATACACAGTAAATATCCTTGACCCCGCTGTACCGCCCTCCAAGCTGCAGGAACACAAAACTGCATTGATGGTGAGAATGAAATCAGTTCTAGCTGGAAAGTGTAAATGTTAGCTTGTTCATTCATATGATGTACCTGGCAAACAAAGCAGCGTCTATAGCATATGGTGTATATTTGCCTGACAAACTGTGGCGAACTGCAGTCCTGGGTGTTGGTGTCCAGTACAGTGCACAAATTCCTGTACATCCACCTCTAAACAGCATTATTAGTATAAAAGAACATGCCAGTGCCTTAGTTACTGGTATGTTTTTAGACAGTGTTTGGAAACTGTCAAAACCAAACCACTAAAAAAGGAGCAGGATCATATTTTTCATTTTGTGCACATTCACTAATTATTTTGCTTTAATGGCCTGTATTGCACCCCCTGGTGGCAGGGTCTGGAAGAGGAGCTGAAGAACAGGCAGAAGCAAGTGGGTTCTCTGCAGGAGATCGCCTCAGAGCTGCTCCCTGAGTCAGGGGCGGAGGATAACTCCGAGACCAGAGAGAAACTCCACGTCATTGGCATCAAATTACGTCTGCTACTGCGGCAAGTCAAGCAGGACCTCCAGACTGTTCAAGAGCGACTGGTGAGGAAATACTGCAGTGATTTAAAATAGCTGCCAAATCAGGGACTGAAAGCACTAGACTAGTTATCTTAGAAATAAATGCTGCCCTACTACGGCAAAGAACAGCAGTAATAATCATATGAATCCATATGTTTGTCCCAAGCTTTTCTTCTCAAAAAACCATTAGTGCCTTTTATTTTAGGTCTCTTAAATATAATGCAGTAATCCTAAAATAATGATTTGTATTTTGTCACTGTTGGAACAAAACCTTGTATTTTCCATTTTTCATAGTGTGTTTACACTGTGTTGACATTTCATGACAAATAGACCAAAAGAAATGGTCCAAAAATCTTAACTTACACTGAAAATTAAGAACATTTTCCCTTCTCCTGTACAGTTGCTTTTTTGGAGATACAAGATTCTGTTCCAATAGTGACAGTCTGCTACTTATATGTGGTAAAATTAGAATTTCTTTTGTTTTTATTGATAAGAGGATCAGTAGTGGAATTATCTACTGTTATTGCACTTTATTGTTTAAACACATTTGCTGTGCTTGTTTGGAAACTGCTTTTTTTCTCTCTTACTGAAGCTCACTGGCATTCCAGGCTGTTCCACACAGGCTAATTACAAAAGCACCAATGAGCTTGAATGTAAACCCCCAAGAAAAATAGGCCTAAGAGTTATGGTGAAATTCAGAGATAGATATTAAACCAGCTTTTTTTTTCTTTTCACTAGTCTTCCACTGAAGAATTAGTCCAATTTTAGAATTAGGCTGTTAATTGCTGTATGCTTCAAAATATTTCCTAGAATGCAGTGGGTCAGTATTTCCCAGAACAGGTCCGGCTCAGATTAAGTGGTGATCGCATCAGTAGTTGGGGTTTTATGGTGCACTGGTTGTTGTGAGGTGATGCATTTGTTAATTGAAGTGGTTATGAGGCAGAGAGCAAAAGCGCAAGTAGGAGATGGGAGAGGTTGAGGTGTGTGTGTGTGTGTGTGTGTGTGTGTGTGTGTGTGTGTGTATATGTGCACACAGTAAGGTACTTTGGGTTTGCTTGCAAATGTTTGGCATTTTCTGAACAGCTCCTCGGAGAGAATGATGGGAGCTGGTTTAAAGTGCTTATTGTGCTGCTGTATAACATAAAAGCTTCTGATGAGAACAAAATGTTTCTCCTGCCATTTGTGGAGATTATTATTACCAGAAAATCCTAGTTTTAACAAAGATGTAAACATGAAACAACAAACCAAAATTATTTTAGTCAAAATGATGCAGGTCATTAATGTCATAATAGTATTAAGGAAGGCTGCATTACATCAAGGGATCAGCATTGTATTTTCTTCTATTGTAAAGTAGAGTCACCCTTCATTTTGTACATTCCCAGTCAAAAAAGAAACCAAGTATAAGTTATTTTCATTAGACATTTCTGAGAAGATTAAACATAGGAGAATCCACTTGTATGAGGAAGACAAAAGTCTGGAGTTGACAAATTATCAAAAGATACAGGGGCAATGTGACTTTTAACAACTGTGCAAAACCTGGTAGACCACAAAAACTGCCCCCAACAGAGAAACAGCTCTTAAAGCTTTCCTCTTTGAAGATAAATTCCCTTCTCACTTCAGGACTGGAAAAAAAACTATTTGAAAGGTTGCATTACTGGGAAAAAAAAATCAAACAAAGAAGCTGCTGGTATTGTCAGAACAATGGACTGACCACCCCATAGTCCAGACTCCAACATCGAATGTGTTTGGGATTACTTGGATTGTGAGAAGCAGAAAATGCAACCAACTTCTAAGACTGAAGTTCGGAGGTGTGGAAAAGTATGCCTGCAGAATTCTTTGAAAAACAAGTCCCCTGAATACAGTGGAAGCTGTAATAAAGGCAAAGAGGGAACACACTAAATACTGAACATTAATATTGAATATTATATTTAGTTATTGAGGCTTTCTGAAAAATAAATTAATTGTACTTAATGCAAATAAATAAAGGGTGGTCTGTTGGTTTGTGTAGTAATGTGTGTCACATCCATAGTATCTTGCAGTATACTGATGAAAATATAAATTGTATCACTACATGCCCTTTACCTCAATGCTGAAACAGGCCTGTTGATAGTTGTAGGTGTATCTGTTAGCATTTCAAAACCAGTTCAACTCATTCTCCTGTGGGAATAAGCTCTCTTGATCACCTTGTTTATTGACAGTGGACAGCAGTCATGCACTGATGGAACAGAGAGCAGAAGTGCTATTGGAGCACACAAGAACAACGTCTTTAACGCTAGTAGAACAGCTGCCCTTTATATGATCACTTCATATGATGTGGTCAAGCTTGTCATTTTTCCTGTGAACATTAAAGTCAGTGGGCCTACTTTTGGAAAAAAAATCACAAAAACACTTGCCTTGTATCTTCTTTTTACAGGAGTCATCTGAGGCAGTGGCCATGAGTAAAGGACAAGGTCTGGGATCTTCATCTAAGGTAGGCTGCAGCATGAACTGCGTATCATTCTCCAAGAATCAGAACTTCTCAGTAAAATTATGCACTTTCACTACAAGAGAGTGCTGCATGTAGGACTGAGCTTATCTGTGTGTGTTGTGTGTTTGCAGGAGCTGGCAGCTGAGGCTGGTGCTGGGAGTAGATCATTAGGCTCCAGCAGGTACTGTACAACTTTCAGATTGAACAGCAGTAGCTATTAAGACTTATTTGAATAGATGACCAAATAGGAATGTAATGACCATTTTGTTGTGATTACAACTACTGTAGGGTCGACCAATATGCAAAAAATAACACGATAATACTTAATAATACACAGAACTGATTTTCTGAAAAAGGTTTTTTTGTTCAATGTTTTGCCATTTGGCCAGTTTACAATTTCCTCACAATGCAGTGTAAACGATGGGCTGAGGGCCAAAAAGACAAAAGAAAGAACAAATGAAGTAGGTTTTAAATCAGGTTTTTAAAAATGTATTTTATAACATTACACCATATTAGTGAAATACTTACTATTACTAAAAATACTATTTGAAAGGAAAATAGGAATTTGAAAAGTTATAAATAGTATTAAGATAAGTTTGCTCTCTCACTGGGTGGGCAGGTGGTGTTAGGTTACCTTATTTCTGGCTGGCCAATTTAAATGTCCTCTCTCTGGCTCACAGGCCACACCATGGGAAGCTGGGTACTAGACCAGTGTTTCTCATCCCTGGCCCTTGAGAACCACTGCCCTTCACCTTTTTAGTGTTTTCCCTTCTCCCAGCACAGATAATCCAACTAATCAGCTCATTAACAAGCCCTCACTGAGCTGAAGTGTGTGTAAAAGCAAGTAAAGTACTAAAATGTGCAGGTCAGTGGGCCTCCAGGACTAGAGTTGAGAAACATTGTACTAATAGACAATACCTACAATATAATCAGATAGGCTTATCAAGATATGATCTATTGTGATTATGATGTTTGTTATATAATATATATTATCTATAAATAAGCTTGAATTTTAATAGAATAGTGAAGAACATTAAAATGCTGAAATGTCCATTGTTGTCTTTTATATATTACAGTTGGTTGTAGAGAGAAGAAGGGAAATGTCAGTTCTAATAAAATGTTTGAAATGTTTCAGGGTGGAGAAGAGGGACCCCTCTCCTCAGCGTTCTTTCTTCGTTCGGGTTTTGCGAGCTGCCTTCCCCCTGCACCTCCTCTTCCTCCTGCTGCTGGTTCTAGCCTGCCTGGTGCCGCTGTCTGAGCAAGACTACAGCTGCACTCTCTCCAATAACTTTGCCCGCTCTTTCTATCCAATGCTGCGCTACACCAACGGACCTCCTCCCACATGACAACACATACACTGACCGACAGGCTGGCCTGCATCCAACGCCCATAAATCCAGACTCCCAAAGCACTAAGGTGTGCATATTGCTACTGTCCAAAAATGTATTTTTAACCTTTGTATTTATAAATTTAATTTTATACTATTTATTCCCCAGTGAGAGCCATACTACTGAGACGTTTTTAATGCTACAGATCCAGTCCAATCAGGTTGTATGTGTGTCCCTGTACTAATGTGACTGTCACTGATTCATGCAGGTTTATAATCATGCAAAACAGATTTTTATGCTTCAAATGGAAGCCTGAGTTTGAGAATAATGGTAATCAGTTGTCTGGTCATTATTTCAAATCTACACGTCTGTGTGTGTCTGCTTAACATGCAAAGATAAATAGATGCCACAGAATGACACAAACGAGACAGAATGACTGTTGTTACTCCAGATAATATGTGTGTGAAGTGTGAAGTCACGAAACATTACAAAATGGCAATTTATATATTCATATTGAGCCATTACCCTTAGTTGCTTTAGTGTAAACAGAATATGGATCAGTGAGAGTGCACTGTAGTATGTGAATTCCAAGAGGACATTTGTGTGTACAGTAACACATTTTTTGACAAGTAATTGAATGTATTCTCTTTTTTGGCAATAAACATTCTTATTCAAATGAAGTGATGTGATGCCAACTTTTTGTTTTCTTTTAATTCATTACTATGAAATGTGTATGTGTAAGTAATAATAATTATGCACCAAATGAAAACATCAAGCTGGTTTATAATGGCATCTGACAAAACTTGTAACAGACACTGCTCTAATAAAGAGCAAGGCACTAATGCAGTGTTAATACAGAATATTCAGTACTGGACAAACCGCTCAAAAATCACTGGCAACAGAGGAAACATAACAATAGTACCAGTGAAAGAAATACACATTTTTGAAGATGACACAACATTTTATTGAATGATGAAATCCTTGTAAGGATGAACGTTTGGTATCTGATAACCCTATAACACAGTTTACACAAGCTTATCTCCAGTTAAATAAGAGTCCATGCTCAGCTACAACATTCACAAAAAGACAAACCAAGTCAGACTCGGCATGTTGGAATGAACTTCATGCAGTCGTGGGTTACCACTGATACAACTGTAAGCATTAAAGCTTCAAATCCATAGCTGTCGTATGAGTTGCGGTTTGTCCTACGTTTAGACATTGATGGTGAAACAAGTTACAAGCAGTTCAACAGAAATTCAATATGTGAAAAACATTTTTTTCATCTTTTTTTTTTTTTGGAATGTAAAAAAGTGCAGCTTTCTCTGCACAGTCACCACAGGTGAATGTTTCTTTTTTCTTCTTTACAAAAATTCTGCATCTTTTTCTCCCTACATATTCCCATTCTTGAAGAGGCATATAAAAAAAACAGCATAATGAAACCTTGGCTTTGCTTGCAAAAGACATCGTTAGCCACTAGTGATTTTGGTGAAGAACAGCCAAGAACAGAATACTAATCACTCATCTGCAGGCCACATTTAGGAAAAAGGAACCCAGAAAGCTGTGAGAAGAACGTAATGCTAATGCTTCACATTCAGAAGCTGCCTAAATGACAAATCTGGCTTTATATATCCCCACACTGCAAGTGTAATTTTGTAAACCATGACAGTGATGTGCGTCTCACCAAACTGCTTGCATTTCATCATATAGTTGGATGCAAATTTGGCTATTGTGTCACACACTAAACATGATGGCTTGCTGTTTGTCTTTGGCTGAGAAAGTTTTGATCCCTTAATTGCTGAAGTACAAAACTGCCTATGGCAAATTAGGTTTAGATGATTTATTTACATAACTGTACCAACATTTCTCAATATTACATTCTGTGTACTTAAGCATGAGCTTTTGTTTACATCACTGACAGCTCTAATGTGAAATTTCATGATGTATTTAGTGCATATTTGGCAGATTAAGCCAACAGTAGTCTTGGATTTACCCTGTAAATGGGGCGTCTCAATCCTAAAGCCTAAGAATAAGGCTTAAGGCTAAATACTAGTCCAAAATTACAGCCTTTAAAACAACAGTACAGGCACAAGATGGTGATTACAACAACTGTTCGGAACTCCTGTTTGGGGGTCATAACTATAAATTTTACAGTGCAAGAGTGACTCATGTCACTTTTGTAGACCTGTGATTCAAACAATCACAGTGGAAAGTTAAGATTGTCCTCAGCTTAGTGTACTATATAAAAGAAAGGCTTATAAAGACGCACAATAAATGCAAGTTTTGCTTCAAAGTATGCAGGTTGTTCTGTGAGCGTGTAAAACCACTGATTACTGATGAATATGATCACTGATGACTTCCAGGAATGCTTAACGCTGCCATCCTCATTTTCATAAAACTACACAGTTTAAGGCTTTGTACAGGTGATCGGTTCTTTGAGCCTCAATGCTTTGTATGAAGACCTCTTTCAAAGACAGCTTTAGGTCCACAGAAAATGAGCCTTCTTGACAAAAACATCCACTTCCTGTACTGGTTCAGTCCATCTTCACAATGCTAAGGTCACTTTTGTGCACTGGCAAAAGAAAAGGAGAGATGATAAGTGAGGAACCTAACATTTTACCATGGTCAGCAGAATGGTCAAATATTTTGAAGTAGCCAGTACCACAGCACAACATTTTTTTTTACCACATAATGTGTATTTTAGACTTTTCATTCATTCGTTGTAAACAACTTGTATATAAATAAATGATCTGTGGAAAAACCTGATTCACCACAGCTGATGAGACAGCAGCCAAAATAATTAAGAAAACCCAAAGTGAAGCGCAGTCTAACTAAGAGAAAGCAGGAGCCAGATTAGCCTGTGATTCTCTCTTTTTTGAATGTTTGCCCACTTCTCTCCCCAGTGGTAATCACTACCAGTCCCCACTCACTGAGGTCTCTTGGACTTCCAACCACAGAAGGCTGCAGCATCGTTGGGCTTCAAACTTGTGTCATAACTCTTAGCCAGTGGCTCAGGAGCCAGTCTACTATTCTCAGTGCCAAACCTGCACATCTGCCCAACCCAGTTTAATTATTATCCAATTGCTGTCATCAACAGAGGTTTCTGCAGCAGATTTTATGCAAATAAAACTGCACAACTGCAATGTGCACTGGATACGACTGATAAGATTATGTATTGATCAGCAAATGTTAGACTTGTGTAATCACAACTGAACTCTGGCTGGCTGTTGGCAATTTATCCTAGCAGACCCTGTTTGACTGTAGAAATGTTATCCAAAAATAAGGTGACTGGACAGCCCAGGTATTGCATCATGTACCCTCATGAGATTAGTCCATCTGATAAACTGTACAGGCGGCTTGAGAGTAATAAAAGCGATATGTGCTACGTTTAGCAGTAATTATAAATGCAATTCTGACTCACAGCATTCATAATCAGAAAAGCCACACAGCAAGACTTTGCTGGTTTATGGTTAGGTTGGCCAGATATGGCAAATAAATGGGATTCCAGAAGAGAGTCATTAGGTAGGTATCTAAGGTCACCATTTCTACCTACAAATAGTAATAATGGATCTCAGTTCATACACAAGAGTGCCATTAAACCAAAGAGTATTAGGGGGAGCAACTACCAGGTAATTTTATGTTTGCCTGAATAATGGTGCTGAGTTCATAATACAACCCCATTTCCAAAAAAGTTGGGATGCTGTGCAAGATGTAAATAAAAAACAAAATGCAATGATGTGCAAATCATTTAAACCCTATATTTCATTGAAAATAGAACATAGACAACAAATCCAATGTTGAAATTGAGAAATTTGATTGTTTTTTGAAACATATTGAAAAATATATGCCCATTTTGAATTTGATGCCAACAACACATTCCAAAAAAGTGAAATGTTTTCCCAGGATTTCAGCTGCTCAATAGTTTGGGGTCTCCTTTGTTGTATTTTTCATTTCATAGTGTGCCAAATGTTTTCAGTACTGACAGGTCTGGACTGCAGGCAGGCCAGTTTAGCACCCAGACTCTTTTAATATGGAGCAATGCTGCTGTAATACATGCAGAATATGGTTTGACATTGTCTTGCTGAAATAATCAAGGCCTTCCATGAAAAAGATGTTGTCTGGATGGCAGCATATGTTGCCAAAACATGTATATATCGTTCAGCATTAATGGCGCCTTGACAGATTTGTTAGTCACCCATGCCATGTGCACTAATGCACCCCTATACCATCATGAATACTGGCTTTTGAACTGTGCACTGATAACAAGCTGAGTGGTCTTTATCCTGGAGGACACAGCATCCATGATTTCCAAAAAGAATTTCAAATTTTGATCTGTTGATCTGTCCATTTCCCCTCAGTCCTTTTTAAATAAGCTCGGGCCCAGAGAAGGTGTCAGCGTTTCTGGATTTTTTCTGGAGTTTTAACTTGCATTTGTGGTGCAGTGATGAACTGTTTTCATAGACAGTGGTTTTCAGAAGTGTTCCTGAGCCCATGCAGTGATTTCCACTACAGAATCATGTCTGTTTTTAATGTAGGGCCGTCTGAGGGCCCAAAGATCACGGCCAGCAAATACTGGTTGTTGGCCTTGTCCCTTGCATACAGAGATTTCTCCAGATTCTCTGAATCTTTTAATGTTATTATGCACTGTAGATGATGAAAAGCAAAAGTTCTTTGCTATTTTATGTTGAGAAACGTTATTCCTGAATTGTTGCACTATTTGCCTATGCAGTCTTTCACAGAGTGGTGAAGCCCTCCTCATCTTTACTTCTGAAAGACTCAGCCCCTCTGGGATGCTCTTTTATACCCAATCATGTTACTGACCTGTTGCTAATTAACCACCAGGTGTTTTTTAGCATTACACAATTTTACCAGCCTTTTGTTGCCCCCGTTCCCAACTTTTTTGGAACATGTTATTGGCATCAAATTCAAAATGAGCAAATATTTTTCAAAAAACAATAAAGTTTCTCAGTTTCAACATTTGATATGTTGTTTTTGTACTATTTTCAATCAAATATAGGGTTTAAAGGATCTGCACATCATTGCATTTTGCTTTTATTTACATTTTGCACAGCATCCCAACCTTTTTGGAAATGGGCTTGTAATTCTTTAATGACATAATGGCTAGGAAGACTGTAGAGATTTTGGCTTGACTAATTGTCAAAAATGTCATTGCCATCTTTAATGTAAAAATATATAATGCAACAGATTGCCAATTCAGCTTTTAAACAAAGGTTATATGGAAAAATGTGTAGAAGTATTGAGTTTACCAGTTTGGCTGAGTTCCAAAGCGGCCTCTACGCCAGGCTGGGTCCACTGATGAGAGGAGAAGTTGTAAGCTTCCTGTGCTCGGGGGCTGTCCTTGGGAACAGTGGGCTCTCTCGGACCAGCGTGGGGCAGGCGTGAGCTGTGCATGATGTGAGCATCGAGCATTTCCAGGAGCAGGTCATACAGAGGCACCACCTTCTTCATCTTCATGCAATGCAGGTGGTCCATACCTTTGTTACTGAAGTGAGAAAAGACAGTCTTTGTATGAAGACAGTCTAGATCAGAAAAACTGGCTAAACTGATTAATGCCTGCATATCTACTGGTACTGACAGCAGATAAAGAAATACAATGAAATCAAGGCCATTTAAGGTACAGCCCCTTGCTAATGATAATGATTATCATTATTATCATTAATTATTTCATTATCAGTAACGGTCATTTTTTTCCCCAGACCTACTATCTAGATTTCTACCTACTGAGAAGAGGTGCAAGGGGCTGTACCTTAAATGGCGTATGTGTGAGATTCATTATGAAGACCTCTGGATGTTAAACTGGGTAACTGATTAATCAGATCGTAATTAAGAGTATATCCAAATATCTGACTAGACTGACTTACACTGTATGTACTCTACCAACCAAAAGGTCGGAAGTCAGACTAACTTAAAGATGATAAAGCAGGGAGATAGCGGTGAGGAACATGTTTATCAATATAAAACACAAAGGTTTGACTAAATGTCTGCAGGAACAGTGTACAACTAACTGATTCTCCATTTGCTCCTGATTAGTGATTAATATCCTGCAGAGTTTTATTGCAAGCCTAATTATATCCACCAGATCTCACATTCAGATGCTCCTGAAAGCTTGATCCACTCAATCAGGTGGACAATTAGGAATTCAGGAGTTTAAGTAAGTAGTTAAAGACTTAAAGAGAATAAAGCGCTTTCTCTAAGACTCTTGCAAACCAATGGGATATTCTGTAGCAAACTCTTAGGATAACCTAGATGTCAGCAGACACATTGTTTTGTGTTGCTACTGGACAAAATTTATTTTTGAAAATTAAAAAAAAAAACTTACTTTTGTGTACTATAGTGTATGACTCTAGTAACTGGGCAATAAGACCAGAATCATCACAATACATTCTTCATTCTTCATATCATTTAATATGACTTATCTCTATTTATTATATGGACTTCAATGCTCAATTTTACTTGTAAACGGTATTTTCAGGCTAAGATGATGTCTCATGGCTTTTTACTCCCAATTACTAACAATTAGTGCACTAGCTAACTCCCCTAATTGTTCCTGGTTCTGGTTTGTGCAATTATGTGTGAACGGCAACACTTCTTCCAATTCACAGTCAAGCAAGTGAAATGTACATATCACTTCTCAGCATACAGACGAAAGAATAGCTCAAAATCCAAGCCTCTACAGAACATTCAACAGCACAAAAACACCTCAAACATGCATTATCAATCAACAAAATTTGTTTGATTTTAATAATTATCATTATTATCATTAATTATTTCATTATCAGTAATGGTCATTTTTTTCCCAGACCTACTATCTAGATTTCTACCTACTGAGAAGAGGTGCAAGGGGCTGTACCTTAAATGGCGTATGTGTGAGAGCAGCATGAGCAGGTGTGCGAGGCGTGCAGAGCGCTGCTGAAAGCTCAGGCCCGTCTTAGAGATGGCCCAGACCAGCGCATCTGTCACTGAGTCCAGCAGCTGCAGCAGTTTGGTCCTGCTCTGTAGCTCCTCTCCTGCTTCAGCTGAACTCAGACACATGTCTGCAACAGCACACAGCCACACGGCCAGTTACACCACAGTCACATCCTTACTTCTAAAAAAGATTTTTAAAAAAGCCGAAAGCATTTGCCAAGTAAGCAGAGAACATATGTTGTGTTTTGTTTATTCTGAAACTGTCTAGTGAGGGAGAGTAATGAGAAACAGATGGTGGAGCACTTCAGAATCTCATTGTGAAGCACAGAAAAATACAGGAGAGATAAATGAAAGGTTTAGGGGAATCAGAGAGAAGAAATATGATCTCGCTACGACACACAACAGTATCACAGCACCACCTGTTACTTACTTATGCATTTAAAAGAAATTGAAATATGTGTTGAGAGAGTCCCAAACCAAGCATGTTGTTCTCAATAGACATTTACAGCGTGTGAGTGATTCTCTTAGTTACCCTGGCCAACACTCCCTTCAATTAAAGACAGGATTCCAGTAAAATTTCTCAAAGATCTATGGGTCTTGGTCAAAGACCACTTGTTACAGGGCTGTGGAAGAGGGCCAGATTCAAGAGAACACTGTGATCCCAAACACACATATGTGCACTTACACACACATACACACACAATCACAATGAATGGATGGATGAATAGATAAATAAATGAATGTTGGAGTAATCACATGCAAATTCTGCATTTTGGAATAATTTGAGAATTCGATGAAGTTACACCATGTTATATATGAGGATTACACATAGGCACACTTACTGGAGTTGAGGAGGATCATGGCCTTGAGGCAGACATACTCCTCTCTCTGTACATTCAGCTCTCTGAATCGGGATGTGGCCGCCACCAGCATGTCAAAAATCTCCACGAAGCCCTGAACACAACTGCCCTCATCCCTGCCCATCAACAAAGAATCATTAGATTTATAGATGAGCTTTACCTGATACCAAATAAGATTTAATATCCTAGAACTTCACTGCTTTTAAGACTAGAAATGTTGTGAAATGTTAAAGAAACATCTTAAACATGTGAAGCAATCATGCTCAGGTATAAATAGAAAGTATATAGGAAAGGCCTAGTCCATTGTGATGAATGGGCTTGGTACTTTGCCCCCCAAAAAAATTCATCAGTGAATAATCCAACACCATTCTTCAATGAGCAACTCTAAAAAATGTAGGTATTTCACCTTCCACGGTGCAGAAGATCATCAAAAGATTCAGGGAATCCAGACAAATCTCTGTGCATAAAGGGCAACACCAAAAACCACAAGACCACAAACACCACCTATGACCTTTAATCCTTCAGACAGCATTGCATTTAAAAAACACGCTTCTGTCATGGATGTCTCCAAATGAATGGAGTACTTTGATAAACTGTGGTTAATAAACACTGCTTGTAACTATGCATTCATGCACAGCAGAAGTCCAGAAACACTGCCGATTTCTCTTAGCTCAAGCTCATCTGAAACGTGTATTGTGTCTGATGAGTCAACCTTTTAGACTGTTTATGGAAATAATGGATGTCTTGTTCTCCAGGCCAAAGAAGAAAATGGCCATCCAGATTGTTGCCAGTGTAAAGTTGAAAAGTCAGGGTCTGACATGGTATGGGGGAGTGCAAGTTATCCATGGCATGGGTAACTTGCACATCTGCAAAGCCACCATTAACACTTAAGATATACATACACTTTGGAGCAATATATGTTGCCTTGTAGCTGCTGTCCATACTTAGTTCAATATAACAATGCACTCTGCATGTTACAACAGTATGGCTAGAATGACCTGCCTACAGTCCAGACCTGTCTTCTCCTGAAAACATGCACCCCACATGGTTGCACAGCCGAAGTTTTTTGGAACAGAAGAATGGCAAAAAATGCATTTTTAAAGTTGTATTAATTGGTGTCTTTAATCCCCAACGATTAATATGTGTCCTTGAAAGGCAAGCTGATGTAACACATGCTCCTGTCCCGACTTTTTGGAACGTGTTCCAGCTATCAAATTTAGAATTTAGGGCATACAGGAAGGTGTTGCAAGTGTGTGAGTCACAGCACATCATTAACTGAGAAGAGGAAAGGAGCAGGGCAGAGAACAACATTAACCTCATAGAGTCCCATTACTCCAGGAAATAGATTTTAGCCAGGCTGCTTTAGTTGTGAGAAAATGCATTTTTAAGCTGTAAAAATGAGAAAGGCCACCTTCAGCTATACTTAAACAGGCTAGTAATGAATGCAGCAGAATTGAATCAGATCTACTAAATTACTGGTTTGAATAAGGTAGAGAGCGTTACTTCTTCTTTCGCAAGCCACTGAGTCAAACTACTGGAGCAAAGATAGAAAGTTTGTCAAATTTACTGAATGAAGACGAGCAGGGTCAAAAGCAGCAAGGCTTACTAGTGGAATACGAAGAAACCAGCATGTGGCACATAATGAAAATCGTGCATGTGAAGTCTGATGTGCTGGTTATTTGACATCCTTTAAAGTCACATAACGCTTGACCTACACAGACACACATATACACAGATAAACACACCCTTAGAGAAGTATTTTACCCTCTATCCATTCAGAAATGTAGCTGGATAAAGAGCATAGATGGCTCTACTCAACAACTGGGGCATTAGGGATGCAAATATGGGCAAATTCTTTGTCCAATAACTGACTATCATTAGTCTGCAACCAGCTTAACTGGTGAGCCAAATCTATAGTTAACTGCCAATTTCTATACTCTAAAGTTTTATATTTATCATTCATTACCAGCCTAAGTTCAACCTAGCTTTGGCTCAGTGTACCTCAGTAGCTCCTAAAAGCTGTCGCCATCTTCTAAGACATTCTCTATAATACTGCACACCCATATGTGATTTCCTCACATCTCCATGCATTAGCCTTTCTCTCGGAGATCATGGACAAAATAGCTGTGTCTTTCGAAGGTGGATGTTTACTTGCGATATGGTACACTGTTGTAGTTACTACCATCCTCTTGAAAAGCGGTCCCAAACACCACTATTTTAGCTGCTCTCTTCATTTTGAGTGGGTGTATCTCAACCAGTTGCCTATTGTGCATACAATTCAAAGACATTTCTCAACTTGAATGATAAACCGGCCTATTCAAAAAGGAACTGCTGTTCATTGGAAAGGAAAACAAATTAACATTGGGCCTCTTTCACCAACTGTTCTTAAGAAGAAATTTCTTCTGAAAACCCACTTATGCAGTTTTTACTAAGATTCTGACATTCACCAAAGTTTTCTCATTTGGGATTTGTTCTTCATAAGAATAGAATCTACACACACTGAAGAGCACAAAGGTGCCAACAATTCTTTGGTTTAAGAACATGTCTTGAATCTGATGTATATTTCTTCTTAGCAACTTTCTCAATAACAAATTTAAGAAAGAACTTAGGAAGATATTGGTTTTAAACAATAACATTGGAGGAACAGTTGTTTATTTGCCGGGTAATGGAAAATGGTTAATCATTTACATCCGCAATTCATGTACTGCATGGTTAGAGCTTTGAACAGTGAACAAACATTTAGATAAAGCAGATATGAGCATTCATTTAGGATAGACAAACAGTGGTGTACCTGCTGAGAATGAGATCAGGGGAGAAGATGAGCTTTCCAGGATGATTAACAGATCTCCACATCAGCCCTAACATCAGCACCTCTAACCAGCAGCACTCTAACAGGTGGACCTGGTCAAAGAGACTGAGCTCCATGAAACCTGCACACACAAAAATACAGTGTGAGAAATGTTTATTGTCAACATTTCTTCTGAAATCAAGGGTACTGACAGGGAGTTTGCCTCCTTTTGCTGCAGAAACAGCCTGTACTCTTCTGGGAAGGCTTTACATTGGATGTTTGAACATTGCTGTGAGGATATGATTTAGAGATGACACCATTCCGAAACCAGGTATCAGTATCAGACCGATAACAGCAGAAAATGCTGGACTGAGTACAGGAGAGAAAAATAATGAATCCGATCCAATCCTAATAAAAATGTACCACAAATTACAAATTTCAAAGAAATACCACAGTTACATTGTGTGATGTGATGTTAGCTATGTATTTCTTCCTGTGAGGTAACAGAGTGTTTGAGTAGTTTGAGCATGATAGCCAAATTTTAGATGCTCGTCTTAAGGGAAGCGCTTTAGGTAAAAAAAAGGAAGGCTGGCCTGAATAATTTGAATACTCAAATATTCGTCCATTACGTTGGTGTCCGTTTCTCCTTCTAGTATTTGGAAGATTGGTTGTTTTTAAGCCACAAAATTTGCCACAAACGTTGTAGGTTAAAGTATAATGCATTTCACCAGGAAAGGACTTTAAATCAAGGAGTTAGTGTTAACGTATGAAATCATGTGTGTGGGCACTTTAAATGATTGGATGATAAATCTGTGATGAGCGGCTGGTATACCATGGAGGGACAACAAATTTGATAAAGCATCTGAAATATGTAAGTTAGGGGTGCGGGAAAAAATCGATTCTTAGTCGCTTCTTATTCTCCAGCTTCTTGTTCGAATTTACCCGTTCCACCTTAAATTCTAACTGAGATGCCGAATGTAAATGCAGCACCATTTAAGGTGGAATGGGAGAATTCGAAAGAGAAGCGACTTCAGCTTCGCCACTTTTTAGTGTTTGATAGTCTCTCGTTGCAGATTTAACGTACCAGGAAACCAACTGCGCTGCTTATAAATGCGAATAACACATCGCTGCTATGTGACCTGCAGTCCGCACGCCGGTTCTCAGTCGTTGCGAAACAGGGCTTTCGCGCTATGTTGCACACGTCCCGTCTCAAAGATACTTTACTGACACAGCGATCCCCCCCGTCTCTACAACGAGACCAAAACCGAAGTTATAAAATCACTAAAGAAAACGGGTAGAATAGCTGTAACATGTGCTGCGTGGACATCCATCACCACAGGATCTTATTTCACCGTAACTGCGCATTTTATCGCAGATGAGTAGCAGCAGCTTCTCGTGCTCCAAACGAGAGCACTGAATGAGAGCCTTGTAGTTCACTTGCCACATCACTTCTATTTGTTTTAATAAAAAAGATATTGGAAGTAAATTCATTATGGATCATTGCAAATACTTTGCTTTAAAAGTACCAAGTCACTTTAAATAACAATAACACAGAGTTACTTAGTCACTTTAAAATGTATATTGTCTCTATATTCTGTGTATATTTTGTGTATATTTAATATATTTCAGTTGGTTTTTCTTGTATTTTTATTTTTACTTATTTACTTTCTGTAGAGTGATCTGAGCCTCTCCACAAGCATTTCAATGCATAAATGTCCTGACATGTGCAAATGACAAATAAACTTGAAACCTGAACTCGAAACTTGAGCTCACAGTGAGAAAATATAAATGCTATATAGAAAAAAAAGATGCATCGAGATGCAACGATAATCGTTTTATAATCGCATCGCAGCTCTCTGAATCGTAATCGAATCGAATCGTGAGGTGCCTAGAGATTCCCACCCCTAATGTAAGTATAGCATTACTTTTTAGAGTTACGCTTGCTTGACTACAGTTTTTTTAGGGTAATTTGAGAATGAGTATTCGCATACTAGTTTGCAAATACCAGCGAGTATCTGAAGCCTGTAAAATGTTGTTAAAGCTTAGTAGTTTTTAAAGTGAAAATAAAGGATCTGTATCAGGTAAAACTCAAGGGTTCAGTATCAGTATCAGAAAAGAAAAGCTAATATTGTCTCTAATTGGATTACATTCAGCCATAAGAGCATTTAGATGTTGAATGATTAGTTCTGGATCACAAACACTTTTCCAACTCATTTTAAAAGGTAAGCTCTCCCGACAAAAAACTGCATGCATCATTTTTTTTTTAAATACTTGGTTAAGTGTCCAGATGCACTGACAACAGTGCCAATCTAGGCAGGTAGGATTAGACCAGTGTCTTGACACTCCTGTCTATTTTAGCCCACTCTTCCACTAACTTTATCTTTTATGTCTAAGCAGAACACTGACATTCCCCCATTCCAGTATGACAACTGTAGGGTTCCTGAAAACTGGGGAACACATTGAGTGACCAGCAAAATCACTGGACCTCAGTCTAAATTCTCAGTTTGGAACAGTGAAATGCTGAAATAGGCACACACAAACTCCAGCTCAAATGTGCAACTACTTTATGGAAGAGTAGGTTGAAATTGACAGGAACTCAAGATATAATGGAAAGGAAATCTCAAGATACTTGTGTGATCCTTACCTGACAGGACCGATGCTTTTATTAAGGCAAGGGAACATGTAATCAAGGATTAGAAAGGAAATGCTGCATGTCACAAATTTTAAGTCTGGTGTGATGAGAATGGTTGACACTGTCAAAAGTTAATGCACTAAGCTTAAACTCATATGCACACTGTACATACAACTAAACTTGCATAAGTTGGCACTCTCCTTTATAGTGTTGCGGCTTAACATGCTGAGGAAGATGTTATCCTATGGAAACAAT
This sequence comes from Colossoma macropomum, assembly GCF_904425465.1. Classification (NCBI taxonomy): domain Eukaryota; kingdom Metazoa; phylum Chordata; class Actinopteri; order Characiformes; family Serrasalmidae; genus Colossoma; species Colossoma macropomum. The sequence continues at coordinate 18,887,143 of NW_023494795.1, read as the reverse complement.
TTAGCTAGCAGACATGGAACCAAAAAAGACCACTCAGTTAACTCCTTTAGGTACTGTTTACATTCTGATTGGCGATCTGATTGAGAATCATCTGAAACATTGCTTTGTCAGTCGTTAATCCACCAAGTAGTTTGTTAAATCAGTACATGAGCTAATACTAGAGCTAATAGTTTAACATTACATGGGATACAGTCATCTTCTACACAAGGTAAATTCTTTTCTGCTCGGTGATTGATGTGGCTTATCAAGGTAACACTGAGAAGAGCAAAGTATCTTTTCAACTATAAGGTTCAGCTTAGATGTGCAATAAGTTACTTCAGACTTCTCAGTCATGTCTGTAGCACATTTGTGTACACAACACTCATGTTTCATAGCAATGTTTGCAGAATATACATTATACAGTAATGAGACAGTGATTGAGAAGGCACTGAGCTGCTAGTTTATTAGATACACCTACCTTGTCAGTCAACCACAGAGCTGTAACTATAGTACCCTGTCAATTTTTTTCAGCATTATTCAGCTTTTGACATTTAAAGTTTTGCATGTGAGAAGTTGACCCTGTGAGAATCTTGCAGCATCTTTTAACAGCGCCAACTATCTTCATTATACTGATGAGCTTATCTGATGGTTCTCCATCACTTAATATATTAATATAATAACACATCCTTGTTAAAAAGATGATTACACAATTGACTTCCAACTCATAACCCTACTAGTGCATTGTTCCATCAGCTTCAGCACAATGTGCCTTCACACCTCATGGCACATCTTGTTAGCTACAAAACAGAAACAACACCTGCATCTCAATCAGCTGAACAGTTGGCACCTCAAATGTGTCAGTTCCACAAGAATAACACTTCCAAACTGGCAACAATTTTAGAAAATTTAGCAGTGTGGATTTTCATAACATTTACTTTGCCACTGCTGATTCAAAGAATAGGCAGCATTTAGCTTTTGTTTGCAGCAATACAATATAAAAAAAACAACACGGATGATGCTGAGAAGCTGAGTGTTTTCATGTGTTTCCATTATGTTATAATAGCTTCTTCCATTTATTTGTGCTTATTTCAAACTTTTCCTAATTTTATAATGAATATACATCATTATATCAGCATTACGAAATCAGCATCAGTTACTGCAAGCAACAGATCATCTATTTTCTCAAAATGTGGCCAATAAGCAAACACATAATAGGGCAAGCAGAACAGAAAACTAAACTCTGAACAAAATGTGCATGAACTTAATGTTCAATGTAAATAAAGCAGAGATTGGAATATTCACACTTGCACACACAAGCCCACACACATGCGCACGTATATACACACCAGGGATCTTCTTGGCCCAGCTGATCATGTGGACCAGCTCTTTGTCAGCCAGGTTTGTGAGTGACATCATGATGTTAGCCTCAGTAAAGGGCTTCTTCATGTCCTTCATCAGATAAATGTCTGGTGGTTCTGCATCCATGATCCGGGCTATGAGCTCCTCTGGGCTCAGTGTCGCAGTAAAAACCTCTTTTATCCTGATGGGTGGCAAGCCTCTTCGCTCTGCTTGTCTCTGGCTGCCCGTTACTGCTCTCGTAGGGAATCGTGTCACTCTCCTTGACTGTGGGCCTCCACGACTATAACTGCCACGGTCTCGGCGCATACCTAAAACACACACACACACACACACACACACACACACACACACACAAAGAGGATCAACTTACAGCTGTCACCCCAAAAGTACACCACACTAACACTACTGATCAAACCCTGACTATTTGAGGTAGGCCTTCAGTACAGGCCATAAATGTCAATTTCTGCTAGCGCACCTATGGGATTCTAATAGTATGTCAGCGCAAAGCTTATGGCCATTGTGGATTAAAACCCAATTATACCGGTAGTTAGTCTGATACAATAAGCCTTCATTTCAGGTCAAGTCCTAACCAAAGGGATAGCTCGACTGGCTCTATCTGCATAGACACCACAAAAAAAAAAAATCCTGATTGGATCCTTTTCCATTGGCTGTGTTAAGAATTTAACTTTTTTGTTTCCATTCAAAACTTAACAATTAATTAAGAGTATTTCTACAACACCTGAAAACTTAATAAACAACTAAATGCTTGAGAATTAAACCTCATATATATAAAATCACTGCACAAGCAGTGATGGAAAAATCTGTCTCCACAGAAACAAAGGTTTAATTCAGCTCAGAGCTAATTATTTATTTTTCTCATGTGAGTAAGCTATCTCAGATATTCACCTTTGCCACAGTGTTTAACAAAATGTTCTATCTGCACAGCTAAAAACAAACAGTCACATAAAACATAAAAATACACTTACAGTCACAAAATATGCAGAGATTTTCATGTTTTATTTTGTGAGTGTGCAGAGGCACAATGAGTAATCACATGAATAATCAAATAATTACCATATCACCCTACATATACTAGATTTTTATATCACTATCAAATCAGCTGACAAAGCTGACAAAGTCCAGAACAGCAGCATAAAACAAAGTCCATATTATCAGATGGAACTTGGCAAAGCATGGTAGACAGTAGTGTAGCATGAGAATACAGAAAGACGGATAGACAGATAAACAAATAGAGACAGACAGACAAATAGATAGACAGAAAAAGAGAATGGCAATTACCACACTTCATCATTCCCACTTCATAACACTTGCGAAGCCTGCAGGCCTGGCAGCTCTTGCGTCTGTTCTTATCAATGGTGCACTGGTTGGTTGCAGGGCAGATGTAGTCATTATGGCCTTATCAAGAGACAGAATATGTGTGAACAGTAGCTATTAGCACTCATTCACTCAGAAAATCTTAGACTGCCAACTGATGCAGGATGTGCCAGTGTAAATATGAAAAAAGGAACAGGAATTTTAGTTCAAATCAGAACATGACACACTAAATACACAATAAATCCAAACGTTTGTAGACACCTACTTACCTGATGTTTTCCTTAAAATCAATGGTATTAATAGGGAGCCTGTCCACTCATTTGTTCTCTTCTGGGAAGCCTTTACACTAAATTTTGGACCATTGCCCTAGGGATCTGACTGCACTCAGTATAAGAGCATTAGTGAGGTCTGGTATTGATATTGGATGGTTAGTTCTGGATCACAAACACCACTCTAATTCATCCCAGAGGTACTGGATGGAGCTCCATTACACCAGAGAACATAGTGCCATTGCTCCATAGTCCAGTGTTTAGGGGCTTTATCCGTCTAGCCCAGGGGTCCTCAAACCAGTCCCCAGGGCCCCCTAGATGGTCAGAATTTTTGCTCAATCCTTTTGTGCTCTAAGTTAGGTTGGAGGAAATATCAGTACCGTCTGGGGGTCCCTGAGGACCGGTTTGAGAACCATTGCTCTAACCATCCCATTTTACTGGCAACCCTTTTTCTATGGAGATAATATAAACTATATGTGCAACTGAACACGTCAGCAACAGGTGCACCTTAAAGTAGCTGAATTCATTAGAAGCAGTGTCTCGATACTTTTGGACATAAAGCATAAGGGAGCAAAACAGGTGCAACTGAGGTCCTCTGAGACAACACACTTAAAAAGACAATAACAGAAACTAATGGTATTATTGGCTCTGGTTTAACTCTAAAGAGAGAACACCATGCTGTGCTTCTAAAAGCCCTTGAGGCTAGAAACCAACTCAAGTTCCCAGACAGGAGACAGGAGGGTCTCATTAAGATGGCTGTAGTGTGAAGACATATTAGGACAATGAGTTCTGCATGCGTCCAATGTGTCTCTGTGTGTAAGCAAGTGCTTTTTTCTACTTTTAAAACATTCGCTTAGTGTCCTAATCAGAAGAATAGGATGAGTGAAACACTGAAGCTGCTAGGTCACAGTGACAAAGTTAAACACTGCAGATAAACCCATCAGAGTTGGAGGGGGCACTCGGTAAACAAAGCAGAGTGCAGTTTACTTACGACAATAAAAGGGTCATCTGCACCATAAGCACTAATGCAAGTCAGTGGATGTGTATGTGCAAGCTTTTGTGCATTTTCATGCTATAAGTTTTCTTGGGGGAGTTGTTACCTTGGATACTCCTTTTGAAGAAAGCTTTGCATCCCTCGCAGGACCAGACGCCGTAGTGGTAGCCAGAGGCATAGTCGCTGCATACGGCGCAGAAGTGCATGTCTGTTTTACTCTCTACAGAGTTAAAGCTCTCCCCACATTCCACTGACCTTTTCCCTATTGGTTTGCTGGAGCAGAGGGAGAGCACAAATCACGTCAGACACAAGATACAGTTTGTATTTCTCTATTAAAGCAATCGCTACAGATGTAGCCAAGACTAGGGACGCAAGTGATTCACCAATTAACCCTTAACCGACTAATAAACAATTGTTTGACCAATTCTATTTGTTAAAAAAAATAATAAAATTTTATTTAATTTCCTTAAATATCAGTTCCTACTAAAATAGGCAGGTTTAAGTTGAGGAAATGTTTTTCTGAATTGTACTCATGAGGGCGCAACAGGCCACATCAAAAGCAAACATGCTCAAGCAATTAGACAGACTACTATTTCATTGTGTTCTCTAGAGAAAGTGTGAGAAAGCAGTGCAATGTGAGGAAACCAGACATGAGTGTGTGAAACTATAGAGAAGGACATGGTGGATGGCAACAGCTTTCGTTGAGCCATTTATGTTTGGCTACAAGTGAGTGGTAAATGTATCTTTGGAGCTTTAGAATATAGAACCTTCAGTAGCCCATCATTATATTTCAGTCATTTTGTCCACTTTTTTTTCATTAACTTTTTCATTAAAAAGGAAACTATCACTCCCTTGGTTGAAAAATAAAAAACGGGTTCTTATGTAGGATGTGTTCAATATGGTTTAGAGCCCTTTACTTCATATACATGCTGACCCCTGGCCCAATCTATCAGTACTGAGGTCCATACTAGGAACACTCTTCGATATGTCAGTGCATAAATACAGAATGATTACAGAAGTTGATATGTGTGCTCATACAATTGTTCACAAAAGTCTGGCTGCCCCTGGTCAGATTACGTCTTGCTGATTTTTTATTTTTTTTTGTAAAAATAACTACAAGTCCTCTCTAGAGATGCACAGTTTCCTGCACAATTAATGTTTATGTGCTGAATTTAACATATTGGGGCAGAAAAAACTTGCAGCTTATGCAAAAGTTTTACATTTTTATTTTAAATTTGAGTGTTTTTTTTCCCAATATGTTAAACTTAGCAAACAGAGACTAAAAATTGCAGAGGTCATATTTAAGTTTGTTCCCTGTAGATGACCAGAGGTGTTCAAACATTTGCATTTGACTGCAGGTTTGTGTATATCAAGCAATTTACACTGGCTTCAAATATAGCTTAGCCAGTCAGTTTTTAGATCTGGAAGTTTCTGCTGTATAACTGATATTTTGATGGCACGTATCCTTGATTGTAGGCTTGCTTGTTAGCAATTAATCACTGACTAATGACAGTCAGTGAAGTTTGCTTCTTTAGTTTTGCAGTAGTTACAAGGCTAATGCAGCTAACAAATAATGGAAGCTTATACTCCAAAAATTAGCATTCAGCAAACTGTATACCTAAATCAACACAGACTATCTTATGAAGTTTGCTGAGACTGTATGACATAAAATTCACACCTATGGCCTTATGCCAGTTTTATAGTCAATAGAACATCAGTCAGTCTGGTATGATGCTAATTGGCATAAATCAGCCTCCACTACCTCCTAGCTACATTAGCCTCAAAGTTTCAGTGATAAACTAAAGGAGTTAACTATTCCTTTGAACTAATCCTTTAAAGTAAACATAAATCAGAGATCATAACACATTTTTCTTCCATAAAGTGTTAGAGAGGGTCTCTGAGTTATCTGAGTATTTTCACTCAATGACATGTGAGAGCAGCAGGAGGGCAAGGTGAAACATATGATCTGTGACGTAGCCAAAAATCAGAAGACGTTTTAGAGGCAGGTCGATAACACTTTACTTGAACCATGCTACATAACACTGAAATAACTTTGTAGGAGTAACAGGAATAGCTCTTTCCTGGTTCAGATCTTACCTAACTGATTTTATCAGTTTGTGAATGTAAACGGCAAATCCTCTGTTCATACATAAGTAAGGCATGGTGTTCCACAAGGCTGTTTTAGGACCTTTATTATTCACATTATACATGCTACCATTGGGTACCATTATCAGTAAACACAGCTTCAACTTCCACTGCTACGCTGATGATATACAATTGTATATATCGACCAAATCAGATTATAAACTTTAATTTAATAATACTGAGGACTGTGTAAAAGACATAAAAAAGTGGATGTTGGGTAATTTTCTACTACTCCTGACAGCATATGAAATGGGTGCCCAATCCCCGCCCCCCTGGAGAGTTCAGATCCAACACCCTTGCCGCTTATATTTAGATGCCCCTGAAGGCCTCCATTACCTGGATCAGGTGTGTTAGATTAGAGTTGTAGCTAAACTCTGCATGGTGGTAGATCTCTAGGACCAGGACTAGAGCTTTTAGCATGTTTATGTCAATGTTACGTAGCAGGGTTTAAGTAAAGTGTTACCAGCGAGTCATTGCATTACATTTTATTACATTTTGATAGAAGATTATGGGAAACATGAACTTTGTCTTTTAAATGATTTGATGAATCATGCTTAGTATGTGTAAGTCCGTAAATGTACAAGGTAAAAAATATCAATTTTGCTTTCAGGTTAGCTTCAAGTAGGCAATTGTTGGCAGGTAAGTTCAGGTTGATGTGGGCAGCAGTACCTGTTCTCCTCAGGTGCGTAGGGTGTTAGATCTTGCCAGGATCCACTGCTGAGCTGGTTCTGCTGGGTGTGGGTCTGTGAGCAGTGAAGGGTCAGTGGGGACACGTAGCTGTGAGAGGGCCAGAGGAGGTTGGGGCTGAGAGATTGCCTCACTGAGGGGCAGTCGGAGAGGGATGTGCTGCTATAGCCCAGCAGACTGGGACTGTAAAAAGGCAAGGTGGTGAAGTCGTGGCTGAGATCCGTGTAGGGCGAGGGAATGCAGATGGGGTGACCTTCCATGGGCAGGGCGGGGGAAGAGGAGGAGTTAAAGATAGGGGAGAGCACTCGGCCCCCTGCTTTGCTGGAGTCCACCTGCTGCAGCAAGGGGGTGTCTCCCTCCGGAGATTCAGACATAGCAAAAGCATTCAGGCCAGGTGTAGGACAGTCACATCATCAATGTGGGACATCAGGAGCAGAGAGACCAGGAAAATGAATCAGCAATCTGAAATGTGGGGCTTCAGGGGCTGTCGGACTGAATGGAGGACTACTGCATCTTCATCAGGGCACCTTTTAATATACACTGAAAGAATAAAAAGAGGATAAGTGAAAGATAGATATAGTTGAATGAAAATGTTCATGTTTTGTTGATTTTCTACATGAAGTTAACAGATCCTCTGCAGAGAACACACTTCTACACATTTGAATTCATAATTACTGTTTATTTGCTGAATTTACCATACTGGGTAAAACACATAATTTGTGGCCTGTGCAAAAGATACAGCACACTTAATATTTTCTATTTTCTTTTTGTGTTAAACTCAGCAAATAAACAGAAATTGTACACTAACACTTGCAGAAAAATACCATATTTAAGTTTGTCCTGTAGAGGATGTGTTAACTTATTTTCACTTAGAAAATCAACAAAACATGTCATTTGACCAGGGTGTTCAAACTTTTGTATACAACTGTATATAGCCAACAACAAAACAAGAAAAACCGGTGAACATACTCTAATTAATAATAATAATTATATAATTTCTTTAGTTCTTCTTCTTCTGGTTCTTCAGAGCAGGATACTGTTTCAATATCCAAATTTAACACTACCGATACCCTGAGTTTGATATCAATACTGGAAAAATTTTTTAATACTAAAAATATTTCATTAAACATCATAAATTTCAACAGACTGCAATAAAAAACCAGACATGCACAGTGCAGAATTAAATTAAGTGTTGATGTTAATAGATTACTTTCATAGTTTATACAACCAATCAGAAACCTAGACTTTGGAACACGCATGCTTATTTGTTCACTGATGCTGATAAAGGTATGAAACTTGATAGTAAATGACAGAATTTGATCTCTGATCAATACTTGGTAGTGCTGAAGCAATTTGGTCGATATCAGCAGGTCTACACTATATGGACAAAATATAATACTGTTTTACTGGTTTACATCTGGATTATTTTGACCAAAATTTGTCAGATAATGCCTTGATTCTTCAAAACACAGACAGAACACTCACAGTGAAAAAACAACGCATTCAGTATTTTAATATTACAGTAGGTATGAAAAACAATGCATCCCTGGGTTAATAATTGTTCAAAGTCTGTTCTTAAAGTAGACTCACTGGGTGACAAGCCCAGACAACAAACAACCCAAGTATGAAAAAACTATACAACAAGACCTAACAGAGCCAGAGAGGGGCACCAAACAAGATCATCCTATATTTACACAACTAATGAATCCATCTTGTGCTGCGTAGACACTATTTAACACTTTATGTGTGGCAGTAATGAATGTTATTTCTTGTTAGACTTTCACAAAGTACAAATTTCTTCTACATACAAAAAGGTATGAACTGTTTCACATCAGTAATGAGAACGGCTGTACGATTGTGTAAATCTATTCCGCAAGACCACAATAAAATAACACTGAAAAGTACCAGGCACTGAACTTTTCGCTGACTGTTGGCAGTTGTAAGTACAGGAACCGTTAATCTAAGCTTAAGTCTCAAGAGCTTCATTCTACCTCTTAGGAAAATTTCTCTCTGAAATTTCCTTCTGTGTGCACTACTTCTGTTGTTGCACTCTGCCAATAAAACAAAATTAGGTTCTGCTCTAATTATGCTATGCTACTTCACTGAGTTATTTCAAAGTAACAGTAGTACCTAGAAGTAAATAGAGGCAGAAACTACTTTGCAGATCTACTTACCAGCACATCCCTGTTACTAACTGGAGAGAGGATCTACACGATCAACCAAAAGTGAACTCATCGGAGTCTGCCAAGGACTTTTGAACCCTTAACAAAGCTCAGTGAGGTGCCTGGCCGAAAGAGCTCTAGTATTCAGGAGAGGTACACAGAGTTTCATATCCAATATGTCACAGAGGGAGGTTGACACTGAAAGCAATTTCCTGTGAAATGCTTTCAAATGCAACTACACTTGCGAGGCAACTGAGCCTGCACACAGAGCACACAATGAAAAAAATCTCTACAGCACAACCTAAAAGGCATATCTACAGTTGGTCAATGAATCCATCATTACTCTCTCAATCGCTTTCACTGGCCTCTTATCCTGGCCATGGCCACAGACTGATCATCACTGCTGACTGAAAAAGTTTTGGTGCTCTAGTCAAATTATTATAAGTCAAAATAAGTTAACACATCTTCCACAGAGAACACACTTGACGCACAATTGCTGTTTTCTCTGAATGTAATATATTGGGGGAAAAAATAACGTTTGTTCCCCGAAGAAGACTTTTTTAAACTTATCTTCACTTAGAAAATCTATAATTTTCAGACTGTTGCATACGACTGTAAATTGGTTGATCACTGTGATATTCCTCCATTAAAACTTATTCCTCATAAATGATGCTACTGCTGAGTACATCTGCTGCACAAATGTATTCAGCTGTGGCATAATTTACCCCCCACTCTCAGAAATAAAGGTAGAAAACTGTCACTGGGGCAGTACCCCTCTTGTCACTGGGGTGGTACCCTCAAGAGTACATCTCAGTACCTTTAGTCAGGGAACATAATTGTACAATAATCCATTGAAATTATATTCTCTAAGTTGTATTGACTCCACACACCCCGTCTCGTCTCCAGGCTTTTTATTTTATTGTGCTGTTTTAAAACATTAGGTTATGAAGTACAAATATGTACTTTTCAAAAAAAAACTTATTTAAGGTTCACAATTAGACCTTAATACCACTGTTGTACCTTTGAGGGCACATTTACATTGTTTGTACCTTGATGAATGAAAAATGTACCTGCACAGAACCTTTATGTTTTTTTTTATATTGAAAGTCCCCTAAAGTTGACACTTATAATAAAAACTAAAATAATAAAGTATTTTTTACTACCTAAAAATATTATTTTAGGGAAGATAAACAGCTTAGATAGACTGAGACGAGATCCACTTGAATTAGCCTTACAGAGAAATGTAATATTTATTTGTATAGGGTAAGTTCATACATACATACATCATCTAAACCACTTATCCTTCTGGGTTGCGGTGAGTTTGAAATATCAGTCAAATCTAAACATCTGTTGGATGTCAATATATGTTTTTAAGCAATTATCTGGCAATAATTATATGACTCTGGTATCACTGGAAACCCCTAGTATTAACCCCTTAAACTGAAGGCTTAGTATTCATAAATTGAGCTTCAAGCTAATTATCTAGTAACTACTATGAATTATGAATTAGTCAGTACTACTATGTAAGGTGTGGGAGTGAAAAAATGTAAGTCTGAACCCTCTGAAGGTTCTGTAGAGTTTAAAGGGTTAAAATCAGTCTATTTTCTTCATAACTTTGTCATTTTCATGTACTAACTGAAAGAGGAAGTTAAATGGTTATAGAAAGAAGAGAAGGTTAGTTTCAGATAGAGGAAACTCCTGGCCAGTGGTGCATACCAGAAACAAAAGCCCAAGGCCACGGTGCTATCCCCCACTCCAGCTTCCCTCACTCCCTCTCCTCTGCAGCGGAAAAAGGATAAGGGAGAGGCAGAGAGGGAAACCATTCCCTCAAAAGGAGGAGTGGGAACCAGACCTCCAGCACTTCCACCCCAATGAGAAAGGTGTGTCACATTCCCAAAAAAAAAACCTTACACCCAGTATAGCTCAGCACTGTCTGAAACAAGTGCCTGAAATGTGTAAGCATTAACAATACTAATAAGGTTATAAAAATGCATCAGTGCATCGATCTGAAGGTTTTGTGATGCACTCAATATTTTCCTAAAGAACTGTAATAGAACAGAATCATTGTGAGGACAGAGAGTTTCACCTCAAAAAATGAGTTACAAATGAAGTACAACTGCAAAAGCAGGACAAAATACAGAGCACTTAGTGTCACGCATTCCATTCACATTTCCCTGATTGCTCAGTATTACAGGATAACTACGGAGTTCAATCAGTACTGTCTTCTGATTGTAAGTGATAACTGGAGAGAGTTGTTATTAACCCGTTAAAATCCTGAGCTTATTACATACTAAGGCTTACAATTCAGTAACTACAGGGTCTTCAATGTAAAACTGACTGAGCTATTCTTAGATTATAAAAAAGTGTAATGGAACATTGGGCCATTTAAGAGGTTAAGGTAAAAGGTGCCAAAATATGACTTTTCAGGCATTTTTTGGAACAAAATAAGGGCTTTTTTGTTTGCAAATCATTGCCGAGACACACTTCCCAAAACCAGAGAGATCTCAGCTTAGTCATCTTCAGCTCAGACAGTGATAGCAAGCACTGTGCCTACAGCCTGTCAGCAACTTGCACAACTGGCACATTACACTGGCAATGGGAAAGTGAGGGAAAAGGCAAATACTGCCATATAATAAGTAAAATGAAAGAACATGGGAATTACACTAAAAACAATAAGATGTCCAATAAGAAAATAATATCCACAAGAAAATAAATCAATCCCCAATCACCCTATCATTAGTTACATACACTGGGACAATGTGTAAACCACATTATAATAAAATAGTTTCTTATGGATTAGCCAATATTCATCATTTGACAAATGATGCACCACAAAAACAAATCAGCACAAAGCAATCGACCTACGGGCTATTTTTGTGACAGGACACCCCCACGTATCAAGTAACTAGCGTTCCATGGCAAAGGGTATCTGTATGATGTCCAAAGAACAGTAATAAATCAAGAGGTTTTAGGGCAATGTGGACACTATGGCTGACAGTCTTTAATTTGCACCATCACAGTCTCCTTTCAGACTGTTATAAAGGTGGTTGTAAATAATACGGTACTTTTAGCATAAAGCACATTTGGTCCAAAGGTTTATAGCTAATCTGTCTGCATCACAATTCTCAATTACTGTGTGCTCTGCAGGCAACAGTTAGACTTCAGCAATGAATCTGCCTGGCACTTTACCTTTTGGGTGTTTAACTATGTGTCCTCTTTGTGAGCAACTAACACCAGCCCAACATTTAAGCCTATATATTTCCATCATTTTAACATCATCTCGGACGTGCAACAGCAAGGTTTTCTCTGAAGACTACAGACTGAGGTTGAGTTAAAAAGTAAAATCAAAATCAGTTAGTGGGGAAAAAGAGGGCATTCCAGGTAAACCTGACACTTTATCTGTACACACATACATACTGATTTGATCTCCACAATATGCCACAGTGAGGCAGGACTGTTGTAATGCAGCTATAAAAATGTTAAAATGAGGACAATTACCTAATCTTTTATTTTTATTTAGTTTATGACATCATGTAAACTAAATACAAGGAAGTACAAGATAATACACGTGCATACATTTCAGTGTTGACTTTTTTTAATAATAAATAGCAAAAATGTTTTGGTGGTTACATATCTTGGTCTTCTTGATGGTTTTGGTACAATGGTACAGCAGTCTTCATTCATTTCGGGAATCCTGTTTTTATGATAGTCTTAATTGACATCATGTCAGAGCATGAAAGGTTAGCACGGCAGCCTTCACTGAGAGCAGTAAGGCGCTCAGAACAATAACTAAAAAAAACTCATGGTATCATAATGTGCTACGTTAGTGAGACCTCGTGAAACCAGAGTTACTTTGTGTACCTATAAAAACACATGGTGCTAAATGTTTGACTAAAATGCAGAGACGATATTTCAGTGTGCACGATAACAATATCACGCGTGTTAAGTATCGCGATAGCCTATTAATGAACATCGACACACGTCTACTGGACTCTAACATAACCTGTTATAAAACAATCAACAAACAGATGTCAGCCATGTCCACAACTCTAACTTGGACAAATACAGACAAACTTCTAAACGAGCATAGCAACACCATCTGCCTACCTGTTGCGTCGGATTCAGTGACATTAACAGTTCTTCACAGTGACACGGGGAAAGACTTTGTCACCCAAACTGACTTCACTGCGTCTCTCCCACCGCGGATATGCAGCTGCTCTGCGTGTCAGCGCCCTTCGATACACAGAGTGACTGTCTAACAGAAAAACAACGCGAGGAAAGCCAGTCTGCCTTAAAGTCTATCTGTTCCCAAGTGTCTGGGCTTTTGTACTAAAGCTCAGCACTGCATACTGACTGACGGACTGACTGACTCACCGTGTGTCTCTCTTCCTCTCGCTTTCTCTCTGCTCACATTAGCGCTCCTACTTATCCTGCACCGCGCCACGTCATTAACCCCGCCCACCAGAGGCACCTCCGACCTTTCCCGCCAAACCATCACCAGTCGAGGCAGATGAGAGAGATAGAGAGAGAGAGAGGGCTGAGTAGCTGAAGAGGCTGAATTACACTGAGGTCATCTTTACTGGCTAAGTCACTGACTGTGACCAGCTAGCCGGACAGAAAGAAAGAGTAAGACAGTAATTTAGCCCTTTAGACGTCCAAAAGTAGAAACACCCAGACACAAGAAGAACACTAATACTATAACACTCATTCACAATAGACACTAATAGAAACTGCAGCACTAATGCTAATGCTAAGAGCTAATACACTGACAAAAATAACACATTGAACTTACTTGATTTAAGTGTATGCATCATTTACACATTAACAAAAGATATCACATCGGGTTTCCACTGAATTTTGCTTACTTTTGGCAACAATTATGTTCACGTGATTTACTTTGTTCATGTGGAAACAATGTACACTTTTCAGTCAAGTAAGCTAAAGGGATTTTTCACAATTACTGCACGATTCAATCATGTAAGCAACAGGCAGCATATTCATAGGTATTAAACGCTTCAGAGATTTGATTCCTCTCACCACCACTGTGAACAATTCTGACTCGGTTTCTCTTTCACATCAAACTACTCCAAAAGTTTACATGTCAGTCACTGAATTATGTAGAAAATTCAATGGAATTTACCTTTAAATGCAGCACAGTGACTCAACATTACTAATTATGATATAAATACTAAATGTTGAAAACTAATTCTAAGTGGCAGTGATGACACTAATATTTATACTAAACAGCAATGCTGAACACTGATATTAATACTAAACAGTAATACTGACCACTTACATTAATACTTAACTGCTAAACAGACCATTAAAATTAGTACTGCACACTAATGGTAAAGAATACTACTAATACTAAATAGCAACACTACTGCCACTAATACTGAGGAGCAATACTGACCACTAGCATTAGCACCAAATGGCAATACTGACCACTGACACTAATTTTGAACACCAATATTGAACACTTATGCAGTAATACTAAACACTAATACTGACAACTAATACTGACCACTAATATTAAACACCAGTACTAAACTCTAATATAAATACTAGCCACCAATACTGAACACAAATTGGAAACACCAATATTAGTGAACACTAATATAAATATATATACGGATATGTTAATATACAAATGTAATAATACTTAACACCAAAACTGAGCATGAATAAATATATTAATCGTAAACACCAACACTGAACTGTAATATTAATACTAAACACCAATATTGAACACTAATACTGAACAGCATTACTGACCACTAATAATAATACTAAACACCAGTATGGAATACTACATTTTAAACAGCAATACTGACCACTAATATTAAAACCTAATAACACAAATACTAAACATTAATACAAATAATACTAAACAGCAATACTGACCACTAATAATAATAATAATAATAATAAACACCATATAATAAACGTAATGAGGAATGAGCAAGCAAGCCAATTTGTAATTAAAAAGCGATATGTATATATATATATATATATATAGTATATTGTATATTGTAAGATATATTGTGTATAGGGGCAGAATTACCTTGGAATATGAGAACATCACAACAGAATACTGAGCACCGCACTGATGTCTTCTGCTTACTGGAAACTTTACTTACAGTTAAAGCTCATAAAGTGAACAAAATTTAATTCATTGATCCAGATTAATGCAAGTTTTTCAAGTCCTTGGTGCTCTAAGTCTTTGGACCTGTTTGGTAGTTTGTTGTTTTTTTGTTTTGTTTTGTTTTTTTATAGCGGTGCCAAACTAGAAATTGCTTTGCTATTCTGAAGCCAAGAACAAAGACAAAAAGACACTCAAGAGTGCAAATGGAGGATAAACAGCTAAATTAACCAAAGGAGCAAGGTGTTGGCTTCTCCAAAGCCTTAGTTCTAAGCACCTTGGGGCTGATTTGAGGAGGTGAATGATTGCAAATTGTGCCTCTCTTGTCGGCTAAAGATGCGCTGTAATGGCGCAGTAAATGTGGCTGGGCAGAGTGTGCACTGCAGGAGAGCTGAGCTCAACACAGCTGCAGAGATGAGCTGCTTGGTGTCTCTCAGCCTGTCTCTCTACTGTTGCATTGAAAATGTCCAATAAGTAGGCCCCTGCCTGCTGGGATGATTACTCTCGTTACCTGTATATCTCCCAAGGCTTGGGCTTTTAGAGCTCAGCAAATACGCCACTGGTGATTACCAGCAGTTCTTAACCACAGAGGCCGTGCTCCTGGATGTTATGTATCAGCTAAGGTGTAATCACTGCAGAGGCTTCTGGCCAATAAGAAAACTGAGACATATCTGACACAGTGGAGATTACAGCCAGAACTGGACATCAAAGGTCTGAGTCACAGAACGACTGTCAAAAAAGAATTCAGCGCTAATTCAAAAACAGTAACATTTTATTATTGCAGTCTTCATGGTGCAGATTAAGTAAAACAGTAGCTGTTCTACAACAATGTAAGCTTTGATTATCTGTTTGTGTTGAAAATGCTGGGCCTGAGCATGGCTGTCATCACTGCCTGTTTTTGGAGCTTTGCAAAGAAAAGAAAAGCAAACTTTAGCATTCCCTCGAGTCAGTTCCAAACCTCAAGTGGCAAAAGAACATCCCTCAGTAATGGAAGTACAGTTAGCTCTTTCAGAAAATGAGCCACTGGTCCACATAAGACAACACAAGTAACTTCTCACCCAGAGTAATAGAAACCACTGCTTGAATGGTTTAGGTGCAAGTCACCTAACTGACACGGCAGTGCACTTCACAGACCCATAAGTTTGAGGAAACCACATTATATACCATTGTTTGCAAAGCTTTGGACACACTACTAGGTCAGTGCCTAGTAACAAACCTTTTGGCAGATATCATAACTTGAAAAGGTTTTTTGAGTCTTGTCTTGTTTTGGGAATTTTCAAGTCAGGGACTGGAAGGGCTATTCCAAAAAGCCCCAAAAGCTTCAGCTTGCAGTAGTGAGTAGTAGTTCACAGTGAATTTTGAGGTACGTTTTAGATTATTGTCCTTGCAGAAGGCAGCCTCTTTTCAGCTTCTGTTTCTTGATTGACTGTGTCACATTTGCTTTCAAAATTTGCTAGTATTTAGTGGAATTCACCCACATGCTTGACTGTTGGCAAGGTGTTCTGTTCATCAAATGCTGCTTGTTTTTTTCTCCAAACATACCTGTGGTGACCATGGTGACCAGTTTTACTTTGCCAGTCAGCATCACTTGTTTCCAAAATGCCTCTGGCTTATCTAAATGTTGTTTTAGCTCAAGGTGGTTTGATATCTATTTATAGCCTTACCTGTTTAGCGCAACTCATGGTTGTTGAGTGTTAGCGGAAGGTGTGAAGAGTCAGAGAATTCATTACATGCTCTCGTATTGTCATCAGCTGACAATTTCTACTAACATTTATTGACCTGCCTAGCCAGTTTCAGTGAGGCACTTAAGGCCTAGCGAGTCAAGTAATTTCTGATGTTACACCTGAACAGGTCTCTAAACCTTTGCACATGCCACTGTTTTATTTATTTATTTTTTTATATAAAAAAAAAATCAAGTATCAACAAGAATGAAATATCTATGCATAAACATATGCAGAAATTGTTATTTATTGAAATTGTGGGTTTTTTTTCCCAAAATTATGTAAATTAGCCAAGGGTGCCAAAACTTTTACATACAGCTGTACATAGTACTACATTATAGGACAATAACATTTTGCCATGAAAAGCAAAGTTTTCAAAGATTTTGAATGTGCCAAGGTCAATTAATTCATTGTTTTGCTACCTAATTTTAAAAATGGCACAATACCACTTAGTCTTGATACTAATAGTAAAACCGTGAGTACTAATATGGGTTTGGATTTTTTTCTTTGGAAGCTTTAGAATCAGCTGTTTTTACACTTCAGTGCTTTTAGCTATGCATTTTCTAATACATCTTGTCACATAGCAGAGGTTTGTGCAATAGCTTAAACTTGTGTAGGAGTGAAAGTAGTGTTGCTTCAGTATTATTCAAATAATAACTCAAGACAAAGTATCTTTTCAAACAAAACACCAAAGAAAACATGTAAAAAACTACTTAAGTAATGAGTAACTTATACAACTGCAGCAGAGTATCTTGGTACACTCAGCAGAAGAACTGACTGTCTGTTAGGTACTACTTTTCGCCCTGATGTGCTGTTTGTCTAAAATAAATGATGAACCTCAAAAATAAGGAGTGTGCAAAGCAAAACAGAGGCTGTATATTAATGTATAAAATGTAAAGTAAGTAGAACTACATTCTTTTTCTCTCAAATAAACTTGAGTATTAGTAGAAGTATTATTATTCAAGTAAATGTGACTTACTAACTAGTAAACTAACTAATAAATGTAACCCAGTGGCCAAAAAACTGCCAAGCGCTTCCCTACATAGCAGGGCAACGCACGTGCCAAAACAACCTCCTAACCACAACAACTTCCCTTTCTCACTTCTACAAAGCTGCCTGCTGGCCTGCTGGGTAAACATGGATGATAATATAAATTTAGACAAGTAATTATTCTCAACACAATTATTGCAGTAACCAATAGTATTGTCATTCAAATTCAGTTATGAAGTGCAACGTGTGCATTACAGGACTTTACCCTATAGCTTGCTGATGGTAAGATAATTACAATGTAATTAACAAACTGGGCTAACTTCTAGTATTACTTAATAGTTATAATGATAGCTATATTCTGGACAGACAGCACATTTCAGTTACTGTTGAGCTCATGGTCATGTTGTGACACTGGTGCTACGCTCTTATAAAAGGTTCCTTGAACCTTTGATTCTTGGCTGGAATGTATGATTATTGGAAAAAATATAACTTTTACAAGGACAGTTGCTTCACACAAGCACATCTCAATCACAAAAAAATGGTTCTTTAAAGAAACATCCATAGAATCAAGGGAATCCAGGGAATCAAAACTGGCTTACATTTACAGCATTTATCCAGAGCGACTTACAGAAGTGCTTTGTATGTGTCCCTAGCTAGTTCTCGTAGCTGACAGTGTTGAAGGTTGCAGAGAAGTCAAGAAGAATCAGGACCAATGACAGCATGGCTGATCTGCTGGATTGGTTCATGAAGCTGGTTCTAGGTGAGAAAAAACTGATTATAAACAGCACATTCAATGATATTTGAGAGAAAATAGATGAGAGATACTGATTCTGTTATGGCATCACTCCACAGAAAACATTTGGCATCTTTATTTTTTAAGAATGTCCTGCTCAAGAGCTTTGGCTTCATTGGGAGACCTCCTGCCAATGCCCTTTCTTGTTTTTGTTTATGATGATGAGTTTGTCCTATTCTGCTTTTTTACTGGTGAACACTTCTTCTGTGGAAGGCCCTTACTTCTTCTTTTTCACTGCAAGCCGTTTCCGTCTCAGGGGGTACGTACTTGTGGCTTGAGGATAGTGGGTGACGGGTTGGGGGATAAGGGGCTGAAGGAGCAGACCAGGTCTAAGAGGTGCTGTTGAAGATACCTACACAAGCTCTCTGGCATGTCTGCAGCCACGATTAATACTGTAGCGTGTTCAAAAAATGTTTTTGACATGTTAGTTTGGGTTATTGTTCTTCAGCATTTATTTACAGGGTTATTCTGAAAAGGACTCTTATTGTGAGAGGTGAGGCTAGTTTTCCCCGAAGGGAAATATATGTAAACCTGAAAGAATTGGGAGTCAGTCAAGAGCTGAAGAGCTGAAAGTCAGACGTGAGCTGAGAGTCAGTGAAGAGCTGAAGAGCTGAGAGTCAGTGAAGAGCTGAAGAGCTGAGAGTCAGACTTGAGCTGGGGCTTAGAAAGAGCTGTTAGAGAAAACTGAGCTTATGTATGGCGTAGCTGTAGCCAACAAAAGCTGGTTAATAGAGCATCCCGACTTGTGTTACTTTTAAGAGCGATGAAAGCTACAATACTATTACACCTTTTATTTATGGATTAATATGTCAGCAGCTGTTCGGCAACACTGATCACAACAGATATATTTGATTAATGAGGAAAAATCTTTGTTTGTGCATGTGAGGAATAATGTACTAATAATGATCTAATACTGTTAAGAACACAAGTATGCTAACAAATGTTCCAGGTGTGAATAAGAATTAGCGCAGTTAAAAGGGTAAATGAATGTTCAACGTGTGACTAAAGAAGCCACGTTACAACAGACAGGCACTAGGAAAACAAAATACATGTCCTTAAAGGGGACTTCTTTTTTTTCCAAATAAAAATGAAAATAAAACTTCATTCAAAGTGGTCTGATGGGAAAGTAGATTGCAAGAGACACTTATGACTCATGACTTATGATTTCTTTACAGTGCAGTGGTGGTGATAGGAACCAGGGGTTGTGATGTCTACAACCCAAATATAGCCATTTTATTTACTATTCAAAGCAACCAGTATACCTACACATGTCTTTATATTATTTATATGTAATATTAATAATGTCAAAACTGTGGTATATCTGGAAAATAAGTTTTCTTTGGGTACTACTGCAGCTTTTAGAGTAATTACACTCTTCAGATGTCTGGTGTGAACAAATTCTGACAGTATGTTTCTCTTGAACTTATCATTCTATTTACTCTAAATGTTCAGTTTCTTATCTGATTGTTCATTTATATTCATCCTTTTTAACCCAAGATTTGGCAATACAAATGTTTTACTGTTTCTTGTATGACATAAAGCAGGACAGCCCCATCCTGGTCTTGGAGATCTACCACCCTGCAGAGTTTAGATCCAACCCTAGTCTAAAACACTTGATTCAGGCAATCAAGGCCTTCAGGGGCACCAGATATTATAGCCAGGTGTGTTTGATCTGAACTCTCCAGGGTGGTAGATCTGCAGGACCAAGATTGGGCACCACTGCCATAAAGCAACCTGAAACAAACTGGATTGAATATATATACAGAGAAAGAGAGAACGTGAGAGACAGAAACCTTTGGGGCCTCTGCATAGGTGCAGCATCAGCAGCTCAGCCATATATGTATAATAAAAGTCCTGGCAAACTGGTGGATTACACTATCCTCCATCTTAAGACTAAGCTCTGGACGTAAGGCTGGGAAGTTGTGGCTTCAGAGAAAGGGAGAGAGAGAGAGCATGAATAAAATAAGATGAAGAGGAGACAGAAAACGAACGAGATAGAGTTGGTTCGCAGAGCAGATCCAGGCTCCTCTGAGGACGGCTAGTTTCCAGTAAGACAGCAGGATTTATTGTTGTGTCATGCTTTGCATTCCGTGCTGGTACACTCTGTGACGTGGGAGTGGAGTTCTCATTGCAAAAGCAATTAAAAACATCCATCCTTATAAATAAATAAATAAATGTGGTACAATACAATGCATGCTACAGTTTTTAAGAGTCAGCCCTCCTGCTTCTCATTAGCGTCCATCATTTAGTCTAGATATGACAAACATGCAGCAAATCCTTTTATAATCAGTGTCTTCGAGATGAACTTAGGTCATGGTCAAGGCTGGTGCAATAGACAGGCCTTGGCATGGTCTGTGGATGATAGTCACCTAAATGCATATTCTGTTCTCTCAGCTTGTAAACAACTCTCTTTCCCATCTGGGCTGGATAATTAGATGTTCTGTAATGAACATCTTTATGTTTCCACTGTAATGTGTCCTTTGAAAATAAATAATTGGCAATTTATGAAGATATCAAACAACCAGAAGAACCGATGCTATGTAACAGGCTTAAAAAGAGTGATTAAAATAATATAGATGTGAAATGTGTGACATGTAATTTAGTAGTTAAAAACACATATGATGAATGTGTTTCTCAAGATTCACCTCAGGGTGAATCTTGAGAAATGTCCTCCTGACTGTTTTCAAAATTCAGAGCTGACGTTGCTATGGGAATATGGGAAGATGACCAAAAGCATGTTCTACTTGTGTCTCTTTAACCCCGTAGGGCCCAAAGTTTTATTACACACTTCTATAACCTAAGAATAGCTCAACCAGTTTGCATTGAAATCCCTGTAGTTACTGAATAATAAGCCTTAGACTGTAATAAGCCTAGAATTTTAAGGGGTTAACTACATAAGTCCATTTTACCCCATTTTAGTTTGTGCCCCACTCTCCCCTACTACGTTTTTTTTCTGGATGTTTATTCCTTAATTAGCACACATGTCAATATGTTGCATGTCAATTTCTAATTATGCTGCTTTCCATTGTAACATGTATCTACAGATTAATATCTCAATGCTTGGTATCTCTTGGCTTTATTGTCAATTAGACTCGATAAACATTATCTGCCAATAAAGCCAGCAATATTATAGCAACAGATCAGATGATATTACTAAAAAAATTACTACTGAGGAGCACAGTTTCTCCCAAAGAACATTATAAAGGAACCAATAAAAAAATACTGCACTAGTTTTAAAGTATCCATGAAGAACCTTTGATCCAGCCTGACGACAGCGAGTGCAGATGTGTGCCAGGCAGGAAATTCAGTGAAAAGGAACAGTAGTAAATTGTTTTGTGGGTTTTTTGTGCATTGCACTGCAGCTTGACAGATTAAGTGCTTGTAAAAAGGTTTACTGGTGGCCAAGTCTGAGGCCTTTGAAGCGCTCTGTCAGCTGATGTTCAGGCTCCGTCACCCCACACAGATATGCTCAAGCTGTACACTGCAAAAGATTTTAACAGCAGATTTACTCATCACTGCAGTCGCAGTGTCCCCTGGAACTGACCTTTCCATGCCCCACCCACAAATGTGTTTTTCATAGCAACTGTTGTTTTACAAAACATCGGTATAATGTGCATTCAAGCTAATGAGAATTGTAGTTGTCACAATGCACTAATCATTTTAAATGATATTTATTTTGTATGCAGGTGAAAGGTTATGCTGTTAGGATCATAGACTGTATATAAGAATATACATATATACTTACTATACTATACTGTGTATAATAGTATACATACATACTTATATGCTATATGGTACTGTATATGAGTATACATGTAGGCTTATATACAATACTGTATATAAGAGTGTATGTATATACTTACATACTATATTATACTGTATATAAGAGTATACATCTATACTTATATACAATACTGTATTTTAGAGTGTACATATATACTTATATACTACATTATACAGGTGTATTAACATCAACGTATATACTTACATACTAAACTGTATATAAGAGTGTACGTATATACTTACTATATACTTTACTGTATATAGGAGTGTATGTATATGCTTAAATACTATACCGTGTATAAGAATATACAAATATACTTATATACTCTATTATTCTGTATATAAGAGTGTACATATATTCTTACATACTATATTATACTGTACATAAGAGTATACATCCATGCTTATATATAATACTGTATTTTAGAGTATACATATATACTTATATACTCTACTGTATATGAGTGTACATGTCTGCTTACATACTATACTGTATATGAGTGTACATATATACTAATATACTATATTTTACTGTATATAAGAGTATATAGGTATGCTATATTATACTATACTATACTATACTATTCTACACTATACTATACTGTGTACGACTTGCCCAACCTTGCAACAGTTGCTACAAATAGTGCATTTGTGGGCGGAGCTTGGATGGGTAAATTATAAGCACCCTTGGTTAAAGAGAGCATTGTCTTTGTTATTTATGAGCTTTATTTTGCAGTGAAAATATGAATATGTATAGACAGCCATAAGAAGTTATAAACATACGATACATGATAATACCAAATGATAAAACTGTTTACCTTCTGATTCTTGCAAGAACTGCTCAACATGTCAAAGGACATCTTAGGCTTAATTAATTAACTGAGTAATTAATAAATAAATAATCAAGAAAGTCTGGCAGTATTGAATAGCAGAACACCTAGGAATGTATACAGACTATTTAATATGTTAATAATTGATTAGGTTTATAATAAAAATCTACTTGTTAAGAGGTTGGTGGTGAGCCCAGATTAGACAAATTAGAAAGGCCTTGCTCTGATGTTCTGTACAATTGCGCCCTCTCCTGTTCCCACTGGAAAGGCATGTTTTTCGACTGAACCCCCGGCATCTCGCAGTCAGCTTTACAAAGAAACAAAACCTAACATCTCCAAAATGGTAAACTTTGCAGGAGAAGGAAAAAAATGCAAAGGGTAACTGGAGTTTTTAAATTATGCAAAAAAGTAAAAAATGACAAGAGTGAAGATACAAAGTTTTGAGATCACAGCATTGAATATTGATTCAAATGATGACCCTTTATAGGATTTTAACCTTTAATGGCTAAAAGTGCAAAAAACAGCAGATTTTAAACCCAGTCACTTGGGCTACTTTCTGATCATATGCGTTCAGAATATTACAAAGAGTTCTTCACACAATTTCAAACGCACTCACTGCTGATTTGGCCTCAGAACAGCAGCACAGCCTTGTCTGAACACTCCTACCTGCCCTTTAAGCAGAGTAGTGAAAGGCAAGACATTAATGGCTATATATTGCTTCCAAATATGAGTGTGAAATGAAGGTAGAATGTGTACATGCTCTAACTAAGATGAGCATACTCACCTCTTACTTCATTTAAACACCTCAGTGTCACTGCTGGACTGAGCACAGTCCACCAGCCAAAAATATCTGTCCACATCCATGACCGACTAGAGGATGACCAACACAAACTGTGCAGCAACAGATGAGGTATTGTCTCTTAGTTTAATCTACAAGGTGGACCAAAAAGGTAGTTTATAGTAGATAGTGTCTAATGGAGTGGACAGTGAGTGTTTTAAACTCCAGCAGCACTGTTGTGTCCGTTCCACTCACACCAGCACAACACACACTAACACGCCACCAGCACGTCAATGTCAGTGCAGTGCTGAGAATGATCCACCACCCAAATAATACCTGCTCTGTGGTGGTCTTGCGGGGTCCTGACCTTTGAAGAACAGGGTGAAAGGGGAAACAATTGAAGCTGATAAAATGGATAAAAAAGTATAGATACAGGATACAATTAGATACAATTTCTTGCTACAGTATTTGAATTCAGTAACTGGGGGGGCCAAAAGTATTTGGGCGAGGGGTTAAAAATGAAATGTCAGCTGGCCAGATCAGTCAACCAACCTGAATGCCATTAAGCATGTCCTTGTTAGATTGGCAGGCATGATGCTGGTATAGGTGTGTATATGTACTCAAACTAAAGTTGATGTTCCGCACTATAACCTCATTGTTTCATTTCATATCCAATGTTATGTTTAATTTCAAATTTTGAGTTTTTGTGTCACTGTCCATTTACTCACAGACTGCACTGTCTGTCCCTGTGCAGAGGACAGTTTCTGACTGAACAGAAGAGGGTGCTATTGCCCAACTATTGAACTTGATTGAATGAAGCTAATTAGAGAGCGTAGTTGGAATCTGGCACACATTCCTTCTGAAAGTAACTTTAGAGAACAGAAAGATGTTAGACAACCATGTTTAATATGAAATGAATCTCTCTCTCTCTCTCTCTCTCTCTCACACACACACACACACACGCACACACACAAATAGTTGTACATTTATTTTGCAAAATATTGGATTACACAGTTTTTTTTTTCTTTTATGTTCTTCTCCTGAGGTCCAGTTTTGATATTTGTGTGGGTTTGTCTTCCAAAAACAGTATTTCATTTTCACTTGACCATTTTCCAGCCTCTCTTTATCCCTTAGAATTGCATTGTGTCTTTAAGACTGTAATGCAATCTTCAGAAAGCCGTCAGAGCCAAAACACTCCTTATAACTTCACTGCGAATGGGTGGGGCTAAACTTCTGCAGACTGAATAGGTGAATATGTGTAAGTGCATTGGTTTCCTTGACATCACCAAAACAACAAACTCAAAATGGGCTGTTTTGGAAGCTTAGTCTTCATATATGGACAGAATGGAGTGTGAAGTGAATGTTACTTTTTGGAACATTAACAGTGTTTATATACTACATCAAATCATTTTATTTGAAGAAAAAAAATAAAGACATTTTAAAGAATCTTTAAAGATTGATAGAATAAGAGCATTTTAGAGTGTGTAAAATTAGACCAAAATAACCCCAAATAGAGAAGTTCAGTGAATAACTAACTTTAGTTCCTATGCTGATAAATGTTGGATGTTGTAAGAAGTCCTGTTTTTATAAGTTAGACCAAAACTTTTCCTTAGGCAGTTTTTAAGCTCGTACTTCTACAACAGTACTGAGAATCATTACATTCTCAGAAATAAAAGTACGAAACTGTCACTGGGGCAGTACCCCTCTTGTCACTGGGCTGGTACCCTCAAGGGTATGAACGAGTTGATGAACGAGTGTAGTAGAACGACTCAGTAGTCATTATTTCACAGTTACAGAGTACCAATACTCGTACTTGAGTATGGGGTTAGGCTAGTCTACCCACCTCTGGCATTGGGGAATGACCTCGCCCAATCTCAACATACTCAACGTGAGTGTGATGTCATGCAGCTTGTTGGCGCTGCAGGTGAAATTGATTTAAGAGTGTAGCCTTCAGTGCAGGTGTCCATGACAGCTTCTTAAAGGCAGGTTATACAGCATATGATTTGATGAGATTTACAGTTCTACTGAACTATAAAACTGGCTTAGGGATGTTATGTCTCCAAGCATTTTTCGGTTAAAGATAGGAAAAAACAGCATTCAGCTCGACCTCTTTTTCCCCTCTTACTACAGTAGTACATTCTCTATTTGCTGTAAGCACAACAGATAAGATTTGCATATATACCTACTTGTAAAGAATTTGCACTTGTTAGAACATGAAATTGGTTCATTGGGAAAAAAATGTTAAAAAGCTTAAGGGCTTCCTTCTCTGTGGTATCTAGGTACATGCAGCCAAGCGAACTTGCATCTTGCTTGGCCCCATTGGTTAGGACCTCAGGAGCTCATCAGAAGGCTTAATGTGTCAGGTTTATCACTAGCCAATTAGGAACTAACAGCGGAATCAACCACTTTAATTTTCAATGGGTGGGACCAATTTGGTGAGTCACTCTAGGCATTCTGGAAGTGCTAGATATGCCTTATATATGACTTTGAGTATGAGCGGTAATATAACCAGGTTTCAGTCTGTTAGAAATGCAAAACAGTGGCAGCAGTTCTAGGCCAGGACTATTTACTTGAGGTGTCACTATAAAACTGCAACATACAAGGTTAAACATATGTTAATATGTATGTTACAAGCTACAAAATAAAACATGGACTTTTACAAGCTTCAAATGTCAGTCATGTGAAATGTAAATTTCCATTTGCTTAGCAGTAACATACTACTTGAATCCAAAAGGGGTGCTAGCAGACATTAACATTATTGAAGAGATTTTTTTTCTAGAGATGTTTTGACATTTATGGCCCAAACTGAAGGCCTAGCACTAACAGCTATGGTTCTCCATTGTTATTCAGCAAATACAATGACGGCATTAGACTGTTTAAGTCATCATTATAGAAGTATTTAATAGCTGTTTAGACTCGCTGCGTGTGATGACCTCTCCTTTAGGTTTTCTAAAATGTTCTGTAGGATGGAAGCTGGCACAGCTCCCTGCAGATTTACTCTCCAGCAATCAGTCCCCAGTCAGTGCATGTGGCATTCCATTGTTTGCATTGCAATAACATGTTCAAGGCTGCAGAGAGCAATGAGGGGAAAATGGTGCAGATGCTTGAGGCCCACAACAGCAATCTCTCCTGGTCTATGCCGATGACATCAGCAAGTTTATAATAAAAAACTCTCACAGAGAGAAGACAGGCTGTTTTTATGTCTGACATTAAAAAGATTTCTGGTACAAGTATTGCGTAAGAGACACTTTTTCTCTCCTTTTGCGCTTTTAGCTATGCTAATAGCTAGCGTCAGCAGCATGTTAACCTTTAACACGCCCTCTTGCTCCCCTCGCTAGGCCGTGATTGACGGATGGGGTTGTTAATGATTATTCCAGGTTGCCGTGGAGCACCTTTGTTAGGCGAAAGCGCTCGGTGATCGGAACGTGCCGGAGGATTAAGCCCCGTCAGTTCCTTCAGCACTAATCCCCAAAGTGAAAGGGAGTTCCGCTCCAGAGTAAACTGTCCACCGTGCCCTCTCTCTCTCGCCTTCTTTCATACCCGCTCTCCCTCCCTCTTGCACTTAGGGCGGCATGAGACAACACATCCCACAAGCTGCCTGTGCTTGCGCTTTTCTGGCTGGGTGAGACGCCTCCCTGCTGCCACTCCTCAGTACACAATGGCATCATTCCATTCCATCCACACATTGCACGGCTACCTGGAATTTTGCCGAACTTATCTTTGTTTGCTCCACAAGCGCAACTGGAGATGTTTGTTCATCGAGGATGTGGTCCCCATCCCCCTTGCTTATGATGCACTTCCTTTGGATTGTATATTGATGAGTATACGTTGATGAGTTCTGGCCTGTGGTATTTGAAGTAATGTCTCTGTCTGATCTGTCATCTTTTTGTCCCTCTCAC
The DNA here is from genome assembly GCF_904425465.1 of Colossoma macropomum. Taxonomy (NCBI): domain Eukaryota; kingdom Metazoa; phylum Chordata; class Actinopteri; order Characiformes; family Serrasalmidae; genus Colossoma; species Colossoma macropomum. The sequence goes on along the minus strand of NW_023494795.1, from coordinate 18,859,277 downwards.
TTCCTCCCTCAGTCTCTCTGTCATCCTGGCCCCCTTCTTCCGTCTTCAGCAGGCCCGAACAAAAGACAGGGGTCAATGTTTCTTTGCTTCGAATGAAATAAAGTGCACTTAAAGTTAATGTGAATCGGGAATCATGGCGTATTTTCCCCTTTGTTATGTTAACTAACTAACAACTAATACCAATAACTACAACAAGCTGTCTAAATTATATACATTTATAACTGGCTAATTGTTTCTTGCTGATGATTGGGTGCAGATAACCTTCTCAGCATTCTCAATTTAGGGGTCCGTCTCACAATGCAGTATATCTTGCTTTCCCAATGAAAATTAAGCTTGTTCAAACTAGTTAAGTCTAACCAGTCACAGCAGCACTGCTTTTTTACAATTGTAAATAATTTCTACATATTTAGGTAGTATGATTTCTTTTTCCTTCTTTGGCGACTCCTCCTCATGTTTCACGTGACGGGCTGTTCGTCATAAACATCACTCCTTCACATGTAAACACACGAGGATTAATGCCTTAAAATCCTTATTACACACAAGGCTTATTATTCAGTAACTACAGGGACTTCAAAGCAAACTGGCTGAGATATTCTTAGCTTATCAAAGTGTATAATAAAACTTTGGGCCTGGCCATTTAAGGAGTTAATCACAGCCTGAGTATCTAAACCTGGATTGACAGAGAAAGCTGTTAACCACGGTTATAAAACAAGTTAGCTGCATCTGTGTTTATTAGGTCTTGTGATGCTGAAACTTAGTCAGAATGCCTGCCCAAGTTGAACCTGCTTCGTTAGACTCCAGATAGGCTACTTCTTGCTGTCCAACTATAAGCCAAAACAAATGGCATAACGTTTACACCACAAACACAAAATAAAATTTCAACTTTAAGCTTATTCTACACATCTTCTCTTTTTCTTCGCTCTCTTTTAAACATCGGATAAGTATGTTCTTTTTTGAGACATGTTTTTGCTTATTTCCCTTCATGTGAACGTTGTAGACAGCATAATGGTATGGTAACAACCCAGAAGCTGTTAGGGGGCCCCTGACAGCCACAGGGCCCTGAGCAGCTGATTGTCATTTATTAGGTAAATCCGACATGGTATTTGGGTGAAAAATGGTCTCAGGGAGGATTTCTAAGCAAAACAGAGCAATTTGCTTGATGGTGGGGGTGAAGGGAGTGGGAGGAAACATGATATTATGGGTTCATAATATTTCCCCCTGCTGGTGCGTGATGATGTAATCAAAACATCTTTTACTTGGTATAGTATGAGCATTTAATCGGTGTGGGACATGAACTAACCAGGTAAAATGGTCAATTTTGATTTCACGTTTGGATTTTTACATAGGAAACTATTAACTCATCTTTTGTGCAATATTTTCACATTCAGAGTTGAATGCCAATGTGAGAGTTGCCATCAACCCTTGTAAACAAGGTGCGACATACAAGGGGGTCTCAAAATCAAAATTCTGGGGTGTGCCTAAAAACAAACTTATGATGTTGTGCTTTTCGTTAGCATAAAATAGGCGCTCAAGTATAAATTCAGGGAAAGGTCATTTAGCTGCTTTGCCCACAAACAGAAAACTTCCGGCAACATTGGTCTGCCTCTGGGTGGCTCTGTATTAAACTTCTTCACCCAGGTGGTCTTTCATAGCCTAGCCACTGCAACTATGCTTGGGATACCTCTGAAAAACTTGACGATATGTCGTTGCGTATTTGTAAATCTGAAAAAACTCACCCAGTTACCCAAGAGTTTAGTGTAAAGTATGAACTGCTACTTTTTCTCAAACCAAAAACACAAGAGGAGACATGTAAGATCTCAGTTAAAGTGTGGAAGAGTGTGGTTCTATGGTGGTCCTTTTTCATTGACGGACAGGGTGAGAGGTGGCTAACAAACTATGCCACAACAGGTGGGCTACAGTCAGTAACTGTAATACTGCAACATGCATCCATAAGAAGGTGTTCCTAATAGAATGGCCAATGAGTGTAGGTTCAAGGTTGGGATGCACCTATATGGGACTTGTGGGCGATGCCAATATCTGATGTTTTCTGCTGATACTAATATCCATGCATAAACAATTATAAAATATAGAAATAAGGCCTTAATACACCTGAATTATCATCACATGCTAATTTGTACAGGATTACAAATGCAGTAGCCCACAGTTGCCTAAATGTTCGGCACTTCCGGAGCACAAATATACATAATGAACTATCAGTTTGAAATATCAGTCACATCCGAACATCTCATGCTAGTTTTTAAAACAAATATGATTCCAATGCATTCCTAGCAGAAGGCAACAGAACCTATTAATCAGCAACTCACCGTACACTAAATCAAAAGCTGATGTTTGTAGGCACATAGGATTGACATTGTAAACATCTCATTAAACAGCACCATGAACATCATCCAAACTATCAAAGGCCATTCCGAAAATGAATGACAAACAACCAACCAGCATCTGTATCAGCCATAGCGCTCTTATTTCTATGAAGAATGTGAGGAAAAGTAGCTTTGGTTTCTTTTGAGCAAACGAAGGCTTGCTGCAAGTGTGTGCACGCTTCTTAGAAACCAAAAGTAGGACTTGACTTTGATTAAGGTCGATCCCTCCTTTACAAAGTCATTCCTTTTGGGATTATCAGAGCTGTGGCTTGATTGTATGAAGAATGTCGGACAGGCATGGGCAGGCAGTCTGACCCCTTACTGACTCGTGGGCACACACAGGTGTGGCAGCGTCTAGGAAACCTACCCAAGACTGAACAAAAGATTTGAATGCTGTCCTCGGGGCACAAAAAACAGCCAGTCATCACTCCTAAACCAGCCATGGATGAGCATGCTTTACAATAAGTCTAATTACTTTTGTACACAGTGGGTGACTAACATTCTTTTTTGTAGCTGTTGAAAAAGGTGAATGTGCTGCTTACAGAAGTTACACCCGTTGCACCCATTTCATTATTTATTTATTTATTTATTTATTAATCCGTCCGGCCCTCGTACATGTTGCTTTTACTGGTCTGTAAGATCGCGAACAATACAACAATGGAGAATGCTAGCCACTGACAGACACCCTTGATTTTGAAAGAGATGACGGCAGACGTTTTTTCTGGAACATAGGGCGAAGATTTTGACTATCGCTATGGGAAACGATCAAGCTTGTTGAGCGTTTTTAATACCCCGCTCTTTGTTGACACTTCCCCTTTGGCCACCCCTTGGTCCCTGCACTGGGCACTGTTTGCTTAGAGCGCCACCCTTATCAGAGCTAGCGTAGCGTGCTGGCGGGTGACAGCAGGGGCGCGTACAGTGGAGGCTTAGATAATGGCAGCGCTGTTTTAAATAAAGCACGGGCAGCAGTAAAGTGGGCCCGGAGGAAGGCTGCATTCTGCTCCCAGCACAATGGAGTCATTCTTCAGGCCTGGGGGCAGAATAATATTGCCCTTCTGAAGCGGGTGGCACAGGAAGACAGGGAGCCCCCCGGGGGAGTTATCCGAAACCCCTGGCCTTTATTTATGGCCGCCCGAGCGCCGGCGTACTGTACGCACCCATGGGAGAGCTGGGGAATCAAAAGCTCTGCACAACCAAACGGTCTGACTTTGTACAATAGACCTTGGACGCGCTGCCTTTTTATCATGGCCTTGCGAGTAGGGCTATCCGGACTGGTGGATTGTTGCGCTCTTGGCATCCAGCGACGTTTTCTGTGCTGCTATACCGGGGGAAATTCTTAGGTCGTGTTGGATGGTTGTAGCACTGTTGTTATTTTATGTGCAAATGATTGATTTGTGTTTATGCAGTTCTGAGGAGGATACAGATGTGAGTTTGCTTAGCTCAGTGATGTACACTTAGGGAGCATGTGTGGTCTATGAATCATAGCATTATTTTAAGACAACTTCTTGGACTTTTTCCACAACAAATTAAACTAACTGGCCAATAGGGGTCGCTTATCCCTCATAAAGTGGCAGTACAGAATAATGAACTCCATTGAATAAGAAAACGAGGAGCATCGGTTTAAAACAGTGGTTGCGTATGTTGGTGTTTTCCTTGCTCTGACACACCTGATCCAGTCATTCAGCTCATTTACAAGCCCTTCCTGTGATGTTATAGTAGGGAAAAGTACCAAAATATGCCAGACAGGGTACTCCAGGACCAGGATTTGGAAACTGCTTTAAAGACTTGATGTCTCACCTTGTTGACTGCTGTCCTTAAAGAGACGTCTCTCAGTCTCAGTGGACACCCTCAGGACAGCCCTTGCATCCTCCTTGGTCCGACAACGCTGGACCATGAGTGTGCAGACGCCACAAGTGCATGACTCAGAGAATGAGTGTGCCAGGACTGACCAGCCCATTCACCAAAATGACCTTAATGACCGGTTGTTTCAGGGGCATAAGACCCAAATAAAGAAAACTAAAAATGTGAATTAAAGGAAATGAATGTTTGACAAGTAAACATGCATTCAAAAGGACATGACATCCACAGTAGTCCTCTATGACATCTTTATGACATAAAAATGACCATCTGAAACTTTTACAGACCAGTAAAATTTGTTCATTTTTCATCATAAGGAAAAAAGTAGAAAACCTATATTTCATGTAACACAGAAGCCTCAACAACTAAACATAATAGCAAATTGTTCAGTTTTTAGTGCATCCATTGTATTGAGAATATCAGCAACTGCTTAGTTTGATAAGTATGTTTTGGTCATCTCAGAGAATGACTGTACCAGGGCTGACCAGCCCATTCACCAAAATTACCTGAATAAGAAAACTTATAATTCACAAGAGCCTCGACAACTAAAAATAATACCAACTTGTTTGTTTTTAGTGCGTCCATTGTTTTGAGAATATCAGCAGATGCTTAGTTTGATAAGAATGTGTTGGTCTCAGCAATGTGCTTGAGGTTGGTATCCTGCTGTAGAATGAATTGTTTCCCAATCAAATGTTTTCCTAAGGATATTGCTTGATGTATTACAGTTTGTTTGTACTTATCAGCATTTATGATTCCTTCAATCAGAAACAAATCACCAACTCTATATGTCGTTATATATCCCCAAACTTGCACTGATCCTCCACCATACAAGACTGCATGCCATTTCTCAGACACAGCTCACTGACAGCTAAACACCCTTTCAGATGTTCTCCTATCTCTCAAAGATGAAAACTTTAAGTACTAACACTGTTAAGAGTTTATCAATCATCTACAAAGAACCACTCCAAATAAAGTGTTACCGATGTGTTTTAAATCCAATATTGGAAACGCCTGTTTTTCACTTATTTCATTTGACTTTCACCTTCCTTATACAAGTTCATTAACATGTATCTGATCTCCTCACAATCATCTCTTGAAAAATCTATAACTTGTTCTAAATGGCTGTTTTTACTAGAAATTCAATAAATTAAGCAAGGCCTCTGACTTTTGCACAATACCATATACTCATATTTAACTCAATTAACACTTCCTTATTGTATGACACCTGGTACCATCACCCTCTTCCCCTCTAGTGCGCCTTGATTTAGCCTTTTATCCTTTTTGTAGCTTAAGGAGATGTTTTGTATAGCTCTAGGGGAAGGTTTTCTGCTCTTCCAGAGCTAGAGGTGAAAATGAAAGCTGATAGATCAGCCAGAGTGTGAACCAGCTCCTTCACAGCGCTAATGAATGCAACCCCTTAGTGAATAACGGTGGATCTGTTACCCTCGGATTATCCCTGTGTCTGTTTTACGCTCGTTTCATTAATGAACATACACAATCTGTGGATGTCTTGGTGTCCCAGTGGAGCAGGAGTGGCATGCACACAGTGGGAGAGGGGCCTGCCATTTCACAGCCATGTGCAGTATGGTAAAGAGCCCAGCCAGTAAAAATACTCACAGGGTTATAGACCTCTGACCCCGTAACAACTCAATTTGACTGCAGTTACTTTAGGAAACGATTTAGTGCATCATGAAATTTCATGACTACATTTGATTTTGGATTCAGAATTATTTTTAAAATATGCACTGCATAAAGAAATGCGACTAGAATATAAACTGAATAAGAACAAATCACCAAACCTTTGCTGAATGCTTAGAATCAGAGTCTAAATCTTTTTAATCACTCTAGACAAGATGTGTAAAGAATTGTTCTTGGTGCAACATAAATTCCAATAACAATTAGAAAAAATATATAAAATACACAATACACAAAATAATTGACAACATAAGAGATGAAAAGTGTTTAAAGTACATATGATATACAACAGTGCACAAAAGTCAGAGACAACCCTTTATATGTCTAACATAGGGTCAAAACAGCCATTAAAAACAAGGTAATATTTCAGGCATCAGGAAAAAAGCAGAAAACATAAACTATAACTTCAACTACAACATCAACATTTTTAGTATTTAGTGTGTCCACACTTTGCCTTTATTACAGATTACCCTTCTTTTCAGGAGTCTTGCGTTCAGTTTTTCAAATTTTTTCACACCTCCAAAGTTCAGTCTTAGAAGTTGGTTGCAGTTTCTGCTTCTCACAATCCAAGTAATCCCAAACACATTCAATGATGTTGACATCTGGACTCTGGGGTGGTTAGTCTATTATTCCGAGAACACCAGCAGCTTCTTTGTAGCATTTGCAATTTTTCTCCCTTGTGTCTATCTTCTTTTCTCAGTAACAGCTTCTTGACCGCTAAGAGAGGGTATATACAGACATGCATGTGTACTGAAATCTTCCTTTGTACAGTGATAACAGTACAACAAGAATGCATGTGCAAAATTCCAATAGCGGATACCATTTCAGCCCAATCTTGTATAGTCTTTGATTGGGCCTTGTTCGGTCTTGCAGTCATACCTTCAAGGGTCACAATTCTGTCGAGGGTAAGAATCCAAAACCTTTGTAAATTAAACTCGCCAAAACTGAATGATTGACGACTTTTTAGCTGCAGTAAAGCCAGGAATAGCATTCTGTCTTGGTTAAGTGTAAAAAATTCTTAACCAAGACAGTAAACAAAGAGCCGGGTTTGGGACTTAAATGAGATTTAGCACTTTCATTAAGGCAGCATTAACAAATTTCCAAAAGTCTGAAATAGACTCACATTCCCAGGAGAGGTGGAAAAGTGCCTGGTGTATGTCCAGAACAGAACTGACCACTGTAATTAGGAATCAGACCCATTTTGTAGCATCTGTAAGTTGTTTAAATCTATTATTTATATCTGTAAATGATTTTATATCGGATTAACTGATGAGATACATTTTTTGAAGTAAGGGTTCAGTTACACTCACCAAGTTTAGGCTAAGACCATAAGGTTCAAGCTCTTTGTCCCATGTATAGAGAACATGCAGGGGTCTTTGGGATGAAGTTATTAAATCATTATAAATTTTAGAGTCTATTCTCTGAGTTTTCATTTTAGGTTCTATCCAGTCTATCAGAGAATGAGTGGAAAGTGGTTTGTCCCTTAAAACACCACAGGCAAGGATTTAGGACCATAACTTTTACATAATCCTGTAATCAAAGTATTCAATTTCCACTTCTGTTATGAAATATTATTTTAATTGGTTCTAACATTTCAGTTTAATCTCCACCTTCAGGCTGATGGGTTGTATTGTATTTTCATACCCCTAGAAACTCATGCTTGCTCTATGCTGTCCTGTCCCTAAGCTGCAGTATTTTGTTGCAACCTCTTTAGAAGGCCATACACGATGAGGACCCCCATGCTGCGCTGCTGCTGACTCTGTGTGTGCAGAGATCTTCTCCTGCAGCTGATCAGGTGACCACGGCAGAGCGTGTCATTAACATACCACTGCCGTGACAAAAGCGGTAATTATTATTCTTAGGCTGGAGTTAATGAGCCCAGCTGCAAGCGAGGCTGCTCTGTCATTGTCCCTAAAACCCTCTTCATACACAGAACTCCACAGTTCTTTATATGACTGCGCTAGCAACCTCCCCCACCCTAAATGGGGGCACATAATGGCCTCTGGAATTAGAGACAGGGTTGACATGCCTCTGTCATGCCTCTACGCTTGAACAGTTGGTTTAGTGTGTCACAAACGCCGCTTCTGTATGTTTCTCTCTCGGGTCACTTTTTCCACTCCAGCCCTCCTCCTTCTCCTCCTCCTCCTCTTCCTCCTCAGTACATCACCTTCCCCTGCCCCCCCACCCCACATATGCAGGCTACACCCTCCATGGAGCGGCTCAGGTTTTTGAGATTGGGTTACGTGTCATTAACAGTGTCTCTGTAGGCCCATTCAGGCGAGTAATTAGCAGGGGAACGTGCATTCCCATGGTGATGCAGGACACAAGCCGTCGCACAAACACACATGCTTATAAGCATGAAGCATAACCCTCTGTTTGTTGCCCAAAGCTGACTGCCCCAGCGCTTCGAGTGGCCGTGCCTGCATGCAGAACTTCAGGAACAAGGAGATACAGGTTTCAAAGCAGTCAACTAAGTGGCTCAAAGCAAAGAAGGAAAGGGCTGCAGTCTCATTGTAAAAATAGACAACAAAGTTCACCCTCTAATCCCTACAGACTGCAGTCACTTCTGTCTGCCGGTGCACCACAAGACCAGACCCTGAACCTGGACTGGAGATACATAGGATTAACTCTTGAAAATGACCATGCCAAAAAGTGTTCTTTAGAACAATACCATAGAACAAAAGAACCACCTTTTGTCCCCAAAGGAACACTTGATGAACAATTACTTAAAGTAGTGTGTGAGTGTGAGGAAGTGTAAAGAACCTCCAACACAATGTAAGTGGTCTTTATCAACTGGAGATTTTTCCTAGAACCATAAATCCAAGCCAAGAACCACTTAGGAACCTTTATTTTTAAGAGTGGCCCTCTCCTCTGGCTCCAGCTAGGCTCGATCGTACTTCTATTTGTGACTTGCTAAGATGAATGGGCGTCAGTACCTTCAAACAGAATGGACCCTGGGTGGGGCAGCGGCCATTCTCGAACGGAATAAAGAGCCGAAAGTGGGAATTTCTGCCCTCGTCTGAGTAACGCATCCGGGCCCGGGAGAACAATAATAGCCCAGCCTGAAAACGCGCGGGGCAAAATAACAGCAGAGGTTTCCATTACAAAGGCCTTGGACGGACAGCAGTCCTGCTGCTTTGAAGGCCTATTCACGAGAGGCGAGTTCCACATGGATCAGGTTGCCTTTATTTAGGCCCTACCTGGAAACAGAGGAGGGACGGGACCTCTTTTGATGTGACAGGCGATTGCCATTCTTATCCCGCCCCACTGCTGCACGCCCCACACCTGCCCACATGCTATCAGGTACATGAGCCCCCACAACTTTCCTACCCGACTCTCGAAAAAAAAACTCAGTGATTTCTAGCTCACAGTGCTTACTGTGCATGCGCTACATTGCTCTGAAAATGTTCCACTGTGTTTTTATTAACTTGAGAACAACGCTGTGCCACAAAATAAATCCTATTACCTGTTTCCTATTATTAAATGTGCACTGTACTTTGACAGTTGACAATTCTTGCTTCATTCTTAAAGCACCCATATTAAAAAAAATCCTCACTTTTTTTAAAAAATAAAATAGCTTAATGTCGTAAGGAAACTTTGGTACACTTTCTAAAAGTACCACTTGCTCCCCAGTACACACAGTCCATACATGGAAGCTCCAAAAGCAGCCCGTTTTGAATGAATTGTTTATGTTGTCATGAAAAACATTTACACTCACTGAGCACTTTATTAGGAATACTATAGTAATACTGGGTAGGGCCTCACTTTGCTCTCAAAACTGTCTCAATTCTTCGTGGCATAGATTTCAAAATATGTTGAAAACACTCCTTGAGATTCTGGCCGATGTTGACATGATTGCATCATACAATTCCTGCAGATTTCCAGGTGCACTTTCATGCTGCAAATCTCATATTCAGCCACATCGCAAAGGTGTTTTATTGGATTCAGATCCAGTGACTGGGAAGGCCATTGAAGAACATTGAAGTCATTGTCGTGTTCATTAAACTAGTTTGAGATTACTTTTGCTTTGTGACATGGTGCATTATCATGTTGGAAGTAACCATTAGAAGATGAGTGAATTATGATCATGAAGGGAAGCACATGGTCAGCAACAATCCTCAAATAGGCTGTGGCGTTCAAGTGCTAGTTGATTGACAGGCCTAAATTGTGCCAAGATGACATTCCTCACACCATTACACCATCTCCACCAGCCTGGACTGTTGGCATAAGGCAGGTTGGGTCCATGGATTCATGCTGTTGGTGCCAAATTCTGGCCCTACCATCTGTGTGCCTCCGTAGAAAATGAGATTCATCCCACTGCAGCCTCAGCTTTCTGTTCTTGGATGACAAAAGTGGAACCTGATGAGTTCTGCTGTTGTAGCCCATCTGCCTCAAAGTCTGATATGTTGTGCATTCTAAGAAGTTTTTCTGCTCACTACAATTGTGCAGAGTGGATATCTGAGTTACTGTAGCCTTTCAACTGGAACCAGTATGGCCATTCTCCATTGACCTCTCTCGTCAACAAGACATTTCCGTCAGGACTGCCGCACACGGGATGTTTTTTCTTTATTGCACCATTCTGATTAAAATCTAGAGACTGGTTTGCGTGAAATGCTAAGAGATCAGCAGTTACAGAAATACTCTGGCACCAACAATCATAGATCACATTCTGATGGTTAATGTGAAAATGATCGGCTGGTATCTGCATGATTTCATGCACTGCACTGCTGCCACTTTGTTGGCTGATTAGATAACTGCATGAATAAGTAGCTGTACAGGTGTTCCTAATAAAGTGAATATTTATCCACCTATTCAGCCATATGAGGTTTAGCCCCACCCATTCACGCCAAAGTTATAAGGAGTGTTTCAGCTCAGACTGGTTTTTGAATGAGGCACAATACAGGGCAGCCAATCAAAACAGAGATCATTTTGTATATCAATCTTGAAGGTACAGTAACAAAATCAGCCTGTTTAATTCTAAGGGACAAAGTGAGGTTGGAAAATAGAATAAAAATTAATTTCGACTACCCAAACCCACACAAAGTAGACCTGAGGGAAGTAACTGAAAAATGAGAAAAGGTTAGGATGTATGCCCTTTAAATGGAGATGTGGTGAGTTATCATAAAACAATTAGAGCGAATTGAATTAACCATGGTTTCCATACAAGAGATAACAGCTGACTTCTGTACTTAAATGAATATACCAAAATATGTATTTGGCCTGTAGAATTAGACATTTTAGCTCAGCTTTAAAGTGAAGGACAAAAGTGCATCCATTTAAAGTTTAGACTTCAAGATAGCTGCTACCTCTCTTTTAGCTATGCAACATACATTTTAATAGATTTTATAGATAACACTATATCATGCAAATTCAGAAGCCACATAAACAAGTCTATTTAAAAGTATTTATTTGAGCTTTATGTACAATTTGATTTGAGGCAAATATGGAATGCTCTTCAAACATCAAGCTTTGAAGAAGAAGGCTGACATCCCATGGGTTTCGATGTGCTGACAGTGGTGAGATACTTTGACCTCATTTGTTGACATTTTGGCATGGCGACTGGCCGTCGGGACCTTGGCCTGTTGTGGACATTGTGTCAGGGTGGACACCCTAGGAGCGCTAACAGAAACGCAGCAGGCACCTCAGCTAAGTGCATTCCCAGAGGCCTGCCCTCTCTTATCCACGGCCATGGCCAAATCCCTGCTTGACCCTGGCTGATAAGCTCACGATGAGCAGGCTGCTGCGAGAGACGGAAAAAGTCAGAACTGTAGAAAAAGAGGGGGAGTGTTTTGATGACCCTGGTATGTGGAAAATCCTGCTTGTGGCCTGGCTTGTGTTGTAGCGCTTTGGAGGCTAATTTGAAGTGATAGGATGGGTAGATGGACAGTATCGCTTCGGGCAACTCACAGCGGTCCGAGCTTAGCACTCTGCTGGAGTCCCATAGCCAAAATGATGGTCAGATAAGATACAGGGGGTCTTATGGGGAGGCCTGCAGCTGATTGGTAAGAAGAAGGATAAGCTTGTGTCTATTTTTCTTTCTCCTTTAAAAGGTATGCTGTGCTTCTAAGAATGTAATAGGCTGTGTCACCTCTTCGATCACCTGCGCTTTTTAGTTCACTCATACAATAGTACATTCAAAATTTCAGTCAATGGCAAGCAACACAGTAGCAGCGCAAAGCACAGACTGCTGCTGAAACAAAGCCTTATAAATCAAACAGCCTGCATACCATAGCGTTCAATTTATTACTCATCCTCCCTCTATCTTTGACCTCTTGAACCAGCAAGAGCGTTTAGCATGTCTGTATCACTGTGAATAAGCATGACTGTGGACCATCAGTGTACTGCTGTGAGCACTTCAGTCTGTCATCGGTGTCTATGAGCACAGTTACACCTGGTTTTTTAATGAGTTTTGAGTATGATTGGGTGTCGTCCAAAATTTCCAGATACCTTTACTTCAATACAGATTCCTAAAGAATCCTTTTTTTTAGTCCATTCTTTTAAACTATAAACCAAATGTGGGCTTGGCTTAAGCTTGAAATAAGTGTGAGTGGCAGGGATTGAGTATATTTATCATGAGTGCCATGAACTATGAACTAATCAACAAGTGTTGACATTGATAACATGTCTAACTCTAACCCTGCTACATTACATTGACATAAACATGTCATGGCAGGTATCATACGCATTGTCATGACAGATGATGTCCAGTTACATTACAGCATCATGTTACCATTAACATTATCATTATAGATGCCATAATGTTTGATGTCATCGCAGTTAATGTCATATCATCTCTGTCCAAAGAAAAACAAGTGTCTCCAAAATAGTCACTTCACAGGAGAGGAAAAACTTTCTTTACTTTCAATGTAAGTTAATGGAAAGAGGTGTTATTCTAAGCCATGTGGAGCATTTCTATTGGTCCAGTAATCATGAAAAACACAATGGAAAGGACAGCTGCTGAGCTCAAATGATGCAGAAAAGTAAAAATGGCAAAAAAAATGGAGATACATATTTTTCATTGGACAGCAACGATACACACCATGACATCAAGCCTTATGACATCTGTCATAAAAATTAATGGTAATGGTAACCTAACACTGTTATTTTGCTGAACATTATTTGTCATAACAATTCCCATGACATCTGTCATGACATGTTTATATCAAAGCAATGTAGTGGGGTGGACAATTCATGACAGCATGTGACATCATTCATGACATGTTTGTATGGCATGTATGGAATGATTATGTTATGCAGCAGGGTTTAAATAAAGTTTTACCATTACATGCATACAGAATGTAGACAGCCAATCAGCACTCTAGATTTTGGAGTTTGACATCATTCGGCTGGTACCATGAACATATTCAATTTTGATACCCAGCCCTAGACTTGAGTACCAGGATTATATCCAGATAAGGATTTTTTTTTACACAGTAATGCATGCATAAATGCACCCAAGACACATTTCAAATCACCTCAGGATCTGAGGTGAGACACATTTTAGCCAGAAGTGTAAAAACATCCGTCTCTCCAAGCCACATTCAATAACCAAAACCCAATGCATTATATTGTAGCATTCTGCTACTGGCTGAAACTCTGGGAGGTGTGGCTAGGCAGATGGCCACATGCAAAGGCTCATGGTGGTGTGCCCTCCAACAAAGGGACTAAATGTTGTTGTTTATGTTGTTGTGTGTTAGCTTAATGTTATGTATTTGTGTTATTTGGTGTGAGGGAGTGGGTTAATGTGTGAATTTTGTGTGTGGGGGGGTCACCGTCAAGGTGAAGCCAGTGGCTAGAGGTGTTCTCCCCCTCAGGTCAGGTGTTTCGCATGTGCCCTTTTCTGCTGGTGTGTTCAATAAAGTGCACTTCTTGTATAAAATCATTGCTACCCCTGTGTTTCTTCTTCTGCTAGTGCTACAGTATCATTTTGCATGTGCAATGACTATTACAGACACTTGCAATTGATGTGTACATATGAGAAAATAAACAAAATGCATGTGATTAGAATCATATCGTGATACAGTCCAGGTGCAAGTCATATGAAATGCCAAGGTGCAAACAGAGTCTAAATAACACTAAATTAATTTTCCTAAGTAATTGCCTTCTCTATAGGTTCCCTGACCTCTGGAAGAACTCCTCCACCATCTTGAAGGCACCATGTACCGCTTTGTGTCTCCAGAACTATCCGGCTCTTGAGGCCAGCGTTCCCCTCCCATGTTGCTTATCAGAGCCAGCAGCCCGGACCAATCGGGCCAATATCAATCGACTGGGTGGAGAAGAAAGGTCCGCGTGTTCCCTTCCAGATGCACATTGTTTCGTCTGGCAGTGTTTATTTAGATGTAAATCAGTGAGCAAAAGTGTTATATCCTGCCATGTATGGAGGGTGGGAGTTGCTGAGCGCTGAAGAGGAAACTGGCTCAAGAAGATTGGGGCCTGGGGAATGTTTGGGAGGGAATGCCACGCTGCAGGCCGGGTGACATCATCCCTTTCCCCCCCTCGTCGAGCACCAAGGCCGGGCATCCTGGCAGTGACACGCCTTCCCCTCCTCTCAACACCTCCAGGCCCCAGCCCATACAGCTTGGTGTTGTGACTGCAGTGATTAGTATTATTATAGGCGAAGCCACGCAGGATTGTGTCAGCCCTAAGATGTAGGAAAGGTGGCACACCCCGGAGTCCGTACCGGCTTAATTTCCTTGTTGGCCTTATCAAGCTCCTTTCACCCAGCCCTCATCAAAAGATCTCATTGGGATTTATAAAAGAACCTGCTTACAGCTGAGAAAGTCACGGGGAGTCTGAGGATGGGTGGAAACTCTTTGTGTGGGAAAGAAAGTCCTCTAAGTTATGACTGGTTGCTGGCCATAACTGAGTGAGCAGGGTGGGGAATATAATGTGTACTGTTCTGTAATCTGCACTGTAGTGATTCAAAGACTGATATCTTAGAACAAGAGCTAAAACTGTTCAAAAGAACATAAATTTAGAAAAGATGTAGAAACTGTGAGAAACATTGTCGATAGATAGACAGTTAATCAGACAGACAGACCAACAGAGATATAAGTAGATAAGATGGATAGAAAGAAAGACCCTTAAAAAAGTTTTCATTGCCATAGAAGAAATACTTTTGACTCCCTCAAGAACCTTTCAATGTGTGGTTCTTTAAAGTAACATTTTGTGAATGAAATATGTATGTGTGTGAAAAAGCCTTTAAACTTTAACAGACCAAGTAGGTTTAAAAGAGGTTTATAAAAAGTTTTTAAAACTATATTTTATAATATTAAACTGTATTTTGCTTCTAAAATATGTTCAAACATTTGTAGACACCTGCTCATCCAAAGTTTCTTCTGAAATCAGGGTTATTAATAGCAAGTTTTTCTCCTTTGCTGCAATATCAGCTTCTACTCTTCTGGGAAGACTGTTAGAACATTGTGAGGATTTGATTGCATTTAGTCACATGAGCATTAGTGGTATCAGGTACTGATGTTAGATGGTAAGTTCTGGAACACAAATGCTACTCTAACTCATCCCAAAGGTATTGGGTAGAGCTCCATCACTCCTGAGCATACAGTCCTACTGCTCCACAGGCCAATGCTGGGGGCTTTATCCTAGTTGACGCTTGCCATTGGGCAAGGTGACATGGTGGGCAAGGCTCAGGTGTAGCAGGGCCAGACTGTTCCATTCTATTGGCAGTGCTATTCTATGGAGATTATACAAGCTGAATGTGTACAGCTGATCACCTGTATCAGCAATAAGTGCTTCTTAAAGTAGTTGAATTCACTCACTTGGAGTGTCTGGACACTTGGGCCATATAATGTCTTTCAAAATGCAAAATATAAGTTAATCAGTATATAGTATGAAAATATGTTTCTGTATGATATTGTAGCATCAGTGCAGAAGAAGATGCGGACAACCTTGTATGTCCGGGCAAATGTTCTTTTATTTCTTAATGGGCACTTCTACAGAGGCAAGGAAATGCTACCCCAGCGCTACCTCAGTGCTATGGACATGACACATGAGGAGGTTATACACTTCCGTAAGCCCACCCTCCTCTGACACAATTTCAACTACTTCACGAATAACAACGACAATGACATCAACAACACTAATAAGTGCCTTTTTTACTGGTGTGGTGCATCCCGAGAGCCATTTTGCACGGCCTGTGGCAGACACCACAATATTTAGAAGAATCATTTCTGACCCCCTCATAGATCTATGCTAGCTAACATGGGCATCTGTTAACTGACAGAATCAGCCATTATACCACTTTGTTACACACCCAGATGGCTACATGGCTATGCAATCTCCAGACAATCGGCCCAAAACTTAGATGGTTGCACCATTTGGGAGACTCCGTTTAAAGAACCTTTTAAAAGTTTAAAGAACCTCCACAAAATGCAAACATTATCAACTAAAGCTTTTTCCGATAACTGCAGATCAATACGAAGAACCTTTTAGGAAGCTTTATTTTTAGCACTGTAGCTAGCTAGACAAACAGATAGATAGACTGTTTTTCAGACATAGATGTAGCTGTATGGTTTCATGTAGAGCTAAAGGCTGTAAGTTGACATAGTAATATTAATAGTTAATTCATTTACAGTGGCATATGATTACTGTTATATAATTTGCATAATGTTTTGGTTTGTGATTAAAACAGCCAAGCATATGAGAATGGAATTGGTTTGAGAGAGACCCAGGGAGAGCTTGCATATGAATTTTCTCATGTGACCCTGGGGGATCATGGGCCAATTACATGCTGCCGGTGTCTGTGACCTTGACCCCACAGTCAAAAAGGTCCCCAAGCGATGTCTTCAAAGAGCAATTAGCTGTCGCCCCACTTCCTGAAATCATCTCAGCCGTCCTCCATCAACAGAGATACTCTTAACCTGCCACAGACCACCCTGCTGGGGAGGGGGGGGTGTATGTAGGCACTTTATTTCAAGAGCTTACCTAATATAAAACAGTGTGTCACCTTCATCAATGTTTTCATCGTTGCAGCTTGGAGCTCATATAAGATCATTCAGTTTTACCTTTGGGCAAAACACTGGACCCAATACTTCATTCACTTTTTTCCATTTTCATTTCTACCTTGAATGTTCCCTGGCAGAAACTGGGCCATTTTAAGCCTATTTTCAGCTCTTCCGCAGAGGGACACGACCACAAAGTGTCTTGGTTTGTGCCGTGACAGCTAAATTAATTTCTTCACCTATTAAACCGCAGTATGCTGCATTGCAACGAATCTAAGCTGCATGTGTGGGATAGAGGAATGTGGTTAACAACATGTGAACCTCAAAATAACTGTCTTGCAAGATCTTCAATTTGCAGAGGGAGAGAAAAAGAGAGAGTACAATGCCTGAATGAATTAAAGACTACTCACTAAGCCTCGCTTGAGGATGAGAGGCTAAGCTCCTTCAGCTGGGTTTAATGTAGACTAGCTGAGGCGTATGGTAAGATAAGCAGGCTGGAGTCACCATGACATACAGCTTATCTCTGCACATAAACCATCTAAACCTCTTCCCTCCCCCCTTTTTTACATTCAGAGTATTCAAACTTCATGGTTTTAAGTTTAGCAAGCAAATTAAATCAATTCATTGAGGGAAAACAGAGAGTCTCAAACTGAGAATAAAAATCAGTGACAGAATTAGGATCTTAAAGGCTCCCCTCCCAAAATCAATGAATAAAAAACTGCAATCTTATTTGCTTGTTTATTCATTACTGTTAAGTAACTCAAATGAGTTGGAGTTCTCCTGTGATCCTCTATGTGCAAAGCTATTTATCTGGGCAGTAAATGTTTATATATTCCATACAACATTAATAAACGGTCCATGTGGTGGACATGTAAAGTACAAGCTCAGTGATACATTTAAGCTGCCTGAATGGAAACGTTGTACATGACTGAAGACTGTCCTGTTGGTTCTGTTGGTGTAAAATCAGTTGTAAGATGGCTCTGCTAGGAAGCAGAACTTGGGCTGTTTTTGTAAGCAAGTGCAGAACGTGCCATCATTAATGAAATTGGTTAGTTAGATAGCAGATCAACAATTGGTGGTGGATTAACTTGCTATGTCCTGATGGGGTTTAAAGTCTACAGCAGTAGCAGCTAGCTAGAGTGACCAGGTGAGTAGAGGAGGCCAAAGTTTACTATCTTTATGTTAATTCCACCCATATCTGAGATCCAGTTGCCTTTAAATTATGAAATGTGCCATAGAACAAAAGACATTGTCACAAGCTGTTTATGTTCACAGTTGATTGCAGCTGATAGCTCAGAATGGATTCCAATACCCAGGTATGTCAAAGTCAGACTATTGTTGTGTGAAGACATCGCTGTGGGTCTGAAATGAGGTGTAGCTGTCAAGAGGCTGTTACTAAAAAAGGAACTAGACAAAAAGACAGTATAAAATGAGTGATATCTAAAAGAATTTTTGGTCCCACTTTATATTAAGTGTCTCTAATAACTGTATATTTACACATAAATAACATATACAACAAAAATGTAACTACTGTGTTACAGATAGATTACAGAACTACAGCCTATGTGTGTATCCTTTTGATACCCTACAGATTAGAAGTCTTTTCCAGCAGTAAAAGGAAGTATGTTTTATATAAAATTACATTTATGTTTTAAATCATTACTATGGAATAACTGTGTTGTACAAGGTAACCCAATCACATTACATTGATTAATACCATTCTGTAATTACACTGCACCTATATAACAACTACATGGACCTTTCCTGTAGTGTAGTGTTAAAGTTACACTTTAAAATAAGTGGACAGTTCCTGTGTAGTTGGTATGCAGGTACTGCGTAATAAAGGAGTGGTAATATAAACATTGCTTTGGGGGAAATGCAACACATTTAATTAACATCATAAACGTTAGATTTTAAGATAAGTGGACATCTGC
The DNA here is from genome assembly GCF_904425465.1 of Colossoma macropomum. Taxonomy (NCBI): domain Eukaryota; kingdom Metazoa; phylum Chordata; class Actinopteri; order Characiformes; family Serrasalmidae; genus Colossoma; species Colossoma macropomum. The sequence continues at coordinate 18,840,452 of NW_023494795.1, read as the reverse complement.
TGTTCTGTCACATATATGTCCACAGCACTAGCAATATAAATGCTAGCTAAATGTTAGGAAAGCTGGCAGATACAGTGTCAGTAATGTTTTAATGTAAGTTATTACATACTTCCTTTTACTGCTGTTAAAACTGCTGTTCCATCCTGAATACAAATGTAATTATATTTGTGTTATTACCCTTGTGTAATTACATGAGAGAGAATAGGCTGTTACAACTATCAAGATACACTCGTTTAATTACATGAGGCAAAACTGAAGTTAATACATATGTGTAATTACATAAGCTGTACTTCTGTAATCCATCTGTAACAGTGACTAAATCATTAGTAGTTACATTGTTGTTACAAATGTTGTTCACATGTAACTACACAGTTATTAGAGATACTTAATATAAAGTGGAAACGAGTTTTTTTCCTGTGCTAAAACAAAATGAATTCAGCATACCTACCATTCTCAACCACCATCCCTATCATCCCCCTTGATAATATTTCATTCAAAGAGGCCATTAAGTACAAGTTATTCATTTTTCAGGAGATATTTCTAAAGCGATTAGACATAAAATAATGCACTTGCATAAGTAAGGAGAAAGTCAAAGGACCTGGTAGACCAGCAACTGTTAAAGACCTGGTAGACAAACAGCACTTAAAGCTTTCATCATTGAGTGATTGGAGAAAATTAAGCTCCATTCATGCTTCAGATCTGAAAAAAAATCCACAGGTGTTTCTGTCCATCCTTCCAGTATGAGTTTCTTGTAGACAACAATGAGATCAGAAGGAAAGACAGAGGAGAGTTTAACTGCTCATATATCTCTCCGAAACAAAAGACCCCAGTAATCTCACGTGTCTCCTCTTGAGTTTGAATAGAGATCTCAGTAAACTCACACAATGTGTTCAGATTCGCCAAAACAATAGCACTCATCTTCATCTGCGACTAAACTCTCATCCCTCCTTTATCTCTCCCCTGGTCTCATATCTGCTTTTTGTCTGATACTATCTCTTCTAAAGAATTGAAGGAGAATCACCATTAAGTTTTCAGAGCCATCAAAGAGCAACATTTAAGTAATAACATTTTCCTTTGGGATGTACTTATGTGTATAATACACACATACAAATCACTCCATTTGAATTCATGAACTGAAATGTCACTATGGTGACCAAAATTATCCACATTCAAGAGCCTGAAAAAGGCCTCACCACAAAGTGTCTTAAAGCTTCATACAGGGTGGCAGTGTGAATGTTCTGAAACACAGAAAGAGGAGCTTGGAAAATGTTACACTCTTGAACCTCATGGCCACAGCTGTAAATGGGCCAGCAGGATCTAACAATGAATACTTTATGACTACACACATTTAAATGCTCCAAATGGTTTGTGTATATGTAAATAATGCAAGCAGAACCAGTTAGTATTCACAAAGCAGCCTTTCTCAGTTAGCCACATGAGTCAAAAGTCAAGCCTGTGCAGTAAGAGAAGAGGCAGGAGGCATTCTTATTTGGCACTCCTCATTTTGGCTTAAAATAGATATCCAGCTTACAGAGAAGTCCTGGTTTGTGAAATGCCCTGGAATCAGGATCTTCTTTAGTGTTCGCCAAGTACAAGATGTGCAAGGAATTTTATCTTGGAGCAGGTGTCAAAATAAATGAAAGTAAAATTAATTATTTTATGTATATATATACATGTATATATATATATATATTATATATATATATATATATATATTATATATATATATATATATATATGTGTATATGTGTGTGTGTGTGTGTGTGTATACACTGATCAGGCATAACATCATGACCACCTCCTTGTTTCTACGCTCATTGTCCATTTTATCAGCTCCACTTACTATATAGGTGCACTTTGTAGTTCTACAATTACAGACTGTAGTCCATCTGTTTCTCTGCATACTTTGTTAGCCCCCTTTTACCCTGTTTTTCAGTGGTCAGGACCCCCATGGACCCTCACAGAGCAGGTTCTATTTGGGTGGTGGATCATTCTCAGCACTGCAGTAACACTCACATGGTGGTGGTGTGTTAGTGTGTGTTGTGCTGGTATGAGTGGATCATTCTCAGCACTGCTGTGGGGGAAAAGGGGGCTAACAAAGTATGCAGAGAAACAGATGGACTCCACGACCCAGAAGGATAAGTGATTTAAAAAATGTGTGTGTGTGTGTATATTTATGTATATATATATGTATACACACGTGTGTGTGCATATATATATGCACACACACATTTTCTAAACCACTTATCCTTCTGGGTCGCGGATGGTTGCTATCTCAGCTGTTATCTGTTATCAGGCGGAAGGCACCCTGGACAGGTCGCCAGTCCATCGCAGGGCAGACAGACAGACAGACAGACATACACATTCACACTCACAATCACACACACATTCACAGCTAGGGGCAATTTAGCGTGTCCAGTTGGCCTGACTGCATGTCTTTGGACTGCAGTACCAGAGTACCTGGAGGAAAGCAGTGCTGCTGCAGTTTTTAAACCCTGTGTCCACTCACTGTCCACTCTATACTCCCATATTTGCTGCACAGTTTGTGTTAGTCATCCTCTAGTCCTTCATCAGTGGTCACAGGATGCTGCCCACAGGACGCTGTTGGTGTTGTATATTTTTGCTTCTCAGTCCAGCAGAGACACTGAGGTGTTTAAAAACTCCAGCAGCACTGCTGTATCTGATCCACTCGTACCAGCGCAACACACACAAACACACCATCACCACGTCAGTGTCACTGCAGTGCTAAGAATGTTCCACCACCCAAATAATACCTGCTCTGTGGTGGCCCTGGGAGGTCACCATGCCCAATGCTAGGTCACCTATAGGCTATAAAGCTCTCCAGCACTGAGCTGGGGAGCGGTAAATTTGTGTTCTAGTGATATCCAATATCTTTGGGATGAGTTGGAGTGGAGTTTGTGATCCAGAACTAATCATCCAGCATCAGTACCTGACCTCACTAAAGCTCTTCTGGCTGAATGCAATCAAATCCTCACAGCAACATTAAAACATCTCGTGCAAAGCCTTCTCAGAAGAGTTGCTGTTACTGTAGCAAAGGGGTGATGGGGGGGTGGGGAATTCAGAAGAAATAGAAGGTGTCTACACACTTTTGGACACCAAGAACTAGAGGGTGGGTATTCTAACAGATTTATCAGTCCTGTGACTTTAAATTACAGCTTTAATTAAAAACCAACCAGATCAATATTCCTGAGTAACAGACTGTGCAGGTACTGCTGTGTTTCGAGTTCTGCGCGCGCAGGCAGGTGTGTTGCGCTCCACGCATGGTAGAAGCCGAATAATCATTAACAGCGCATTTGACGGTTTCGGCGTGATTGACTGTGGTTGGCGGGAAGAAGCTGGCAATAAACTGGCGCCATCAAACACCTGCGCGGCAAAACGCGCCCTAGTTTCCACCCTGGGCGGGAAACCGTGTTCTCCCCCGCTTCTTTTCTGTGAATGGCTTCTCATTACCGTGTTACAAGTCAGTCTTCACCTTGAACGGCTGCACCGAAGCCTCGCTGACGTTTCGTCTTGAAAACACATGCGCGAAAGCCGACGCTCTTCTTCTGCCCCTCACAGGCTTCCGTACTCAGTCCGTCTCCTCCACTGTAGGCTAATCTGCGGCTCGGCTAAGCTGTGGTGAGAAGCGCCGGTGGGCAGCTCTCTCTGATACAATGGAGCAGATTAATAATATCCAGGTCGTTCCGTGCACCAACTCGAATTACCTGAAACCGTTCACGGTGCATTATAGCCAGGTGAGTCCGACATAAAAGGCCACTTGTGCGGTGTCCGCGGTCGTAGCACTCGGGTTTTGTTGCTAGCAGCCCAGCCCCCATTCATCACCAGCTCTCACTGTGAAGCATCGCGGCTCCCGGATTGCATGATCCTGACAGTTATTCGCGCTGTGTGCTTCGCAGAGATGATGTCGAAATCGAGTGCTTTTAGCTGAGGTTTGACGAGCGCCGAGCAGCTCGCTAGTTACGTAGGGAAATCCCTTTCTCCACTTTGTCCATCATGCACATGCTTCCTATTAGAGGCAGCCGAGCTCATTTAAATAGATCTCCTGATGCCCACGGTATTGCACTCGGTGAACTGAACAGTCTAAACACTTGATCGGCATGTGGTGTGATAGGAGAAGGACCACTTGCATCCGAAAAAGAGGAACATGCATGCTGCAGTGTAGCATCTGCCTAAATGTTACTAAATATTGAAGACCCGTTAGACTGCAGGGCCACGGATTTTTAACAGTTTCTGCATAATTCAGTTGTTGTGATGTATATAAAGTAATTCAGAGTGGTTTGATATAAAATGGTGCGCTGTGGAGAAATGTAACCTACACAGTGTTTTTTTCCTTTTATCAGTGGTGGTGATAGGAACCAGAGGTCACAACAGGCGAATATAGCCATTTCATTTTTTTCAATGTGTTATTATTTCATTTACCCAAAACGACCCGTGAAACTCCACATCTCTTCTGAGACAACTTTCAGTATGCAATGTTGGTAAATTAAAAAAAGAAGATCCACCATCTTTGTAGACATGGTGTGGTGCCACTTTATCTTTTCTGCTACCAATGTTGAAAGCTTGTGTCAGATCTGATATTTTTTCTTTAAAAACTGCTAAACTTAATAAAAAAGCTATTTTGAGTTGAAGAACTTCACCTAAGATTAACATTTTTAATCATTTTCACCCCCCTCCCCACATTACAGCATTTTCTGTTGGCATCAGCCTGGCAGTTATACTTAAGGATACCAATTTTCCCATCTCTACTTTGTTTACACGAGAATAAGTTATGCAGAAATTTTGAAAAAATCAGTGGAATTCCCCTGTAAAGCTGAGCAGGAACCTACACATGCAGAAATCAAACTGTTCCTGTTTTAAACTTTCTTTTTGTGGCAAGAAATATGTTTCTCTTTTCCTCTCATAACCTGCAAACTCTCATCTGTGGTCAGCGTGTTCGGTTGTGGACAGTATGACTAATGAAGAATAGGAGTCAGATGACTTTGCTTATGGCCTTTTCAGATCAGGTGTAGGAGGTCTGCTATCTTGTTTCCATAACTTACGAAGTTCCACGAATCTTATTTGAACTAAATTTTAAACGTTCCTTTCCTCACCGCCCTTGTTGTCCCTTCATGGTTTCCTTATTTCTGACATTTCATTCGGCCTGTCTATAAATTGCCAGAGCTGCAGAAGAGATTTCATCAAATCCATAGACGTTTCCTGAGTTAACGTCATTTTTCCTTCTGTTGTCCTGGCATGCATTTAGACCTTTGTTTTCTTGGGGGGCACCTGTGGGTGTTTCCTCCCTGATTGTTCCACAGCATCTGCGCTTGGCAATCTGTGCATTTCACACTATGCAGTAAGGCTTCCTCTTGCTGTAGTTAAAGTGGCAATCCCCACTTTTAGGCCCATTGTTTTTAGCGAGATGTCTTAGTCATCCACGTCCGCTGCTTGCTGCTGGTATGGGTGGAATGCATGGTGCAATCACGCCAGATGCTCATGGGACTGTCATTCACTGTTGTAATGCAGGGTTGTCAAGGTGACGCACATCACACTAGCAAGTCACTCTCGGACCACTTTCAGCTCACGTGTCGCCCGCATCGAATGTGCGGTCAGTCCAGCCCAAGGTTATTGCCGAAACTGGACTCGGGGCATACAGTGCTGGAAAGCTGCTGGTTAGGCTGTTCAGTTAATGAAATTATAAATGCGCTGTTTTAAAAACGTCAAGGTTAAAGATACAGTGAGTGAGTGTCATTGGCATATTACCTGTAGTATGACTGATTGTCATGGAACCCTAGTGGAAACGCGCTGTGTACGTATTTTATCAAGGCCTCCTTGGGCCATTACTTCATGACTGTAGTTAATGGTAATGTTTAAAATTGAACTCGTCTTCACATTATTAATAGAAAATTGACTAATTGACCTAACTGACCGAAAACTGAAAAAGATTGACAGTGAATAAAAACGGTTTATATAAAATAAACTTAATAAAATGATTACAGCATGTAGGCTACAGTGTGTGCCCTGGAATCAGTTCTCTCAAAAACAGGGAGTGGCTGGTCATCTAAGACAATGATTTCCATTATTTTTAGTTCTGATTTGAACTATGGCTCTGTCGTTTGAGAGTTTTTTATCATTTCAAAAGCTGTGGCTGCAGATAGCATTGGTGTGCTTGCAGAACCTTGATTTCTGCCTCTGTTGTTGTTTTGTTGTGTTCTGTATATCAAGTGACATGTCTTGTTTTCCATTAGTATCAAACCTGTAATGGAGAATTTGGTGGGCTTTGTATCTCCTCTTGATTAACATAGATTTAAAATCGCTGTTCTAATGTCCTTTGTAGAAACCGGGAGTTGCTCACGGCCAACATTTTCACTGTTTGAATACATCTGTGTTTGACTCAGGGGAGTAAAGGGAACACTATTTTCTGTTTTTCACTATTTTTCTTTGCGGGGGCAAGAATTTTGGTGCCTCCCTATATGTTACTATTTCTGTGCTTTGACATGTCTTATTAAACTCACCTGGCAATCATCCAGGAAGACCCCCGTGATCTGAGGCAGGTGTACAAGCTGGTGGCGGCAGCTTGACCTTTATTTTATTTATTTTGTTGTCATTTTTATTTCGGAAGTCAGTGTAAAAAGGTGTGAGAGTTTGAGAGTTTGTAAAATATAAATGCCAGAAACAGCTCAAATGAAATGAATGTCAAAAAATGTTGGAGCCACTCCACGGCACATTTTGAAATCTATGTTGATAGCTGTGTTTAGATATTTTGTTTTGTTATCCGCTGATTTGGGGGAGACTTTTTCTAGTAGGGGACGTTGTGCCGCAATAGAGGGAGAGCTAAAAAGTTTAAAATGCTGTATATTTAATCCACAAAGTACCTTGCTGGTAGAGAAAAAGAGCCGTTTAAACTCAAATTCCTTCAGCAACTGTGGAGAATAAGTGGCATCTATATATCTCCCCCTCCTCTTGGCTTTTGCAGCAACAGCAGCAGCTGCATCACTGAGTCATTGCGCTGTGCCACCCACACGTCCCTGCTGGCACTCTGTATCAGGAAAATGCTGCTGCCAACCTTTACCTTCCTGCACTACCGCTGCCTCACTTGCTCCTCATCTGGGTCACCTTTCCACCACACCCTCAACAGGTTTAACCTGAGGCTTCAGCTTTCTCCTGTGAGATAGTTGATGTTATTTGTCACCCGCCAAGGGCTAAAGTCGTGGGATTAGCTGTCGATTCCCTCGCAATTAAAATCCATTGCCAGGCATCCTCTTTGTGGGCCTTTACTTGGCTGTGTGTTCTTTTTCTTAGCTCAGTGCTCACGCCTGGGCCTTGTATTGTATTGTGCATGCAGTGGCTTGGTCACATATGAGACAGTATGAAGCTGTGAATTTGTACTTGAGCACTAAGTTGTGCTAGGTTGCAATGTCTCCAATGCAATTATAGCCATTTTATCTACCATGAAAAAACAAAACAAAAAAAAAACAGTGAACCCACACATTATTTTTATATGTAATGGTGATAAATAGTACTATTGTTAAAAAAAAGTAAAAAATAAAAGACCAAATGTACTATGGTAAAACAGTGCCTTACACATAACACAGCATATTTGTAACCATTTTGTGCAATAACTCTCTGTGTTTGGAACAGGGATGTCAAACTCAACCACTAAAAGGTCCTTTGACCTCAAGAAATCCTTGGGTCTAAGAATGTCTGTATTTTTATTTTATTTTTAAATAATAATGACCTGAACTGGCCATTGTTTATTCAAAATACGACAAAACGTCAACAGCAAAATATAGGCACTTGTAAACTTTGAAATATTACACGAATACTTGAAGTATTAAAAAATACATAATTAAATAACTACATTTTATATACATTTTATGGACAAAAGTATTGGGATACCTACAGGACATTTTATGACATCTCATTGTAAATCCATAGGCATTAATATGGAGTTGGTCCCCCTTTTGCAGCTATAATAGCTTCCCCTCTTCTGGGTATGTTTCTACAAGATTTTGGAGTGTGTCTGTGGGAATTTTGTGGGAACATTCATCCAGAAGAGCATTTGTGAGGTCAGACACTGATATTGGACGAGAGGGCCTGGCAATCTCAGTTCTAAAGGTCCTAAAGTTGTTCAGTGGGGTTAATGTCAGGGCTCTGTGCGGGCCAGTCAAGTTCTTTCACACCAAACTCCCCAACCCTTCCCCAAACTGTTCCCACAAAGTTGGAAGCATAGATTTGTCCAAAATGTCTTGGTATGCTGACACATTAAGATTTCCCTTCACTGGAACTAAGGGGCCTAAACCCTGAAGGCAGCCCCGTAGCATTATCTGTCCTCCACCAAACTTTACAGTTGGCACAATGCAGTCAGGCAGGTAACGTTCTCCTGGCATTCGTCAAACTTAGACTCGTCCATCAGACTGGCAGATAGAGAAGCATGATTCGTCACTCCACAGAATACGTTTCCACTGCTCCAGAGTCCAGTGGCGGCATGCTTTACACCACTATGTCTGAGGCTTGGCATTGTGCATTTTGATCTTAGGCTTATGTGTAGCTGCTCAGTCCTGGAAACCCATTTTGTGAAGCTCCTAACGCATCGTTCTTTTGCTGATGTTGCTTCCAGAGGCAATTTGTAACACTTTAGTGAGTGATTCAAGAAAGAATAGCACCCAGCTACCTCTCTCTGCCAGTTTGAATGGTTTATCGCTTCGTGGCTAAGCTGTTGTTGCTCCTCGGTGCTTCCATTTCACAATAACAGCACTTACAGGTGACAGGGGCAGGTCTAGCAGAACAGGAATTTCACAAACTGACTTGTGGCAGACGTGGCATCCATCCAGTGTTACGTTTAAAGTCGCTGAGCTCATCAATACGACTCATTTTATAAATATATGTATATTTATTTGTATTTATTATATATATATACACCGATCACATTATGTGCACCTCCTTGTTTCTACGCTCATTGTCCATTTTATCAGCTCCACTTACTATATAGGTGCACTTTGTAGTTCTACAGTTACAGACTGTAGCCCATCTGTTTCTCTGTATACTTTGTTAGCCCCTTTTACCCTGTTCTTCAGTGGTCAGGACCCCCATGGACCCTCACAGAGCAGGTACTATTTGGGTGGTGGATCATTCTCAGCACTGCAGTAACACTGACGTGGTGGTGGTGTGTTAGTGTGTGTTGTGCTGGTCTGAGTGGATCAGACACAGCAGTGCTGCTGGAGTTTTTAAACACTGTGTCCACTCACTGTCCACTCTATTAGACACTCCTACCCTGTCAGTCCACCTTGTAGATGTAAAGTCAGAGACGATAGCTCATCTGCTGCTGCACAGTTTGTGTTGGTCATCCTCTAGTCCTTCATCAGTGGTCACAGGACAGTGCCCACAGGACACTGTTGGGTGGTTATTTTTGATTGGTGGACTATTCTCAGTCCAGCAGTGACAATGAGGTGTTTAAAAACTCCAGCAGCACTGCTGTGTCTGATCCACTCAGACCAGTGCAACACACACTAACACACCACCACCACCATGTCAGTGTTACTGCAGTGCTGAGAATGATCCACCACCCAAATAGAACCTGCTCTGTGAGGGTCCATGGGGGTCCTGACCACTGAAGAACAGGGTTAAAGGGGGCTAACAAAGTATGCAGAGAAACAGATTCTACAAAAATTGTAGAAACATTAAACCTCTTTAAATGTCCCCAGGACATTTTAAACCTACCTGATTGTTTGATTTAGACATCTGGCATCTTTACTGCAAGTTCGTTCATTCTTGGGATCAATTTCTGAGCTGCTAAGGGTTTATATTGGTTGTTGAACTGCACCTAAAGCGCAGCTAGTGTGGTTGGTGCAGTATGACTGGTGTGGAATTGTGGTGTAATTGCTGTTCCATAGATTGTTGTTGGGGGAGGGGGGTGGGAGCACACATTGTTACAGTGCATGCTGGGGATTGTAGTGCAGCATATTGCGAAACAGGCTAATATTAATAGAAAATCAGGTTTCACAGGTCGTATAGGGCTGTGCCGCAGGCCTGATCTGGTTCCCGTCACCACCACTGTGAACAGTTCCAACTCTGTTTCCCATCTTAATGGTTAAATTATGCAGAAATTTACTTAAAAATATTATTTTTTAATTAACAAGGAATTGTCTTTTAACAAATCTCTGAGATGTTGATGCCAAAGACCTACCTGATGTTTTGTGAAAAGATTCCTAGGAAGCAGTGTAGGCACACATTCACAACAAAAGGGTTGTGGTTGGCAGTTTGCATCTCAGGTACTGTAATCATCAAATGCTCATCCGTTAGGGTCCTCTGGTGGATTAAGCCTCAATTAATTAGTCGACCGGTCGCATAATGAAATTCGGTCCACACTCCCAGAGTGGTTCTCCTGCGGAGCTGCGAGTCGCTCGTGTTCCGTGAACGAGCAGCTGAGCCAACACGGTCAACTGCTCCAGCTGCCAGCCTGCTGCTTTAGCCACGGGGGTCCGAGCCAGGGAGGAGGGATATCAAAGGAGAGCGTGTTGCGGAGAGAGGGGGAGTTGCTGGATTAGGGCAAGGGGCCGGTGGGTGGACAACGGTGTGCATCGGGTGGGGAAGAACAGATGAGCAACAATAGGGCCAGGCAGGCTGGAGCGAACAGAGGGGTGAGGAGGCCATGGGAAACGTGTGGCAGTCAGCGGCCCAGCACCAGGCCGCTGGGCGCGCTCAATAGGCACAGGAAATGGGATTTGCACGAGACAGATGTGCAGGAGAGAGAACAGAGGTGATGAATGCATTAAGGCCCAATGAGCGAGATGAAGGTGAGAGTGGCCAGTATGTGCTTCCCATGAAAGCTGCTTTGGCTGGCCCAGTGCGTAGACCAGTGCTCTTCATAGAAGACCTCTAAAACAATCTGAGAAGAAAGGAGGAGTCATTTCATATTGAGTAGCCTATCTAGTGAGGCTGGTCTAGTGAGTCTGAGCTGATGTTTGTATTTTTTGTATATAATACAGCTGCACAGTAAACGCTTCAGGTACAGTAAAGGTAGTAAGTCCAGTTTAGGTGAAATGTGTTAGGTTGCCAGTTACGTTAAAGACTACTGTAAAAGATTTTATTTTATTATGTGCTGAGACGTTTACCAAGTGTTTTTATGACCATATTATGCTGCCTTGAATACACTACTTTATTATTTTAAGTTGCTTCAACATGAACAGAGTTCTCTTTTCTCCCAGCTTTGGACGTGTTGTTACTCGTACTGAAGGACCATATTAGCTGTGTTTAAAAGAATAGTTTGGCAGAAAATCAGATGTACATGATTATCCACTTACTCCAAATTCTGTAAGGTTTCTGAATGACAGAGGGCCACAGCTGGCAGTTGTTTATAACAGTTATTTATAATAAGATTGCCATATTGAACATATGCCTGTGTGATGTGACGCAGAGAGAAATCTGTGGCCTAAAGTAGTTACTTTAAGTCGCCTCTATTACAGCAGCACAAATAGATCAAATAGGATAACCTAGTGGGATAAAGTAGGTTTAAAAAGGATCGAAATTAGATTAGGCTTTATATATCCAGTCCGTTAAAAAACAAAAAAACACCTGGTTTGGCTTCAGTAATGGTTCTTTCGGGTTGGATCAGGACCTCTGTTGGGAAAGAGCAAGGTGCTTCAGCTAAACATTAAAGGATCTCGAAGCGGATAGTATGTTGAAATCTCAAATGGCTGCTCCTCTGAGCCTTGTTAAGTTGCCTTGGAGAGCAGATGGACAGGTGGCCAGTGAGGTCAACGATGACCTTTGACCCCTTCTGGTGGTAGGGCGTGTGGTCTTTGTTGACCCACTGCTCATCAGCTGTGGGGAAGGAAAGGTGAGATGCTCACTTGCTCTTCAGTCTCATTGTTTTGGAGGCCAGCTTGTTGAGGCAATGAAGAGCCCCTGCCACTTTCGTTTGCTTGCTCGTTGTCTCGTGCCGATAGACGTCTATTTTTGCACACTGTGTGTGTTCTATTTTATCATTAGAGGCATCCTTTTGTGGCGTGGTCTGGCCTAGTTATTACTTCGGAACTCCTGGGAGATTTGCAGTGGGAACGTGCCACCAGTAGCGCGAGCAGCGCTGCCACCCATCTTATGGGAGTCAGTGAGTTGAAAAGCCATGTCTTTTTCCCAACATTGTATGGCCTTCGCTTTCTAGTAACCTCAAACCACTTCCTCAGCCCGGCTGAGATCTATGAGCTCTATAATGGTGAGAGTTGGGTGGCGACTGGGGCCGAGAACATTTTCCCACTGTATTGCCGTAGCCTCGGCCCTGTGGCCGGGGGTTTTCGGCCGCCATTCAGGGCATTGTATTTGCGTCCTGTGTATCACTTCCCTGTGAGATTGTGGATTGTTCATGGGAACAATGATGTTTGGGGCTCTGAAAAGCTTCATAAATCACTCACGTGGTAATATAAAGTACAGTGTTGTCTCCCTTTAGATGAGGGGTGTAATGTTCTGATAGGCAGCTTTTCCCAAGTTAAGGCAGGACCCTGCGACAAACAAAATGTCCCCTAAATAGAACTCTACGCTGGCTTCGGAAGGGGCCCGGGATATATTGTGCTGCCACATCAGAAGATTGATCAGCTTTGTTTTGCCATCCATCAAGCTGATGTATAATTGAACCTCTAAACGGGGCAGCAGCAGGATCATGGAAGGGCTGAGAAGGGTCTCTAAGCTTCTAGTCCATACTGGACTGTGGATGGAGGCTTGGGGGCTAACATCTCCACCTGTGGGATGGGTCAGAATGGAGAGTGGAGGTGGTGAGGGGGGAGTAGAGTAGAGACAGCAGATGGGGACAAAGAGGTTGAGCTCTTTCTTTCTTTGAGCGCTTCTGTCTTTCCTTTCGGCCATGCCTCTGTCCTTTGGTGTCCAAGAAAAAGAAAAAAGAAAAAGCCCTTTGAAACTGAAGTCCCATCGTCCAGGCCTACCTATGTCTTTTACGTGCACCGCTGTGTTGTTTGGATTGGGCTGTAATAAAAACGCTCCTTAATTAATCTTTATTGCTCATTTTGTTTCTTCTCCTTTTACCCAGCAGTGCTCCAGCATGCACGAATGCCCCCGCTGTCCATGTGCAGAGACAGCCTGTGCCCCAGTGAGGAAGCGTCCTCTGGTTGTTTACGCAGTGAGGGCTTTGTTTGATGGCTGGTGGGTTCAGTTACACTGGTTGCTACTTGATGTAATTATGGCCTTATTATTTACCTTAGTGATCTGGATTGTTTATGCTGAAGCAGTGCTGAGAACTCCACTAACCTGTGTACGCAAGTGAGATGACGTGAGTGGGTGTGCGCCATTGTTTGTGTGAGGAGTGGAAATATCAAATTACTCTTGATGAAGGTAACGCACACATTCGCTGAAAGGAAAGAAAAACACAAATATATTTGTTTTGGGATGTCTGTGTAAACACTGTTGTTGTTCTTCTCGGGTTTTGACTCTTGGACAGTGTCCATTCGGGGTTTGCTTTGGATAATGCTGTAGATCTGAGGACCGTCGTTGGTGCTTGTGGTCACTTTAAAAGCGATTGATTGTTCAGCCAAAAAAACGGATTTATGCAATTTTCTCATTATCCAAATTGTCGTTGCAATACTAATGTAATTTGCAATCAAGGCCTTTGTTTCCCACCTTCTGCTGTACAGCTTGTCAAGATCACACTCCATTGCCAATGTAGCACCAAGACACGTCCACTGATTGCTTCTTTAGATTTGCACTAAAACTGTGAGGCTAATGTAGCTAAAATGGACAAAAGCATGGACAAAGTAAAAGTGGCAGCTACTACTACAAAACCAAAAAAACCCTTATTGGTAAGCCTGTCCACTTGGCATCTTGGCAGCTGCCCTGGTAGTTATTTCCGTTTATACAAGACCAGGTTTCTACATACATGAATGGGGGGAGACCGACGCTGCTGAGCAGGAATCAGATTGATTTGATTTCCTGTCAAAAAAAAGTTATTTTTCCAGCATCAGAAAAAAGTAGAAAAACTGTATTATAAAAACAGCATATTACACAGAAGCCTGAAAATAATATATCATAAAATAATGTCATGTAACATTATTATTATCATATAATATTTAATATCAATATTACAAATTTTCAGTCATTACTGTGTTCATAATTTGTCTCTATTACAGCCTCCATTCTTTTTGGGCGACGTTCAGTTTCTCAAAGAAATCTGCAGGGATATTTTTCACACCTCCAAAGTTCAGTCTTAGAAGGTTGTTACATTTTCTGCTTCTCATGATTCAGCTAAACCCAAACACATTCAGTGATGAGGCCTGGACTCTGGGACGGTCAGTCCATTGTTCTGAGAACACCAACAGCTTCATGGTTTGATATGCAAATGTTAACCTGTTTCCTTTTCATGAGTGGAACTTCATTTTTTTGTGTCTTTTAAAGATGAAAGCTTTAAGTGCTGTTTCTTTGGTGGTTTAACAAGCCTTGCGCAGATCTGTCTGTGCCACTTGACACAGCTAGTCTATATGTGTTAGAGTTGGGGCAGAAGCAGCCCTGATAACCATGTAGTTTAGCTGAGCAGTTTAGACTCACAGTTTAAAACTGCAGCTTGTCTCTTCAGCCAGCGCTGCATTGCTGAACTTAAACGTAATCGGCTGAAAGGCAGACAGTGATGAGCTGTTTCTTTACTTTTGACTGCAGTTTTAATAAGCTATTATTATCTTATTAAAGATAATAATAAAGAAAATTAGTGTCTAGTCACATGGAGGTACTTCCGTGGATGTAGTGTATGTTCTCTCTCGTATTTGTACCTGATGGTCACGCTGCCCACTTAGCTTGATTTCAGATGTCACAATCAAAACCGTATGTTTGGATGCCGTTAAAGTGAAGTGTTTTCATAGTTTTTAATTTTTGTGGTTGTGCACGACACTGTACTGCGGTCTCCGCTATATGAAGTTCCCTCTTTCAGGCATGTGAAGTAAAAGGGCTGTGGAAACGTCACCAAGCCAACTAATTGAGAACTCGATATCGATATTGATAATGTTGATTAGTTGTTGCAGCCTTATTGTTACACATTTTTTCTAAAATAATGTATTTATCATGCTGTTGTGGCTACTATGGGGGCTTTCCTCACTTACACCTTTTCCAACAAGGTGATTAGCTCTTTTTAAGGATGGGACTTCCTGCAGTACATGTGACATGCTGAATGTTACGATCTACCCCATTCATATTTTAAGTGCAGCCCCGCTAATGAAATCTATGGTGGTACTTTTGTCCAGTTTTATAGGTAACAGTACATTAAACAGAACCATGTAAGCAGGTCTGTCTGAGATTACTAAACAACTCTACACAGTTTAGGGCAAGTGTATGATTACTTAGAAATGCAGTTCGCATGATACTAATTGTGTGGTTACTTGTTGGCTGCATTAGCTTCAGAGCTCCAGTCCAAAGCTGAAGAATCCAGGCAGCAAACATGTCTTGGCACACTGTGTTTGGGCTAAGGAGAAATTGAAATTAGATTTTGGTTGATTTAAATACAATCAAGCCAATCAAACAATGACTTCGGTGCTTTTGAATGCACTGGGAGGAGCTGCTAGCTGCCTCCATCTTTCCTCCCGTCTGTAATCTCTGCAGGGGTTTAATTGCCACCTGCACTCCTCAGCCACACACCCAGTGAGCATCTCTCTCCCCATGAATACACATTAGTAATATGGGTGGAGTGTGATTGCCTGGTGGGGATGGAGTGTGATGAGGGCTTTAAATCCTGGGAAGTTGTACAGCACATGGTGGGAATTAAAAGGCCCCGATTGTAAATGGCAGCATGACGGCAATTGAATTCCCGCCAGCTGCCAGGGTCACAGCATTATAAACTGGGAGCTGATGGTAATTAGACTTTAAGCACCCAAAAGAACAAGGTCTGCCTCTCTATCCCCATTCACTTCTGAGCCTTTATTGCAAGGAAGGCCAGCGGAGCACATTAATTTTGAGGTCCAGCGACCCCCTCTTGGGCTTATAATCTGTATCGTAATCCATGTTGCTGGTGATTCCCAGGGTCCCAAAGGGCTTTTCTTGCTGACCTATTGAGTGGCCCTGAAAATGAGGAGCCCCTGCCATCTGTGCACACGCCTTGACTCCCAGAACAGTGCTCAGCCTCGTGGAGTGGCATACAAAAGTGACTGTGACTCCAGAAGGTCATTTTAGGCAAGTGTTCCTCAGCAGAGACTGAGAGGTGTTCTGGAATAGAAAATAATGTGGTGCACTTGCTGGGCTATGAATGGAGATGTTCAGATCTTGAGGCATCAGCATTTTGACCAGACCAATAAAAGCCCTTTCATGAAGTGTTTTGGTTCTTAACGAGAATTTGCTGTGTCAAGAACGGAGCTTTAAAATAACAATGATCGCTGATTCCTTCCAAAGAATATGACCATTTTTATGTAACAAGTAACTTTGGCTATTTGTTCCAGCTTGTTTATGACAAAGCCATTGAAACATAGACAGATAAATTCTGAATTAGCATTCTTTTCTAGCTTGACAACAACCTGTGTACACCGATCAGGCATAACATTATGTCCACCTCCTTGTTTCTACGCTCATTATCCATTTTCTCAGCTCCACTTACTATATAGGTGCACTTTGTAGTTCTACAATTACAGACTGTAGTCCATCTGTTTCTCTGCATACTTTGTTAGCCCCCTTTTACCCTGTTCTTCAGTGGTCAGGACCCCTATGGACCCTCACAGAGCAGGTACTATTTGTTTGGTGGATCATTCTGAGCACTGCAGTAACATTGATGTGGTGGTGGTGTGTTTTGCACTGGTCTGAGTGGATCAGACACAGCAGTGCTGCTGGAGTTTTATAAACACCTCATTGTCACTGCTGGACTGAGAATAGTCCACCAACCAAAAATATCCAGCCAACAGTGTCCTGTGGGCAGCGTCCTGTGACCACTGATGAAGGACTAGAAGATGACCAACACAAACTGTACAGCAGCAGATGAGCTATCGTCTCTGACTTTACATCTACAAGGTGGACTGACAAGGTAGGAGTGTCTAATAGAGTGGACAGTGAGTGGACAAAAACTCCAGCAGCACTGCTGTATCTGATCCACTCAGACCAGCACAACACACACTAACACACCACCACCACGTCAGTGTTACTGCAGTGCTGAGAATGATCCACCACCCAAATAGCACCTGCTCTGTGAGGGTCCATGGGGGTCCTGACCACTGAAGAACAGGGTAAAAGGGGGCTAACAAAGTATGCAGAGAAACAGATGGGCTACAGTCTGTAATTGTAGAACTACAAAGTGAACCTATATAGTAAGTGGAGCTGATAAAATGGACAATGAGTGTAGAATATATATGTATATGTGTATTTCAGTTCATCTCAATACAGAAATTGTATTTTCACAAATGTGCTTATTGACAGCATAATTGTCTGTAGAATGTTTTTTTTTTTTTTGAGCCATTTAAGTCAAGTTCAGTCACGTACGTGGAAAAATGCAAGCCTAGCAGCTAATCATTTCAGATTTTTTTGTGACATAAACTGAAAAAAAAAAAAATCATTTTCCATGTTGGCTCATTATGTTGAGATGATTGTGATGCCAGAACATTGGGAAACTCTGCTTTAGGCTCATCGGCTGAACATTGTTGACTGTTGGAGAGTGGAATTTGGCATGTGGTGTTTGATTTTATCACCCAAGGTTTTACTTTCTTTGAATCAGCTCGCCTGTAGGCATGTTCTGAGTAATACAGGAGAATGTGCCCGCTTTTGGTTTTACATAGTGTTTCATAGCATTGGCTAATATTAAACATTTGGGAGACGTTTTAAAGCCTCGCTCCAAAAATTTCCAATTGTAAAGTCTCTCTGTTGAAGCTCTGGATGTCTAGATGCTGTACTTTGTTTACCTTTATCTTTTCTCTTTAGAGATGCACCGATATGGTCATTTTGAGCCGATACTGATATCTGATATATTTCGTCTATATATTTGAAGATGCCAATGCAGTAATAAAAACCTGGATTAACGTTAAGAACAATGTGATGTTAATTTGAATCTCAGTTACCTGATGTAACTGTCAGGATATGTGTGTTATGGAGGATGTTTTGACATTCGAACAGAGAAGACGATGAATTAACAAGCCAAATGTGAGAGGAAAAACGCTGCTGCTTCTCACACCAAGCTTCTTCACTGCTAGTCAAGCTAGGTTCAAGCATTATAAGTGGCGCAAGGGTGTGTGCACCAAAAATGACCCAATTGCAGCACCACCGACTTTCTCTAACTTGGCGCTCAGCTCGGTGAATGAATTTGAAGAGAGATTTGCTGAGCAGGTCTGCCTGTACAGATGCTTATCATGTCATATCATATAACATGTTAATTGCAGGTTGAGTCCTGCGTGACACTCCGCTTCCTTCACAGTGCTTGATCTGCACCGCGGTGGCTAAACAAACATCTAGTGATACAGCTATATTAAGAAATGGTGAAATAACTGCTGAGGTGCTGCCTTTGATTTGACTTTATACAGTCTTTGTTTGACTCTGAGTACTCAAAGTTGTGATGTGACTCTTGGTACATTCTTCTCCTAAATGCTGTAAAAAAAAAAAAGAAAAAAGAAAAAAGCCAGTGACATTGCGGACTTGAACGGGACTAAAATAACGGAAAAACTTAAGTAGCCTAATAAATGCAAAAGCAATCCCCACACCATGTAAAACTAAGCCGTCCCAAACTGAACTTGATCTTCAACCACTCTTTGCAAACGAAACCTATATATATATATATTTGTGTGTGTATATATATATATATATATATATATATATATATATACACACACACAAATTAGCTTGCTAATCATGTCTAGAAAATCATGTAATCAAGCAAATATTGTATTTTTTGCCATGAGGTGTGAAAATATGAGCAAAAACACTCATTCTGTGGAGGTTAGCATAAATGCTAATAGCGTTAGCATTAGCTTCCAAACTAGCTACCTTAATGAACTCTTTATAAATAATAGCAATCAATACATCAACATATTATCTTTATTTACATTTTGGTGCACTTGTTGGTCACGCTGCATTGCGTTGCAAATCTTATTTTTCTTTACCTGACAGAGTAAAGAATTTGCTAAATTGTGCTTTAGCTGCAACCTTGATTATAATTAGGTCCTGCGGGTACCAGTCCTGAACAGATACCATAAAAGTGGAACCCTCTGTACTAGACTTAGAATAGTTCCAGTTTTCAGCTGCCTGAAGGTCTGATACCTTGTGCAGTGGAAATACAGTCAAACAGCTGTGTTTCTATGGCTTTCTATACACTGTATGGCATACTGATACCCACAGTCGCACACTGCATGGCTAAGAACAGTAGTAGAAGCCCTCTTTGTCCATACCTTTTCCACTTGAAGGACAAGCAGGGGCAGCAATATGATGCCACGTAACAAACCAGTACACACATCAAACCAGTACCACACATCTTTGTCCGAAGTGTTCTTTGCTTTAGAAAATGTGTGAATAGCAAATGTCATGCTGCAACAGCCGATTGCACTGCATTGTATTATGAAACAAGCAACATACCCGATGTGCTTATCTCGCAACCATTTTACAGGCCGGCCAGAAACAACCTGGCGTTGGGTGCACAGCACAGTAGCACTTGTGCTGATCCTGAGTGAAGGAGTTGGGGTTGAGGGGGGCCTGAGGCGAAATTGCTTGTTTGACACTGGCGTTGTTTGATGATGCTGCAGGATCTTATGGCAATAATTACAGAGGACAGCAGTAGACCTGAGGTTTTGCGGCGTGTACGCGTGTGTGAGCTGCTTACGATACATTAAAGGTGTTTTGCACTCAGGCCTCAAGGCCTCTCTTGGATTGTGCTGTTCCTGTAAGAGCATGTGCCTGGATGACAGCCTCGGCAACACTTGCGCTTTCTGGGCTTGTCGTGTCAGCACCGCGCCCTCGTCCTGATTACGTATCTGCTCTGTATGAACTTGCAGCGGCTTCCCTCCGTTGAGGCTCCTCTGGCCATCTGTCACGACACTGAGGGCTTTAAGGAAGGTGACGGCTGACATGCCGCCCCCGAGTCTCCACTTTGCATTTGTGGAATCCGTTTCTGCAAGTTTCTCAATGAAGGCACATGTTTTCCACTTGGACAAAATTCAGGCTTTCAAATGGCTGCAGCTGCTGTTTTTAACTATGCAATTAATGATTGTCTAGTGATGAAATGAAAATTCTTGGCCAAAACTCATTCAAACGATATTCGGCACATATCAGGCCGAAAACCATAGCCATAAAAAGCCAACAATAAATAAAAAAGTTTGCATAAAATAAGCTCTCCTGAAGTTATTACGGTACATAGTATATGCCACAAAGTCCAGCATACTCAGTAACAGAGAATGGCTGGTCATCCAACTAATTCCATTATTTTTTAGTTTAACGTTGCATTTTGGCGCTGTTGTTTGTCTTTTTTCTTAATTTTGAAAACTGGCTGCAGAATGAGTGAGTTAGTGTACTAGCAGGGACTTTCTGCTCCTGTTGTCTTGCAGTATTTTGCATGTAGATGGGGATGTTTTCAAGTGGTATCAAACCAAGGTGGCAGTATTTGAATCCTGAAATCATTATTCAAGTTTTGTTTTATCATGGAGAGAAAATATACATACGAACAGTTCAGTGAAATGCTGGTTTTATGTTGTAACAGGTCTGTAAAATGTGGCGAGTTTACTCGTATTCGCAAGTATCATTGCTACTGTGAAATACTAGTGCCTCAACATGAGTGTGTTGCCAAGGATGCATTGTTACGGATGTGACTCAGAAACCAGGGAGCATGTGACCAGCTATGGCGTTACTGCTAACCACATCGTCCACCTGTAAAAAGATGACGGTTAGCTTAACCAAAGAGGTAACCTCAAGAAACACCTAACAATTCCCCTCAACTTTTTTTGAATAATAGTATGTTTTCACATCTATTCCTCTATTTTTGTGCAAAACCAGGTCTGCCAGCTACACAGGTAACTAGGGGTGGGAATCTCTAGGCACCTCACGATTCAATTCGATTACGATTCAGAGGGCTGCGATGCGATTATAAAACGATTATCGATGCATCTTTTTTTCTATACAGGATTTCTATTTTCTCACTGTGTGAGGACTTGGTACTTTTAAAGCAAAGTATTTGTAATGATCCACAATGAATTTACTTCCAATATCTTTTTTAATAAATCAAATGGAAGTGATGTGGCAAGTGAACTACAAGGCTCTCATTCACTGCTCTCGTTTGGAGCACATGAGACACTGAAGCCACTCTTCTGCGATAAAATGCGCTGTTAGGGTGACATAAGATCCAGTGGCGATAGATGTCCACGAAGCGCGTTACAGCCATCCTACCCGTTTAATTCAGTGATTTTATAACTTCAGTTTTGGTCTCGTTCGTTGTAGAGACTGTGTCAATAAAATATCTTCGAAACAGGACGTGTGCAGCATAGCGCGAAAGCCCTGTTTCGCAACGACTGAGAACCGGCGTTATAAGACTGCAGGTCACATAGCAACGATTCGCATTCATAAGCACCGCAGCTGATCCTGGTAAGTTAAACCTGCAACGAGAGACTGACGGTCAAACACAAAAGTTGCGAAGATGAAGTCGCTTCTCTTTCGAATTTTCCCGTTCCACCTTAAATGGTGCCGTATTTACATTCGGCGCCTCAGTCAGAATTTAAGGTGGAACGGGAAGATTCGAAAAAGAAGCTGGAGAATAAGAAGCGACTTCAGCCTCGGAAAACAGTTGAACGGTGAAAGACATTTTACGAGAAACTGATCGACTTTTGAGGAAAAGTTTTTCTGGTGGAGACGGGAGAAAAGCGGCTATAGCTAAAGCTTAAAGCAGAGCAGGTCCGCGCTTTTGTTTATATTTTTTAACCTAACTTATACTAGGACATTCGCACGTACTGAGACATACTGGACATAAATGTTGTGGCTGCCAAGGTAATCTGATTTTTGTTGAAAGGACAAAATGGCTCTTCTTAACATTTGTGTTGTGACTCCTGACCTAACCTGGCTTTAATGCAGAGGTTCCGGTCGGATTTCTCGCTCATCAAGTGGTGTTTTTGTTGTGTGCCGCCACAGACTGTCTGGGCGCTGCACTTCCGCTCTTCCAAGTTCCACCTTTTGCGTTCCGTTAACATTACGGTATAAATTAAAATATAGAAAATTGATTTTTGACGTTTGTGAATCGATTCAGAATCGTTCATGTCCGCATCGCGATGCATCTAAGAATAGATTTTTTCCCGCACCCCTACAGGTAACCCTACAGTCTGACATTACTGTCGTTGGTCCCTCTGCTTTTTCCTTCCTTGCTGTTAGCAGATTGTCAGTGTGTTAACCCTTACAGATAGTTGAATATCAAAATGAGTTGAACTGAACATCCTGCAGGATGTACTCCCTCTTGACACTTGGCATGAAAAGTGATTACGATATGTTTGTCTAATGTCCCCTGTGGAAACCACAAAATAGTTCCACATGGCCGACATCTGCTGCCACTCAAACCATTTCGACGCACCTGCTCTGACCAGCATAGGAAAGCAGTAGGAAACTGTATTTTTAATAGATATTTCCCGTTTTTATTACTGTTAAAATTATCTGTAAGTCTGTAAATTTTGGCACTGTGTTGAAGTCCTGTTTAATTTATTTCCCATTTTTGACCATTTTTGGCTAAAATTTTTGGAGCAACCCCTACTTTCGTCCATTTTTGTAGATAACAGTATGTCATACCATGTAAAAAAACCACAGAAGCAAGTCTGTTTGAGATTACTTAACAACTCAACTTTGAGGCAGATGTAATGGTTTAGGCATGCAGTTTTGCACAATGTTAATTGGTGGGGTTTGAGCTTCCAAAAAAGGACACAAGCATGTCTTGGCTGATTGACTACATTTGGGGTAAGGGGAGTATTGTGTAAATTTGACATCAGCTGTCGCTTAAAACTCCCAGATTGACAAATCAATCAAGTGTGAACTGATGCAAAAATGCAGGACTATTACACAAGACAATCGTCTTCTTGTGTGCGCATGTGCTCTGAATATGGAGGTGGGCTTGCATGTAGACCTGCGACCTTGAGGTGTCCACTTGGAAGTGTACCAGTCACCTTGTATCCTCCTCCCCTATCTAAACATGCCCGCTTACACCTCCACAACTATGTGCTCAAGTACGCACTTGCCACAGAAAGGCCCGTTTTATCCCCGCTCTTCTTGCCCCATGGGAGAAAATGATGGATTTCACGCCTACACAAAAATGTTTGGATCACTTTGAAGTATTGAGGAACAGGGTGCACACCTCTGCCCTGGCAGGCATTAGAAGGAGTTTTTATTACACTTCTCGATTCTTCACCACGCTCTTCTGAAGTGAATGTAAAACAGAGGGCTTCTTTTTAGCGCTGACATGAATTAGCTCAAGCAAAAGTGCTACAGATTATTTTTAAACCTTGTTAAAACAGTTTTTTGGCAAACATTGAATAATCATCAGACCATAGAGGTGTTTGTGTGCTTTATTCAGGAGGCCGTAATGGAAAGTTGAAGTTTATTCACTTTTTTGGAAATAAAATAAATTGATGTACAGGGAGATTCACTTGAAAGAGGCAGCAAATATCCTGTAATAATTTTTGCTAGGACAAAGCAATCTGAACGAAACAACGTGCAATGTGCTCCTCTGTATATGGAGCTTTGAACAAGCCGGGATGCCCCTGCATTGGAGCGTTGAGGTAGGCGTCGCGACCATTAACTTCCGTTTGCAGCTTCCGGGTTCATACCCCCGTCCCCCTTCATGTGTCTGGCAGAAAATGGAAATCACTTGCAGCATCACATGTAATGCAATCGATTACACATACATCAAGGTATGTAGCGTATTTTTTGGTTCAGATTGCTTCATCCTAACGGGAGTTACAATAGAATATTTGGGCTCTCTTCCGAGTGAATCTCCCTGTAGTATGTAAACAGTTTGTTGAACTTGAAAAATTTCTAAGCATACTTTCAAACCGCAGTCCATAGATTCCATACGCAGAAACTAGGGATGCACCTATACTGGTATTGGGTATCAGGCCAATACCATGCTTGTTTACTTGTACTCATACATAAAAATGCACGGATACCAGCTGTGACATAAGCTGAATGTACACTACTGCGCTAATGAACAAACACAGTAGGAAGTGTTACTGACTTGGTCAGACAGAAAGTCACTGGTCACTTTACACATTCCGCCTAAGTATATCCCTGCTAGGAATCACACACAATCACACCCGCTTGTGGAGACACGTAGGTCAGCTAAATGGAGCCAGAAAGAGTCGCATTTGCTACCAAAGTCGAGCTATAAGTGTTGTCTTTTTTAAACTGTCTTTGCAAAATAGGCTGTAGAGAGACTGTACTGTTCTACTATGTAAGGTTATGTTAGAGTTCACAGTGTGATTACCCGAGCTGCTGTTTTCACTCTGTGCGTCGTTCCGAATGAAACAGCTTTATTTGACTTTGTCCATAGACAGAGCCGTCTGTAGAGGCTGCATTTGGCCTAGCTTAGCCTTTTCTTATAGTGTAAGTATATAAATTGCAGGCTTTGTCTGTGATGGTCTGTTCAAACATACAGACTCACTGAAGAACCAGATTTCTAAAATCGCACAGTGTATATCTGGCTTTAAAGGACAGAACTACAGCTCAACCAGCCAAACAAAAGACTTTAGATGGAAAACTCCACAAGTGAGCTCTTCACATGCCTCGGATGTGATTCCTGCTGTCGCTGTGCTATAGAGACTGCCGTTGAAAGTTGAGATGCGGTGTTCAAAACTATGAAATGTACTTCACTTACAGTTGTACAGAAGCAGCCAGCTAGGTTTTAATGGTTTAACTGTTAAGGTACAAGTAGGTTCATGATTATGGTATCAGACTCGGTATCGGCAAGAACAAAAAAAATGTACTCGCACTTGGTCTCAAAAAATGCTATTGATACATCCCTGATAGAAGCTGCAAAAGCCAAGCTGCCTGTTTTGAATGAATTGTTTTTGGGGTATTTTAGTGAACGCTCCTCTTCATTAAGTACACCTTCTTATATCTGCACTCATTGTCCATTTTAGCAGCTCCGTTTACTATGTAGGTTCACTTTGCAGTTCTACAATTCTACTCTGCAGTCCATCTGTTTCTCTGCATACTTTGTTAGCACTCTTTCACCCTGTTTTTCAATGGTCAGGATCCCCACAGGACCACCACAGAGCAGGTATTATTTGGGTGGCTGAGAAAGTTTTTAAACACCTCAGTGTAACTGCTAGACTGAGAATAGTCCATCAACCAAAATGTCCAGCCAATAGCGTCCTGATAAAATGGACAAATAGTGTACAATACCAGGTGGTGTACTTAATGAAATGGTGGTGTATATTTGGCTTTTCAGCCTACAGCAGTTTAGCCCTGATCGTTCAGGTTGACCTTATAAGGACTCTTTTAACTTGGACTGCTTTTTGAATGAGGCATAACAGAGTTCATTTACATATACCCGTCTCAAAAGCAGAGTACCAAAGACTTTTAAATGAAAAATTTTGAAGGATAAATTGTTGTTGGAAAATGGTCAAAAAAATGTTGGGACTGTTTTTGGCACTTAAACCCACACAAACATCATAAATGGACCTCAGGGACAAAATAAAAATAAAAATGTGGGATATGGACTCTTAAAAAAATTATCTGTTTGTTGTTATAAATCTCTGAAAGTGTAGGCCTGAGTCTGGTGAGTCTGGTCAACCAAGTTACCATGGTAACAGCCCCAAGTGACAGTAAAAACTCATTTACTGCAGTTAAAAAAAGTTCATTTATTCATTTATTTTATGTAAACCAAAGCAGGACAGCAGTATTTCTACACATTATCATAACTGAACTTTTACACATGTTGGGTGATGTGATGTGTCCCATTACTAATTTATTGCTCCTAATATAGATTGAATTGTTGTAGAAAGGTGGCTGTTGAGCTGCGCTGGTTGAACACGCTCAATGCTGCAGGCAGATCTCATAAATAAAAAATAAAAAAATAAATAAAAATTATTGTTATGATGTAAATTTTAGCACATCTGGCTTTCTACAGGCCAGCTTTCACACAAAAATGATGTGGTGTGAGGATGTCCTAACATAGGTGACTTTTTATACAGGCATATCTACAGCACTGAGTGCACCTCTAGAACAATCTTCTATTGAGTACATTACACATGATCTTAACCCAACATGTTTAAAAGTTCAGTTATGTTTACATGTGGAAATACTGCTGTCTCACAATCATTTGCATGTAATAAATCGTTAAATTGACACCAATGCAGTAACTTGATTAACCAGACAGGCCAACTCTGGAATATGGGTTGTGAGTTGAAGCTTCACAATTGTCAAATAGAAGGTAAAGCAAAGGGGAAAAAAAATTCCCAATCAAGGCTTAACTGTTTACCACGGTTATTTTTCACACTGTTATCTGAATGAGAGGATTGTGTTTCCCGCACAGGCCTACTCTAGTATTATTCAACATAGACTTGAAGCGACTGCCGTTTGACTTCTGTGCCAAAATGTGCTTTGAGTCAGTGAGTTTTCGGTTCTTTGCAGGAAAACATACAGGGATATGTGTCAAAGTGGCCATCCATGGTAATCCACAGTGCTGCAGATGTGACAGATATAAATTAAGTTGAAAAGGAGCAGCAGTACTTAATGGTTTCCTTTGCCTTCATTTGGCACAGGCCCAGTACTGCAGTACAGTATGGCCGTGCAGTCCTGTTCCCCTCATGAGGACCTGAAGGTCCAGCTGGTTGAGGGATTCTGGTCATGTCTGTGCTTAATGAGACGACCTGCTAACAACTCGCACATGTATGTGATTTGTCCCACCTCCTCAGTCTCCCTCCAAAAGTGCCACACTTTGGAGCCAAAAAGACCCACCATTAGCACGTGTAGTGGCACAGCCTAAAGCAAGTGTGACCCCGTTGGGCCCCACTGGCCGTGATTCAGTTACTGAGGCAGCATGCAGGGTCACTCTCTCCACGCTGCTGTTTTAGTCCAGCGCCTCAGGTTAAGCATGAACGTTTCCGTTAATGGAGGCTTGCTGTTTATTAACCTAGCGCGGCCGTCACTGCAGTTGGGTAGGTCAGGTCAGGCCAGGACGAGGCGCTGCATTTTTTGAATAGCAAAGTGTCTGTTAACGCAGAGATACAATGAGGTCTCAGTGGTTGATCTCGTTCTAATTGATGTTGCTTTGTTATTGTTAGCCTGCTGACCTACTACCCAACCCAGCCATGTCCTTTCTTACAATCTGAAGAATGATTAAATGTAGTAGGTCTACTATTATGTGTTAGTTTAGCCCTACTGACATTAATTCCAAACTGACATCAAAAGAAACTGGTTGAGTGATGACAAAATGAATTGTTCTTCCTTTTGACAGATAAGTTGAGCAGATTGTGGTTTTGCAGATTGATGGTTACCCTAAACAAAAAAACTGACACTAAATATTAAAATACAATATTGGCCCTCATTGGGATGTAAATGATCTGCTGATTAAATGTTAAACCACAGACAATTGTTTGACTAATGGTTTTGGTTTAAAAAAAAAGGTAATTTAATTTAATATAATTTTCAATAAACAGGTTTTAGGCAAGTTTATCATTGAAGTTGAAGAATGTTTTTGAATAGGCAGTTGGTTCTGCTAGGTAGGCCTAAAAAAATAGCTAAAAACAGTGGTGTCTGGAAATCCCTCATGGAGATTAGACAGGATATGATGGACAGCAGAGGCTTTTCAGTTCTGCTGAGGTACACTGAGCTAAAGGGAGCCCTGATCATCTTTATGTTAGTTTAAATCTGCACTAGTAAAGCACCTTAGCACATCCTGAGTAACTGATAAAAGGTAGTTTGTTATATGTTGCCAGTCAGTGGTTTAACTTAATCCATTGAAGATAAAGATTTATTCAAAAACTAAATCACCCATGTGAAAAAGGAATTGCCCCTAAACCTAACTGGTTGTGCCACCCTTGGCAGTAACAACTGCAGTCAAACATTTGCGATAACTTGCGATGGGTCTTCGCCATCACTGTGGAGGAATTTTGGTCCAGTCTTCTTTACAGCGTTGTTTTAATTCAGCTACACTGGAGGGCTTTCAGCATGAACTGCCCGTTTGAGATCTTACTACAGTGTCTTAATGGGATTCAAGTCAGTATTTGGTTCAGCCACTCCAAAACCTTAATTTTGTTTCTTTTGAGCCATTCAGAGGTGGACTTGCTTGTGTGGTACACACTTTTTGATTTAAATACCTAAATGTTTGAATTTTACAATATACATATAAAAAGTAAGCTGTCAATATGAATTCCAGGCATATCTTCATATCTATCTAAAATAGAGAGAATTTTTAATTTAGTCCTAATAGACCTAATGAAGCTGAAAAATGCAAACTTGTTGGGTTTTGAACATGCAGTTGTGTTTTTATTGTATTGTAGTTGGTTCTGTACCGCACTGCCATCTTTATTTGCACTGTTTATTGTAAGATTATCACCAATATATAAGACTAATTTGTTTTTTTAAATGCTTTAGTTCTCATAGCATGGTTTTGTGTTCATAGTATTCGTTATTTTAATGCCTTCACTGTTATTCAAAAATGTGGAAAATAGTGAAAATGAAGGCCTTTCTATGACTTGCTGTGTCTGACTTCTGTCTGGTGCTGTATATGGGGCTACTACGCAGTAATAATTACAATCAAAATATAACAATTTAACTGACAAATTTTCATTCTCCTCATTTTATAGGTGAAAGAAAAACATATACAGTGTGAATTTAAATACTACAAACTATTCCCCAAAATGTATTATTAGTTGTTTTATTCAATATTTTAATAATTCTGTGACCAAGAAGTTAATTAATGACTGTAAAAACTGTAACTGTGTTTACAGTATTTTTTGTAGTGTGATCGGCCTTGATCTCCACTTTTGAAATATAATAAATTCAAGATATTAAATTTATTGTCACGTGATTCTCAGTGTTATACAGATTTGTCAGTCATTTTATGGTCTTTCATGGCTTCTTTAAACAAACACATCTAAAATTTCATTTTTATTTAGTTTAACATAAAAAATAATATAACACAGTTACAAGCAGTTTAACGGGTGGTTTTCAACTCAAATAAAAAATTTGAATGAAATGCTTCAAAGAAACGTTTTTATTTAGAAGAAGAAAAGCAATATTTTATGTTAATTCAGGCCTCAGAAACACAATCACTTTTATTGAAGACTCTGATTCCAACCTTTGAACAGTACTGTTCAAAAGTTGGGAATCAGAGTTTTCAGTAAGTGATTTAGTTTATGTTCTCCCTCTAAGAGCTACTTTACACATTGCATTAACATGGGTTTCAATATCCTGATCATACCTAGACGTTCCTTGGATGTAGGTATGCTGAATTCCAAGGATTTCACTACAAAGCGTCCCCGGTGTGACCAGATTAGATCCGATTTGACTTTTCCGCTTAAAGCACGTCACTCCATTTTACTTCTACTTACTTTTTCCCTGATACGAATCGTCAAGCTTGGACTGCCTTTCTCTGCCCAGAATGCACGAACGCACTTGGTTTTGGGAATAACTTCAGCCTCACGTATCTTCCATCTTGCGTTTCCTGCTAGTCAGCACTTGGCAGATGCTTACATAGTTGTATATGCGTAGAGAAAACACATTCCATTTAGAATTACGCTGAATGTGATGAAGA
This sequence comes from Colossoma macropomum, assembly GCF_904425465.1. Taxonomy (NCBI): domain Eukaryota; kingdom Metazoa; phylum Chordata; class Actinopteri; order Characiformes; family Serrasalmidae; genus Colossoma; species Colossoma macropomum. The sequence goes on along the minus strand of NW_023494795.1, from coordinate 18,810,787 downwards.
CCCTTCTCTGGCCACCTCTGAATGGGGTTTGGGTGATCCAATCGTCATCTGATCGCAGTGCGTCCTTGGTTTGTTTACACCTGGATTTTCATGCAATCATGCAATTTTCCGAATGTGATCTGATCACTGAAAATGAATGTAGATGCAACGTCTAAACAGCCTTACAGTCACCTATTGGTGTGATTTTTGGCTGCCGTTATACTGTGTACTTCTCACTGCTGTCAGCTTCGTTAGTAGATTACATTTTGAACGCTGAGCAAAGTGTTTGCACTTGGGTGATGTTTTTGCTTCTTTACACTGTTTGTGCTACAGTTAAATGATTTGTACCTCTGAGTATTTAAGTTTAAGGTATTTTATACAAACACTGGGATAACTGTATGTGCTTCATCTCAGACGTGTTTGTGGACATAAAATACACACCCACACGAACACTCGTACGCACAAACTCTCGGCCACAGGCCCGGAACCGCAGCGGAAGGCTTTTCCTGCATGTCTGCTCTTGTGAGCCGCATGTTTTGCAGAATCCCTATCTCAAGGCGTTGAAGTGATCAGACACGCCAGAGATTTGGGCTGCACAAGACAGAGAGAGAGAGATTTCGCTTTCGATTATATTCATGTTAAAATGAGCATTGGCTCAGTGTACACCCTACATAAACTTTTTAACGTAGCCCTCTCAGAGTAAGTGCCTCTCTGAGTTGACATTTACATATTTTCATTCTGAGTTTTGCACACAATAAGCTTCAGTTTTCTTTTTAAACCTCAGCTTTAATAAAAAGCAAAATGCGTCATGCGCATTTACTTAACGGCTCCATGAAATGTAATTAAACTGTCTGCTGTAAGAGCAGAAAGGTCACCAAGTGTTTCTCATCACGATGTACACCCAGAGGTTTTACTTAGTAAAAGTCTGTTCGTGATTTTGTGTGTATTTCTCTTTTGTTCTTCAGCTTCTGGAAGGCAAAGGTATCCCACCTACTAAATAGGCTTGTTTTAATAATAAACTTCTAAGATAAATCTTTTCTCAGGGCTTTTACTTGTTCTTTTGAATAATTACAGCTTATACAGAGTATATATAACTTTTTATTTGTCTTTTCATGTAAACTTGAATTAAAAAGTGAATTCCACTTTTTTTTTCCTTCAGATTTTCAAAAATTCAGTCATCGAGATGTTGAAAGTCATTCAGGGTGGTTTGAAATGCTTTTTGTAGAGAAACTAACTGAGTTTGATTTCTTCACAGTGGTAATGATGGGAACCAGGAGTCATGATATCTACAACACAAATACAGCCATTTTATTTTACTGTCCAAAACCACCAGTGAGCCTAAATGAGCCTTCTAAGCTTATATGTAATGTTGATAGTGGTAGAACAGCAGTAAATCTGAAAAAAGAAGTTTTGCATTAAAACACCTGTATGTGCCCCTCTGCCCTGAGTAGATTTAAAAATACATATAAAAATATATTTTATGCCAAAAATATATCTAAAACTATGATAAAACAATATGTTGGACAACTTTCTGTGAGGGAGCTTTGAGACACATTAATTAATATAGACATCTAGTTCTTACCACCACTGTGAACCTGGAAAGCTTCTCTAAAATGGAGCACTTCACATCAAACCACTCTGAATGGCTTTGTTTACTTCTTAAACATTTAGTCATGCTGAAATCAGTTATAGTCTCCTTTACAGTAAATGTGAATGAGAAGTCATAACATATTTTCCTTCTATACTGTGACACATTTCCAGGTCTCTGAAGTAGCTTAGTGGTTTTGGTCTATGATATGTGGGGGTGGTGAAAGGGGGAGGTGTAACATGATTTTATTGGTTAATATTGGTTCCCCTCACCTGTTGTTGCACAGTGATGTAGCTGAAAATCAGATGGTTTAGAAGGGGGCAAGAGTCGTCACATTTTGATGGAAACTATGGAAAATTTGTCTGTGGGGAACCATGGGAATTTTGTCTTTTAAATGATGTATTAAATTGTTCTGTATATATGACCAAATACATGAATTAACCAGGTAAAAAAGGTCTATTTTGATGACAGACTGACTTTAAACTAGGGCTGAAAGATTAACTGTTTTTATATTGAAATCAAAATTTGAAAGAGTGCAATTTTTAAATCACAGGAGCTGCAGTTGTAATTGTAGCCTCAACAAGGTTGCTGTAAGTCAGTAAGTTGGATCAGTCTTAAGCAGCTGAACACCCTTGTGCTGTGTACATGACAACACAACCAAATTACAAGCAGTCTGGCACAATACATTCAGCATTCGTGCCTCAAACCAGAAGAAAATGGAGGTGGTGGTTTTCTTTGTCTAAAGAAAAAAACAGGTTTATCTATAATTTACAAAAATGATCACTATATAAACTGCAGTTACAGTATCAGTCAGAAAAACTACAGTTAAATACTTTCTCCAGATCGTTCAGCCCTACTTTAAACAGCACAATTACAACTGTATTACAGTTTAAGCTGTAAGGTGAATGACAGCATTTCTTTCGTCTAAGACAGGAGAAAATTTTACATTCAGACTTTTTTTGTTTCTTTACAGAATGGAACGAAAAAGTCCTGGGATTTCATGCGAACTCATGATAGGTGAGTATTCAGCTGGGGATTATGTTGCTCAGTCCAAAGATTTAGGGGATATACAGCCTTCTTATTCTAAACGTATGGCCCATTAGCATATTTCTGTCTTTCTTCATTACCTTTTAATCCTGTCCTTGAAGGCTCACCACATCAGTCACACAAGTGACTAAGCCCCACCTTTTCTCCAGGAGGCCCAGACTACATTTTTTGCAGGAACTAACGCAAAGGCTGTTTTTAGTGTTTTAGACCCGGAGAGCCAGCAGCAGTTTTAGACTTACGGTTAGGTTTACTTGGGTGAACTGTATTTGTAGCTGAGGTTATTAGCTAGCTAGCGTGCTAAGCCAGGGTATCTAACGTAATCATTAACTATTATTAACTTGGCTTGTAAATCATTATCAAAATACTACTCTTATATACAAAGGAATACCCCCTAAAATGAAGTGTGAAGACACATCGTGCACTGAATCCGCAAGTCTAGAACTGCTGGCTGTCCAGGTCTACAGATGGATGCATCTCACTGATGGCTTCTTACTCATCACAGTGTAGCATTTAGATAGATGTGTGCCAGTGAAAGTGCGTAATACTTAGGCCCAATCCCATTTCTTCCTTTTACCCCTACCCCTTGTTTTCGAGTGTCACCCTAACCCCTTGGAACTGAGTTACAAGGGGTAGTGGTTGAAATCTTGATCTACAAAATGGGACAATCCTCAAATTTAAAACATTGCTTCATTAATAGCCCAGTAGCGCTGCTCTGTAGGCGACCCGGCCCGTCTTCAGTGATAGCAGAGAAGGGAAAGGTTCAGCAACCTCACTGCTGGGTTTTAGTTACATTTAGCGCATCATATGCCTTCAAAGGGGGGGTATAAGACAATTATTTATTATTATTTATATATCCGAAGCTGAAGCCAGCTACTCACCAGCTTCTTGTTCGAATTTTCCCGTTCCACCTTAAATGGTGCAGCAGTTACATTCTGGCGCTACAGGCATCAATACTACTGGAGAATTTAAGGTTGAACGGGAAACTTAGCTAGCTAGTTATCGAGACATTAGCATGCTATTAGCAATTTTTTATGCTTGTTATGAAGAAAACGACCATAATACATTGAAACGACATTAAACTAAGATAATACAGTGGTTATCTTTTTTTTTTTAACAGAGAAAATTCTCACATTTGTGGGTTTCTTTGGTTGCTCGCGCAGCCATCTTGCCGGTTTTTATTTTTTTTCTCATAACACTGTTTGGAGTGTGCCTCTGAAAAACCTCCATTTGGAGGGCTAAGGGCTAAGTGGTAGGGGTGAGGGGTGAAATGGGATTGTGCCTTAAAATACATTCAGTAAGTGCTCAGTAAGCTTGTTTACTTCAGAGGGAATAAGATGCATCACTGGGGATAGTGCTGTGCAGTATTGATAAAATTGTATTGAATATCACAATATTTTCTAAATGTACCAAAGTACTGGACAATATTAAAGTCATCATTGACAAACTAAATAAGTCAGCATTAATAAAGCTTTGCGTATGAAGCTCACCCGCAAGGCCTCACTATGTCCAACACTGTGACCGTCTTTGGAGACTTTTAGTTGCTGGTGTTAGAGATGGGTGCTGTTAAGCAAATATATGGGCATCTGAACTCATCTTTGTATATCTTTATTTAATCAGATACTCAGATCAGCATGTGTAGTAGGCCTGGGCGATAGGGTGATGTAATCAGATTTCGTGGATGTAACCCTGTGTAAAAGACGATAGATGCCGTTTTGGTAAAAGAACTGAGAGAGAATTAGAGGTGACTGATTTATGATTAAACAGCTTGAAAAATACGCTGGGAAGCTGGGTGTGCAGGCTCGCGCACCAGTACTCAGTTTCTGCGAGAGAGAGAGAGAGTGAGGTTTGTTAAGAAACTGCTTGTGTTATTTCTCTCTGATATGCACTGTAATGCTAGCTTTACCACACAGATTTCCCTTAATTTACTTTACTTGATTGGAATACAAACGAATGCTGACAGGCTTTGGAACTTCAGCTCGCCTCTGAACTTGCAGCAGTAAAGAAGTGAGCTAAAACGACTGAAAGTTAGCGTAGAGCAGGTACGTTCCCTGATCTTTGTCTATGGCCAGTGTGCAATATTGTCTGTGCAGATGTTATCGATAATTGCAATCATTTTATTTTATTTTTTTACTAGAATTTATTGTGCTAATTATTTTCAGATATCACCAAGGCCTATTGTGTAGTAACTAAAAAAAAATCATGTTTTATTTTGTCATTTTTAAATCTGTTTTTGAGTGAGTTTTAAATGTAAAACAGCAAAGCAAACCCAGGACACAAGCAGCTGATACTGCATATATTGCAGAGCTGCAGGCTGTAATGATGTTTGTACAGTACATAGTCTTGTACATAGTGTTTCTTTCTTTGTCTGGCTGCAGGGCTAAATCAAGGCTTTTATGCAAACCCATGATAATACAACCTGGAGAGATAAGAGCTTGCAGGCCTGGAATCTCTCACCTCTGTGCTAGACGAGGAAGTTGGCTAGTGTACTAATGGTTAGAGCTACTGTTGAGTCCTCCAGACAGGCCACAGCGTTCAGTGGCAGTAAAACTGAGCTTCTGGTTCCCACAGAAAAGCCCACTCCGCCCGGCGCACCCACAGTGGCCCTTGGGCTATTGCACTTAAGAGCTGCCTCCAAGTGCTTCTAGAATTTTCCACTGAAGTCCCGAGATCATGCCTGACCGCTCATATGGGGTTCACTTAAGCTTTCTGAATGTCTTTAAGGGGGTTAAGCCCCTCTTTGGACAGTGTATATATCGGCGCTGATGGACGTGTTGTATTTTCATATGAAGCCGTCAGGAGATTTGATATTTTTCTCCCACAAACGGAAGCGGGAAATAAATGTTGAGAATTCTGTCATAGAAAGAGATTTATTACTCGCTCACATATGGCAAAATGAGGCCTGCAGTCTTCAGAGAGGAAACCATGGACCATGTCTTGTGAGAAGTAACCGAACCATATGAAACACAGCTTTGTGAGTGTAGCTGAAGTTTATGCAGTCAGTAGCATTTTGCATGGATATCAGTGACTTAGAAAGACTGTAAATAGCAACACACTTTCTATTATTATAACTGAGCACCTGTAAATGCCTGATCTAGGGTGCCTTTGTGCCTCTTTGTCTGTTACACTGATACAAGTTGAAATGCTTCACTTTGCCATTTGGCTGTTTGATGTGTTGTTTTGCTCGACTGTTTGGTCTGATGATGTATGAGTTTGTTTTAGTGGGTGTTGGATGTAAGTATGTGAGAGAGAGAGAGAGAGAGAGATTGGGGGGCGGGGGGGCTGCAGTTGAAAGGTAAAGCTATTAAGAGGAGCATCTGTTCAGGTCATTAGTGCCACTGCTGCAGTCCTTTGTGAGCACTCCGCTGGTCCTCTGGAGGTAAGAAGCACAGAGAATTGGTGTCAATTGTCTTTCATGAGGAGGACTTCAGCCTTAGGGGTGAGAAAAAGAGAGAATCCTCAGAACTGCTTGTGGATGTAAATGAAAGGGCACCAGCAGAATCAGGTGACTCTTCAAATGTGGGCTCAGACTGACACTCTGCCTCATCTAAAGTTGTACAATATGGCCCAAAATTTTATCACTACTGGATTTTACAGTATGATATGTTGTATAACATATTGTCCATTTCCTAATGTTCAGTTTTAAGTTTTGAACTCTGAAGAAAGCAGAAGACTTATGGCATAATCTGTAAAATTAATGATCAGGATGGACCATTAAAGAGAAAGTCTAACTAGAAAATTAAAATAAAAATATTGGGGTGGTCAAATAATTAAAAAAAATAATCATGATCACTCACATCCTTTTGTGCAGTTAATCATGAGCAATCATGTTTATCTAGTTTTTTTTTCATTTAAAAAGCAGTGCATAGCTATGTAAGTGGAAAAAATAAGCTTCATGAATCTAAACATGAAAATCACATGAATGCTGACGGTCAGTGAGAGAAACAGTGGCTGCATGTTCCAGCTCCTCTGCGACTCTTGCTCTCTCACTCACATACCACTGTTGCGTCTTGTTTGAAGGGCAGCTGGAGGTTTCCACTTTGCTGTTGCTTTTGTTAGTTTGCTATTCGTAGATTTATCAAATTCTCCCGCAAGCACCGTTAAGTGTTACTGACTCTGCTTTAGCAGTGTGTTTTGCTTTGTAAGCCATTTTTATGCGATAAACAAGTTTAAGAGTAGAGCTGCTACTCCTCCGCATTGACAGGAGCCAGTTGAGGTGGTTTGGGCATCTGATCCAGATGCCCTCTGGACGCCTCCCGGTGGGGGTGTACCAGGCACGGCCTACTGGGAGGAGACCCCAGGGTTGTCCTAGGACCCTCTGGGGGCATTATATCTCCAAGTTGGCCTGGGAACGGCTTGGATCCCCCGGAATGAGCTGGAGGAAGTAGCGAGGGACAGGGACGTCTGGGATTCTCTGCTCTCCCAACTGCTACCCTATCTGGATTAAGCGGTTAATGATGATGATGATGATGATAAAGTTGTGGCAGTAGCTTTAAAAAACTTTCATTTTCATTAAGAGAGCCGTTCAGTGGAGCTTGCCATTTCAGAGCTGTATTTGAATGAGAGGACTACAGTCACAGAGTCATAACAGCAGAGGAGCAGCTGTGTTTCCGGCTGGAACTATGGATGGTTCAAAGGGTCAAATTAGGCAAATGTGTTAAGTGTTAAAGTATTAGTGTATTAATGATTTATCGCCTTAACACGTTATTAACGTGATTAACTTTGACACCACTAAAAAATGAAATTTTAACTATTTATACTGGGCATTCACATTCAACATTCATCACCTTAAAAACTCTGTAACTTAAAAGAGGGACTCAAGAGATTGCTGTAGAGCCCATGTGTCAAACACAAGGCCTGCAGGCCAGATCAGGCCCCGCGACACAATCCTGTCTGGCCCGCAGAAATGTTTTAATTTTCTATTAATATTAGCCTGTTTCACAATGTGCTGCACTACAATCCCCAGCATGCACTGCAATGTAATATGTGCTCTGACTCTCCTACCCCAACAAAAGTCTATGGGACAGTGTTTGCACCTCAGTTCTGGCCTTTTTTTGCCACAGTCTCCTCTTGTTCTGATACATTTTCCTCACAGCCTTTTTTCTCTGCCTCATTTGAATAGCACTGAATAGCACGTTAGCTAACTCTCCTAACTGTTACACTGTGATGTGTTGTTCAGAGTGAATGGCTTGGTGACTTCTCTGTTTAGCAAGTAAACAGGCGCACCTCACCACCATTTTACCAAATCACAGTTGTTCTAAGTTCAAGCCATTGGCAGTAATACAGAATGAAGGGACAGAACAGAATCATTTTTATTGAAGGCAAATGTGTATCATGTATAAACATACGTTTTGATAATTATCATTTTATGGGTCTAGGTCTAGCCTCATCTCTCTCCTTGTATACATCCGGCCTGGCAAAAGTTAAAGGGCTGTAACGGAGGACAGACTAAATGGCGTGTGAAATCTCCACGGTACCTCTGCAGCAGCGTTTCTCAAAACGGGACTCTGGGACGGGACATGCCAGGACGAGCTTGTGCTGTGACCCAGCAGCTGCAGCGCCAGCACGGGTCAGCTGAGCTCAGGCCCTCTCAGGAGCAGGAGGGAGACAGGGCGCTGGGAACACCACTTCTTCCTGTTAGAGAAGGGGCTGGGTAGGAAGGGGCAGGAGGGAGAAGAAAAACGGTGGCGGTGAGATAGAGGTGCTTAAAATGGAACCGGGCCCTCTTAATCAGGAGTACAGGCACAAATGAATCATGGTGTTTCCAGATAATGGGCTTCCCTTCCAGGCTCCTTAATTGTGCGTGCATGTAAGTGTGTATGCGCTTGTGACTACATGCATGTCTGTATCTCCAAGTTTCTGATTATGTAGAAGGTCTAGCTGATGTATTCTGCCAAGCTGGGTTGTATGGATGGGAATCTCACGATCTGATCATTTTGGCCTCTAAAAATGCTGAGCCTGTGGCCCCAGTTGACACTTGCCTTGGAGATTTTTTTTAGTTTTTTGCTTTTTTTTTTTGTTCTTGTTTAACAAACCATTGGCTTGGATTTTTGCACATTCATAGGCCACTATTAATAACAAACCAAGTACTTTTCACTCCCCTGTGCAAGATCCAGAGCTTGGTCAACTGTAATGTTAACTCTGCCACTATGATTAGTTAATATGGCGGCAAGTGACAACTTCGTTCTAGAGCTCCAAACATTTCTTGCTTGGCGCGATGGCTGGCTTTGGATGGCTCCACAGGCTCTGCTGGCTGTGAGAAAAGAATTGGATAATAATCAGGACTATGAAAAAAATGGAAGGTTCGGAGTCAAGTGGATAAAGAATTAGTGTGGCTGGAGTTTCATTTTGAGAAGGATGTGATGTGTCATGCATATTATCAGTTACCATGACGAACACGACAAGTTTAGAACTCAAAACCTTGGCCACAGCTTTCAGTCTGAGCTCTTTCATTGCACAGTAATCTCAAGCAAAGCCAAAAACAAAACTGTGGGGCTGGTTAATCAAAGCTATGATAGGATCTAACTGTAAAAATGATTCTGGCTGACTTTATAAATCGAGGAATCAAAAAATCAACGTCTGACTTTTTTGGTAGTGAAGCATGTTTGTTAATTGTCAATACAGTTTATATACAGTAACCATGTTTCTACAGTTTAGCCCACAAATTCTTAATTTTGGCCTGAACATTTACTGGCTTGGTGGCCCTGAAAGGCCAGTACACATTTTTGTTGTATATCTGTCTGCCCTGCTTCATGCATTTTCATCTTAGGTCTACATTTCATGTATTCACAAGGTGCTCTTGTTATGCCTGTAGGCCTACGTCTTTGTTTCACTGCCTAAAAGGTTTAAACTAAAGACTAACAAAAGCTAAATTCCATTTTTATTTGGTTCTTTCAATCATGTTGTATACAATATGGCCTATAATGTTTATTTTTAATCATAAATGTTTGCTACTAGTGACATTTACAAAAACTCTTATGCACAAGCCAGTTTAGAAGTATGAGTATGATGCTTTGTGCATCAGTGCAGATTCTTTCAAGAGGGAATCATGATGCACCTGAGAATCCATTATTTTCCAACCCCGACTCTGTTGCTGGTCTTTGGAGATGTCAGTGTATTGAAGAGGACAGTCTGCTTCTCTGTGTTTGTATGTGTCTGTCCTTGGAGTAGCCAACATAACGCTTTCACCATGGGAAAGACAGGGCAGGGCTTCCTGCCCCTACAGACACATCCGTTTTCCCAACAGAGTGTACGAGACTCAGTCTCCACTGCCTTCAAAACAATTGCACACTCGCACACACAAGCGCAACACAGTCAGCCACGGATCAGCTAACTTCTCAACGCTCCAAGGCCAAAGACAAGTGGCTCTCGGGCCCATCCTCCACCTGTCTGAAGTCCTGGGCGGTATAGATGAGGGCTGGAGAATGGGCAGAAGAATGAATGGTGTTCGTGGGAGAGTGAGTGGAGCCTGTAGAAAGACAGCTTGACCTCTTGCTCTGCGGAGTGATTAGCTTGCTCTAGGTCCACCAACAAAGGCCTGGCTATCCCGGCATGCTTTTGGTGGATTTCCTTTCTTAGCCAGCCAAAATCCTATTATCCAGCGATCCTTAAGATGCAGGTATTTATTCTCCCCTTCCCAAGGTATTAGCTTCTGTCCAGGAGCTATAGTGAGGAACCAAGACAAAAGCCGGAGTGTTAATCCTGTGCGAATGTATGAGCTTGATGGAGCAGGCTCTTCAGCCATGCACCCTGCACTTTACCCATACCTGCACTCACATTTACCTGCAGTTGTGAGCTACAGCAAACTTTTCAATCTGTTTGATCTTCACCGGTTTAGCTGATGTCTGTGGATGAGGGTAGAAGGGAGGGGAGGTGCAATGTTTTGGTTTGTTTTTCCCCTTAGAAGAACTAGTAAGCATCATTACTGGGGCAACTACACCCTCCCACAGAGCTTTAGCTGTTATCTTCCCTGAATGCTCTTCTCACCAAGCCTTTTCAGTGCAGTGCTTAGTCCCTCCTTTCAGTACCAAATGGCATGAACTACAATCAGGGGTTGAAAGAGTACTGAAAAATTCCCTCTTAAAAGAGCTACCACCATAACGATAGTTCACTTGAGTACGAGTTGAAATATTAATTAATTAATCACTCAGGTAAGAGTAGATAAGGTGTTTATTGAAAAACTGCTCAACTACCTTAAATACTTTGAGTTATTGTTTGTATGTCTGCGATCATAACCTAAATTATTCCTGAGTTGGCTTGGCTGTGTTCTAGCCTGTACAAATAAAATGAAAGTTCCAGGGACCACACTGTTATTATTATATTAATAATTATTAAAAATGCTTGTATGACACTAAACCTGCCTGAGTGTTATACTAAACATCCAGTACAATTGGAAAGAAAAATATAATAAAATATGACTTAAAATTGTTTATCAGACCTATCTGAGACCCGTCTGGGTGTGGTCCTGATACACTGATGCATAATTGACAGTTCTCAGTGGACAATTCCCAACCTGATACGTCACTGAAGCAGAGCTAACCGCAACAGAGCTATCAGGGAGAAATGAGTCGAACAGGCTTACAGGTGGTGTTCTGGCCCCTGCTGTGTCCATTCACTAGAATATGTTTGCTAGGGTAGCTTTTGTTGGTTGTTTGCTTTCTCTCTACATTTCTCTGACTTGAACAGAGAGAAGACCGTTGGGGAACACTGTTTAAAGATGTGTTTGCAGGACAAACCTCATCAGTGACTGGCGAGGACTCTGCTTATGTACGTACCAGAGACGTTATAAATGAAGAGACCGGTCACTGGTTAAAATATAAATGGGAAAGCTTGTAACACTCAACTTGACATCCCTTTATGGAGAAAGTCTCACCCTTCAGTAAAGCGAGCCAATCAGCTTGCTGCTTATGCCGCGAACTGAGAAGGGTCAAGGATGTTGGGGCATGAGTGCGGAAAGCCCCCCCTCGTTGTGGAGATCTGCACAAAAGCAGAAGCCAGAGAAAACTGCAGAATCACGTTTTTTGTGTGTTACTTGAGTCGGATGCAATTAACTATTTATAAGGTTGTTCTCAGATTTTATCGGTGATTTAAAATATGTGCTGGAAATAAATTTAAATTTAAAATATGGCTGGAAATAATTGGCCACCGAGTGAACAAGGCTTTTCTATACGGACTTTGTTACTAACCAAGATTAAAAATGCCCATTTCACATTGACAGAGGAGAATGTTGGAAATATAGATCAGCTTTTTATCGGTCACTGGTCATTTGTTGGAAAGGTATTCCTAGCACATACTTTGTACATGTATATTGTTTGACCACATGAGCGAGATCAGCCTATTAACCTCAGAAAACATGTGCTTAGGTTCCCTGGGGTTTATAGGAAAACTTGACATTACTAGTAAAAGACAAACATTCTAGACAAGAGTCCTGAAACTGATCACAGTGTGTTCTGCCAGTGTGCCTTTAGTTACATCTTCTTTCTTCGTAATCTTTAAAGAAACAAGATTTCACTAAGCTGCTCATTAGCTTACCTTGAATGTTAGCTTACATCAGCTGCATTAGCTACCTCGCAGGCACTTGCAATAATAATGATAACCAAAGTGCGAAATACAGGTAGTGCTGCAGGTCTGAAACCCCCTAATTAACCTCATGAACCCCCTGAATATCTCAAAATAACGTTTCTTGGGGGCCCCAGAAAATAAACTGATTATGACGTTGTGCTGTCTGTTAGGGACAAATAGACACTCAAATACAATTTTAGGGAAAGGTTGTTGTTTAACTTGCTTCACACATAGTCAGCGAGCTTCTGTCTTTGGTACTCTTAACTACTTTGAGTTGTAGCCCTGGTCTGCCTCAGGGTGGCGCTGTAGCAAATTAGTTCACCTGGTTGGTCCTTCATAGCCTAGCAACTGTAACTATGCCCAGGATACCTCTGAAAAACTTCATAGTATATAGTAGCATATTTGTAAATATGAAAATTTGTTGAGCTTGAAGTGACCGTAGGAGTTTCTCTGAGCTGGACGGAGAACAATGCTTTAACAGATCAGCAGGAGCTTTAGGCCATTAGGCCAAGAGCTTTTTATGCTGGTCCAAAGTTGAACTGTCCTCGGAGGTGTCAGCCTCGTCTTCTCATGTTCTCAGATTTGTCTTGATGCTTGTTTTAGTTTTGGTGTAGTTAATAACAGGGTTGAGCCTAACGTATTCTTGGTATGACACGTTGTAGTAGTTATTTCTGTTTTGCTTTCTCTAGCACAGCTGGAGTTGTTGAAAGATTAATAATTAATAACTGCTTTTCCTTATGGTTGCTCATCTGAATGACATTTTATGAAATGGTCCTTTTGTTCATCTCTCTTTTCCCTCCTTCTCTCTCTTTCTCTCTCTATCTTCAGTGTCTCTGTGCTGATCTTCAACACCACCTCTCACTGTTTCGTCCTGGTCAAGCAGTTCCGCCCAGGTAAATAACCTCTCTTTATGAATATTGCAGGTTTCACACCACTCATCAGCTGACCAGCATGATGCTGTGCTCCATGTAGCCTGTTTAATATATTTAAATGTGTTTCACTCATAAATCTTGTTTTTGCTCAAAAGCCTCCACAAGAGATCAAACATAGTTACAGTCACTTTTTCTTTTGGAGCTTAACAGAGGGAGCTCAGAAAAAAACTTCTGCACTCCCCCAAAATTACTTCTGTATATACACCTTCCAGTCACTTAGGTATGATATAAAAATGTTTAAAGAAATCTTTAATCGTCTGCTGTTTGGACTTGAACACAAACTCACACTCCTTTTGCCAAAATCATCTCGACCTCAGAAGAAATGAAAGGCTTCCTTTGTCATATTTGCAGTATTTCCAGTAGTTGCTAAACCGAACCTCAAGTCTTTAACGCTAAAGTACTCAGCAGCCACCTGGTAACATCAGCTGTTTTATTACTGTTTGCAGAGGGTGGTGATATGTGCCGAGTTAGGCCATAGGCCTCTGATAACTTTACCAAAAAGGCAATCTTCCTCTTTCCTCTTTCACCTTTCCCTCTAAATACTTTCATTTTTGCAGAATATGATACATAGCTCTTTGTGTTCCTGTTTTTTACTTTTTTTGGTTTTCTTAGATTCGATTTCTCGTTCTAAAGTGTGAACTCACCGTCTCTCCATAAATCAAAAATATTATTGATCCGCAAAGGGAAGGTTAATTTTTCCAGAGTATGGGTTTATTACAGTATACAAGCATAGTATAATAGTTGTATTCAGAAGATGACAAAATAAATAAATAAATCAAAATAGATAAAATAGATTAGAAAAAAATGCATATATATTACAAAGTATATGTAAAGTTTTCCTGGCACTGTCTATTTGTTTGTTTATTTCCTTTTTAAATTAGTTTCTGACATATATGTACAACAAATGTTCATTTATTAAATTTCTAGTCAATATGGCCGTTAATTAAAAGTTATTCATTTTCTAGGACGTATTTTTTGAGGAGATTAGATATCAGATAATCCACTTGCATAAGGAAGGGGAACATCAAAGGAAAATAAGTGGGGAAAAAAAAACAAAATCAGAGTTCAAAAAAAGTTTTAAAAGACACAGAGAAAATTGGACTCCAAACAACTATGAAAGCCCTGCTAGACACCAAAACTGTCCCCATCAAATAAACAGTACTTCAAGGTTTCATCTTAGAGAGAGAGGAGAAATTCAAGCTCCACTCTTACTTCAGATCCTAAAAATCCACAGGTGTTTCTGTCCATCCTTCCACTGTGAGAGGACAACTCAACACTGAGTCTGACAGGATGTGTAGCTGTCAGGAAGCTGTTACTGAGAAAAGAAACTAGACAAAAAAGAAGAACATTTTCAGATCAAACCAAGAAGCTGCTGGTGTTCTCAGTACAATAGACTGACCACCCCAGAGTCCAGACCTTAACATCGTTGAATGTGTTTGGGATTACTTGGATTGTGAGAAGCTGAAAATGCAAAGGCTAAGAAGAAAAATGTTGCTGTAGATTTCTTTGAAAAACTGAAAGTAAATCTCCCAAAAATAATGGAAGCTACAATAAAGGCAACACATTAAATAGTTGTGGAGGCTTTTGTGTAATTATTTGTTAAATGTACAGCAGATTCCAAAAGTGAGGGACCACATTCAAAACCAGGACTGTTTTCATTTAATTCACAACAGAAAGTTTTAGAATTTAAAAAAAAATTAAATAAAAATTAAGACAGGAAGACACAAATATTGCAGATTCTACACTCTTTCTGAGTCACTATTCAAATTTAAGCAGATTTGACACTGACCATGTTAAGGCCTTTATACAAAGAGGTCAGTTTTTTTTTTTTTGTATTATTCCTTCTATTAAAGCTCGTGTTCAGACGACTCTCAGGTGGGTTTGATCTACTCTTCAGTCACTGTTAGTGATCAGAGACGGTACCGGCTTCAGTGCACATTGTCATTACAGCAGAAGAGGGACAAATGCTAAGAATTTCTAAAATTGATGTTAAAATGTCAGATGCTGTTCACATGGATTGTTATGCTGATAGTCTTATACTTTTGTTTTCTCCTTTTTTTGTCCTGATGCTATAAACGGAATAACTACCGTACATCCCAATGCAATCATGTACACTGGTGTTCATAGCAGAGTGCTCTCTGCCCTGTTGTCAGCCCCTTTGGAAACAATAGCTCTCTTGTAATGGAACATTTTTCATGGCGCGAGAGCTTGTGTGAGTGTTGGGCCCGCACTGCGGTACGTGAGGCTGTGGCCCCGCGCTGCGTCGCGCCGCTATTGTTCCTTGCGCTCTAGCCAGGGACGGCGCCCTGCACCTTAGAATGGAAGGAAGGTCTCGCATTGAAAGGGACTTCTCTTTTTTCCCCTCCTTTCTCCTCGTTCCTTGAACAATGCTTCGAGAGAAGGCCGGGCTTTGTGTGAGGTAATGGTGCTGGAACAAAGCCTCTCGAGCATGATGGCTCTTGAGCTCAGGTCCCACTCGTGCGTATACGTTCTCTCCACTGTACGGCTCAGGTTGCCTCAGCCTGCCCCAGAACTCCACCTGTTTGATGAGGAATACAATAGTTTAATGAGATGATCAAAGAGGATTAAAACTGTTACCTCCGACTGGTTCACAGGAACTTGTTTTCTTTCTATAGCATTGTTTCCTTTGGACTAGAACAGCACAGTACAGTCTGCATACACCTGCATCTTACAGATTCTGATTTGAAAAGTTTTACATTGTGTTTCAGCTGTAATGGTGCTACCTAGGGATGAGTATGGGTCATTCACAGTGGCCAGCTTGATTATCCCTCATTTGTCCAGGGAGGCTTTTCACACAGAAGGGTTTGGTTTAGCTGGGTAACTTAAAGTGCCCTTATCATAGAAACCTTAATCCCAACTCCATGCAGTCCATATATGGACGCTGCACTGCAAAAAACAGCTTGTTTTGAATTCATTGTGGTTGTGATGTCACAACAATGGAAACATTTACATACTCCCATGCAGCCTGCATCAGTTTAGCCAACCCTTCACATTGAGCTGATAAGTTACGTTGTTACTGCACATTTCAGCCCAGACAATTCAGAGCAGCCGGTCAGATCTTTTACATATTTTAATGGAAGTTAATGGAACAAGATTTTATTCCAAGTCATTTTGGACTGTAAAACCATGACAAAAAGAAAAAAGATGATGTATCACTTTTAAAGGCACAGTAACTAAAACAACCTATTTAATTCTCAGGGATGACAAGACGCTGAAAATTTGTGAATTAACAGGCATTAAGGCTGTTTTTGGTACATAAAACCTTGTGGCAAACAGTGATTATTAGAACTAGGCCTTCAGGTCAAAACTCAGACTAAAAATGATTAAATCTACTTCTACAATAATGCTAATCTTTGATAGCAACTGCTATGGGATTCTAGTAGTATGTTAGCACTAGGCTAATGGCAGTTCACATTAGCATTTTTGGTTGTTCTAGATTAAACATGGACATTTGAAGCTTGTAAAATACATTCCGTGTTTTATTTGTAACAGACGTTTATCATGCAGCAGTTTTACAGTACCTTATTCACCCTAGAGCTGCCTCTGTTTACCATTTCTAACAACTGACTAACACGCATTGGTCAGGACACCACTGGCATTCCCAGCCAGTGACTTATGTTCCAGAAGCGTGTTTAGTCTTATGCACAAAGGGTCAGTGTAGCTGCAGGTTTTTTCCTCACAAAATTGGACCTACCTATTATAAACCAAAATGTGCTGGGTTGATTCCACTGTCAGTTCCTAGTACTTATGCTAGTTATTAATCTTTCAGTTCAGCTCCTGAAGGCTTAACCAATGAAAGAACTAGCTTGCCTTGATGCCCTGGATGGAAAAAAATCCTTTTGTTCATTTTACATCGGACATTTCAAGAATTTAACCCTTTTGTTTCCAACCATAACGTAACACTGAAATAAGAATAACACTGTAATACTTGCAGAGTGTAAGTACAAGCATTATTCTACTGAATAAAATGAACTAAAAATTAGTCATACTTTTTCAGTTCTAAGAAATCCCTAGAAGGCCCTCAGGGTTCCCCACTGATAAAACAATACAGATGTCATAAGTGAACTTCAGGTGGAAATATAATACAAGAAAAAGTAAGATACTGAGAAATATCCTCTGAACTCTACCTACTCTGTGTGTTGGATGTGTGTGTCATTCGTACATGTGCTTCTTCTGCAGCTGTCTACATGTGTGAGTGGGAGAGGAGCAAGCCTGCACCTCCTCAGCCGGAGGGAGAGGAGGGAGGTGAGGGCTCTAATCCGGCTGCCCCAGAAGAGCCTAAAGCCCCACAGGAGGGCGAAGAGGCGGCTAGCCACCCTGACCAGCCTCCAGCCTCAGCGGGCGTGACCTACGAGCTGTGCGCTGGCCTGGTGGACAAACCAAATCTCTCGCTGGAGGAGATCGCCCGACAGGAAGTCCTAGAGGAGTGTGGCTATGATGTTCCTGTCACCAAGCTGAGGAGGATCACCTCATACAGGTGCGAGTCATACATGCAAGGCACATACAGGAGTCATTAAAGGTTTACAGTAACACTTAGAAGACTAGAGTTATTATTGTTATTTTGCCATACATTTTTATGACATAAATAGATAGATAGTAATTACATTTATGTTCATTTATGCTCTGTGACACTTGACACTTGGCCAGTGACACTCGGCCAATACCAATCTGATATTTGTTCTTTAAAAGCCACTTAATATGAGCATCTAAAAGTAGGCAAGCATTCTCTAACTACTCAGATACTCCACTACCATACAGGAAGAAATACAGAGCTAACAGCATATATATATATATAGTGTGTGTGTTTAAGGTCTGTTTCAGGATAGATTTGTTATAGAATTGGACTTTGGCATTTTCTGCCTGTCATAATGTCCGATGCAGTATTTTCTGCTAATATCATCCCTAGATATTGCAAGGATTCCCAATCCCAGTCCTGGCAACCCCATGCTCAGCACATTTTTTTCACATTTTTTTGGTTAGTTGATGAGTGAATCAGGTTAATGAGTAAATCTCCGGGATTGGGAACCCCTGTGGTATTGGGTCACCGCCATCTCTGAAGGGCTGCCCAAGCTTGTCCCGTAAGCATGTTTGATTTGACCTGCCAGAAAGTTGCCCTAACTTACTCAGTGAGAGAACACATATATCCTTATACTATATAGACTTATAGATTTTCCTTTTTACATTATATTTTTAATTATTTTAGTAACAACATATCGTGTAAAGTTATAAAATACATTTTAAATTTTAATTTATAAGATTGTAACAGCTGGAAGCCTTGTTACCTTCTTTATTTGCATATTGTTTTGTCTTTTTGGCCTTCAGTCCACCATAAACATAGGCTTTTTTGGGCCCCCAAGATGAATAAGTTTGGGCACCTCTAAATAAGTTAAGACTGAAAGTTTAGCATCTGCACTTTTGGTAGAATTTCTCAGCTTGTTTCAGTGAGCTAGTAAGATCTAATTAAACAAAATGCAAGCCCAGATGTTTCTAGGAGTATATGGCACAGACCTAAGAGTTAACTGCGAGCACATTTTTCCCCTTAACTTTAATAGATTCTGTTTAAAGCTGCACTATATTTTTTGTTAAATTGAAAAGCATGCTAAATTATGGTGTGTGTGCTGCTGTGTCATCCTATAAAACCTGAAATAGTCATTTAAAAGTCAGGTGTTGGGTTGGATTTCGTAGGAGTTGTTCAGACCATGTCATACATCTTTATGTTCACAGCACACGCTCGACAACAATCCACTCAGAGGTGTCTGAAGCACAACTGATGTTATTAAATTTATTAAATGTTATTAAATATTAAAATTCTTTCACGTCTTCCACCAAATCCCCAAAACATACATATTGCAACTTTATTCTCCGCTTTAGTTAAGCAGGATGTTCCATTGAAGTCTGTTAGCAGATCTGGCCAAAATACATCTCTACAGCAAAAAATAACAGCCAACAATTAACAAAAGAGTTGAAAGCCTGTTAAGTTAGTTATAAAAAAGGAGAAATACTACGTACATGTCTATGTGCTTTCAGAAGCAGGTCAGTTATTGAGTAAAGACGTTTAGCTGTCAAGAGAACTGAAGGAGAGAGTAAACAACTGCACCAACATACCACTAATGTTTATAATCAATAGTTCATGAAGCTTTGATGATGAATAATTTATAATCACCTGGGGGTTGGAGTAAAATGATCTAGTATAATGTGGAAGTCTACACTCTCATTCAGCGTAAACAAGAACGAAATATCAAACTTAAATCATATAAAAAAACGGCATATTGCTTTTTTTGCGGTCCATTGTGTTTGCATGCTTATGACAGACATGTTTTGCATCAAACAACGTAACGGATGTGTTGTGGTGAATAAAGTTTAAAGAACGTTGTTCCCTGTACTTAGTTTTGCGCTCGCTCCATAATCCTTCAATATTACCACTTCAAAAACCTGTTGTTTGGAGGAATTCTGCTGAAGTGTGGGGTAAAACGCTCCTCTCTAACTAGCTCACTAGGGAGAGACCGTGTTCTTATCGGCCTTAGATGAGGAGACAGTCATAAACCCTCGCCGTCTCACATCTGTGCGTGTCTGTGTGTGAGCATGGGAGCGTACGCACCTGCTTATTGCTGCTGATGATTACCCTCACCCACCCAGTTCTAATCCACCGTGTCATTACATGGAGTCACAAACACTCCCTCAGACCTACATGCTATCATATACACACACTCTCACACACACAAACTCACAGAGAGCCAAACACCTGCTGTTTGTGCCATCACAAGCACCTGCAGACCTGATGTTACACCTGCCGTGTGTACTTAGGGGCCGCTCAGGTTATGGCTGTATATTGCAGGTAGGTATGGGAATGCAGAGTGGACGACCTGCTCTGATAGGACGTTCTAGCATGGACACTGTGACCCTGCACCTGTGTTTGCTTTCTAAAGAATTGTCGTTGCAAATGCATTGTTTATGACTCAGCGTAGGCAAATTTGTTGATTTTATGCCCAACATCAGAACAGGCAGGAAAAGATAGTAAGATTGTTAATTATAGGCGTCTAGACTCTCTATTCCCTGTGTGTCAGACACAAGATCAGATCAGGCCCACCACACAATCCTATCCGGCCTGCAAAAGTATTTTAATTTTCTATTAATATTAGCCTGTTTCACCATGTGCTGCACTACAGTCCCCAGCATGCACTGCAATGTAATGTGCTCTGACTGTTCTGCCCCAACAACAGTCTATGGAACAGCGGTTACACCTTAATTCTACACAATTCCGCGCAATTCCACACCAGTCATATCACCAAAATGCATTTCAACCAATATAGACACTTAACTTTAGCTCAGCAGCCTGGAAATTGAGACCAAGTATTAATGAACTTGCAGCAAAGAAAAGATGCCAGGTGTCTAATTCAAGCAAATAAGCCCCTAATTTAAATTGTAAACATTTGAAGTGTCCATGTAATATTTCAAGGTCTACTACATGTGTCTGTATTTTACTGTTGAAGTTATTTTGAATAATCAGTGGCCAGTTCGGGTTATAGCACATTAATTAAAAATGAAATAAAAGATTTTTTAATATGGCCCTTTTACTGGTTGAGTTTGACACCCCTTCTCTGTTTCCTTTCAGTTTGCATACACATTTGGATATCTGTCTCTCAAATCACCACATTTGCCAAAATTTCTGGATCATCTCAGATTTAAATAATAATTTCAGGAAATAATGGCTTGGTGTTCATTAGATGGGGAGTGAAATTTTTGGCTTGAGTCTTCATTAGATTCAAAGATATAGGTTTTAAAAAGTGGATACAAAAAAGGCACATAGTTTGAGAAGTCTTTATGGGAGAGCAGGCACAGCCTTACCCGGAGTTAAATGTTACATGGATATTTTAAACCAGTTCAAGAAGCACTTGCTTTTAAGCTGGGCATACACTACATCCCTTTCAAAATGCTGACAAATTTCACAAAAAACGGACACTTAACGTACAAAATTTGTTGTGTCTGTGTTGCTCACAGTAGACCATAAGGCAAAAAGAGGGTATTGATCATACAAAATGAGTTTCGACCTCTAAAAAAGCCCCCAAATCCACAGATCTCACTGTTAACATGTGATACAAACAAAGCTAAACTGATCTTTTTTTTCTTTCTCCTGGCTCTGTCATTCTTGCCTGAAGCCAGGGCAGTTTAGGGTTAAAATCAGACTAAAATCATGTAGTATAGGCCCTGCTTCAGTCATGTTCTTGTATTACATGAGAAACATCATCAGTGAATTTTGACAGAATTATTATATTCAATGACTATGTCGAGTGTATAAGTGTACAAGTTCACACCTGTTTGTCTGTCTCATGATGTCAGTGTCTGTGTTTACATGCAAAGATTTTTGCCAATCCGAATGAATACATTCCGATTACAGATTAAGACTGAGGTGTTTACATGAACACTCTATTCAACAATCTGATGAAAATCTTCGTTTATATGGTCATTACAAGTAATCCGATCCAAATGACGTGCATGCGTGGAGTACCACTTAGAGTAAACGTTACCATGACAGCGAACATCACGGGAGGTCCAGTCAGAGTGAGATGAGTTTCCAGTTGGTGCGCTGGAGTTTTTAATTGCTTTAAAATGTGTCAGACTCAGGAAAACGTCCTTCACATGTCCTTATTAAAGAAGGCCGAGAGAAAGACGTCGTGCTCTGAGACACATAAGCTGGATGTCCGTCCCACCGCCGTCTTTTAAAGCTCAGAGCATAAACTTCGTCTCCTCTGCAGACCAGTTTCTTCCCCCGCCATGCTGAACGTTATAAACTTTCACCAGAGCTGGTTTATGAGTTCTGTGCTTTTGATATGATGCGACGCACATGCGCAGAACGCACTTACACGTTCCGATAGGAATGTAATCCGATACAGGCGTTTACATGGCCATTATTCTTCTATTTAACGGATTATTTACAGGATTACCCACCTCGTTCAATCGGATAGAAATTGTGTTCCGAATGGCCTCAATCGGACTAGACTATTCCGATTGAAGTGTTTACTTGGACGTATTCTATTCCGATTGAGCTATTAGTCAGATTATTAACGGATTATCAGGCTGCATGTAAACTTGGGCACTGTAGGCCGTGAGAGGTAAAGTATGTTCTGTGTGCTGTACAGTTTATGTAAGAAATGAAGTTTCACTATACAGTGGTGCAGTGGGTAGCACTGTCGCCTCACAGTAAGAAGGACCTGGGTTTGATTCCCCGACCAGGATCCTTTCTGAGTGGAGTTTGCATGTTCTCCCCGTGTCTGTGTGGGTTTCCTCCGGGTGCTCTGGTTTCCTCATACAGTCTAAAGACATGCAGTCAGGTTGATTGGAGACACTAAATTGCCCCTAGGTGTGAATGTGTGTGGATGTATGTGTCTGTCTGTCTGCCCTGTGATGGACTGGCAACCTGTCCAGGGTGTTTTCTGCCTTCCTCCCAATGACTGCTGGGATAGGCTCCAGCACTCTGCGCGCCCCAGGAGGATAAGTGGCTTAGGTAATGTGTGTGTGTATTCCTACATAAGCTAACTGACATGACCATTTATAATTACTGCAGTGTTTAAGCGGCACCATCACTGAAGTTAACATTTACTATGCAAAAGGCATCAAAATAACTTTAATCAACACCATCACCACACAGAACCCTGTGGCAGATTCACACAGTTCACTGGATAATCATTAAGAAGTATGTTAGCTAGTTAAAGTAACAGGGCCAGGTTTATTTTGTTAATATTTTTCTTTCTTAAATTCATACTGCTTGCCCATCCAGAGCCGAAGCAACAGACATTAGTAGCCAACTTTCAATAATGTTCAGTATTTCAGCACAGCACAGGGATAGATTGTGTACTAAATACACATATATGTGCATATTTATCTACTCAAATGTGCCTGTAAACATTGCATCGCATTTATAGCAGCTGCTCTTATTCATAGCAATACAAAACGGTTGGTGAGTGTAGCATGGAGAGTCGTTCAAAAGTCTATCTATTGTATAAAAGTAGTTTTCATCTCTGAACTGGGGAAAATGGAGTCTCCTCTGCGTGGAGTGATGTGCTAACTTTTATCCTTGGCAGACACTTCAAATCAGTAACTACTGTGAACTACATATGACTCCATACCAGTTATCATTTATTTATTTATTTTTATCATCACTGTTTTTCAGTGCTGAGATTTGCTGTCTTTTAATTCTCCACCATCATTGTCTTGCTAAGATGTAGCAGAGGATGGCCATTAATATAGCTGAGGCAAAAAAAGGTCACATGACTGAAACAGATGGACTTTTTTTAATAACCAACTTCATGGCTGTAATATAGCACCATATAGCACCATTTGTATTCCAGGTACATTTATTAACTGAAGTCAATGGTATAACTTCTAGTAGACTTTGGCAGAGATGAGCAATATGCCTTTGGAATATATGTGAATATTTTAATCCTAATGGATCATAAAACAGAAATCTACTCAAGAAATTCTTAATTGGCCAAAGAGAACTGTAATATGAGTAGTAAATACAAAAAACTGAATGGATGTACAACAGAGCTTTAAATGGCAAACCAAATAATAATCCTTGAAAATATCAAATTTTTAGCATCAGTATTCAAAAACTAACTCATCAAAGTCAAGAACTGCAGCCTTACCCACCTTGTAAATCCTCTATATCTGAGAAAATATTGATGATACAAGCTTAAAAGATAGAATACTATTTATATCATACAATGACATTATTTTCTGATGGTAGACAGGCAGCCAGCTGGGAGGCTCTTGATGAAATCACATGGACTGATGTGCCTGATTGCTTCATGTTGAGAATGCTGCTTTACTAGTTGCTTTTTATAGTTCACTCTGCCAAATGTTTTCATTGCCATTGTGTTCAAAAGGCCTGTCGTGATTATGACATTTTACCAGATGATTAATTGCGATTTACTGAATTCACATTAATAATTAAACAGTTCTCTCTTTTTTTGAATGCAGGTATAAAAGTACAAACCTGAAGTGGCCACATTGGCTGATTAGATATCTTGGTTCCTGGCTGTTGATTATTATTAGCTCCCATCTGACTACAGACACGACTCAAGCTCAAATAAACAAACATTACTGACTGCTGCTTTCTAAATGTGCTACAGTGCCAAATCAGAAGCTAGAGCTTTTGGTTTTTCTTGTCAAATCCATGATGTGTCTCAATAAATGTGTCTTCTGATTTATTTTGTTTACATGTATTTGTCTCAACCCACCTAGCGGAAATGCACCCAAACCACATTGTGTTTTGTGACATCAACTTTTGATTGCAGGAAACAATTGTAATCACCTCAAATTAATAGGTGATAATGTCATACATGTCATTCCACTGCTGCTTTATAGAGTGACCTAAATTTCACCTGTCTCAAAAAAAACGAAAACTGTCTTCCAAATGACTCAAGGGTGCCTGCAGTTCTCGGGGATTATCGTTCTTGTTTTCTGTCTCGTCTTCCCCTCACGATGGGTGGGTGTCACAATGTCCCCCATACCCCTATGTAACAATACCCAACATGTGCATTTAAACTGTGCACCTAAACAGTAAGCTTGTGGGCCTTCTCAGCTACAGGCTCTCACAAGCCCAGCCTGTTTGGTTCAGGCCTTGATTCCGGGCTCTCCATTAAATACCAGGTGCCTTCTGTATTATCAAAACATTGTTCGGATTCCTTTGTAGAGATGTTTAGAAAAGTGAATGTGGGCAGTGGGCTCTCTGTTTCATACGCAATCTTTGGATTGGCTTCTCCCAGCAACTATAACGCAAGCTGCGAAATT
The DNA here is from genome assembly GCF_904425465.1 of Colossoma macropomum. Classification (NCBI taxonomy): domain Eukaryota; kingdom Metazoa; phylum Chordata; class Actinopteri; order Characiformes; family Serrasalmidae; genus Colossoma; species Colossoma macropomum. Next base: position 18,785,872 of record NW_023494795.1, on the reverse strand, counting down.
CCCTGATGATGCTAATGAATTCAGTGTTGTATTTTGCAACCCCAGCCCACACATTCTGGTTAGACTGAGCTTGTATAAGTAGTTCTGGTCTTCACCTCCGAAGTTTAATTCTGTTATTCCTTTCTTTGCTACTGAGCAGAAACTCATTTTAAATTCTCCCCGTCCTCCCTATTTTTGAGCTCATAGCAACTAACTTTATTTTAAGGTACTATTTCAGGAAAAGGAAGGAAGAGTTCCAGGTCTACAGTTTCTCTAATGCCCTTTGGGCCTTTTGGGAGATCACCATAACGACATCTCCTTGACAGTGTCTCAGGTGAGGCAACGCCTCAGGCACAGTAGTGCTTACTGTAATATCACCTCCATCTGTGGCCTTAGAAGCATCTCTGATTGCCTGAAGGGCCCACGTAGTAGAGCACATCAAGCCCTACGAACCCCACATCAACTTTGTGAGGCTGCCATTTGAAAACATGGTCGGGAAGCAGCTTGGCTGGGCTGTTAAGCCTGCCCGGCTTAAGGTGCAGCTGTGGAGATCAGAATTCCTGCTCCTCAGGGAGAGCTTCAGGACCATTTGCGTCTTAACCCAAACTCCGCCAGCGTCGGGGAACGTTTATCACCATGCCAGCTCTTTCTTCAGAGGTTGGAAGCCTTCCAGTTTTGGGTTCACAGAGGCTCCTGTTGAAGTGCTGATATTATGTAATGCTGACCACGATCCGAAGGAGACGGAAGGGAACGTGTTCTAATATGTCTTTGTTCTGCTTTGTCATCCATCTCTATTTGTTTTCACGAAAAGAGAATAACCAGTGGCACATGGGAATTACCTACTCTGTCTGTGTGCCCCACAGGTCAGGGGTGGGAGTGACCGGAGCCAAGCAGACCATGTTCTATGCCGAGGTGTCGGATGAGAACCGGGTTGGCGAGGGAGGTGGAAAACTTCAAGAGGGCGAGCTGATCGAGGTGGTCAAAGTGCCGCTGCACGAGGCCATGACTTTCGCCTATGACGAGAGCGTCCCGAAAACCATGGGCGTCATTTTTAGCTTCATCTGGTTCCATAGCAACATGTCACCCAAGTACAAGATCTCCACCAATGTGTAATGACCACTGCAGTTCCTAGAAACCCCCCTGCAGCATCTAACTTTTTATTACTACTTAATCTACTGTTTAATCTGGTCAATGACTGTGTCTTTATTTGTTTTTTTATTTTTAATATTACCGGTCTTAACTATTGTCCTGTTTCAACCTTTGCCACAAACTGGTGTAAGCGATCCTCTTTCCTTGGTAGCGGAGAAGTCCCAATAGGTTGCCATAGAACTGAACAGGGTCATTGTGAGTTTGTTTTGTGAAACTGAATGCTTTGCTTTTAATGAGTCCGAAATTGTAGAAGGGTACTCTTTTGAAAAATCTCACCATGGCCCTTAAATACCATAATGGCAAACTGTTCTTCTCTAACTTCATGAGATGGAGTTAGAAAGAGTAAGTTGGTGACGTTATTCTACACTGGAAGGTTTGGAGAAACTGATCTTTGCCGCAGGTCATTGACCTGATGATATACAGCCATTTTCCCTCAAGGTTTGCAGCCCAATTTTGTCAAAAAAAAACAAAAAAACACTGTCACACGATAAACAGTGTGACTGCTATGTTAGCACGCAGGCAGCTACCTAACTAAGCGCAGGATATACCACCATATTTGACAATAATAGGGCTGTTCTTGACGGAGCAAAGAATAGCCAAGCACTTACAGACATCTCAGGTCCAAAGCAGACTTTGTGGACATTCAGGGTTAGAGGTAATGCTCTTTATCAATACTTAACACCGAGCTGGTATCTCTTAAAAGGAGCTACATGTAAAAGGAATAAAATAAATGGGCTGCTACTGTTGACAATATAAAAAAGACAAGCCAATGCTTCGCATGCACAATCATCAGAACTGTTTTACTAGCCAAGCAGGTTGTCACATGCATGGGATTTATTCCTTAGTGCTCATGCAAAGACGGAATCAACTTTGCAATCCACAAATCAACATGTGTGTGCTCATGGTACCTAACAAAAACATTCGAAGATTGTTTTGGTAATTTGCCATGATGCCTTGCTCTGACTAATTAAAAGCCATCTTAGAAATCATTTAATGTTGGCGAATGATTTATGAAGAACTTACAATCATGAAATAAGGTTTAAACACAATCTAACAAGTACTGTAGCTCCTTTGAAGAGTAGTTTGCACTTACTGTAGATGTAGTACCATCTTGAACTCCCTGACCATCCTCTTCTCTACAGTCTACTAATTTATCGTAATCTTTCCTTACCTACATTATTGTCCATGTACATTCCTTGACTATTCCCAGAATATTCCAGGAGTGCAGACTTGCCTGCGGAGATATACTGGATTATATGAAGCCAATATAAAAACTAATATGACAGCATATATTGATTTGTGATGGCATATTACACAGTGAATTTGACATGGGCACTGTCTCTTCTTCAGTCACAATGACTAACATCTGAATCTCTATCCCAGAAAACAAATACTTGAAGATCATACATAGTGTTGTTGTATTTTGCACATGATATTTCTGTGGTTTCTCTTCGGAAGTGACATTTGGCAGATATTTGAACACGCATATCATTAATCCCACACCTTCTATGGTACTATTTATACTACTCTATACCTACTTGGATTATTGTCTTGGGGGAAAAACACCTGATGTCATGAGCTATCACATGCTGCCAGGGTCTAATGGACTTCTTCTGCAGCCCAAGCTTGCTTCGTGTTATTAACAGTAACTGTTAAATTAGACTCGTCACCTTCTGGTTTTATTTACGGCAAGCGCCACTCCTGCAGGAATAGTAACTACACTATTTTTCATAGTCGCACAGCTGTTGTCTGTGTATTTTGTTGTTTCTTTGGTGGCAACAAATACTCCATTTATTAATCATTTGAATATGTGAATTGAGAAGCTGAAACGTATCTACTATCATTTTATTATTTAAAGATATACTATGTGCGATTTTAAGGTTTTGACTATTTGAAATGTGTCTAAAGCAGTGAAAGGCTGTTTGTAACACCCACGCTCCACACATGCCTTTCAAATTCCCGGTGTTATGTTCAAAATATGGGTGTCTGGGTTGGACACCGGAATTGCTTCAGTGGAACTGGAACACCTGGATTTTGACAGGTCTTGGTGCGCAATGTACAGAAACAGGCTTTCCATTCTTGGATCTCTCTCATCATAGCAGTAAAAAACATTTTTTTAATGTTCTGGGCCCATTTTTCCAAAAGCATCTTAGGTACAGAGGTAGAGAGAGTGTTCAGCATGATGCTCGCTCTACCATTTAATAATCAGATTTGTTCTGAGATGTTTTTTGGGAAACCCGGCCCAGAACAAAAACGCAGAATTAAAGAAAACAAGTATACATGGTATACCTTTAATGAATCCTCTATATGGCACTTGTTTGTTTGTGAGTGTTCATCGTTTTAACATGACTTATTATACATATGGTTAACATAATATTGTATCTTGAGGAATCACTGAATGCATATGCGTATGAAAACCGAAGTTGTTCTGGATGTGTTGAAAAGCATAGTGTTATCTTTTTAAGCCTTTAATACAATTTTGGGTTACTAGTTATATCACTGGGCTATTGTTGGAGTGTTTTTATATGTTTGTGTCCCACAATCTTTTTATTTAGATTTTTCTTTAGAGAGGATGAAATGAAATTATGTTGTTATACACCAGTGCTTTTATGCTTGATTTTATTGTTCATATTTCAACAGCAACAAGGTGCTGTTTACGTAAGTGTTCTCTTTGTATACTTGATTTCTTTATGATGATTTCATACTATTTCCTTTAAATGTCTTTGTTTTATTTTATGCATTTGCACTTGATGCAAATATATATATTTCAAATAGGTAATATATGATTTGATAATATATATATTTCAGATATGAAGTCTTGCATGTGCACTATCTGTATTATATTGATCTGAATTCGGTGTAAATGAATAAAGTTGCCTAAAGCCATAAACTGACCTACTCTTGCATTACTTGAGTCATTACAGTGGAGCTTTGGCTGATCTTTGCTTATCTGTCGTCGACAGCTGTAAGTCTGAGCTCCATTATAAATGCTAATGCAGTTTCCAACTTGTACTTCAAGCAGTGACTCACTGCACAAAATCTTGTGAAAGCTTATTTCTGGCTTAAGACGAGTCCCACTGATATAGAACATTCTCATCTTATCTATAGAAAGTGAACGTCTGCGTTGTGTTAATGTAAGCAGGGTGCGTACTCTCGTCCTCCGGACCTGCCCTGGGGGTTAGAAAAAGCTCTCAGTTACTGAACTTTGTCTGTAGGATGTAGGAGAAAGGGTGAGTTGTCAAGGCAATGTTTGTGTTCACCCCTTTTCTATTAGTTGCAGTGGTAATCATTAGACTGTGTTACTGATGGATGTCCAGAGCAAAGGATTGTGGGGGTGGGACAGGTGGTTGGGGAGAAGGCGCACAAATAATAGCATCAAGTAACTAAGTACAACTAGCACAGCTTTGCCATAGCAACCCCACGGCACACAACAAGGCACACAATGAGCGTGCATGAGGGAGGGTAAAGGAAAACTGATGTGTGGAGTGTTTAACCAAGCCTGCTTGATGTATTACCAAGTTTAGTAAGTGCTGCACTAGTTTTTGCTACACTAGTTACCTTATATACATTGGATTTTCAGTGCTGTTCATGTATTGTTTATTTAGAAATTTGAACCTCTGCCACACACAAACTTAGCTGATTTAGGTTTGATGTGCCTTTAACAGTAACTATTGGCTCCAGTCAGATTTGATTAAAAGAGATGCACTGTGTTTTCTTTCGAGGTAAGTTTTTAAGGAAACCTTCCCTGAATTCTCCTATCAGAGTCCCTTTTTGAACAGCCAAAGGAAGCCTGCCAGCTCTGTGACTGCCTTTCTAATTATCACCCCCCCCACAATCAGAAGTGTTGTCCAACTCTACCCCCTGCATCTGCAGCCTTGTCCCATTGCCATTGGCATCAGAATAATAGGCCTAGAATTAGGTATTTAAATTGTGAATATTCCAGATGTTGCTCTTTGTGAGCCTGCCATTAATCTGTTTTGTCCAGGGCCATTCACACATACAGACGTCTCCTTGGCAGGGAAGTATGTGTGCTATGTTTGTGTATTTTATTTTCTAATTACCTTGACCTTATGCACTGTAAGTACAGAAGTTTGTAGACACCTGCTTGTCCAACGTTTCTTCTGAAATCAAGGCTATTAATAGGAAGTTTGGGTAACACTTTACTGGAAGGCAGCATTTTGTCTCCATTTGGATGTATTATTATTATTATTATTATGCCATAATTTGAAAATGTCACTTAGCCTTTACATTTTATTAAATTTTCATGATAAATAGGCCAATAGAAATGGTCCCAAGGTACTGGGGGGGCGTTTGTTCCATTAACTTTCATTTAAAGTTGAAGACATTTTTGCTCCTCCTATAAAGTTACTAATTTGGAGATACAAAGTTTTGTCCCAGCAGCAACGATTTCTAAGACTACATGACACCTTCATAAGACTTTCTTACAAGTGGTATAAACCTACATAAACCTTTATGTAAGCTTCACCAAGTCTTACTTATCATAATAGCTACTTTTTTGTCAACTGTTCTGTGATTTCAACTCAGAAAGTGCTGTGACAGTTGATGCTTTTTGGAATAAGTGAATGTCTGGGAAGGTTTAACGCTAGATGTTGTAATATTGCTCTGAGGATTTGATTGTTTTAGTGATGACCATTAGTGAGGTCAGTTATTGATGCTGCATCACAGACTCCACTCCGTCATCCCAGACGTACTGGATGGAGCTCCGTCACTTACAGTTTCACTGCTCCACAGCCCAATACCAGAGAGCTTTATACCCCTCTACTTGACACTTGGCGTTGGGCATAGAAACCTTAGGCTTGTGCGGCTGCTTGTGCGGCTGCTTCAGAGCATCCCGTTCTATTGGCTGTGCTGTTCTGTGGAGATTATACAAGATGTGTTTGCACACTTCATTCACTGGGTCAGCAATGGGTGCACCTTAAAGTAGCTGAACTAATTAGAAGGTGTGTCTGGTTACTTTTGGACAAAGTGTATTTTTTAATATTCAAAACTTGAACTGCATGCTGTAGCACATATAGTTCACCTAAAATGCCAGTGGCGAGTTAAACAGTATTGTTTGCATTGTTTTGTATTTAAAGCAAGTTAGTGCTGGTTCTTTACACTTGAGGTTTCTCTTAAGCAGGAAGGCTTGTCGATTTGCTGAAAGCCCAGCCCTGATCCATCATCACCACCCTTAGCCCTGCCTTAGCACTGCCCAAAACATGACTGATAATGTTTCATACGTATGAATTATGTGCACAAATGGCACAGGAGCACATGTTAATGTGAACTTGTAGCATGCTAATCTGTTAATTCTCCCCCAAAGGAGGTGGAATGGATAGTAGTAAAGGGTTATGCTTTCACCTGACAGGCTGGCAGTCAAGTTACACAACCAATTTGTTGGCACGTTCTGGCTAGATGCAACGTTCTTTGGAAAAAGTCCGGAGCGGTAGGAGGAGACTGGCCTTTTGTTTTGGCCTTTTTCTTACCACTCAGTTTCACTGGTTTTCTAGTTCTAAAGGTAGAGTTGTTGTCAAGGGATCCAAAGCTTTATAAGCTTTATATGCATGCCAAAGAGGTGTTGTTGCTTGTAGTGTTTCAACTTGCAGGCCTTTTGTTTGGTAGGGCTAAAGTGATCCTTGAGCATCTAAAACTCACCAGTATCCCTCAGTGCACAGTCACTATCTTAGTTAACTACCCAGTTGATGAATTTTTGGATACATCAGCTGAGTTCTGTCTCATGAAATGATTTTCTTTCTAGTTTTTTTTAGCAAATGAGGTCTGTCTGAGCTGCTTCGGCTGAGGGCAGGTCTCTCATTTCAGACCTCTAATACCCTTATTGACGTTTAAGTAAACGATATCTGTATAGATCCCTACACTGATGCAGAGAAAGGAAAGATCCAAGTGAAGAATGTAGGAAGGAGGAGGGGAGAGGCTGTTCCACTGCAACTGAATGTTGACGGGGGAGCCAGGGCACGCTGCCAGCAATGAATTCTTGCAAACTGTGCATAACGACACTGCAAGTGTCAAGGGACTGTCATACCTGCTTATTATTTTCTAGCAGTGCTAACCATTCAAACTTTGCCTGCGGCATGAAATCTGTCTGTAGTCTTTTTATAGTTGGAGAAGGGCTTACCATCTGTCAATCGCTGCTAAGCATTAGTGGTTTTTGTTTTTTTTTGTTTTTTTTTAACTGATTGTTAAATTTATTTGGACTCAGATCATCATTCATGGCCTTAACTACTTTACCTCCTTGGTGTTTCTTTGAACATGGCTTGTCCATGTATGTGTAGGAGTTAATGGCTTTGGCTGTGGGTGGGCTGAAGTCTGCTTGTTCTCTCTTTCCCTATTTTATGTACCACCTGACTCTCAGGACTGCAGGCATAGCCCTTCTCGGTTTGACATGGAAGTGATCATTTAGTGTTCCACCACCCTTAAATCACTGTTACAAATCCTCATGACGTGCCTTGTGTGTTTTGCGTGTCTCAACGGAGGACCACTCCTGAGCCCGTGGCTAAGCATCGCCCACACTAAAAGAGCTCCCAGTAAGCTAGCTCTGCAGTTTTCCTTCTGCATGGATGCCAAATCTTTGCGGTAGAGACCACCACACTGAGAGTGGACTGATCAGGGTTATGGATGAAATAGATGCTCTTAACAGGATCTTGGGGTAAGCTGCCATAGCTTGATGTTACGGAAGATCCAAAGGCACTTTTCCTTGGAAGAGGATTTTGTCGGTCTTGACTTCTATCCACCTACTGCATTCCTCAAAAATTCTATAGCACGAACGGTGCTGCTTTGGAGGACTTGTTGCCAGGGAACGAGATGGCAACAGGTCACAGAACACCCCCTCACGGTGTTGTTCAATGAGATGCATGTCTTCCTGTCTGCTTGGCTGCCTCCGTGTCAGTGAAAGCATCTGCTAACCTCCATCGACCTCCAGAACAAATGCTTTGTTCCCTTCCTGCTAGCCAAGTATGTATTCTTACATAAGCTTGCATATCCTTTCCACCCCACTACTAATCTTAAATTAATTTTAGCTTTGTTGGCTAGTGCTAACACCTTCTGATCCCTAAAGAGAACAGGGCATATCACAAACAAACAGGATCTGTTAATCAGCCCCTCCCCGCCCCATCGAATGTCACCACACAATATGTTTTCCCTCGTGTAAAAGAAAGTATGATGATGAAATAGTGATGAGATGTGCTCGTGCACCATGGCGCACAAATTTGGGCGGGGAATTACTATGCACTTTCATGTGTAATTCTACACGTGGACCACTTACAGCTCGTCCATTGTGCTCCAGCGTGAGAGGCCATCTGTGCGGCTGGCCACGGGTGGCCGCCCCCTTTCTCCTGGCACTCCCAGGTGTGACCGGCCTTTTGAAGTACACTGAGCATTGTGCCCACCGCTGGAGTTGTGACCCGCACAGACAAAAAGAAAGAGGACACCTAATATGATTCCACCACACTGTCCATCTGTATGCAAATGAGAACGGGGTGCCTACACGAAGGACGGAAGAACCTGAGCCGGCTGCCCGACTCACTGGACCTTTCTGGTAATGAGGGCCGTTGAATTATGTTTGGACACTGAATATGAACTAGGACGTGATCTGGGACGTGGGCAGGTTCTCCTTCTCAAACGGCCCAGTTTTAAACTTGTTGCCACTCAGTTATATTATACCAGCTGTCTTCTACCTATGAAGGGCTGCTGATTGCGGCTCCATTACCAGTTCATTTAAAATGCCGTATAAAAGGAAAAGCAACCATCTGTAATCACTGTAGCAGATTCTTGACCCAGCTTGAGGTCTTTGATGGCTCCAGCTCTGTTGTAGTAGTGGTACTTTGTAGGATGAGGGGGGGATTATCCAGGCCCTGATTTAGAGCAGGATGAAGAACCTGCTGTGAGAATGCAGGCTTCTCTTCGCTTATCTGTAGAGGCTGCAGATATTTATGAGGTATCACAAACCACTCTTCCCTGCACCACTGTGAGCAAGAGAGGCTACAGCCCTCCTTTCCTCTCATTTAGCTTTTAGTCTTGTAGCACAGGGGCTAAAGTGCAAAGAGGGCACGGTATTCACCTTGTACCCTTTGACTCACTGAACCCTCTTTGAACCGTAGGACGGATGTGGGGCTTGGAATGGATTAGGATAAAAACAAGCAAAGCAAACAGGCCATCATCTCGACTCTGTTGTAGGATATCCTGGATGACTCTACGGCATTGGCTGTTTCTGTGACAGTCAAAACATGGGGGGTTTGATACACGCAGTTCAGAAGCTGCGGCTACTCTAGGCCAATGTGATGTCATTCACCGGACGGACGTCCTCTCTTGCTAAACTTAGCTGTGTGGGGACAGAAAAAAACGGCATCTTGTGAGGTGTAGATATGACATAACTGCTCTTGGTCTACTTTCTTGTGCAGGATAAAAATCAGCCAGATAAAAGAGCCCCCGCATAGTTTCATTTTGTTGTGATTCTTGTTGTGTTATCTTATGAAGAGTATACATAATGTAGTTTTTTTGCATCTCTGTGCACCAGCACCATAGATGAAAGATATATGTGAGAAAAAAAATTAAAAATAAACAGGAAACGAGAAAGGAGAATGACACGTTCACAATAACGAAATTAGATCTCTATTAATTGTATAATGAGCACCGTGGTTGTTAAATCTCTCTTGAATTAATGTGATGATAATAAGAGGCTCATCACTCACTCAGATAAATGTATTCGTTATTGAGACACAATAGCATAGGCATGTCTCTGCCTCTCTCCGCTTCACTGAGCCACATGAAATGGAAGCGAAGTGCCTCTTTTGGTGAAGTATGGCTGATTACATATTACCTGCACAGTTCATTAACATTATACAATTACTTCTCCTTTTCATCAAACATGCCACAGCAGAATTTGTGAATATGTTCTCAAAGCCAGTGCAGTAGTGCTAATTAGAATTGTGAAATATATTAATCCAATATTCCATGAACACTCATCCATGATATTGTAAACAATCACATTGTAGAATTAACCCTTGTGTGGTGTTCGGGTCTGTGGGATCCATTTTCATTGTTTCCCAAAGGAAAAAATGATGCAAGTTTTTGATGACTTCACACATTTATATTACACATGTGGTATTGGGGGGGGAGCTGCGGGGAATAAAAGTGTGGAGGTGCTGTGTCCCTTCACTCTGTTCTACTCCTACATGACCTACTGTTAGTGTGCGTGTGTCTGTGTGTGAATGTGTTTGTATATGTGTGTATCTGTGAGGGTGAACAACATGGACATGCTGCTGACTGGCTACAGCTGCTAAAGGAGAACACTTCACTGGGCAATTGTGATATTTTAAACATCTGGTATTTTTACATAAATTGTTATGGCTGTATTGATTTAAAAAACTATAATGTGGTGGGTCCACCAGACCACTGGGTAACAAAAACATGAACACCACACAAAGAGTTAAAACCATACCCTTCAGATTTCCCAGTAAGCTTAATGCAAAATAATTACCAAGAATACATAAAAGCCATTTACCGTCTGTAATTAATGATAATCTACCATTTAAAGCTAAACACATCTAGCCCTTCAGTGTATCTTGCTCTGACATATTGTTGTCCTGCACTTACATTCTTGGCTGGGCGGCTCTGAACCATGCAGTGGCCCATCCCTAGCGCTGGTGTCAAGGTTGATTGGGCCCATTGTAAAGGCCTTAATTGTAAAGATTATTGTGTGGGGCTATCTGCACCTGCTCCTGTGGAGGGCAAATGGGAGGGAATGGCTAGGGGTGTGTCAAAGTGCATCAGTGCTGCCCCACTGTGAACCAGTACAACTTAACCTGCTCTGGCTCTCAAACCACAACACACCAGCTGATGTACTCATGCTTGTTTCTGCTCCAACAACACCTCTTCAGCCCTTTCAGACACGACGCAGTGTGACTGCTGCAGTTTGAGAATCTCACTTCACAGAGGCGGTGTAAGCTCTTAAAAATAAAGGTGCCAGAAGGACCTTTTTAAAGTTTTAAAGCCGAAAAAAGATCCTCCACATAATAAACAAATCTAAAGTGTTTATAAGAAGTGTTTATAAGGAGTTATAAGAAGAGTTTTTTCTTACATGGTTCCTTGCACTCACACATCTCGTTTACAGAAATGGTTCTTCAAAATACAGTCTTAAGGAAACCAAAAGTGGTCCTTCTACTGCATCGCCCCAAAACCCCCTTTGGCACCTTAATATTGAAGTCTGTCACTTCTTTATTGCGTTTGATGTTACTGAAAACCCAGTGACTTAAACGACTTTGCAAGGTTAGAGACCACCTGTCATTTATTTAGTTTACGCTCAAAACGGCCATTAGTTATGCATTTTTCAGGAAATATTTCTGAGGAGATGAGATCATCCACTTGGGGAAAGTCAAAGGAAAATTAGTAGAAAAAAACAGCAGTTTCCAAAACTGGAATTCTAAAAACTATTAAAAGGTATAGAGAAGCTGGACAGGACATGGTAGACCAGCAAAACTGCCACCATTAGATAGTCGGCACTAAAAGCTTTCATTGGAGAGAAAGGAGAAAATCAGACTACATTTTTGCTTCACATCTAAAAAAAAACCCACAGGTGTTTCTGTCCATCCTTCCACTGTGAGAAGACAACTACTCAACACTATGAGCCTGAAAGGATGTGTAGCTGTCAAAAGCCATTACTGAAGAAAGGAAATAGACAAAAAATTATAAATCAAATAAATAAGCTGCTGGTGTTCTCAGAACAATGACTGACCCCCCATCTCCCAGAGTCCAGACCTCAACATCACTGACTGTGTTTGGGATTACTTGGATCATGAGTATCAGAAAATGCAACAAACTTCTAAGACTGAACTTTGGAGATGTGGAAAAATATCCCTGCAGATTTCTTTGAAAAACTTAAAGCAAGTCTGCCAAAACTAATGGATGACTGTAATGACTGTAATGAAGACCAAGTGTATATACTAAATACTGAAAAGGGTGATTATTTACTTGTTGGTTAAATATGTTTTCTGCTTTTTTTTGTCTTTTAATGAACATGAGTGGTCTCTGACTTCTGCTCAGTACTGTATATAAAGTAAAAATCTAAATTCACTTTTCACCTTTACTTTTCCTCAGTGTAAATGTTTCTACATCAGTGCTAAACTTTTATCTCTAAAAACATTTGATCAGTCTTGTGTAACCAACCCCTATCCTTGATCTGTGGCAGATCCAATCTCAGGGCCAGTCCCAACTGTTATTGTTGAATGAGAGTGAAAGTGGAGCGTTCCATAGAATTGCTGTGTTTCCTTTTGAGTGTTCAGAATGGCTGACTTTGCATGTCTGGCTGCAACTTGATTGCTTCCATTTACTGCCTTGTTCGGTATGGTTAACTTTGTATACACTCATCAAACGCACCTCCCCCTATACACATTCAAAAGGCATCAAGGGGCAAGCACTGTCCTAAAATGAATCCATTTGTCCTTCGTGAACTTTTGGGATGGTAGGAAGCCATGTTTCAACAGAGATAAGGACGTACAGGCAGATACGAGGGTGTGAGGAGCCAGAGTTCCGTCAGGTGTTGGATGCCCCCATGTTCTGCTCTACAACAAATATGCACACCTCTTTTCCCATGCAAGCATTCAAGAGCAGAACAGAGGCTGTATACATTACTGGAGATACATGTATATTGCAATCCAACCAATTCAACCATAGTTGTGCCATTTCATTAGATAAGTACGTTCACCTGAATCTATGCTCCCGCTGGTTGAATATAAGTCGGGAAAAAAATCAGCTGAGGACATTATAACTTTATATCATTTACAATGAAGGAAACTTCCTAAAAGGAGTCCTTTGTCACTCTTGCTCACAGCAAAGTGTGCATGATTGACTTGTTAGGTACAGGTGCACTCGAAGTGCAAGAACATGAAGAGTAAGATTCCTCAGCAGGTACAACGTGTCACGTCCTCATTCTTACACTTGCATAAAAAAAAACAAGGGTGCTAAAACACTTTGCTCAGGTGCAATATTCTGTCTAACTAACCTGCCCACCAAATTACAGTGTAATAGTCTGTCTTCGTCTCTCATGTTGGGCCTGTGATATTGAAGCTCATGAGGAATGGGAGCAAACATGACACTTAATTCCATCTTGACATGTAGTAATGGGGTTTATACCTAGTGAATGTGACTGTCATTCACAATGGCAGCATGTGCAACACCCCAGGCTGGGTGCCAAGGAACCAAACCGGATTTGTATCTTTGCATAAGAGTAAATTCCTCAATCTGATGAGTCAGGTTTAGGTGGAAAGGTGAAGCTAAAATTACGCATAAAAACACGCGTGGATTCCATTGCAAAATATACTACATGTCCAAGAAGTTGTAGACATCTGCTCATCCAAAGTTTCTTCTGAAATCAAAGGCATTAATGGGGAGTTTGTCGCCCCATCCTTTACTTTTTACACTAGATGTTGGAGCATTGCTGTGAGGATTTGATTGCATTCAGCCACAAAAGTCAGAGATGCAAGTCTCGAGTCTTTGGGCTTCAAGTCCAAGTCAAGGCGTGAGTCATTTGTAGAACTCTTGTTTAGTCTGTTAGCTTCAGGTGCCACATTGTGCAAAAGTAAACACCACTAAAAACCTGCGAGGATCAACAGAGGCAAAGTAGTGTAAAATGGTTAGTTAGTCTGTTGTATGTATTGCAAGCATGCAATCTAGCTAGCATAACAACAAATCCAGTTTTAGTACATTTTTAAGGAGTGTGATCGGTAACTTACTCCAACTTCAGCTAGATTAGGCCTATCTGATTTAACCTAAATTAGCCATCACAGTAGCAAGCATATTTTCCATCCTTGCAACACTGAATTTACTGCAAGTAGCATTTCATTGTGTTCAACACATCTATCCAATCTCATGCTGCTGGGAGCTGTGGGAGAACGACACTGCAGTAATCACTATAGCAAAACCGACAGGCAAAGTTACATGTGTAAAGTTAGAAACGAAGGTTTTATTAATTTACCGCTTGAAGATTGGCTGTGCTAATTTAAAATTGAGAAGTTTTTCAAGTTGTGAGTCAGTCAACATCTCTGATGAGGGCATTAGTAAAGTCAGGTAATTCTGGTTAGCTCTGGGGCCATATTACAGAAACGTCCTATCTTTTTGTCTTAAGATCTGTTGGGTCAAGATAAGATTTTTCATAAATTCATATCACAGAAGCAAATCTTATCTTAATTTAAGAATCTTATCTTACAGCATCTTATCTCAAGTTAGGAAATCTTCACCTACTCGATCAAAGTTAACAATAAACTGTCATGTCTATTATCCAACAACCGACCATAGCCGCACAGCTGAAACGACAAGTCAAGTCAAAGTTTATTTGTTTAGCGCATTTTACAATAGGTGTTGTCAAAAGCAGCTTTACAGAAAGATCCAGGTCTGAGAACCCATGAGCGTCACAAATGGCGACAGTGGCAAGGAAAAACTCCCTAAGAGCAAGAGGAAGAAACCTTGAGAGGAACCAAGACTCAAAAAGGGGAACCCATCCTCCTCTGGTCGACACCGGACAGCAAACAGCGTTAGTATAAAATATTATAATACAAAACAGGGAAAAACAGGTGGATCAATGGTTAATTAGATTAGTTTGAGTTTATGCAGCAGCAGCATCAGGAGGGTCAGTTCATGCAGGTGAGGTTTGCACAGCTTTGTACAGCATGAAACTCCATGGTGGTGAAAACGGTGCAGATCAGCCAACAGAGATGGAGCTCTGGTGGGTCCCATGTAGTGACTCAGAGAGAGAGAGAGAGAGAGAGAGAGAGAGAGAGAGAGAGAGAGAGAGAGAGAGAGAGAGAGAGAGAGAGAGAGAGAGAGAGAGAGAGAGAGAGAGAGAGAGAGAGAGAGAGAGAGAGAGAGAGAGAGAGAGAGAGAGAGAGAGAGAGAGAGAGAGAGAGAGATTGATTGATTAACAGGTCTGTTTATGGAGAGATATTAGTGAGTTAGTAGTACAACAACTGATATTAGCAAAATGCTTGTGCAAACAGATTAAGTTTTGAGTCTAGTTTTAAATGTACAGAGGTCGGGAGATGATTCCACAATTTTGGGGTAACGTAGAAAAAAGCTTGACCACCTGCTGTGGCTTTTCTAAATCCAGGAACTGTCAGCAAGCTGTTATTTTGTGAGCGGAGTGTATGTGTGGGTTCATATGGCTGAATTAATTCACTGAGATACTGCGGGGCCATTTAATGATTTATACATTAAGAGAAGGATCTTATACTCTACACGAAATTTAACAGGTAGCCAGTGTAATGATGACAGGACTGGGGATATATGGTCAAATTTTTTGGTCCTTGTAAGCAGCTGCATTCTGGACCAGTTGGAGCTTATTTAGTAAAGTGTTGGAGCATCCAGCTAAAATGGTGTTACAGTAGTCCAGCCTGGAGGTTATAAAGGCTTGCACCAGCTTTTCCGCATCGTTTAGGGCTAGAATATTACTTAGTTTAGCGATGTTAAAGAAGTGAAAGAATGCGGTTCTAACGATGTTGCAAACGTGTATCAAAAGAGAGACTGGAATCGAAGATGATGCCTAGATTTTTATAGTGGTGCTTCTAAATTTAGTGGATCTAAATTTAGTTCGAATTTGAAGAGTTGAGATCTCTGCTTTGGGTCCAAGTAGTCAGACTTTAGTTTTGTTAGGATTAAGAAGAAGGAAATTGTTGTCCATCCAGCTTTTGATATTTTTAACACATTCTTCAAGATTATTTAGATTCAGAGCCTCATTTGGTTTAGCAGATATGTAAAGTTGCACGTCATCCACATAGCAGTGAAAACTAACGCAGAACCTGCGAATTATGTTATCAAGAGGTTACAGAAAGAAAAGCAGCGGCCCGAGCACTGATCCTTGGGGGACACCATATTGTACTAGCATACGATCAGAGTGTTTATTGTTAACACTGACAAATTGATAACGGTCTGTCAGATAAGATCGGAACCAGGACAAAGCCTGTCCTTTGATACCAACCAGATTTTCCAGCCTATCAAGTAAGATCTTGGGGTCGATAGTATCAAATGCTGCACTGAAATCTAGAAGGACTAGTATGCAAGTATGGCCACTATCGAGAGACACAAGGAGATCCTTTACTACTCTAGTTAAAGCTGTTTCAGTACTGTGAAAGGGTCTAAAGCCAGACTGAAACATCTCATGGAGAGAGTTTTCTTGTAGGTGGGAAAACAATTTATGTGAGACCACTTTTTCTAAGATCTTAGCAATGAAAGGGAGATTGGAAATTGGTCTGTAGTTGGCGAGTTCATTGGGATCAAGATCTTGCTTAAACACGTAAACAGGTAATCAGAATAAACAAGTTAGCTGAAAAAAAAACAATAGAAACAGACAGTTAAAACAGACGTTAAGACACCTCTGGGGTTTCTTAAAGTTAGGACAGAATTTAGGTATTTTGGTCTAGCTATGATGTTTCTGTAGCACTGTTTTCTTATCTGGAGTTGGGATGAGATTATGAACTTAAGAACTGTTGTTCTGTAATAGTTTCTGTAATATGGCCCCTGGATCACAAACACCACTACAACTCATCCCAAAGGTCTTTGATGGAACTCCATCACTCTATAGAATGCAGTTCCACTGCTTCACAGCTCAATACTGGGGGGCTTTGTACCCCTCTAGCCAATTCCTGGCATTGGGCATGGTGACCTTAAGCTCATGCTACTTCAGAGTGTCCCATGCTATTGGCAATGCTTTTCTAGGGAGTTTAAACAAACTGTGTGGTACAATTAAAGGCTGCACCTCAAAGTAGCTGAATTGGCTAATTTAAAGGGGTGTCTGGATACTTTTGGACATGTAGCATAGTTCTTGTTGAGTTACTGATGTATTTCATGCATGTCATTCATACTAGCATTTTTTTTCTTTCTTCCATTCGTCCACTCTCAGGCCCATGTAATTTCCCCTCATCCCCCTTCTGCTTTTCTTCAGTCTGATGTCAGTTACTGAGCTGAGCTTTTGGCTTGCCAACATCCACAGTGAAATACAAGTTTGAAGCAGCTTTTACTAAAGCCATGTAAAGCCTGGATGTCCCTGTCATGCTGCAGTGAATAACGAGGGACGTTAGAGTGATTTTTAATCCATGAAGGGAAACAGAACAAGAGATAATGATGGGGTTGGTGAAACAGGAGCACAGGAGGAGCGCACATCTAGCAGCTGTAGGCTGAAAGTGTCGGGTGATGTTTGCATTAATAAATCGTCACCATTGGGAGGCCTCCTCATATCAATTTTAATTTCCTCCGAGCTTGGTTTACAGTAGAATCAATCACAGACCCATCGCTATGGAAACGAGGCTCCCCTGCAGCAAGTACAGTGGGAATAAACAAGCCAAAAGATTCTAGAAATTGATTATCAAGATGTCAGTAAGTACAAAGGTGTTATTCTATGCAATATGCTCTGTAAATATCATCTCGTTATCATCTTTTTTAATGCCCGTCAGAGACAACTGTAGCTTCGACGATAGATGCGGACAGCGTGAGAGGTTTTAAAGTGGGTCAAGGCGATGATTAAAGATAAAAGGGGAGAACTCTGTTGGCTATACGTTTACGTGTGAGGCCTCCAAGGGAAAGCCATGAAATATGGATGAGGAGAGGCATCCACTTTACCTTTCCCCAGAGCCACCTAACCGCCCACCACCCCCACCACCGTCTCTGTCCACCACTCCTCCCCCTCCATCATCCTGCACACATGAGCACCACTGTGAGCACCCACAACTCCTGCCTCTTCTGTCCAAGCCATCAGGCTGGAGCGGGCTGCTGTGACAGCGTGTGAAATGTTGTGGTTGGAGCGAGGTTGATGCCTGTTCCAGCCATGTGCTTATTTATGCCGTATCTAGTGCCGTGATGCTTGGCAGGGTAGAAAATGTCAAGGTGGGGAGGAAAGGGAAGCCTGTTCAGCCACAATGCCTGCAGTTCAGGATTACTTTCATTTCCCTTAGTGTAAATACCGCTGGCAACACACGCACGTCCTCACTCAAAAGCAGCAAGACTGACAGATAACGCAAACTCAACCGACAAACGGCAGGTTTCTGGCTGGAAAGAGCACATTCTTTAAACAGATCAGGTTGGATTCCTTTGAGGCAAAGTGTTAATGGTAATGCAGATCCCAAAGAGAAGAAAAATCATGTGGGGGATGTAGGCTGCACTCTTAAAAAAGATGGTTCTCCAATGGTTCTTTAGTTCTATTTAGGTTCTATTTAGAACTATGAGTTTTATAGAGAACCTTTACGTGCTTAAATGGTTATTTGTCAATCTCAAAAATCATGGTTCTTCAAGGCTTCTTCAGAAAATAGAAATAGAAAATAGAACCATGACCAATGAAAGAACACTTTGCATTTTGTAAGGGTTCTTCAGACTGATGGAAAATGTGCTGTATATGGTTCAAAAAGGGTCATTTTGTTGTTATGATGTCAAGCTTGTACGATATGGCAGAAATATAATATTGGGATACTTCCAGATATTTTCTTGATATATGATATGTCACGATATTTATTTTTTTAGACATGTGATCAGCTAAAACAGAGAAAAAAGACCCAGTAGTGCTGTATTTTAAAAAATACAATCAAAACCTGTGAATACAATGATTTTTATTAAAAATCTGGCATACTGTGTTGCACTAAATCCAGTTAGATGAGACTAATTTTGCTCTCTTTATAATAAAACATGCAGTTGGTAAGATTTTTTTTAAATACTATCAAAACCTGTTAATACAATGCTTTTTATTTAAAATTCAGCATACAGTGTTGCACTGAATCCAGTTAAATGAGACTAATTGACATGACTAATAGACCTATTCTCAATATCCACAATGTGTTCAGAAGAGCATATTGTATTGCATTGTGGGAACATTTATCACAATATATATTGTCATATTGCCCAGCTCTACTTCAGATTGATGGAAAATGTGTTGTATGTGGTTCTGTACAAAACCTTTTTGAAAACAGTTCTATATAGTGCCAGAAAAAGTTCTTCTATTGCTACCCGCTTGACATTGCAACAATAGCAAGACCCTTATTGGTGTTATATTGAACCATTTTCAAAAAGGTTCTATATAGAACCATGTACAACATATTTTCCATCAACCTGAAGAAGGATTTCACCAAGCAAAGAACCATTTAAGCATGAAATGGTTCTATTTAGAACTCACAGGTCTCAACACAACCATTCCCTTTACTAAAGAAGCCTTGAAGAACCATCTTTTTTAAGAGTGTCCCACAGGAAAAAAAAAAAGCATAGGACTTTCCTCTGCTGCCTTCTCCACATGACAAGCCTAAATTAAATACCTTTTTCCTCCCAGGACTTCTTCATGCAGAAAAGGCATCTGCTGAAGTGAGTGTCTCTAGAAATGCTGTAGCTCTGAACACTTGAGCTTCTGCTATGGCGTGAACGTGCGATAGAGGGCGCTCTTACCTGCTTCAAGTCACTAGCACGGAGCATCTGAGGTACTCGCTTCTCTAGAGAAACGTTGATGACCCTAGAAAATGGTTCTAAACATGAGTAAATGCCAGAATTTGTTATTGGTGAACCAGTCTAGTTTTTCTCTTTTAGTCCGTTGTCAGGTTCGCCACATACACTGAGAACAGCGTTAGAAACAGATGCACCCCTGCACTTGAACCTCCTGTGTACAATTTAAACGTGAGTTTGTGAGAGAAAGTCGTCTAATCGTTCACTATTTGAGCTCACTCGTTCGTCAGAGCACACGCATCGTCTTTGGCTCAAAGATAAAATAAACACTTGCCAACAATTGTGAAATGTTGCACCTCCGCGGTGACACGGGCAACGTAAGTTTTTTTGGCAACGCCCCGCCTCCGCGCGGTGATTGGCTCAGAGGCGGCGGAACGCTGCTTCGTGATTGGCTCCTCCGGCTGTCAATCGGGCGACTCGTTCTCAGGCGTGCAGTGGCTGGGAATCATATCATTTGCCGTGGAGTGATCTGACGGAGGGAGAGAGATAGAGAGAGAGAGGGAGTGAGGAGGGCTGGAGCTGGAGCAGCACCGCGCTACACCACGCTCGCCAAAATTGTGATTTTTGCATGTCAGGAGCGGAGGAGCCTGTCGCCGGTCATCGGCCGTTCCCCACCTTTCGTCTCTTATTGCTTGTTCCATATTAACCAAGAGGCATGTGGAATTGGGCGAGGATAACGAAGTGGCTCTCAGTAGCGTGCCTGCTGTTAACGATATGGACGAAGGTGAGCGCGTTTCTGATTAACCGATAGCACGTCCGATCAGTTCGGTGATGATCGAAGTGATCTCGAGGCGAAGCCCGGCGGCCACGGGCTGGTCATTCGGTCAGCCGTTGAAGGGAAACTGATTTTTTTGCTCGTAGTAATCGCTAATTGAATCACGCAAATCACGCCAGTCATTTCGGAGGAGCATGTGATCGGCTGTCAAGGTTCAGAGGTTTCACATTTCTCGCTAACTCTAACGGAGAAAATGAAACGTGCGCTTAATTCGTGTCAGAGTTAGTAGTTTGTTGTTGCTTCGCAGTCCTGGAAGGAAGGGAGAGAGGAAAAAATACGAGGCTGAAGTTGGCTGCTTTTTCGAATTTTCCCGTTCCACCTTAAATGGTGCAGCAGTTACGTTCTGGCGCCTCGGGCGCCAGAACGTAACTGCTGCACCATTTAAGGTGGAACGGGCAAATTCGAAGAAGCAGCCAACTTCAGCCTCGGGAGAAAATGCACATCGACTGACTCTCCGCAACAATTAGCTTGCTAAGTGGTCTCAAATTGGACCCCCTCCTTCCTTTCCAGAAGACCCGAATGCGCCCGAACTTACCCGAGTTGTAGTGTCAAGTGGATTCGTGTCAGCTCGGGGAGAACGTGGAGTCGTAGCGGCTCCGTTATGTTTGTCTCTGGAAGGCCTCTTTTTTTTGTTTCGCTTGGGTAACGTATGTATTTTTTGGGTTATTTTTAGGTGGGCCAGTCTTCGGGCTATTTCGAGCTGCAGCTGATGACCGTGGAGAATGTAAACGGTGAGTTGTGGGACGGGGAATGCTGCGACGGCGCGCGGAGCTCGCAGGACCAGCGCTGCACGCGGGACGAGTGCGACACGTACTTTAAAGTGTGCCTGAAGGAGTACCAGAGCGAGGTGACCACCACGGGCCAGTGCAATTTCGGTACCGGATCTACCGGCGTGCTTGGTGGAAATATATTTTCTTTTAAGAGCGCCAAGAACAACCCGAACAAGATCAGCGACGCGGGCAAGATCATCATCCCCTTTCAGTTCGCCTGGCCGGTAAGTGCAACTTTTTCCTCCCCCCTGCTCTCTTCATCATTAGCTGATTGGTCTGGTGTATTAGAATGCGCTGCTTCGGGACTTGGGCTGGATCCCGTTACGGTGATGACAGGATGCGGTTGCTTTGGGAAAGCCTCAGGCTTTTTGGACTGTCTAAATGAGAGCTTGCTACACAAACTGGGCCATGCCTAGGAGAAGGCAAAGGGCAGATGTGGCTACACATCACCCTCTGAGAGAGTTCATGTGTTTGTGTTTTTTGGGAGAGTGGAGGGGGGGAAGAAACAATCCCCCTGCTTGCTCCCTTACTGAACGTAGAAGTGCATGTAAGGTGAGTGCTGAAAGCTGAAAGCTCTCCGCCTCCTGCAGTCAAGTGCTGCTGCTGCAAGGTGCTTCCTTCACCGCAGCGCAGCAGAGTATATGTGCTTCTATTCCCCATAAGAGTTCATCAGACTACTCACTGGAACCCTTTAAGTAGACTTACTTTAAGGAAAAATCATGTGTAAGCTTTTTTTCCTAAAGTAGACTCAAACTGCTGATATTAGGAGGCATCCTTTCACATGTGGATTGCAGGGTAGAGCTGGGTGATATGACTGTATTCATCGTTATCATGAGAAATTATGTTACAGTACGTCACCATACACTTTCCTGAGCATGTTGTGTTTTTCATCAGTACTTAAAAGCACTTACTCACAAAGGGCCTCATTCACCAATATGTTCTTAAGTTTTTTCTTAAATCTTTTCTTGAGAGAGATCCTAAGAAAAAGTCTACATCAGATTCTTAAACCACAGAGATGTTCACACCTTTGTGCTCTTGAGTGTGTGTAGATTCTGTTCTTGCCTAAGAACACATCCCAGATAAGAAAACATATATAAATGTCAAAATCTTTGTGAAAATTGCATAAGTGGGTTTTTAGAAGAAATTTCTTAAGAACGGTAGGTGAATGAGGCTGAAAGAGAGCGTAATTAGTTCTGTTTCATTGGATTTAGTGCATCAGCACAGTGTGTAAGATGTTTAAATAAAAATGATTAAATTTATAGGGTTCGATAGTATTTTAAAAATTTGGCCGTCCGTTGTCTCTTCTAACTTTTCTAAAGTCAGAAAAAATAAATATAGTGACAAATTGTGTATCGTAAAAAAAACTTCTCAAAGTATCGTGATATGACATTATCGCCCACCTCTATTGAGTTCTGCCTGTTATCTGAAACAGCTACATGGGACACAACTGCTGATGTCCATATCGGGTTTCAGATGAGAGAGGTGTTGTATGCGGCCTGTGTGTGTCGCACCTCGAAACAACAAAAAAGATGTTGTGTAGTATTGACTGTCAGCTCTGGACTGGAGCCCAGACATACTGAGCTCACCTGCAATCACTCAGCTGTCTCTGATAGCGCTCTCTTTGACCAAGCTGTTTACAGCAACCGAACACCTTTCCTTTAATACAGCTCCACCACTTGTCACTCAGTCCCCACATAGATTAATATGTAACTGACTGAAAGCACCTCTCTTTCTGTGGAGCTTCGTCAAAGCTGACTTGATTTGTGCAACTCCTGTCCTGTTTAGTCAGTTCCCAGTGAAGGTTAGTGGCGGTAAGCGTGATCTCTAGATCTGTTGTATATGGGGATGTACAGGGTGAGTCAAAAGTCAGGAACCACCCACATTTCCGAAAGACACTTAATGTTAGAATGAGCTCATCATTACCATCATAGTGCAGGACAGTGTTACCCGAATACATAACGGTACTGATGAAGTCAGTCTTAAGTGAAGTGTCACAGATATCTGAGTGCTTCCCGACTTTTGAGTCCCGCTGCTGCATCTGCAGTTCCGGCCTGTCCCATGAAAGCTAATGAAATTGCCAGTGGAATGCGTCTTTCCATGCCGCCGCATCCGGAGAGGCATTTGATGTGCTCCCAGTGTAACCGCATCCGCGCTGTATTGTAAAGAGATATGGAGCACCTCTTTCGGTCTCGGGCAGTGAGTCTGCCACCTGTCGGAGGAGATAATTTGCTCTCTCTCCTTCCACGTTCATTTGTGCTCTGAGTCTTGTGGCGCCAGAGGTTAAGCTCTGGTGAGTCTTGCTTGATGTGGTTTCGCGATTGCACGGATAGCCAGGCAGTCTCACTTCGTTAATGGACAGCTATCATTTTTAGAGGGTACTGTAACTGAATATGCAAGAAGCTTGGTTACCTTAGAGGTGCGAGACAGTGTGTTTCCTTTCCTGATGCCAGTGCCTGGTTACTGTCGGCTTGTGGTTTGAAATTCTCTCTCTGGACACTGCCCATCGGCTGTGTAACGGAGAATCATGCTGACTTTTCTCCATTACTATCTGTGGTATCAAACAGTGGGAGATGGTGCTCATCTCGGGCTCTGCTCTCTCTTCTCCTTGCCGGAGAATCGTGGAGAAAGCAGCTGCAAACGTCCGTCAAAGCTAAGGGCCGCCGCGCTTCAAGGCTAAACGGCAGCGTCAGCTACACCTGATTGGGAGCTTGCCGGGTGGTTGCTAGGCGACGGCTACATGGGCCTTTAGTAAACAATTATCTCTGGCCCTCTGAGCTCCCTTCCCCCTTAAACTGGTCTTTCAGTGCAGCCACTTGTTCAGGCCTCACCTGGGAAAGAAGGGCTTGAGCCACACTACTGATTACACTATTGACTGTGTAATTAGCCGGTCACAGCTGGCTACATCTCAAGCCAACAAAAAGCAGTAATTGTCCAGTTCAGCATTAGAGCAGGTGGCTGCTGATGGAGCGTGATTATAGATTAAGGGTCCAGTAGGTCTTAAAGATCACCCACTTGGCTGTGTCCACCCTTTTGTTGTCCTTTTTTTTTTCCCCCCCAAATATTCTTCTCATGAGTCATTTATAGTCATGCTTGGGAAAGATTGTAAATTCATGTTGAATTTAGTGAATAACCAAAGAAGAGGTAGTCAAAACAAACTCTGTCATTTTTTTTTAATTCATATATGGGGCAACGGTCAAACAGCCAACTTGACTTTGTTTAGTGTGTGTAATGTCGCAAGAAGCCCCTTCATTGATTTATCACCCCCCCCCCAAATCGCAATGGGATCTACCATAATGATTTAACGGTAGGTTTCTCAAACTTGATCTGAGACACTCCTCATCCTCCTCCTCCTCCTTCTCCTCTTTCTTCTCTCCCTGACCTGAACAAAATAGCTTTTTGTTCTGCCACCTCAATAAACATTTTCTTTCTTGTGACCAGAGGCTGTGCTGCCTTTTTGTCTTCCCATGAAATGGAGGGAAGCACACTTAAAGGCAGCATTTTTCTTGCCCCTGAATGCTTCAGTCATGGGGGGAGATATTTTTAGGAGCTGAAAGACTGGGCCAATTAGGAGGCGATGCGCCCAAGGGTGACTTTTACCCAACAGCCTACTAGTTTTTTTTTCCCTTTATTCAACTGTTTTGGAGACGTTTCCTGGCCTCTTCCTATAACCGGTTAACAGTAAAGCCACATGTAGAGCATCAGGCATCACTCAGCAGTTTAGGCTGGTTTTCTGGTATCCAACTCATGCGCTCGCAATGCAGTAAAGCGTTTGTTAGTTTGTGAGTGGGGAGGGAGGCAATAAAATGAAAAGAGAGAATGTTTGGATGATTCTGAAGAGTACTGGCCAGCCACCTCCCACTCTACAACTCCTACATGGTGTGTGCTGTAAAACAAAAAGCTCTCCTTTTAGAGAGTGTCTTTGGCAGGACGTCGTCCTCGCTCTCGCCAAAGTGCTATTAATCGATTAAGTAGTTTTTCAGTTGATTTACACTTCGGCGTACGTCACCATTGAGAGAGAAAAGCCAGCGTGATGTGATTCCTGCGAGTTCATGCAAGGTCTGTTAAGAAGTAGCCGGTTGGTGGTGAAAGGTGATGGAGCAGCTTCTGAATTGAATAAGCTGAACGATTTCTTGGTCTGCTGCTAGATGGATCAGTAGTCTGAGAGGATGGGGATGGGATGAGCACTTATCACCTTATTGAGTGATGGAACAGATGCCTGCTATGGCCTTCTTCAGAAGTGCTCACTTTTTGCTAAATGCTTTGAAGGCTCCAGACACTTCCAGGTCACTTGCCTTGTCCCTTGAGAGGAGTTTAAAAAAAAACAAACACATGGGGTGCTTATGCTGGTGTGCACGATACTACCTCTACTGCCCCCCCCGCCCCAATTTGTGAGCCACTCTGGTAATGCTAAAAGCTGATGAGTGGTACCAGATGTGACCAAAGCAGTTGTTTTAAACCCCTGTGCAGCTCTGGTGATTGTCAGGAAGACTGTCTACAATGCTGTATCCTTTCTGTTGCCTTCTTCTGATCTCAAAATGGTTTTACTGGGCCATGACCTCTTCTTAGTGCAGGTTTGTGTCCTATATGTCTCCTGCTGGGAACTCTATATCTGCCGCAGCTCGCTCCGTTGTTCTTTCCCTCACTCAGCACTGTTCTTTCCTTTCCAGAGCGTGCTCAGGGGGAGCCTGATTGTTTTGCCGTGGCTGTTTTGGTTTGTTTGCCCGTGTGGACGGGGTTGCATGTGTGTGAGATTGTGTGTGACTAATGCATGCTTCGTGTGGCGCTTCCTGCGCGACTCTGCGGGGACGCGAACGCTGAGCAGGTGTGCTGCCGTAATTAAAGTGCATTAGCGCACGGCCAGTTTAATTCCCACTTGACCCCTGAACCTGTTGGAAATGATAATGATGATAATGGAGCTTTAGCTGGCGTCAGAGGGGCTGTAACCAGGCTGCTCGGAGCTACTGTAACCAGGGCCGGCTTCAGTTAGTGAGACTAGCCTGCAAGAAAAGTGAGGCTGCGTGCTGTTTCTGGGTTAGTCAGAGATGCTGAAAGTGGGTTAATCAGAAAGATGGCAGCTGGAACTAGGGCTAGTCAACTGGCCCTTCAGATGGTCTGTTGGTGATCTGGTTATCAGGGGCGTCAAATGGCAGCCTCGCTGTAGTAACTCTAGGGCTGGTTGCCAAGTGGATTATCGCCCGACCGGCCCACTGCGGAATTATAATCGTGCCCGCGTTGGGGTTTTGACATTAGTTTGTTAATGGCATTTCGGGTTAACCATAATTCCAGAGACAGGAATAAGGATCGTGTCCTCTGCGTGTGTGTGTGCGTTATGGAGCTGATCTAGGGTGGTTGCTCTGGGAGCTGTGCGAGCTGTCCCCACTGGGCTGTGGCAGCGCTAAGCTTGGCAGGCTGTTTCTCATGCAGCTCGAGTGGCCGTGCTGTCTCCAGCTGCCGGGAATACTGCAGTCAAGCAGAGAAACAGCCCCATCTTCTACAGCTCTCCTCTTTTCTTTTTCCATCAAGTACCTTTTTTCTTCGAGGAAAAGTAAACAATTGTTCAAGAAACTGTCATAAAAATCTCGGCCTCTGCTCCGGCCGGCACTCTGTCTCACTGAAATGGTGTTCTGTTTATTTTGTGCCTTTTATTTCAAGAGTGCCCCTTATCTCAGAGAGTTTGATAACTTTCTAGTACCTTTTGTGTGTTTGCGTGTCCCTCTCTGCTTAATTAGTGAAGGGGGAGGGGAACGTTGTGTTGTCAGTACATGGCCAATAAGCTTGTTGGCATAGTAGCGGAATGCTAAATGGGCCGCACGTGTTCACACGCACACGGTATGCTATGCTGGTCAAGCTCCTGGTGGTGAGCAGCACACCTGCTTGTGGTTTGCTGTCAGCTTTGCTTTCAGACTCCCACCACTTAAAGCAAGACACTACAGGCAGAGATGACCATTTTAGTGCTGCTAGAATTGCATCTGTAACAAGCCTTCTCTTTAAACTGTCATCAAAATGTAAAAACTCAATAGAAGTATATTTGTTTCAGCATGGTTTGTCAGTTCCTGTTCAACTGTATTTTCCAAAAGTTAGCCACTTTAATGAAGGCTTAGCTCCGCCCACACTCGACCCAGCCATGTCATATATCGTTGAAAAGCTTGTTTCCTGTAGAATCTAACCACATTATTCAAATATGTTCTGATATGACAACATTCACACAAATGGTGTTTTTAAAGACCTCACTGGCTAATGCAGTTCTGAGGCCCATAATTAAAACCGTCCTTTCTCAAAGGTCAGCTGTTCTCTAAGGATGCACAGTTATGGAAACTGTGGGAGGATGGCAATATCCAGCATTTTGCATTTAAATACCTTCCAAAACATTTACAGAAGTATTCATATCATATAGGTTTACAGAGAAGCATAACGCTTATTTCTGTAATGTTACTATTGCAGTAAAAATAGTAAATATGGATATTTTAGCACAGTAACCCAGTATCAACTCAAACGTTCTGCTCTTTCAGAGAATAATCCATAAATCAAATATCAATTTGAAATATCATTCAAATCTGAACATCTAATGCTCATCGTGTTAATATCTGCTGATATCAATAATTCTAATATTATCATACGTCTCTACTTTTTTCTGCATTCAGAACAAAAGAATGTATTCTCTTTTAAAATACCTACATTCATGAAATGTTACATGTTCATCCTTAGCCCTGTTCTGAAGGATAGCTTTCTTAATATATTTCTGGATTAGAGCTGGACAGTATGATAGTAATTATCATTATTGTCATAATTGTCACAGTATGTCATAATATGCTTTCCTGACTATATCATGGATATTCTGAGCACTTAAACAGCACTTCTAACTATGTGTTTGATTACAAAGAAAGCACAATAAGTCCTGTTTAATTGGATTATGTGCAGTGCAGCATGGGAAATGTTGAATATAAATTGTTGTATTTATAATCTTTGATAGTATTTTTCTAAATACAGCACTACTTTTAATATTTCTAACCTAGCAGATGTCATAAAACATATTGCGACATATTGTTTATCATGAAAACTTTCTGAAGTATCATATTACATTTTTGGCATATTGC
Organism: Colossoma macropomum; assembly: GCF_904425465.1. Lineage (NCBI taxonomy): Eukaryota > Metazoa > Chordata > Actinopteri > Characiformes > Serrasalmidae > Colossoma > Colossoma macropomum. The sequence continues at coordinate 18,757,631 of NW_023494795.1, read as the reverse complement.
ACACCTCTAAGCTAGATCTTTGTTCAATTTTGTATCACTAAATGACCTGAAAAACATTTTTATAATAAGAATACCTCATGTTTTCTTGATTAACCAGTAAAACAGTCATCTTTTGGCAGTCTGTTGTGTGAAGATGGTTAATTAGATGTTTGTCCTTATTATGAAAAAAGCTTTTTTTAATTCTAGCATCATCCAAAGGCAAGTTTTTGTTTTTAAAAATATGCAAATGTATGCATATATGAGTTTATCTAAATGTAATTTTGGGGGAATCTTTAAACACAAAAAAACCCAAGAATCAACTGGCAAGGTGTATTTCATCCATTCACCTGTCGTGTCTCCTTAAACGAGCCTCAGGCCCACTCCCCTGGATATGTGTATGAACTTAACAAAATGCATTGTGGTCTGCTGTTGCACTTCAGCATTGTACGGAGAGGAACTGGACCCCGCGCTGAAAGAAGGGAGGCTCCTGATGGCAAAATATCATTTACCGGCTGCAGGGCCCAAAGTGCACGTCGGGCTGTGTCTCCCTGCCTCCCAGGCCCACAATGCCCCTTAACAAAGCTATTGTCTGCCTTTGTGCGCTGGAAGCCTTGCGGAAAATGGCAATTGTCGGAGTCGGAACGAGAGTCACGTCAAATGAACTCGTTCGCCGAGAGGTCAGCGGCTTTGTGCTGAGCTGGACTGTGTGAGAGGGGTTTCCGATAGCTGAATAACCACTGGCATCCAGCTCTGATCTGAAACGGAGCTGCTCACATGTGTATGTGTGTGTGTGTGTGTGTGTGTGTGTGTGTGTGTGTGTGTTGTCGCTTCCCCTGGGGAGGATTGCAGGGATGATGGTAGTGGTGGGGGGAGATCATGGGAAGAGCTAAAGGAACAAAGGGCAAGTGCTGCCTTTGGGTCATGCCGGCTGATGGGAAAAGCCTTTTCTCATGGTCTGTGAATGAAGGCCTAGTGAAGCCTGAAGCAGCTCTGTGTGCCCTCCTGTGCTCCAACGCTGCTCTACAGGCCATCGGGTGCAAACGTCCCCTCTCTCAATCCTCTCTGTTCCCATAGGACCGGCCCGAGCCATTGCTGCTCATCATTTTCTTTGATGTGACCTCGTCCCTCCTCTCTGGTCTCGCCCTGTTATTACCTGGGCCGCAGGAGTTTCTGAAGCAGACGCATAAATGAACCTGCTCCCATTTGAAGCTGTTCTCTGGTGAAGAGATGTTCGGGACTGTTAATGTGAAAAGAGAGCAATAAGAATGACTCATTATTATTTGTTTTAATCATTATTTAATTATTCAGCCATCCCAGCTAGAGTTACAGTGCTCAGTTTGTACTCGCTAGCCACCAACAAATAATGTATGATCAGTGCAACTATAATCAGTTCATTTGTTGAGAATCTTGTACTGTATTGCAATTAAGGTTGGGCAATAGGATTGTTTATCATGACCAAGCACACATAATTACATCACAAAACGTTTTTCTGAGCATATTTTGGGGACATACTAATTACTTAAGGAACACTCACCAACTGCATGTTGCATTACAAAGAGAGCGTAATTAGTGCTGTTTAATTAGATTTAGGGTAGTGCGGTATATTGCATGTTGAATAAAAATCACTTTTTTTATAGTATTTTTATAAGAATACTACTGGTTGTTTTTGTCTCTTCCAAGTTTTCAGACGTCAAACAAATGCGGGTTGTCAGTTTTTCACAAAGGGCTGAGTAGTTAATCGTTTTCATATCAAAATCACTATTAGAAATGTACAAACTGTGAGAACTACAATTTGAAATGTATGCTACATTATTCAATGTTGTCATATGTTTTAAGTGGGGAACTATAGATTTATAACACAGAGCTCATGAACAAGTAGTCTGGCAAACTGTGTTCAGCGTGCTGTTCTTCTTGGCCCGGACCTTTTTAGTCCAGGTTTATAGAAACGAATCACATTTAAACTCCAATCTACAGAGCCCCGCTGGTGACATCCTGTATAAATAAAAATAATTTGTGGCCACAACTTAGTAAGGCGTGGAAACGAGATCCTACTGCGCAGCAACTACTTAGTAAGGCATGATCTCATTCCCACGCCTTAATAAGTGGTCACGACTTAGTTAGCCGTAGAACTTAGATAATTAAGTCGTTGCCATGCATTAGGATCTCGTTCCCATGCGTTAAGGCGTGGCCATGCATTGTTTTTACTTATATGGGATGTCACCAGCAGGGCTCTGTAGCAATCGCAAAATTGGTCAGAAACAATGCAATCAGATATTTCTCCTAAATTATTTAGCCATGGTTCCATGTGAATGTTACGCAGTGATTTGTTTGAAGTAAGCAATGCATGAACTCCAATATTTGTTGTCACCATTTACAACGACCGAAACTTTGGCGGCTAAAAGCTAAAAGATGCCTCAGTAGTGAAGAGATGATCAGTACACAGTTTAGAGCATCTGAAATGCTGTGTGCATATATGTGTGTGAGCAAGAGAGCAAGTGCAAAAGATGCTGGTCACGAAGTGAGCCATTCTCTGTCTCTCTGGCACCTCGAAGATGAATGTCAGGGCAACTTGTCTGCCCCCCGGCGTGGTGCGCGGTGGGGACCTCTGTAAGTATGGGAGGAGAGGGCACCTTTTCTGAACACATTGATTGATTACAGCCAGCCTTTTTCTTCCACCCCTTCCCACCATGGAAGGCGTGACGCTGTCACTGTCTAGCTTGACCCCCCACACAACATCCCAGCCAGTCTTCATGCTCCACTCTGACACAGAGTCTAGACTCTGCTGACACAAACATGGCCCTTGTTGAGCCAGAGTTGTATGGCTGTTGTTGCCTCCTTCAAGACGAGTGAACACAAAGTGCCCTCATTAGCGTGCCAGCTCGTTCCGTTTGTCCCTGGAGAGAACAGAGAGACCGGCCTGTGCCGTGATCAGAGCTCCATAAATCTCCGCTGAGGGACAGCACCACTGCCCCACAAAGGAGATGGGCGTTCTGCTCTAAACGTGTTAAATGAACCAGCTCCACTCGACTTGGTACACGAACAGGCTTGTTGATTTACAGTTTCAGTCCAGAATCTGTTTTCCCGGCTTGTTTATTAGATTTTATCTAATGTCTTTCTGAATGGAGCGTCGTAGATCCTGGTTAAGCTTGGTTTTAGCCCTTGAGCCTGAAATGCACCCGAGTGTTCTAATGTGGTCTTGAGAAAGCAGCCTGTGGATTCTGGCTCTGATCCGCCACGTCTTGGTGTTGCAGACGTTTCGAAACGAGTGAGAAAATTTTGTTCTGTTGCGTGTTTGCGAGGATGTCAACTAATGACCAGGGAATGTGGTCGTCTCTTTTGAGCGGACTATACAAAAAGTCATTCAGCGGCTGGTAATTGGCTCGGTGATGTCTCGCATTTGACTGTAATTGCTGTGGTCGATGTTGGCCGGTGGCTCTCCTGCCTCAGGCTGGCCCGACTAGCCTGTGTCAGCAGGCGGGGGGAAGAACAGAAAGGCTGGATTGACGTCCCAGATTAATGAAGTTTACATGCAGTAATTACTTGCTGCTGCGTGTGTGCGCGAGGTGCAGGGCCCTTTAAGAGCGATCTATCAGAAGCTGTCACTGAAAGTCTCCGTTCAGAAAAGCAGTACTATGCGCCTGTACCTACCTCAGTCTGTGCATAAGATCGTGTAGACAGATGACTTGCGTTGATGTTCTTGGATGCAGAAGTAATTCATCTGGTCAAAAGCTGTTTCTACTGTGTTTTTACAGTGGAGAGATACTGTTCAGGGTCTCTGAGCACCACAGTGCACCACTCATCATTTTCCTATTATTACATTTTAAGTTGAACCCAGAACCAGACCTCAGAAATCGAAGGTAGGTGGCATGTGGCTTATACACAGAGAATGGCAGGCAGTCTGAAGCCTTTTGAAATAAACAGCCAAAGGCTTGGGTGAAGAGCAGGTTCTCTGACACCTAATGTGATGAATTCACTAAATTATGTCAAATTGTGTTCCATTAAATCTAGAGTGTGAAATGAAGCTTGATGTTTATCAGAGCTGTCACTGTGACTCTGTGTGGTATGCGACACCACGCTGCACGATGCTGCGCTATGCGATGTGGTTTGTCCGGTGCGTGGTGACCCTAAGGGCCAGCTTTTTTTGAGTTTCGGGGAAATTTAGCCAACAGTCAGAACCTTGATGGCTCAAATGTTCTGTGGTACCCCTGTGATTTTGCACCTCTACTTAAAAGCCAATTGGTAATCTTCTCCTTTTTTACACGTTGGTGAGGGGGGTGGGGGTTTGCAGGGATAACTGGATTCAAGTGACAAAGCAGCTCTTAATAAAAAGAATTTCCAAAAAAAAAGGATAGGAAGGTGCAGCCAGGCGGAGAGCGAGGGAAGTAGAGTGGGTTCCTGATGGCTTAAGCCACGGAAGTGCGTCTCTTCCCTTCGTCCGTCTTGCTAAGAGAGGGCAGGAAATGAAGTGCTCTTCCCGGGTAAAGGTTACTGGGTTATTGAGACCTGTATCTCTCTCCCCCTCCCGCCCGTCCTGTTAAAGATTCTCTATTCCACCCCCCACCAAAAGCCCCCTCTTTCTGTAGGTATCTTCGAGACTGGCTTGTTGTTGACGGCTCCGCTGCTCCCTGCTGCGGCTAAGGCGTGTGAAAGCTCTTGGGTCGCCTCACCTACCACTCCACTTGGTCAGAATGACCTTTACGCGGTCGCCATGGTGAGGAGTGCTCAATTGAACGTCACTTGGTAGTGACAGCTAAGTCCTTACCTCCTTTATACTCAAGCCTGGAAATGCTTTGTGTTACCTTTAGCTTTATCTAGGATGTCCCAGTGTGATCTGGAAAGATCAGGGTTCTAGCTGATCAGACCATATTTTAATAGATAAAGAGATTTAATTAATTTATTAGCATTATTAAATTTGATTTTTTATTGGGTGTTATTTTATTTAGGTGTTATTTGCCCAGACTGCTTTATGAGTAAGACACAATAAATGGCAGCCAATCAGAGCAGAGGTTATTTCTATATTTGACAGCCTGTTAAATTCTAAGGGAAGAGAGTTTGGAAAATTGTGATGTAAAAATAAGTGGCCCTCAGCGTAAAGGATATGGGCCCTTTAATTGACAGCATAGCATATGTAGCCTGAATTGGACAGGCTTTATTAACTGAATTGTACTTGAAGTGTTTGTTGCATGGCTATATTATATACTAAAGTACAAACATAGGATCTGACTACTGTGAGCAGGTACTGAATTTTGAATGGCTTGGCTGAGGATCAGGGTTAAAGCACTTGATTGGGACATTCCTACATTTAGTAGGTTTAGTAGTTTGGGATAAAGGCTCATGTTTTGCATAATGCGTAGGAGGCCAGTGTGGTGTTCCCTCTGTGGACATGCTGTGGCCAAGTTGGCTGTGTTGCAGTTGGCTGTGTGTGTGTGTGTGTGTGTGTGTGTGCGCGCATGCTGCAGGTTAGCAGTGCAGCGCGGGAGGCTTTTGAAGCGATGAGATCCCTGATGAGAGGTCTCTAGGGTCAGCCAGAGCCTCACTCCTTACAGCCCCCTCTAATTTCTGCCTTGCCCTAAAATCCCCCCTTCACTCTGCCCAACCCCCTACCGTGGGAAGCTGCACCTGTGGCTCCCTCCACCACACATATTCTCACATACATACACACACACACACAAACACACACAAAGACATAAAAACACACACACACACACAAACACCCATGCATGGCTGAGTGACCTTGCCCTTCTTCATAGCTTCTTTCACAGTTTCAGGACTATAAGGTATAGCAGAGTTAGTACAGATGGCAGTGTCTTGTGCAAAAGAGGTTTAGTTCAACCCTTCAGTGTCTCTGTCCTCCGATAATGTTGATTATGGAAAAAAATAAGGATGACCCGAATCGGTCAAGATCAGATTAGGCAGTTTTTTTCTCCAAACATGCAATATTTCATTTGAATTTGGCCGATCTCTATTGCAATCTTCTGGCGTAAGCCAGGTAAGCGCCCTTGTGCTGTATATGCTGCTGCTACACTAATACTAGACTTGCAGACATAATCTTGTAACAAGAATGCATGGCTGGGGACAACTCGTTAAAGTTTTGGGTCTGTGTTAAAAGAGGAATACCCCCCTCTAAAACATGCCCCCAAATTCCTTTAGTCCATGATCTTGTAATGTCCAGAGTAATCGAGAACACAAGCTAGCAAAACAGTATCATCAATGGAACTGGTCTTGTGTTATGTAATGTGTGCTCTGCACATGGAAGGTGCATCTACATGCTTAATTGGAGTATTTTGGAGGGGGCCTTTTCAGTCATGCTAACTTATGTTACATTAATGGGCTAACGACAGGCTTGTGGTTCATCTAACAATGTTGACGAGCACATTATCACCTCCTACTCTGAGCTCCACCTTCATAAAGTGTTGGATTGGTTTGGAAGTGTCATGTTCCCACTCTAATAAGTCTACATTTTTGCCTAAAATTTAGCCCAAAATTTTGCTTGGTTGTCCCCAGATGTTCTCGTTACAAGCTCACATCTGGCCCCACGAGACTACATCAGTACCAAAATGTCATAGTGTAATTATACTCAGCTTAATATAGTATTTTGAGATTATTTGATATTGATAAAAGACCAACTTTGAGTCATAGGAAGTACTAGAAATGTGCTGCATTGTATTATGTGTTCATTTAGCCCACAAAAAAATAGCTTGTTCAAATCGGCCATTGGCCAATTTGGCTGCAAAGTAATTGTAACTGGCTATTATAACTTACCACTTTATCCCTAGACAAATGTCAGCTGTAATGCTCCATGACAATGTCTCTCAACCCTGGTACTGGAGTCGCCTGCTCCACACATTTTAATCTTATCTTTGCTGATACAACCCTAATTATCAAACTAATGAGCTAATTAACAAGCCATACCTGAGCTGAAGGGCTGTTTTATGAAGAAAGACACTAAAACCCCTCTGATAGATTGCGGTACGCTGCAGGAGGTGGTGATGTGGCTGCTGCTGTTGTGGTGCACGGTAGAAGAATTGATTGCTTGTCACTGATGGAACTTTGAATGATGGCAGCCTGTGATGGGAAAAGTGAGAGGAAGCTGCTGAAGGCATAATACTCAGATCACTTAAATAGTAGTTGCAGGAGTAATAGATTACAGAAATGATTGCTGTTCATGATTGTAAAAAATGTTTTGATTACATGTTGCTCATGGCTAGCTGGTGCAAAAGGAGCTCTTTCCTGTAATCCAAGCTGGAAAGGGCACTGCAGAGGCAAAAGGGGGCTATGTGAGGTCACGGTGTGACATGGGGCTGAGCCTGAGCGCATCTATGCCAGTGGGTCTTTTAGTTCGTTCTCAGCCTGTGTGTATATATATATCCTCATTATCAGGCTTGCTAATCAGGAAGGTGATGAAGTGCACAGACTTGTAGAAACTGCAGCTTTTAAAACCGTGTGAGGTGACATGCATCGCTAACGGGTCTGTAGGCATGTCTATTTCGGGGTGCCTGCGAGTTTCTGCAGGAATGTTGCTGGACAGTCTGGAGACTTCAGTTGATGGGCAGTCTCAGAATCTCAGGGGTTTGGATGGAGGTCTTTGTTCACTGGTCACCTCCCCCATTGCTTTTATCCCCATCCAGCCATTTGGGCAGCTGTCACATAATCCAGCTAATCAGAGACTGGGTGTGTGGGAACAGGACCCTTCCCTGCACTTCTCTCTCACACACTCTGACTTTGCCACCCTTCTACTGACAGCAGCTCTCCTTGGTACCATTGCAAGCGTTTAGAGAAAAGGGCATGACCCAATCAGCTCACTCAGAAGCATTCATCAATGCTTACCAGTACAGGACCCCACTAATACATACACGGAGACACCAACACAGACGGGGCGGCCGACCCACGAGCTGGGGGATGGGCGGAGAGGTCAGAAGCTCCGCTGCATGTCATGCGATGATGCACGTCCATGTGAAATAATCCATCTTTTTAAGACGCATCTGTTGTGCGTCTGCATGGATGTGTGGCCAGAAGCCCACCACCCCCCTACTCCCACTACCACCCAAACAGACCTGCTACTGCTGTTAATCCCACACCGCTTCATCCAGACCAGCCAGTGGGGACCCCCCTCCTCCCCAGTGTCCCAACAGTGCAAGCACGCACCACACAAACTGTCTGCCTCCATCTCTGAGGGCTCCTCCTGCCCCACCTCTGGAGATGAGAACAGTGAGTGTGATGAATGAGGAGAGCCTGCCTGAATTGACAAACATGCGCAAACCATTTAAAAGAGGTGTTGAGGGTTCTTTAGTAAAGGCAATTTTTATACAAATATATACCTCATCATGGGGTCTTTTCACACTGACGCTCTGAAACCTTCACATCAAGTCTGTATGCTTTTATTAATGTAATACGAGAAGAAGAAATGGGCCTGTCGAGTAGTAACTGCGAAAAAGCCAATGTTTTTCTTTAGCCAGTATTAGAAGCACATTCTGCAGCCAATTCTGCTAAGCAGGTTCAACCAACGGCCCTGACTCTCAGAAGCTGAAGCTCTGAGTATTAAAATGAGCAAACATACAACAGCAACTGTAAGCTCTAATGTAAAATATGGGTTGGCTTTGTCACCCTTTCTGGCACAAATAGAACTAAATGTGTTAGCTGTAAAATATAAAAAAATCAATATTTATTACTTCATTTGTGCTGATTTATCAATTTTTCAAAATTGCTTATTGGCCCAGCCATGATTGCAACCATCATTATTCTTATCAGTATATTTCTGATGGAGATCCCTTTGTACATGGCTCTTCAGATAACCATTTACCTGCTATTATTAAGTTATCAGACCATATAGAACTATTTTTGGGGGTTTTTAAGAGTCCAGACGTTCTCTCCCATGCACTGCACACATGTGAAACCCATGTTTCTTCCCACCAACACACGAGCTTTGCAGTACTGAAAAGATGCAAGCGTAAACCCCATAATGCCAAGCAGCCTCTGTACATTTTGCAGTAAGCCGAGCACATAGATCAGTCAGTCCTGAAACAACTGTTTTGGTCTCGTGGAGGTGAGCCATCAAAGCTGCAGAAGGCACTTTGTCCCTTGATTAAAGAGCACAGCAGCACGGTGCAGCTTCTCTTTGGTGCGTCCTTTCAGACGGGCTTACCACGCCTGCTCCCACCGTCTCATTTGTTTATGTGGGGTTTAGTTCCATTTGATGACGGAGTCCTTTGAATATGGTTTCCAGGTAGAATCTGAGAAGTTTGGAGATGATCTCACTCTCCACAGGAAATGTATGAAACATGATACACGTTGAAGAGAAGTGGCCCGAATTAATTATTTGCTAAGCGGCTAATCATGACACTGTACCAAGTAGTGGCTCGTGATGGTGAGCGTAGGCCTTTTAAAGGTGAGAAATGGCAACTCTTATTTTTTTATTCAGTGTTAAGCTAATGAGTAAACCCTGCTGACTTTGAAGTTTGTTTATCACAAAGCTTAGCGAGGGGAGGGTGTGAAAATTGCCTGGAAGGGGTGACAAATCGCTGGGGAGTTTGTTTGATAGTTGGATGAACTTTCCAGGACTGAAGACTTTTTTTTGTGTTCAAGGTTAATAATAAATTGGTCTGACTGCTTGGTTTCTACAAGGAATATTAACAAGGCAGCAAGGTCAGGTGTCAGATGCATGTTGTCTAATGTGTAGCCTTTGACCAACACCAGCTTGTTTGATGAGCTGCAGCCCTTCTAGGTTAATTCATCGTGCTCTTGTTAGGGATACAAGGCATTGTCAGATATGTACATGAAAATTATCGGCCTTGGCCCATAATTCCCATATTAGTATGTCATTATTTTTAATGAGAATTGTTGAAAGAGATAAAATAACATGCAGGAACAATTGTCAGCTCAGCTCAGAGTCCTTGGGCATTGAACTGTATTCCTGTTCTATGCAGTTTAAGTGTAGTCATGTGTTATATTTCAAAAGTCAGACTTTTATTTAGAGAACTTTAAGCTGTATTGTGGGAACATTCTCTTCACTTTCTGGAGTACATTTTTACTAATTCTTTTGAATAATACTCCAATTGTCATTAGTCAGCAATTAATCATTAACCAACAAGCCTAAAATCAAAAATGCAGCTGCCAAAATATCAGTTATAAAGCACATGGTTCTGGTTCTAATCTGATTAACTGAGCTGTGTCCGAAGCTGTTGTAAATAAATGGATAAATGCATACTTAAGTGTGCACACACCAGTTGAATCTTGTATTAATGCACTAAGATATTTAAAACTGTTCTTTGTATGGCATGTATATGAAGTGACAGGGCTAGCAGTGGCCCAGGGTAGCTCCCAAAAATCATTGCCATCCACCATATCCATCTCTGTAATTTTGCACACCCATGTGTGATTTCCTCACACCGATGTGCTTCACGCTTCACACTTAGCAGTCTGTCTGTCTTCCCTTGTCTCTTTTTGTATATTTCCCATTTCAGCTACACATCCCTTCAGACTCATAGTGTTGTTGTCTTCTCACAGTGGAAGGATGGACAGAAACACCTGTGGATTTTTTTAGATCTAAATCAAAAGTGGAGCTTGAATTTCTCCTCTCTCTCAAAGACAAAGGCTTTTAGTGCTGTTTATCTGAAGGTGACCGTGTTGGTGGTCTGTCAGGTCTTGTATGGTTGTTAGGAGGCCCACTTTCTCTGTATCTTTTAATCATTTTTGGAGCTCCATTTTTTTTTCCTCTTCTTTTCTTTTGACTTTTGCCTTTTATTATGCAGGTGGATTATCTCATCTGATCTTTCCAGAAATATCTTTAATTTCCATTTTGACTAAAAATGAAATAAATTAAGGGAGATCTCTGACTTGTGTACAGTGCCAAATAACATTCTCAATTATTTCTTTGTCTTAGGCGTTGCTTTCAGGGGGTTAAAGGGATGGAATGTGAAAAGTGAGAGAATTGTGGCTCTCCTGCTATTGAGAAATGCTGACCTAAGGCCTGGACTGTGTCTTTTGTTTATGTCTGTCCCCAACACAATCTCTTTGTGTCTTTCTCTGTCTTCTCTGTTTTCTCTCTCCTCCTCTGAGTCTCTCAACTCTCTCTTTCTCTCTCTCTCTCTCTCTCACTCACTGCAGCAGGGAGGCATCCCCGGCTCTCTTTACTGTCTTGTGTTGCCTACATTGTGCTGACTATGTTTTTCCCTACTCTACAGAGATCCTACACGCTCATCCTGGAGGCCTGGGATTGGGACAACACCACTCAAAACAGTGAGTGCCACCTCTTGTTCTGTACAGATGAAACTGTAGTGTATTGTGATATATAAGCAGAGAGGTGGTGTAATATGTGGCAGATTAGAGGCTTCAGTGCTGGACTGGTGCATATTGGGGTTCGGGTAGATGGCCTAGTTGTACAATAGGTCTTTTGACTCATCCTGAAAAGTGTCGAGACTTGTGTTTTCTAACAGCTGAAGGACCACAAGGTTTGCCAAAAATTTTTAGATGATTCATAAACAGCAATCTTACTGAAGCTTGTGCCATAGGCTCTTAGTAGCGCAGGTGTCCTGGTTGTGTTGGTGGGACAGTACAATTCTGGTACAAATGTCTCTCAGAGTTTTAGCTAGACTACCCTGGGGCTGAATGAAGTGTGATTTTGTAAGTTGATAAAAGTTTTCATTCTTTCCACTAATCTGATTCCACAACATTCCTAAGGAAGGGAAGGAAGGTTGGAACCCGTAGGCAGTCACAAGGCCTGTACAGGCGAAGGCTTCGTGCAGCTTGAGCTTTAGTACTGACTGCATGCGCTCATGAATGCTTTAACGCTGGTCGGATGTTTGTACATGTTTGAAGGGGTTACTAGGCCTGAGCTGATATATACAGTTTGTATCATGATAATTACGTCTCCTTTTAGCATGGTTTGGTTTAGTGTCACATTACATTAAAAAGAAAGAAGCTACATGTTTAGAGCTTAAACAGTTAGATTCTCAGTGTCACTGTGTTGGTGGTGCAGGCACAGTATGTGCAATCAAATAGTAATTACAAATGTAAAAGAATATCCACATAATGATACGCTCTGTGTAAAGTAGACAGGTATACTTGTAGTTAGGACGGAAGCTGAGAACCTCTGCTAGGGAGAACTGCATCCTCTTCTGAAAGCTGTGAAATGTTCAACCATAAAGTACAGCTGGGGATAAACCGTTCGTTTCTTAAACCTTTCATTTTCTAATCATAATATAATCACAAACATGCGCCAGCCATGCATATCATGATATAACAGTGCTGCAAGGCTATACTTTCTATGTTGCATTTGTTTATCCACTGCTGCTATAAGGCTAAATTCTGCTAGCGCCCTCATGGCTTTTTCCATGTAAAATTAGCATCTAGCTACCAATTTCATAACGCAGAGCTCCAGCCTACAAGCTTACATTTGAAGCTTTTACCGAAACAGGGAATCTTTCAGTAAATAAAGCTTACTAACTCTGAATATTACTGCTAGCCTCTTAACAGTCTGCCAAGTTAGCTGTTAAACAAAATCATGTTATTGTGTTGAGTGTGTTTACTACAGTTTTGGACCTTTTACTTCATACACACAGAATTTGTGGCTACAAACGTGCACATATTCATGTTGACCTCCTTCTGTCGTGCTTTGGCTACACTCAGAATAGGGAGCGTGATAGTGTAGTGGGAACATGTGAAATCAGAGCTGATCTGCATATCTAACCCTGCAGCTTGTTTAACTAAAATGCAGCAATGTGTTAAAGTGTCCCTGATAACGTTACTGTGTGTATGAAATATCACAGTGTACCGAATTACCAAATACCAGCACATGTCTAGTTGTCACTGAAGTGCAGGGGTTTAACTACAAAGATTCCTGTCATGAACTTCTTAGAAAGTGCTCTGTAGCTGTCAGTGCCCCCTAATGTGCAGGCCCTTGTAAAGAGCACGGCTTTTTATGGTGCTGAATCAGTCCTAGCATGCAGAGAAGCCTAAGGGCCTTCGTACGGGGTTCCACTGCGTGGAGTCTGGGGGAATGGATGTGGGCGCCATCAGGCCGCAGCTGTATCCTGTTTTCCTTTGCCTGTCCGGCTGCCGATCCCGCCGCCTTTGTCTCGCTTGAGGAATTGTCGGGAGGAAGGGGGTCGAGCAGAGGAATTTAACATATGCGAGAGAAGGTGGATGCTGGCTGGCAAGAAAAGGAGCAGCGGACGGGGGCCCCATCTTTGATGTGCGGATGCGATCGGTAGGATGACTGTACGTCCCGGCCTCTGCAAGACGCCAAACGCAAACATGCGGCGCTCTCTTGCGGTGTGAAGTCATTCCATCCTGTTTTCCCCCTCCATCTTCTCCCTGGGCAGTGGACTGAGACAATGGGGCTTGCTGGAGAGAGGCCATTTATACTGGTCCAGGGCCCTGTAGGCCTGTCTGCCCTGAGAAACAGTAAGCTGTGTGGCTAGCAAGACTTCAGAGGGACTTGCTGGGGGATGATTTTGCCAGACTGCTCAGTAGAACGGCCAGGAATAGTCAGTGCGCCTAACTGACTGTCTTTTTGTTGTTGAAATGCACATGCATGAGAATTTCGGGGGACGTCACATAGCGTAAGCCACACGTGTCACGCTCCAGTCCTGGCGGGCCGAAACACTGCAGACTATAGAACTCTGCCTCATTAAACACACCTGATTCAGCTCATTAACTAATTAGCAAGGCCTTCATTAACTGAATTCAGTGGGTAAATGCTAATCTCCACAGCAACTTGGCCTGGAAGGTCCCCAGTTTGACATACCTGGTGTAAGTGGAACCATTCTGGTGACAATTGATAATAGGTTGTTTGAAGTTTAAACAAACAAAAAAAAAGAGTGGACTAATATTTCACCACTATATGGAGCCATAAATAATTGCTGCTATTATGAGGGACCAGCGCACTCCCATTAGTCACTTCAGTTCCTTCGATTTCAGCATTAAGATGTATACAAGCTTATTCAGAGTGGTATGATGTGAAATGCTCCGTTCTAGAGAAACTTATCGAGTCAGAATTGTTCACAGTGGAGGTGATAGGAACCAAATGTCAGAAGAGTTAAATGCATTTAAAAGCTTCCTCACAGAAAACTTACATGAACAGTCTAAGTCATTGTTTAACATTAGTTATATGAAGATTTTGGCCCAAAGTCTATCTTTTAAAATACATTTGTGGCAGAGGAGGACGTTAAGGATGTTGTAAGTCAAAATAGTGCCAAAAGACACCCGTTGACCCCTGGTTCCTACCACCACCACTGTAAAGAAATCTAAATCAGTAAGTTTCTTGATCACCCATTTCATGGTACTCTTATAATCACTCTGAATGAATTTCTTCATATCGAATTCATTAAATTATGCAGAAATTATGAAGCATGAGTAGATTTTTCCTTAGATATAAAGTTGTGAAAGGGAAGGAAGGGTTTAGGTGCTGCAGTCCAATTAGACCAGTTATTTTAGTCTGGTGTAAGCCATGCTACAGTGTACACTTAAGATAGTTGCTAAGCAAGTGTCCCCTAATGAAGTCACACACATTTGTTTTCCATGGCTCTCTGACAGTGCATCTTTATCATCCACCCCAAACACATCTTGTTTCCAGAGCTGTGAGTCTGGGAATAGTTTAATGATTAATCAGATTCTGCAGCATGAAGGTAGTTAAATAAGTTATTTTACAAGAATGAAAACATTCATATTTTTCTCGAATGTGGAGCCTATACTTCATTTGGTCTTAACATGCACGTCTTTACGGTTAGCACTCTTAGGAGTGCCAGTATTAGCGCTGCTAATGCCTAATCCATCTTCATCTCCAGTCTTTCTCTCCTTCCATGCTGTCATTGAGGAGAGCTGATAGTGCTGTAAATTGATGCCCTCTCAGGTGGTAGGGCTGCACTTCGTGGCCATACCCCACTGTTCTGAGACAGTGGCCTCATTTGTCACTCGTTTGAGAAGCCAACCTGAGTGCTCGCTCTGTGCCAGACAGTAATAATGTTGTCATAGTGGGAGTCCACTGCCAAGCCCTGTCTGCCGTAGCTTGCTGCAGTATGTGTCCTCACACAGGCTTTGGCAGAGAGCACGGCTTCAAAAATCAGCATTGCTGGGCTCTCCAGGCGCAGCTTTGTAATGAGCTTTGTAACGCTGATTGATAGTGCGTGTTTAGTATTCAGTGTGAAGGCTCTGAGTTTGCCGCATGCTGTGTGATGTTCTGCTTTCTTCAGACTGGACACATTCCAGCATATATTCTTTTGTCTGTCAAGGACCTGAGGGCAAAAAAAAATTGGACTCCCAAAATCATTTTTCATAGCCTCATGAATAAGAATGCTGAAGAATATTCTGTGTAAGCAGTGTGGGATGCACCGGTACAGGAATTGTGGGCCGATGCTGATGTCCAGTGTTTTTCATGCACGTAGTTGCCGGTGACGATACATAAATATTTATAAAATGTAGATGTAGGCAGTGCATCCATCTGGACTAGAGTTACAGAGATATGTAATACTTGTTTGTATAGGGTTACAAATGCAGTAAAATGAGTAAAATGCAGATATTTTACTACAGTAGCCAAGCATCACCAAAACCCTCTGCTGTTCTTTAATGCAGTAGATATGTCAACAAATATTTACATTAAATATTGGTCAGATTTAAACATCTGTCCCATACCTATATGATTGCAGTATCATTGTGAATCCCTACAGTCAAGCTCACTCTGCGCCTGAAAGCCCCTTTTTGCATAGGCCAAAAAAAAGACTTGATTAATGTAGAGAATGTGCAGACGTTCATGAAAATCTGAAAACTGCAGGTCATTTTGTGCACATATTAAATCTGCTCATTTGACTGCTTAGAGTATACAGTATATGAATGCTCTGCATGCATGCAGTGAAGCCCTGCAGGCCTCAGGAAAGGTCCCGTTGCATTGTGTTTACACGGCAGGAAGGGCTCTGGACGGGCTAGTGTTTAGACATTGGGCAGAGCAGCCCAGCAAAGCTTGTTCCATTGTTCTTTATCTGGAAGCGCCAGGGCTATTTCTGTTTTCGTTGCCTAATTCGTCTGACATTGTCAGTGGATGGAGAGGAAGGTGTGTGAGAGTGAGTGGGTAGGTTCTGGAGGGGGGGGCTGGGGGGCACGCAGTCAAAGCGTCAGGCCAGAGGAAATCGCAGGCCCCCTACTTCCACTGTGATTGTTTGCTGTCTCCGATCGCACTGTGATAAAGATTTCTTTCTTTGTTGGTGTTGGCGTAGGGCAAGGAAAGCTTGGCAAAATGTAAGAGTTAATGCGAGCACTTATGGAGGCAAGAGACACTCCTGTGCCTTTGTGCATCTTGAGGACAAGGTCAAATTTTCCGAAGGTAAGGTGTGGAAAGAAGGTGTAAATCCTTCAAGGATGAAAATCAGGCGGTACTCAACTCTATATTCCCTCCCATCTATCCAACTCTCCCTGGTAACAGCACTCATGGTCAGGCCACTCCCTCAGACAAGGCACGAGCTGCTTTTTCAACAGAAATGAGAAATGTGGAGTGGTGTGCAGTGTTTCCCACAGGTGTGAAAGAAACCTAGGGGCAGCCCTGGGGAGGGAGGCATTGACATTTGAATATTTGGATGTCCAAACTTCACAGTATTTGTTTACTTAATTGAGCATTCAAATAAAGCAGAGAATAAGCAATAGAATATTATGCGAAACCCCAGAGAGGAGCTAGTGGAGTTAGCATTGTCCTAAAAAGGGAAATTTGATAAAGGCTTAAAGTGAAGTAGAGATAACCTTGGGGAAGGAGTGATTCTTCACGTCAATTACAAGCTTGGGCAGCCATCAGTATACTGAGGGCGGGGGGTGGGTGGGGGGTGCCCAATTATAGCCCTATGTATGGGAAACACTGGGTGTGCTATTGGTTAACCTTGGTGCAGTCCAGAATACCCATTTCTGCTTTGGCAGTGGTGTCATTCACGTGTGTTGTATTTGTTTGGAGAGGTTTTGTGCATTGGTTTATCAGAGTGGGTTTGGCGAGTTGGCAGTGGCAGGAAAGTCTTAGTCACTAAGGCAGCTTGGAAATTTATGGCTTTATATCATGGTCTGCCCCTGCAATTGTCTGACATGGTGGTCTGCCTTTTGTTATTGCCTTGTAAATGTGAGTGGAGTGTGCGTGTATTGTTCATAGCTTTGTTCTTGCATGGTCTGTGTGGGGGCGGAGAGGATGGACAAAGAAATATTCTATTCTGTTGAGTGCCTAATAAAATTTCCAGTCAAGTTGTCAATGAACAGCTTGCCTTCTGTCCACTCCAGCACCAGTGAAAAGGCTGGACCCCACTAATGGTACTCCTCTCTGCCTCTCTAGGTGAGGAGCTGCTGATTGAGCGACATGCCCACACCGGCATGGTGAATCCAGGGGACCACTGGCAGGTTATCATGCACCCAGGTGCCACTGCCCGCTTCGAGTACCGCATCCGTGTCAAGTGCGATGAGAACTACTACGGCAGCAAATGCAACAAGCAGTGCCGACCTCGCGATGACTACTTCGGCCACTACCGCTGCGATCCTTCCGGAAACATCATCTGTTTAGAGGGCTGGATGGGACACGACTGCCGAACAGGTAAGAGATGTCTGCTGTTCAATGTAATTCAGGTGTACATCCCGTGTATCTCCTCGAAGATATAAATCGAGCTTGCCTTTGACATAACCTTGCAAGCTGGCTTTTAGGCCTACCTTATGAAGGAGGGCCTGTTAAATCATGACCTTTACCACCATGTAAAGACACCTGCTGCTATCAGTGGTTTCACAGGCCAGTAATCTTTACTCCTCAGCCTAAAGTGAGGTGTTCTGTAAATGATACCTCCACAGACCTGGAGTCACACTTTCCATTAGCTACATTAGCTCAATTCATGCAGGACGCGGTGTCATTTACACCCTCCTATAAACAATCGGTGAGCCGCTTGGCTGTTTTTTTGTAATTGTGGACTGGGTGTAAGGGGGCAGTAGGGCGTTAGATACTAAATCACTAGGCTGACCTGAACAACAATGGTATGAGAAGGTGGTGGGTGGTGGCAGGCAAGCTTTATGTTGGGCCATAAATGTGTCTGGTGTCCCAGGGAACACCATGAATTCTTAGATCTTGTTGTGCTTATAATGGGTCAGTGCAAACAAACAAGGCTGACTTGTTTATTTGTTTTGTTTGTTGTTTTTTTGTTTTTTTTCCCCCTTCTGTGTTCTATGTCTTACTCTCTCTCTTTCTCTCTTTCTCTTTCTCTCTCTCTCTCTCTCTCTCTCCAGCTATCTGTAAGCAGGGCTGTAATTTGATTCACGGAGGCTGCTCGGTGCCCGGGGAATGCACGTAAGTGGCAGAGTGTGGTTTCATGCTCGCTTAGCCCAGCTGATCTGGCTCCTTAAGTTCAGCAGGCCATATGCGTGCATGCTGATAAGAGATTTTGACCTGTTTACTTTACCATTAATTAATCAGTGCGCTGGAGCTGCTGTTTGTGCAAGCTGTTTTTTTCCATGTTTATTTGTGCCCAAGTTGCGTTCACTAATGCACAGTGCATTGAAAGAGGTAGCAGTAATTGGTACAGGTCTATGGAATGTCACAGTCCTCTTTTAAAGCTATATTGTGTAGCCTTTATAGCCTGCATTGCTTTTGTATTCTGTATAGCTCTTATAGATGCGACATAAGACCATGTCTCCATGGGGGATACCCCGAGAGCTCGCCTGAGGGCAGGTTTCCCTCAGATCTGCGCATAGTCACTGATCTTCCTGTCATTAGTCCCCAGAAATGCTTCATGGATATAAAGGGTAGATTAGAGGACTGTCAAAATGTAAGTGTTGCCCAAGTGCTCCTCTGGGATTTGCTTCCACTCCAAGCCTCAGTTCTCCTCAATTCACGACAGTCATTATGAGGTCACATGGCATCCTTTAAAATGCACAAAATGTTCAGTTTTTTACTGTCAACTAACAAACACCAGAACTGTATGTTCCATCTGAGGATGTCTCTAAAAACTAGTGTGACAAAGATATTTTGCTGTTGCAAAACGTAATATGTAGCTGGCTAGCAATAGTCTCAATTCCAGAAGGCTTGTCCATTCTCTGTCCGGCTAAACGCAGAACGTACGTGGTAATATCATGGTAATTGTCCATGACAAAGATTTTCATGGACTAAACTGACAACAGTCATAAATGCTTATGAATATTAGAGAATACTGATTTGTTCATTGCTAACTTGGAATTATAATTTAGCTGAATGTTTTATTAAATATTAAAAAAACATGGGTTGAAAGTCTGAGTAGGAAATTTCCTCGCATCCCAACAAATAAATATTTCCCTGTTCTTTTTGGGTGACCCGAGATGTCGTCCAGTCTTGGCGTGATCAAGCGTCATTCACCTTCTAAAGAATTTCACACATTAGATTAGTCAGTAGTCAGACTGAAAGCCAGTGTATGTATTCTCAGGGCACAGGAAACAGTGATGCTTCCTCTGCTAGAGCTTGCTGTGGAATCCTCTGACGTCACTGTCCCTCACCCCACTGCTTCTTCCTGCCCTAAACCTGCGCATGGCTCGTCATGCTTCCTAAGCCAGAAAAAGAGCCCGGAGCCTCCTCCAACCCCCACTTAGCGAAAAGCTAGAGCTGAATGATTTGTGGGAAAATATCTGACTGCACTTGTGAATTAAATGCAGTTACTTTCTGTAAATTAACTTAAGGCCTCTCTGTTTTCCATTCGTCCATCCATTTTTTGGGGGATCGAGGTTTGAACCTTGTGTTGCCAGATCGCCAGTTCACAGGCTCCACACTATAGTGTTAAATTTCTACACCTAAAACTGTTAAGTAATGTAAGATATATAATTAAAACTGCAGCTCTTGAGAATTGAAAACTGCAATTTCAAATTGTGGTTTCTATGTAAAAATGATCGCTCAGTCCTACGAAAAGCTCGACTCTCTGCCCAGCGGATTGTGGGACTGCCTATAGTTAAAGGCAAAGGCCAGTCAAATAATCATCAGACCCGGAACCCATACTGGGCCGATGGAGAGGGTGTTGAATATTCTTTGACATCCAACACCAAGGCCTCCGTCATGGAGGAGCCCCCCACTGCTGCTGCAATGGTGTAGTCAGGCGGCCCCATGCCACTAAGGCCCCCCTGTTGTCAGCCTCCTCTGCGCAGTCTGACAAGCGTGCATATCCAAAGAAAAGAGCAGCGTGAGCATTTCTAGGCTTTGAGCATCCTCAGGTCTTTCTTGGTTGCCTGGGAGAGGTGGACGATGGTAGGGATATATTCAGGCTTATTCCAAATGGAAGGACGCATTGTGTTCGCTCAGTGCCCCTGAGTTACAGAGCTGAACAGTATTTCACTTGTTAATCAATATTGGCCTTTGCAATACTGATATCACAAAAGGCTACAGTATAGGCCATTTTGTTCGTATTATGCAGCCCTGGAATGATGTTAGGGTTGCAGGGCAAGTGTTTGGTACCTACTAAAGCAGGATGTTATGAGTCATCTATGAGAGGACCACCAAGCCCCTTGCTCTGCAGGATGCAGTGACTCGCTTCCCAGCTTTATCGTCTCACTTGGAAATGGGAAGGAAGGAAGGAGATGATGAAGAGGGGATTTCTCAAGTTCTGAAGTTGCTGTTCATTGGAATTAAAAGAAGTTATCTTTAAGCTGACCTTTTGTTTGTACCATGATAGAACAAAATGTAAAATGACAGGAATGTGAAGGTTTTCCACCTGCCACACGGAGCGCTGCAAGTATTGACGCATAGGTTTTGAAGGCTTGTTCACAATGATCATGGACTTGTCTTGACACATAATGGTTTGCTTGCCAAATTGCTTCTCTTTGGAGTGAGTGAACTTACGTTTGGCAGTGCTCGGCAACACTGAATGCCTCTAAGCTGGCATGGGTTTCAGATTCTCTTTGCGCACGTTGGGCAGCCTACACACTCTTTCATGCACTAGTAGTAAAGTTGTATCTGGGCAACACAGGACTGAGAGCGTTCTTTAGTGGAGATGATGAAGGCATTCTCTCTCCTCAGGCTTCTGGAAGCCAATCTGCACACCAAGGTTGGTAGAAGTGTGTTTCGAGAAGGAGCTCTGGGCTTAGAAGTGAATGACATAGCCATGGTCTACTCTACAAAATGAGATTCTCTCATTCACGCCAACCCATCAGATTTAGCTGGAGGAGTTTTATGTCTTGTTAAAGAGGCACAGCCCTGAATTTTAATAATTAGTTCTTCGACACTGCATGGATCAAAGACCGCTTCTATTAGCTGAGGGTCTGCTTCCCCTCCTCTCTCTGGCGGAGGTACAGCTATGGAAGCCTCTGCAGCCGGGAGCCGGAGTTTGGCCGTGCCTGTCCTACAGGACTGGCGTCTTAAAATAGCCCGCTCAGAAATGACAAGACAGCTGAGACAGACAAACAGAGCGAGAGGGAGAGAAAACCACTGGCCTTGGAATAGCAGAGTGCTGCTGTAAACCAATGATTAGCTAACCCCTCACCGGCGCTACTCCATATTTCCTCTGGCTCCCACCAAGTCACCCATGGGGGAAGCGTGTGTTTATATGCTTGGAAGTGTTCTTAACCTTTGCCACCCTGCAAGGTCGTCTTCTGCTAAGATTAGGTGTCTACAGACACAGCAGTGGTGCTTTAGCTTAAGGCCATTGCATGAAGTTATGGGCTTGTCATTAAGATGTCATTGGTTGCTAGACAGGCCTCCAGGCTGATGGCGCCGCTCTTGTGGTTTTCAGGTGTAACTACGGCTGGCAGGGTCAGTTTTGTGACGAGTGTCTACCCTACCCGGGCTGTGTACACGGCACCTGCGAGAACCCATGGCAGTGCAACTGTGAGAAGAACTGGGGTGGACTGCTGTGTGATAAAGGTAATCCACATTTACACTTGCAGGCAGACAGTCACATATTAGACACACATTTGACTTGGAGGGTAATTCACAAAGCAGGATTTCTCAGTTATCCATATACCTGAAGTCACATCCTGTCCAATAGGAGGGACATCCCAACTGGATGACTTTTACCCAAGTTATCCAGCTAAACTACTTTGTCGAATAAACCCCAGGCTCTTTCATTTGTATACATTGAGGTCCACATAGCATTCAGGTCGGTTTGATCCCAAAAATCAGTTTTATCAAAAGAATTCCTCCTGTACTCGTATACGCTAAACATCAAACAAACATCCCAGCTAGGCATCAAACGAAATTACTCCACCTCGATTAAGTTGACTTGTAGGCTGCCTTGTCAGCGTAGCTCTTGGTCATGTGATGGAGTGCACGCGCCGCCGGCCACACACTAGATATTGATGTCGTGGTTGGAGTGGTGCTTCGTCATCTGATCCTGTGGCCGGTGGCCGGCGTGCATCCTGGAAGACGCTTAGGAATGTGAGGCGGCCGCTAGGTCGCCCGTCTCGGTGACCTTATCTTTATTTATTTACCGCCATTTATGTGCAAGGCCTCACCTTATAAGGCACACTGTGAGCCCGTGGACCCTCTCCTGTGGATTTGACAGCTGCCTTCCCCAGAAAGAGATGTCCTCGGAAGTGTCAGCCATGCCAAAAGGGTCAGATTCTTGATGGTGGAGCTGCCGGAGCCCAGCTTGTTTCATCACCTGCAGCTTGAGTTATGGACAAAGAGTAATGTGTGTTATTCCCTATGCAGATTTGAACTACTGTGGCACACACCACCCTTGTGTGAACGGAGGCACCTGCATGAACTCGGAACCAAACGAGTATAACTGCGCGTGTCCCGAAGGCTACTCGGGCAAGAACTGTGAGATAGGTAAGTGTCGAATCGTGTGCACTGTTTCACGTGTAATATTGCTTAATGTGCTTGAGCCGGCAGAAGCAGCAATGCCAGGAAATGTTGCCCTGCTGACCACAAGAAGCAGGGCCATCCTTTATGTCACAGTTGCTAATTGAGGATGGATTTGTCTTTTGCAGCTGAGCATGCCTGCGTTTCCAACCCGTGTGCCAATGGTGGCACTTGTCATGAAGTTCCCTCTGGCTTTGAATGCCAGTGTCCACCAGGCTGGGAGGGTCCCACCTGTGCTAAAGGTGAGTATTTGTCTGGGTGTCATTATGTGCTTATCCCTTGTTCTGGAGGTGTGAGGACTCCACCATTCAAATGTTTGTGATCTCTTTTTGCAGTGGTGTGTGTTTTTAAAATGATTCTAAACCCACTATGGACACCATGTTAACTGTCGCAGTGGTGACACTTAACAAATTTCGACAAAGTCTGATGTGATGCAGTTAGTTCTGTGTCCATCCAGACAGGTTTGTTAAAAGGGAAAAAGAATGCTAATAAGTCTCCAAGGCCACTCAGGCTGTCTTTAGTGGCCACTGGGCAGGTCTACACCATGCCAATAAATAAGCAGTTATTTAAATAACAAATGATCCTAAACTTATGAACAGTATTGTGTGTAGAACAGTATTTGTCCTTTGCTCTGCATGTGTTTTTCCCTGTTTTGCTCGTACCTCCCTTGTCCATACATGTCCAGATGCTGTTTCCAGGCTGGGCTCCTGCTGGGCAGTGTTGGCTACTGGCCGCACAGTGGGGTCCCCATGTGGGCCGCTCCTAGCTGAGTGCTCGTAGGAGCCTGGATTAGAGCACGGTGATACTGATCACTGAGACAGGGGGGATTTGCATAATCCTGCCTTAACTTTGAACCAACCCGCTTTTGGCTTTGCAAATCAGGAACGCGGCATGGTGCCCTCCCGCTTACCTCCTTTCCCCAAATCCCGAATTTAGCCCACCTTTCTGTGGTGGACCTCCTGCTTCACTTGGCAGTACTGCTCCTCCCCCTTCTCTTGCTCTCTCTTTTTATCCTGAACATCCCCCTTCCTGCCCTCCTGACTGTGTAGCCCCCTGGGCCAGGCCCACCAGGCCTATGTTGCCATTACCGTAGCAACAGGAGGGTCTCCTGCTGGAATTTGGCACGCTCTTCCCTTTTGGAGCCCACGAAGGTGCTGCTCCCCCCCGCCCCATACACAATCATGCCTGACCTATGTACACCCCCTCTATAGAACCTCATTCTCCCTTACAATCCAATAGATGCACCAGGCCGAGGAGGGAAGCCCAGAGAAAGAGGACGTCTGCTGCTTTTCTTCTCTCGTTTTGTTTGGCTCTGAAACTTCCTTGTGCTCAGTCCATTTGTGCCAGTATCAGAAGTGTGAGGATTGGAAGGCTAATAGTGGCTAATCTGCTGCCCTGTGGATTAGACTGAACACTAATCGAGTTACAGTGTAAAGCAGGACTGCTCTGTCTCTGACTTCAATTTCAAATCTCTTTTTCTCCTTTCTCTTTCACTTTCTCGCTCTCCTCGTCCCCTCTGTGTAGTGGGTGGTTATCAGCCCCCACAGCTCGAGTAAAATCAGCATAATCGCCCAGTTTGAATGTTTTATATGGAAAGCTATTGCACATAATTGGCAGTTAAATCCTGCTCATCTGAATCCATTTGGAACATTGACCTCATAAATGATTTTAATGGTGAAACTGTTTTGATTTGAAAGAACAGCTCTAAAATGAGAGAGTACAGAACAGCAGGCTGGAAGTTTCCAGTGGCTTATCTTTTAATGTGGTTGTGAGGAAGGATCTGCGTTTTGTATTGCAGACATGGACGAGTGCGCTTCCAGTCCATGTGCTCAGGGGGGGACTTGCATTGACCTGGAGAATGGCTTCGAGTGTCTCTGTCCTCCGCCGTGGGCTGGGAAGACCTGCAAGATCGGTAAGACTTGTGGATATTTACTGCTGCATGCCCAACAAAATGACTTGAAATTAGTTTTAATGGCCACATGAGAGACATTTAAAAATTGAAAATGCTGTGTTTACATGTTGTTCTGTGCCTTATAACGTTATGTGACTGGCTGCGGCATGCAGCCATGGAAGCGTTGCCATGGTGACAGCATGACTGGCAAAAATTGCTATAGGAGCTGTTTATTTGATTGTATGATGATTCTTTATTTAAGATAGGGGGAAAAATGCCTGTAGGATGCTCTGGACTCTTTTGTTATATAATACAGAGTGCATCTGGATTTCAACAGTGAGTTTGGCATCCATGGCTCCCCCCCAAAAAAAAATCAACACCTGGTTTATTTCACCGCTGCAGTTGATGACAAAAGCTGGGAAAATTGAGCTTCTGATGTAACGTTTTGCTGACCACTGTGGTACGCTGCTGCTGTCGGTGGCAGAATTTTCTGTCACTGCTCTATTAAAAATAATGGAATATCCAGTTTTCCTTGACCATCTATCATCCTGATGGAAATGCAGCTTTAGGCTGATTCAATATAAGTTCCTGCTGGGATGAGCACCACTGTAGTAGGTTTACATTATGCCCTAATGTTGTCGGGAAAGGCTGTAATTTAATATGTAATTTATAATATGGACGAGTTTAGAGAGAGTGACCTACATGGTTGAATTATTTCACATTTTTTGCTTTTTGTCCCTGAAAACTTATAACTGTAAGCATTGTGGCAGTTCTCTGTAGATCATCACATATAGGTCTGCCTGTAGTCGCTTATGCTTATAAATGTATCTTGCATGCTAAAAACTGGGATAAAATAAATAATCTATGGGAAGGACTTTCGTCTTCGTGGTAGGCTTATAATGTTTATATTCAGGATGATGGGGATTATAAAACTAATTATTATTAGAAACAGTGGTAGATGTGGATTTGGTAACTACACGTTGATTAAAGACATTCACCACCATTCCTTTTCCTCCCCCACATTAAATAATGTGGTAGCCTGTTTTGTTGGTTCATTTATCTGAGTGAATCTGTCTTTTGTGTTATGATATTAACAAAGGTAATAAGATCGGAACAGAATAAAATAATACGCATTCACTCATGTTTCAATAATACAATGACTCAACTAGTCATAGTATTCCATGATGCATCCTATCAGTTACATTGTGCATTGTTGCATCCCTGTTTGTTGACAAACGTGACTGTCGATGCATGCAACTGTTTTGGTTTTTACCTGGTGGGTGTGATCTTGTACCTGCATGTGTGTAATGTCCACCATGATGCCACCATTTTGCTGGAGGAGTAATTGTTTAGGGAAAATTGGTTTGGGAAAACCTGGAGTCAGCCTTCTGAGATCGGATCCCTCAACTGCGAGCTTTATCTGTGCCTTTGAATTTGCATGTTCGTGGCCACTACAGCATTTGCGTGCCTCTGTTCCCTGTTGTCCACTCGTCGAAGGAAGTACAGGATGTGAGAGAGGAAGCGGATTATGACCTGTAAACAAGCGGGGTGAAGAACTAGAGCCGGCGAGCTCACCTTACAGGCCGAACCTTAGCCCCCAGCTCGTGTTTCGCCCGGTCCTGCTGCGGCCCCGAGTCAAGTTTCCTGCGGGACAGGTGCGCAGGGGAGCGGCGTGCACTTCGCCAGGGGCTCCTAATGAATATTTAACCACCTAATAAGCTCCAGCTCTTTCACAGCAGGGGTCGCCAGGGTCACGGCACCAGTTTTTCTTCAGTTTAGTTTTGAAAGGAGATGGATCGCGTAGTGGATAACATTGACCAACGAATTTTGGTTTCTTGTCCAGACAGGAAGACTACTGCAAACCTCTTAAAAATAAGAGGTTCTTTGGAGCAAAGCTATAGAAGAGCCACTTTTGGTTTCGTAAAGAACTTTTTCAATTGAAAAGTTTAAGACAACCAAAAGTGGTTGTTGTTAGCTACATTCGACTACCATCAGAAGTCACTCTGGATAAGTGTTTGCTTTGGCATAGACATCCAGGAAGGCTTTTCAGAGAAGAGATGTGAACGGAAGTGAAATTACGAGAAGGACACGGATGGACCTGATGTCAACGTTGGAACAGAGTCTAATAGCTAAAGTGTTGCCAGTTTGCGCAGGCTGGTACAGAGTTACAGGCCGGAGCCATTTCAATGTGCTTAATGGTGGTGGGGCTACAAAGAGAGAGCTCCAGTTTCTCTCCTTGACTTCATTGCCTTACCTTCTCTTACTTTTTTCTCCCTTCTTCTCTCTTGCCTACCTTCCTGTTCCTTTTCTACACATTCCTCATCCTTCCTTCTTTCTCTCCCTTAATCCACAGATGTGAATGAGTGTGTGGGGAAGCCTTGCGTTAACGCTTACTCTTGCAAAAACTTGATTGGTGGATATCTCTGTGACTGCTTTCAAGGATGGGCCGGACAGAACTGTGACATCAGTCAGTATCTCTTCACGTTCTCCTCTCCTCACTGGTCCCTGTCGCCACTCTCTTCGGTGCACCTTCTTCTTTTCTCTCTCTTTTCTGGGTGCATACATATTCGCGAGCACAAACACACACACACACAGGCCAGGGTTTCCTTTGTAGGCACCTGATACTCTGCAGGGACACGATCACCTCACACAGCGTCATAGCTTCAGCTCCTGTTGCATGTTGGGTTGCTGCTTCCTGTTGACTAGCCTGTGGGCTTGTGCTGATTGAACTAATGCTTCTGCGTTCGGCTCACTAACTCCTCCTCCTCTTCATCTTTACTGCATGCAATTAAATTAGTAATGACGAGTACTCCCGTTTTGTTTCCACTCAAGCACTTTGTTTACTGTTTTGTTCATTTATTTTTTTTTTTCTTTTTCATGCTCAGACTTGAACGGCTGCCACGGACAGTGTCAGAATGGAGCAACCTGCAAGGTAGAGCCTCTCCAGTTATAGTTCTCTGACCAGCTCTGGTATTGGAGGACAGTCCAGCACAGTTTGTTAATTTATTTCCACCAAAAAAAACCTGGTTCAACTTAACAGTTAGTTGCCAGGTGATTAAATTAGTAGATGTGTTTCTATTCTTTTTAGTTTGTTTAGTCATATTGCCTGTTACCTGAGCCTAATTTTGGATCTCCATGGTTTAGTCAAGGATGAATCTCTGAAGAACAGGACGGGGGATCCACCAAATTGCAAAAAGTTTTTTCAGTGGCCAAATCACAACTGTATAGATACTTTCTTTGATCAGAATTTAGTTAGAATTAAAGGCGTTTCACATGATTTAGTCAAACTTGTGATCATGCATCCTTTTACTGTCTAATTCAGGGTGTATTCACACTAAGCTGTTTTGGTAAAAGCACTGCCTGGAGCGCTTTTTGTGCTCATGTGAACAAATACCTCACACAACACACACACTGTAACCATAACAACTAGAATCTCACTCAATGCTTTTTTGAATATTTGAACTTTTTGCATCTCTGGAAAGCATTTTTCTGCTCTGACGAAATAAACACTGGAGGCATCGCTTTTCTATCCAGCTCGCGTCGCTTCTCATGGGATCAAAAGTAAAATGTGCTGGCAGATGAGGAGAATTCTTACCGTAAATGCTAGTGATAATAGAAATAACCAGTTAGTTCAAGGCAGAGATTTCCAAACAGTTTGAAGTGCATTCTTTTTGTTATGAAGCATCAGATTCAATTTATAGTAAATCATCCAATCAGAATTATCTGCTTCTGCCACCTTGCTTTTGACTAGATTCAACAAATTCAATTCTTTATTTATGCTTAACCTTTTTTGTCATAATTTCAGGTTTTATTTTCATGTAAAATAAAAATAATTTTGTCACTGAAATGACATCCAGTTTTTGGCAGGCCTAGCAAGCAAACTGGCAGGCACAGCCCCCTAAGGTTCACCTACAGCAGTGGGTTTGGTGGTGTGGGGAGTGCAGGGGGCTCTACTTCTAGATGCGCTGCCATCTTGAAATATTATCAGGGAAATTGCCAAACTGTGCTGGTGTCTGCCCCTCCTAAACCGGAACTGCTCTAGCTCGTATTCCTCAGTCATTGTGTTTGAAGTCTGTGTTGTTTGTGGTGTTTCCATCATTTGCACTCAGTGATGAGCGCTAACATGCTAATAATCTTATGCAGGGAGGAGCACGGGGAGGCTACCACTGTCAGTGTCCTCCGGGCTTCACAGGCACCCACTGTGAGATCCAGAGAAACAAGTGTGCCAGCAGCCCCTGCCAGAATGGCGGCCTCTGCCACGTGTTGCTGGACAGCTTTGTATGCGAATGTCTACCTGGCTACGCCGGGGCGCTGTGTGAGGTGAGTGCTACAACTGCTGGATGAGTGCTTGAATGGGACATGGATTCTACAACCTTACAGTTTACAGGTTGTGACATCTTGGGTATAAAATGAATCGATCTAAAAGTGCTGAATCAACTACATATACAATACTATGCAAAAGTTGTAGGCCTTAGCAAATTGTTTAAAGCATTTATCTGGACAATGTAGCTTCAAAGTAACTGTAAGCATTAATATAGAAAAAACAAGTTGTCAAAACAGTTGCTATCTTTTTAGCAATACCTGATTTAACGTGATAGAGGATTGATTGAACCATACCAGGTGTTGGATGATGGCTGTTATTAATATTACACATTCTCAATTGGAGTTTTGGGGATACAAAAACATTGACAAACATTACATCAGTACATTTTGTGTTAATGTTGTTTGTATTTATTCTAATAATAGTGTTTTTATTTGGGGCAAAAAATGCTTACTGCCCATATCCATAGCTTTTTAAAAATAATTTCATGTGTTATTTTGAAAAAAAAATTTTTGGTCAAATGTTGTGATGCTGTTTTCAAATGTACAATCTCCCAAAAAAGCACAGTTTATTGTTATGTTGACTATATTCCACTACTGTGGAGTCTTTCTCTGCG
The DNA here is from genome assembly GCF_904425465.1 of Colossoma macropomum. Classification (NCBI taxonomy): domain Eukaryota; kingdom Metazoa; phylum Chordata; class Actinopteri; order Characiformes; family Serrasalmidae; genus Colossoma; species Colossoma macropomum. The sequence goes on along the minus strand of NW_023494795.1, from coordinate 18,728,068 downwards.
CCATTCATGTGTGCTGTGCTTTTCCTTGCCCAGCCCAGCTAAGCCCAGCCCATGTTGCAGCAGCTAAATTGGGAGGCCTCCTCCCATTTGCATGCATGTTTGTTTGAAGCCTTGGTGCGGGGCAGATTGGCCCTGCTATTCTAGCACAGGTGTGAGTGGGTAACTGGAGCAGAGGGGTTTATTCCTGCCACACCGCTCTTGTTGTTGGACGGGATGCTGGAATAGTCTGGTCTGGGGCCAGTCGCCGCCCAGCGGAGGGTTTGAAGTGGATCTCTGTGGAGGTGCTGCGAGCTGGTCTGGCCAGTCGCGGCTCACTGTACGGGCTAAAAATAAAGGGCGTAGTGAATGAGGCAACTCTTATTTGGGCGGACTGGCTGTTTGCCCGCGCGTGGCCCGGGAACGAGGAGGCCTTGATTTTTACGTTCGATTCATGCTTGGCGTGCCATCGCGCTCCTATTAGCCTGCAAGGGCTCCGGTCTTGCAGACGGATCGTGGACTATACGGGGCAAGCGTTTGATCTATGATCGCGCTCTTCATGAACACCTGCACTTGAACCTACTTTTAGAGCCCAAACCCGAGGCTTGCAGCAGTCCTGCCCTTAACTGATACCCTATGGAATAACTGCCAGCTAATGTATTGATATTGAGCTTCGGGTGATTGACGGTCCAGTTGAAACGGATGCCGAATTCCCTTTAGCTCAGCCTGCCGGAGCAGTTTCATGTCTCAAAGCTGTCTACCGTGCTGTCATCATCTCTTGCATCACCTTCAGCGGCGAACCGTCTTTAACCTTCCACTGTATACACGGCTCATCCCTAATAAAATAAATAGACTGAGAGAGAGGAGGGAAGGAAGAGCCAGGCTGCAGCCCCACAAAATGCCTTACATGGCAACTGGTATGATCTATCCCGCTCAGAGGCTTGTTTAAATTCCCCACAAGTTCATCCCTCTTGAAGACGCTGCATAAAAAACTGGAGACTGGAGACATGCTGTTAAAGTGGTGGGGAACTAGCGGCCTAGCTCAGGAGGAGTTGATTTATATCCAGAGCACTCGACTGCCCTGAATACCTAAATATTATGGGATGCAAATGATCATCTAGCCTCTGCCTCTGAGTTTGACGTCTCTTGAATGGCCTAGAATATCAGCAAGTGTACAGTCAAGTCCAAGGGAAGAGAAATGTGAAAGTGTTTCACGTCCCTGCTGAATCTTGCTCAATAAGACAGAAAGGACGGCTAAATTTAGCCTTACGTTTTGTTGTGATCGCTCTCTTGTTTGAGGGCAACGGTGCACTCTCCTTTAGCTGTAAGCTCCTGGCAGGCTTCCACAGCTTATCCCGCTCTGTTTATCTCCGTAGTTTAAGAAGATTGGGCTTGAAGAGCTAAGGCCTTGAGTAAATCAAAGCCTCACTAGCCTGTCTGGTCCCTTTCTCCTGTTTACCTTTTTCTCTTTTGTTTGCCCTTGTCTTCTTAATATCAGAATCAGGAAACACTATATTTACCAGTACATTCCCACAGTGGTTATAAGATGCACACATGTATTGGACTTATTTGTTTTAAGAAATAAAGAGTATAGAAGAAACAGAATAACTGCAACATTAGGAATGCACAGTGATACTGAAATCATATCGGTATCGGGAGATGATTATATAGAAGACATTTTTGGCGTTGTAAAGATGATCAGATTTAGCTGATACTTCAAACCAGTATTTGATGATGATTGGATTGGAAGAGTAGAATGTTTAGCCAACACTCGGCTACTGTGCTAAGATCTGCATTTTATTCCTTTTAATGTATTTGTAACCTTTCAGAATTAAATGTTACTTTTCTTTAATGTTAATCCAGGTAGATCTAATCCATGTTTCTACATTTTATAAACATATATATAAACGAATGGGCAACAGGATTATTTATCACAATACTGACAAAACATTGTCACAGTATGGCAAACTGAGCATATTGTGGATATTGTTAGTACTTAGAAAGCTCTGACTAACTACATGTTTCATGACAAAGTGAGCATAATTACGCCTGTTTGGTTGGATTTACAGTAAAACGCTGAATATTATAATTATAGTATTTGTTTTTAAATGTGGCACTACAGGTTCTATTTTGTCTGTTCCAACTCAAAAAAAACAAATCTCAGACAAACTAAATTTTGTGATTAATATTGTGCGTCTGGAAATATATGTTTTTCTTGTATCACCCACCCCTAATATATGTGATGTTTATGTCCTGATATTGGCTGATATGTACAGCAGATATTGGCATTGCACGATTCCCATATCAGTACATTCCTAATCAAGGTGAAGACATAGAATATATGAAGTTCAAATAGACAGAGACAAATAGTAGATCTGTTTAGTGTGGCAAGATTAAACTGCATATACATATTATACAATAAGTAAGTAAATACATACGTTTCTGTAGCAAGTTTTGTAACCTCCATCTATATAAATGTATATGTAGGTTCAAAGCCACTCCAGCCCTTGCGAGCCCAACCCGTGTAAGAACGAGGCGTCCTGCCACAGCCTTCTGGGGGATTTTTACTGCGCCTGTCCCGAGGACTATGAGGGGAAGACCTGTGCAGACCGCAAAGACCACTGCAGGACTGCCCCATGCCAAGGTAAAGAACACAAGCCTCTATCATAACTCTCCACAGCTCTTTCCCTTGTCGCTTCAGCAATGCTCTGATCTACCACTGATCGCAGAATTGACTGGTAAGCTTGCGTCTCTCACTCTCACAGTGATCGACAGCTGCACGATTGCGGTAGCAAGTAACAGCTCGGACGGAGGCGTAAGACACATCTCGTCCAACGTGTGTGGCCCTCACGGACGCTGCGTCAGTGAGCCCTCTGGAAACTTCACCTGCACCTGTGAGCCAGGCTTCACTGGAACTTACTGCCACGAGAGTGAGTCCTGCAGCCCCTCACTGTCTTTCTCCACACTTTCTCTCCAGGTCCAACAGCGTCCCTCTGCAGACTCAGACAGCCAGCAGGTTCAGGGTGTGTGGTTTGATGTAAGGTGGTGCATTATGGAGAAAATGATCAACTTCTTTATAGTGGTATTCATAGTAACCAGGGGTCTTAATGTCTACATTAAATGTACAGTTTTAATATGTTGATGATGAAATAGTGGAAAATCTGGAAAACTTCATTTTCTGTGGGTACTGTTGTGTCTTATATTCCACCATGATTGAATAGTTTTAAAAACATTTAGTAGTTAGGTACATTTTAGGCCAAAACATTTGCTCAGAACTATCATGTATTTTTACATGTAGAACTTAAGGCTGGTCCCTGTTAACTCGTTTCTCGTGAGCCGAGCACTTCATACAAACCACTCTGAATGACTCTGTTTGCACTGTATTGATTTAATAATTTAAAAGTTTTGACAAATTTTGTAATTCCCTGATAATTATTAACTAATAACTACAACTAACAACAATTAAATACAAAAGTATAGACCTTTCATTCTGAATCAGCTTATTATGAAAGACATTAGTGGGTGCGCATTTAAGGCCAGATCATGCAGGCATAGAACTGCTGCTGGTTCTCAAGGTCTGCAGATAGATGCACTTGGTCACTCTTGCTCGTGCTAGCTTTTCTCTCTTCCTCAGCTTCATTCCCAAACTCATCTCCTATGCCCTCTCTTCTCTCCTTCCCAGATGTGAACGACTGCGTGAGCAGCCCATGTCGGAACGGTGGCACCTGCATTGACGGCGTCAACTCCTTCCAGTGCTTCTGTCCTGATGGCTGGGAAGGAGACCTCTGTGACCTCAGTGAGTAGAGCCATCTTCCTCTTTCTTTCTCCTCAGCCTCCTTTGCTCCCTCCGTCCCCACTTACTCCTTTCTACTACTCCTTCAGATGTAAATGAGTGCAGCAGGAACCCGTGTAAGAATGGTGGCCGCTGTCAGGACCTGGTCAATGACTTCTACTGCGAGTGCGCAAATGGTTGGAAAGGCAAGACGTGCCACTCGCGCGAGAGCCAGTGTGACTCCAGCACCTGCAGCAATGGAGGCACCTGCTATGACCACGGAGACGCTTTCCGCTGCGCCTGCCCACCTGGGTGGGGCGGAAGCACCTGCAACACAGGTAAGCTTGCTGACCTCTATCCTCTGTTCTTCAAGAATATGGCTGTGAACATAGGTAACAGTCTGTGGAACAATGGTTTCTATCCCTGGAGTCCTGGAGTATTCCCGTCCTGCATGTTTTTTCCTGCTCTCACAACTCCACTTCTGGACACCCACTCCCTTGCATGGTTTAAAAATATTCCTTACTCCCAGCACACCTCATACAGCTCATGGAAGGCTTGATAATTACCTGATGTTCTGGATGAGGTGTGTTGTAGCAGGACAGTGGGATCCTCAGGACTGGAGTTCAGAACCACTGCTTTAACACCCCGACTCAGGAAGGTCTTGTTAATGAGCTGATAAATGACAACTTTCTCAAACTGACAAAAGGCAACTGGCACACTGACTAACTGAAGCTAACTTTTAGAGCTGTATATAGTATGTAATGCATATAGTATGTAATGGCTGTAATAAAATGTATATAATATAATACAATGCCACAGTAAACCTATTTGTAAACAGTGTCAGTGTATTGAAACCTGTGTTCAAGTTCTGCCAAAGTCCTTATATTATAAAGGAGGAAGAGACGGGTCACTGGTGGAAAAATGAATGAGAGCTCATAATGCTCAGTGAGCATCTCCACTCAACAGAGAAAGTCACAAGCTTCAATAAAAAGAGCCAGTCGGCTTGCTGGTAAAGCTGCAACTGACTGGTGTAAACTGTGATTTAGTGCATTAAGCTGCTGTCGGAGCAAAACCTCGTATCTCCATTGTTGTTTTTCTGTTTTTGGCATAATTTGAAAATGCCTGTTGCCCTTTACATTGTGTGCAAATGTCATGGTGAATGGACCAAAATTACTTAGAAAAAAAAATGGTTCCACTGACTTACATTAAAAATAAAGTAGGTTTTTCTCTTATAAAGTTACCATTTTGGAGATACAAGGTTTACTTCTGACAGCAGCGATTAGTTTATGTATCTCAGTCAAAACATTTTTGCTGGATTAGTGAACTGCAGCAGTCTTCTCACTGAATGCAAACAAAGGTTTTGTTGTTTAGGAAATGTCCTGCCTTCTAGGTTTTTTCTTTTTTTCTTTTTTCCAATGTAATCATACTGAACTCAAATGCTGGGGTCAAATGCAGTGGTTCTGGTGTATTATAGCATCAAATTATAATATGGAGGGAGAGAATTGGGAGCCACTGGTGCAGAGAGTTCTCTTACCCTGTATTTGCTATTGCTATATGGATTGAGTCGATCTGAGAGGAGCTCTGATTGGCCACTTCAGTCTATTTCTGTAATGCCAAGTGCCGTCTCTCTGTCTGTGCTTCAGCAAAGAACAGCACATGTGCTTCCAGTCCGTGTGTTAATGGTGGTACCTGCGTGGGTGGCGGGGACACGTTCACCTGCATTTGTAAGGACGGCTGGGAGGGGCCCACCTGCGCTCAGAGTGAGTGACTGACTACTGTACTTTTCTTTTGTATGATTAACCTAAAACTCTTGACTTATTAGTCAGCTATTAATCTTAAAGCTTTTTAGCCAGGCACTGCTATGAATTACTCAGTAATTACTATGAAACTCCTATGTAAAGTCTAGACCTGTTCTTAAGGGGTTTATGGAGTTAAACCCTTTTTTAATTAGCTGCTTCAGCACTGTGTATTGCTGTAGTGATAGTGACTGTCTAGCTATGTGGTTCATCCTCTCTTTCTCTCTCTCTCTCTCTTCTCTTTTTGGTCCTCACAGACATCAACGACTGCAACCCTCACCCGTGGTAAGTCAGCTTGTGTTAGTCTCCTGCAGCTGGGCTGCAGTAGCCCCCCCCCCACACATATTTACTCTACTCTAGCCAGGGCTGCTGGTGGTTCTGTTGTTCCTGCTGTCTGTGCTGACCCTCCCCTTCCCTGTACAACACCGCCGGCTGTGAATAGCCCCTCTCACATGGCTTTCGGCCCAATCCCCCTCCCCTCTTTTTTTTTATTCTCTCTGAACGGATACAGAGGAGGCAAAGGGGGCCGGTAGGTGGGGGGTGGGTGTTGTAAAGACAGGGGAAGATGTCCTTAAATCACCCCCTAAATCCGACAGCTCGGGAGACCCTGGGCCGGTTTTAATGGGGCGCACAATAGAGCCAAAGGCCCTAAAAGAGTGCCCCCAGCGGTGAGGGGTTGAGGGGTTGGGAGAAGGAGGGGTGGGCTGGCTCTTTCTCTTCCAGCCCTCGCTGCCCTCCTGCCATTCTGCCCCGCTGACCTGCAAGCAGGGGGATTGGGAACAGGGGGAGAGGGAGGGTGTCCCAGCAAGGGGGCAGCAGGGATTAGCATCTGAAAGGTGTGGTATTGATAAACGGGACAAGGCCTTTGTAACCCTCTCTGTCCCACTCTCTGTGTCTTCGTCTTTTTCTTTCTTTTTTTCTCAGCGTCTTTTCATCTCGCTATCTTTCCACCATGTGTCAGGCCCCTACAGTTTTACTTAACCCTTTAGACCTTCGGCTCATTATTCTGTTATTAATAGTAAGGTTTATTGTGCAGTAACTACTATGAATTATTCAGTAGCTACTATTAAGCTATTATGTTATATATATATATATATATATATATGAGTGCAAAACTGAAGTCTGGTGCTGCCACAGGTCTCGTTGGCCTTTTTAATTCACTGCTCTCATCTTCCTCTCCACAGCTATAACGGAGGGATCTGCGTGGACGGGGTGAACTGGTTCCGCTGCGAATGTGCTCCAGGCTTCGCTGGGCCCGACTGCCGCATCAGTGAGTATTCAAGGAGGGGAGAGTGGGAGCGATAATGCTTTGAAAAAGGGGTGCATGTGGCATGTCATCCGAAATGCCAGATTACTGAGCATCCCGTGCCCTTTGACCTCGCCAGGGGGCAGAGGTCAGCTCTCGCTTATACACAGACAGAAGAGATGAATTATTCAGGCGGTGGAAAAATTCCTCACTGCTCTCAGGGAGCTGAGTCTTTGTCTCATCTGACTGTTGATGGCTCTTACATAGAAAATAGTCTTAAAGGATTCCATGCATTTCCCGAGCCTAATTTCTAGCCAGCTACCAGAGGGAGCCGCCTCCGAGTCCCAGGACATAGTTCAGAAATGTAAATTAGTTCAAAAAGTCACATTTATTTTTCTCAAAAGGGCTTCGGTGAGTAGGTAAAATGTGCCCTTTCCTCTTCTAGACATTGACGAGTGCCAGTCATCACCCTGCGCGTATGGAGCAACATGCGTAGACGAGATCAACGGTTTCCGCTGCATCTGTCCACTTGGACGCTCTGGCCCTCGATGCCAAGAATGTGAGTAGCCTTCTGGATTTCATTCCATTAGATCACTGCATGCTTGTGTAATATAGTGAGTAGGAGTCCTATGAGTTGCTTCAGCGTGGGACTTATAGTTTCTCTGTTGTTGTGTGGTGCAGTTATAGGCATTGGGAAGAAATGTCATTACGAAGGACTGCAGTACCCTCATGGCAGCCGCTGGGAGAAGGACTGCAACACCTGCCAGTGTGTCAATGGCAAAGTGGAGTGTACCAAGGTAAAAGTCATGCACACAAAACAGCAACCTAATCAGGAGCGTCAATTTTGTTTGCCCTCACACCGGCCAGTCTACACACATGGTGTAGTTCAGGGTGCTCATCTAAGGTGCTCATCTCGACAGTGATTAATAGACACACTGTTTTTGTGATGTAACCTTGTGATGTAAGTGAAGCTACGTAGTATTTGTGAGATAGTAATGATTATTTAGGTATAACAATGTCTGATTTCATCTTGCTATGGATTTACTTAACACTTGAAGGCTGAAGCAAAAAAGTGGCTGTATCTGTCATTTTGTCTACTCTTTTCCATTTATAACATGATTTATAATTGCTGGTGTTGCGTTTATTTGATATATACAGAACGTGATCTAACAAAGCTGAAAATTCTTTTTTTTTCAGTTTGTCACAAACTACCATTTTGAACATTAAAACGCATGAATAGGAATAAAAGTCACACATCAGTCGGGCTGTATCGTTACTCTGATTAAACCAGTCATAAGTGTTTTTGTTTTCATTCATGCCAGTATAGATTGGGATTTTCAATTACTGTTGGTTTAGAAGTGTGGATAGTTGAAAGGCCAAACTAGTTTAAATGCCCATCGCTAACGGTTATTTGACCCCTGTCCCTTCTCACAGGTGGTTTGTGGCCGACGGCCGTGTCTGCTGCCAGGAGCCCCAGGCCGAGAACGCTCTGCCTGCCCAGGTGGTCGAGAGTGCCAGGAGCACAACTTCATGACCTGTCTCTCTCCCCCCTGCCACCAATGGGGCTTCTGTTCCAGCCCTGAGACCATCCTAACAGTCGACAGCAAGTGTGAGCCCAACACGGGCTACCTGGACAACAGCTGTGCCCGGATCACCCTGATTTTCAACAGGGAGAAACTGCCCACAGTGAGTTCAGGATTAGTCAATATAGGGTGGGATCTAGATTGTGCAGCTTTTATACAGCCATTTTGGTATTTGTAGCATATAAGGAGAATATACAGTTTACATTTGGCGATTCTGGTACTGGTACTGTATGATTTTAACCCTTGAGAGTTATTGTTGTTGTTCTGCTGTACATTTTGCTATAGATTTGATTTACATTCCATAATTACACATAGGTAATTACATAACCACTTATTGCAGTTAGTCATCTCCTATTTACCACAATTAATTGTGGTATCAGTTGAAAGTTTACAATCCAAACTTTTGTGGGCAATTTCTGTGAGTGGGTATTAAACACAATGTAAACAGGTGTTTCAAGGCGTATACATTGTGAACAACAATACTTGGTTCTTCTCCTAGGGAACAACAGTGGAGAATGTGTGCTCGGAGCTGAGGTACATGCCAACCACACGGAACCTTGCCAAAGAAGATACTCTCGTGGTTCTTTGTGAGCTCTCCTACTCCAACCAGGATGCAGTAGAGGTGGCCATTGTAAGTGCACAGCTACCTCAGCTTCGTCTAATGTTCTCTTTGGCTCTGGATCTATCCGCGTCTTCCTGTAATACACAAGACCACTAAGCTCTCTTTCTGGAAGAAACAAAAGTGAAAGCCGCAGGTGCTCTTTAAGTCTTTTAATGGATGTTGAAGTCTTAATTTGATTTCTTGCCGAGTTGCACACGGTTCCTTGATGATGGCACGTGCACTGGTGCCAGTAGCCCTCCTCGCAAAGGCATGCCCATTCTGCTGTAATGAGATTCAGTTGACTGACCAGCAGCAGGTCCACCCGCAATGCGGCACTCTCCTTCGCAGCTTCAGAACCAGGCTAGGGCACAACTGGAGCATGTTCCATCGGCTTCCATCAGATGCAGCCTTGGTGGAGAGGAGATTTAAGATAAGCCAGTTAGATAAAGTAGTGCGCCCATTCTTGTTCAGTCATGACTTGTTAATGGGTAAAGCTCATGTTGGAAAAGTTGTATTTGTGAGGTGAAGGATGCGTATAAGCTTTCCAGTAGATTTTCAGCTTTTATATGAGTCATCACGGCTTACGGTGGATTGTTGGCAAAATCTCTTAAAGTACGTTTACAATGTGATCTAAATCCACATACACAGTATTATAACAAGCTGACTCATAGATTTAGGAGCTGCACAGATATGCCTAGCTGCAGGTCTTTGCATGTCGGAGGGTGAATAAAACCAATGGCATGGAGGTATGAATGGAGGGAAAGATGGTAATCGCTGTGTTAACTGGCCTATTAACAGATCGCTTTGTCGACTTTCTCTCTCCACTTATGTGAGCTTAGGAGCTGGTGAATTTGGTGAATCTCTCGAGTGCACGTGGTCATTAGTATTTCATGCAGAAGCATAACTGTGCAATATCAAACACTTGTCTAGACATATTTCTCACATTCTCTCTCCCTTGAAGTGTCTTGTCAGTATATATTACTCTCTCCTTTCATTCTCAGTCTTGCTCTCCTGTTGCCTCATGCTCATTCTCACTCACACACACTCCACACACTAATAACATCTCCATTGTTGGCTCTCTGCAGTCCTTCCAGCAGGACGAGCAGCCTGACCACAGTCGGATCCAGGAGGCGGCCAGCACTATCGTCAGCGCTCTGTCCAAGCGCCACAACAGCACCATCATGCAGGCCGTCGTTGAGGTCAGAGTGGAGACACGGCTCGTGCCCCAGCCTGTGGGTGAGTAGAGCCGCTTTCAAAATTAACCTCTGAAACTGCAGGCTTACTCACTGTTACCCAAAGGAAAAACATCCTTCTTAAGATTGTTGGGAGAAATACAGCATCTCTCATTATGTATATTAAATAGTGAGGGATCACTGATTTTTGATTTCTCTGTCCTAAACCACGCTTAGGAGAAAAGAAGAGATCTGCATTTAATTGTAAGAAGTTCTGGAGACAAATGAGAAATACATGAGGTTGCATGAAAGATTTCTGAGATGAAGCAGAGCTATAAAACAAGATGATGAGATTTAATACTTCTTTTGTGTAAATATTATTCAGTGAGACTGCAGGGAGAAAAAAATTATCTGTGCTTATTTAGAACCAATCAGAGCAGGTTCTCGGAATTTCAGAACCAGGAGAACACAGCCTATGTTTCACCCTGGTTTCTCACACGACTTGGCCATGTTCCAGAGAAGTAAATTAGGTTAAGAGGTGATCTCATTTGGAATATTTCTTTCCTCTGGGTAATCTCAAGACTGATTATTTAGTAACCGCTATAAACTGTTAGTTTTTTAAGCTCATATGTAAGTTATGTGTTTCTTAGAGTGATTAATTAAAGTATGGGAACACTTACAGGCCCTCTGAGAGGGTCCCAGAGAACCCTTGGAACCAGCTGAGGAAGAGACCATAAAACCAGTGTGATTCATTCTCTTTTCTCTTACTGTTGCCTCTTTCTTTGTTCTGTTGCTGATGGTGCAAGTGAACAGTATGACTAAGTGGAAGTCTCTGTCTGCATACTTTCTGCCAGTAATGACTGCTAAAGAGCCCTAAATGACAAGGCCTTCTCTGGTGGAGCTACAGTAATTTGCTCGCAAAGTTAAAAAGGGCCCCATCTGAGAATGTCCGTTATACCAGCAGTTCCCAACCCAGATACCTTCCCTGCACTTTTCCTTTAACTCAAAGACCAGTGAGTTGTTTGTGAAAGCAGAATGTTCCAGCGCAAAATCTTTGAGTGTTTCATTTTGTGAGAAGGTTCTGCTCAAACTCATGTTTTGCTGTCTTGACGTAACAGCACTAACAAGCACGTTCACACTCTATCTGTGCTGTGAAACAGCAGTCAAAACACCATCCCTGATCTTGTGATTCTGAACTACGTAAACCTTTTTTTTTCCCCCGTTGACTTTCACACTTCACTGTAACATTTTTAGTAGCTGAATAGTTTGAGGTCTATTCTTAAATGTGTTCTGTTCTTGCTTTTCGTCTTTTCTGTAGATTACTTGGTGCCCGTGCTGTGTGTGGTCTTCTGTGCCCTGTGGATCTTCTGCGTGATCGTGTGCGTGTGGTGGACGCGCAAGCGCCGAAAAGAGCGCGAGAGGCGCGAGCGTGCCCCAGTGGAGGAAAGCGTCAACAACCAATGGGAGCCGCTGCGGCCGGTGGCGCGGCAGCAGCACAAGGACAACCGGGACGCCGAATATGAGCGGGCCAAGCTCATGGGCTCCCCGGAGCGGGCCCAGGGAGAGGGCGACGAGGAGCCCGAGGAGGAGGAGGAGGAAGAGGAGCTGGATCTGGCCGAGGAGTGGCGATGTGGGCCGGAGGGCGGCAAGCGGCCCGTCCCAAAGTACTCGAAGGCCACAGTGCGGCTCAACAGCGAGCTGATCTGCACCACGCGCAGCAGCAGCGGCGGCGCACCCCTCAAAGCCCCACACCGGACGGCCCACAGCGCCAAAGACAACCGCTGGAAAAATGTCAACAGCGCCCCCGCTGACCAAGACGCCAAAGGGATCTGCGTATAGACACTGGGCACGACGCGCAGAGAGAGGCTCTCTTGTTCTGTAGAAGAAGAACAAGAACAAAGGCTTTTGAGTTCGATAAGAGAGACAGAACTTTTTTTTCCTCTTCCTTTTTCACTTTATTTTTATTTCCTCATGCTGAGAAGTTTCGAGTCCAAAAAAAAAAGAAGCGGAGATTTTTTTTCTTTTCTTGACATATTTTTATTTTTTTATGTACAGATGAAGCAAATTTTGTTTTACTTTATAAGAAAAAGGCGAAAGAGACGCCCGCTTTTGTTTCTGTTTTTCGAAATGTACTGCTGAAACACAAAGAGCAGGAAAAAAAAAACACTCAATAGAGGAAAAATATAAACTGTATAAAGACTTTCTGTTGTTGTTTACAGATGATTGTGGTTTTGTTTCATTGTGAGCGGCCCATGTTTTTTGGCACAGACCTTGGATGGGGTGGCCAGTGAGGTGCACTGGCTCTGGGGTCAGAAGTGAGAACGCCCCCCCCCCACCTCCATCCACTTCTCTCCACCTCTCCTCACTCCACGCCTGCCTTACTGAGCTCGTGGGTCAGTGCCTGCGAAGTGGCCTTGTTTTTTCTGTCACGTCTGTTGTCTTGGCTGAACGCTCTTCAAAGATAAAAAAAAATTAAGGATTGCAGTATTTTGAGTTGGTAGCAAGTGCCTTCTGACGAGCCCATTTGTTTGCGTCTCTCGCTGCCGAGGTCAACCCTAGATAGATCACTACAAAGGGAGAGGCTAGTCACAACTCCCATTTCACCACCGAGGTATTTGATCAAAGAAAGATAAGAAATGTGTAAATATGTGTATATAGTAAAGGAGTCGCTGTGTATATTTGAATTTAGTAACTTAAGACAAGTCACACTTTTTTATTACTATTATAATTATGATTGAAATTATTATTATTATGATTATTATTGTTATTATTATTATTATTATTATTTTCTTTTTTTTTTTTACAACGCCATTCCTTTTATTTATGCCAGTTGACATAGGCAGGTTTTATAACAAGTATACAGCGTCCCACAGTCAGAACAGTAATGTAATCAAACAGGTCATCTTTTTTATGTTGTTGGTTTGTTTTCACTTTATAAGGCAAGTAATTCTTCAAGATTGTGTGGTGTATCGTGGCGTGTGTGTTTTGCCTCCGTTAGAAAAAAAAAGAGAGTCCTTATCCCCTTTCAGCTTCTGTCCTTCCTTGCTGACATAGAATGTTCTGGAAACCTGTGGAAGCTCCTGAAGTGCGTTCAGGCCTACCAGGCCGAGCGCGCCATGCTTGTTAGGACGCTGGTCTCTTCATACGATGTGAAACTATGTTCTTGCTCCATCTGCTTTCTCCTGCTTTTTGGGTTTAGGCTTCATGAAGGGAACAATTTTGTTGTAAAGCATTTGTGTTCGAGGTACCAACTCCAAATGAAAATGGATTACCTCAGAAGTGGCTCACTATGATTTCCTTTCGTTTTCATGTCGGATATTACCCTCGTGGATGGATTCTCGCTTCCATATGTGGGAGGTTGCAAAATAAAAAAATTGAAATATTATCCTGAATTTATCTGAACAGCTGGTAAAATAAGAAAACATACATAAAGCTGGATGTGCATTATTGGAAGGAATGGGGTGGGGTCGGAGGAAGTTTAAGGAAAAAAAGTTGTTTTGTACAGAAGAATTGCTCTGCAAAAGTTTTGGTTCATTTAGTGGAATTTATGTTTGTTCTTAGAAATAAATCAAACTATTTATTAAAGCATTTTATAACAATCTGCTCAAGAAAACCTCTGTGTTCTGGTATTTAGTATGAAAATGTACATTGACCTCAGCAAAGCTCAGTCACCATGTTGTAGAAATGTGCCTACTGCAGTCTTAGTCACCAGTAACCGCAAAGAGTCCATTTCACAGAAGGTCTGTAACAGCATCTTCCTACAGTGAGGTCATAGTGAAAGAACCTGTTCTAGGCCTAGTCATGTAATAATCATATAAATAAACCTGCTTGTCCTTGCTGCTGCCAGAGGCGAATATCTAGCAGATCGATACAGGAACTCTCCCTTCCAGTCAGGATGGCCCTGGGAGGAAGTAGCCAATGGCAACTGCTCGCCTGTTCTCTGCTGACTGCCCGCCGACCAATAGGATGATACAGTTTCGTGTGGCTTCATCCACCCTGAATGTTTCATGAGGATGCTTATGATGATGCTGGGAGTTATGCTTTTGTCCCACGAGGAGCTGCAGCTAATGGGATGATCGTCTGCTGGAGCGTTGGTGTCAGGTTACACCTCTCTGAGGGAGGGAGGGTGGAGGTTGTAGGTGTTTCCAAAACTAATTTGTTTCAATCATGCTGGTAATGCAGGATGTAGAGCTCTGGATAGTAATAACCTTTGGACAGCTGAAAAAAATAGGTTTCTTTAAACAGGCATTCTGGCCTTAAACTAGAGCTTGATATGCAATTCATGATTTAATATTTTTATTCATTAATGTTTCCTTACTACAGTGCCCAGCATGCATTACGCAAATACATCATACAGCCATTGGTAATGACTGTGGTGTCACCCAGTCCTGGCCACTAGTCTAGACACTGATCTGTTGGTTAATAAATGCAACCAAGCTAGCATTAGCGTAACTTCAACCTCAGTTCTTAAACAAAATAGTAAAGAACGCAGTGATGGTCTTTATTCAGCACAAAAATGGATGTCAAAAACAAGTTTATTATCTGTTCAGCCACAGCAAAGAAACCAAATTTGAGGGAAAGTATCTAGACAGCCAGCTACACTGTTAACCTTAGCTTTTAGCTTTTTCCCCTCTTCTGACGGGTCATTTCCTTCATTCAGTTAATCCACTATCCGTTTTTTAAAGAGAACTTTCAAACGGCTGCCCTCAAAAATGCACCCACAGCAGTGGTAGTTTTTCTGAAAGTTTCTCCCTCCTTCAAGGTACTTCATCAGAAGTGGGTTTTCCTAGTCTTTAAACCGGAACACTGCTCTAGAGTACGTGTCAGGCCCTGGTCCTTGTGGGCCAAAACACTGCAGACTTTAGCACACTGCCTCATTAAACACACCTGATTCAACTCATTAGCTAATTAGCATGGCCTTCATTAACTGAATTCAGAGCGTTAGATGAGGGTAAACGTTAATATCTGCAGCTCTTTGGCTCAGAAGGTCCCCAGTTTGACATGCCTGCTCCTGGAGATCTACCTTCTAGTACACGTCATCTCCAACCCTAATGTATCCTGCCTGATCTATTGCCTTCGGGAGTCCTTGATAAGCTGAATGAGGTGTGCTGGATTTGGGTTGGAGGTGAAACCTGCAGGAAGGTAGACCTCTAAAAGGAGGGTTGGTGACCACTACTCTAGTCTGCAGCAAAGCTGTAGGATGTGAGTAAGCATGTTTAGCAGATACAGCAGTGGTCACGTTCCTTTGAAGTAGTGTTAAATGTAGTTCCACTCTAATTACACTCTTTAAAAAGGTGGTTTTTAAAGGGTTCTTTAGTAAAGAAAATGGTTCTGTATAGAACCATGTACACTCAAAGAACCCTTTGCACAATTAAAGGTTCTTTGTATCATGAAAGGGGTCTTCAGATTGATGGAGAATGTGCTGTAGATGGTTTATGGCACCAAAAAAGGGTTCTTCTATTGTTATGGTGTCAAGCTTTAATCATGCGAAGGGTTCTTTGAGTGTTCACAGTTCTACATAGAACCATTTTCTTTACTAAAGAACCCTTGAGGAAACATCTTTAAGTGAGTAGGCTTATGCAGGTAGCACATGTGATAAGGACATGTAGCAGTGGACTCATAAGGATGTGAATAAAAAGATGAATATTCAATAAAAGATGATATTCAGTAAGTGCTAAATATCAATAAAACAGCATGTTTAGCATCATTGCTAGCTGAATGGGAGCCTAACTGCACTTTGCAGCCTCACACACACAAACTAGTAGTAATGTCTTCTGGGACATGCTGCACGGAAGTAAAGCCTTCCTGCTCATGTTAGTCCACCTTCCGTCTGATCCGTCATTTTCTCAGCCCAGAATGTTCCCCACTAGCATGGCTGACCTACATGTGCTGAGAGCCACAGGATCCATAAAACTGCTCCACGTCTCCCTAGCCTAGACTGCAGCATGCGGCTGAAAACCGACACCGGATTCCTGAAGTGTCTCCCAGCAGTCAAGGACGTCTGACCCTCGTGCATTTATAAACACTGTGGGTCTGTGATGACCTGAAATGCCAGGTACGCCCATCTCAACCAGCCGTCTGTCTGCTGTCAGATCCTTCAGCTGCGAAAGACCCCCTCCTCTCAGCCTCCATTTGCCTGCCTGTTTGACTGATTACAGTGCGTTGCGCTTCCCAAGGTCTTCATGGGCACACTGGCAAGTTAGTGCAAGAAACGTCTGTCAAATGTGCAGAGATGAGGGTTTGTGGGAGAGTCAAAACCATTTAGGATGACTCATGGTGTGGTGAGGCTTTGAAGCAATGCAGACACTGAACATGAGGGGTGATTAAACAGGAGCCACACTTTTCCCATTTATCATTTTCTATCTAAGATACCTCAACAGATCATTCCACTCTTGTCACTTTTCTTCTTTTTGACCTCCATGAACGTGCTTGTAGGATAGCAGGTCCTGTCAGGAGCACTTTAACCCTCAGGGACACAAACCTCAATCTTCAGTATTAAAACAGTAGTAGTGATTTAACATATACGATCAGACGCATAAACTTAGGGCTAATTATTATGCTCTTTCTAAGGCACAAACTAGGCCTCTGTAATGGAGTACAGATTTGGTTTCTTGTGATTTGAAAATGTAATTTTTCGGACTGTGGCTTCCATACAGATTAAAGTATTGTTGTTTTTGTAGATGACAACATGCATAATTCAGTTCTCAGCTAGGAACATTTACTAAACATCTGTCTACATGTCTTCATTTGCTTTACAAGCCCATTTATTCCAAACTTGCCTCACACTACACAGTGGCCCTTTTGCAATGCCTGATTAATAATTTCACTATATATACTTTTGAATGAACATCTACTGTTATTTACTAAGACTGATGTTCTAAACACTAAAAAATCCATAACTCCATATGTTCACATCTAAAATACAGGAGCAAGGAACCATATATTCCACAAACGTCCATTAATGTTACATTAACTTTGATGTCTCACCCTTTTAATGTGCTGTAGTTTCCAAGAAATAAGGTGGCTCAACTTACCGACTGACTCAAATTACCCCACTCATCAATGCAAGTCTCATTCCCAGCCAGCCAGCCCAACTAAAAGGCTCGACTTGAGATTACTCTGCTGCTAATTTCACTAAGGACTTACCTTAGAGCCCCCTTAGCATTTGCTTTTGGTTAAAACATTAGTGAACAATCAATGATTATTTATATTTATTTATTATTAGCAACTGACAAGATTTGCATTTAACGAATGAATGTTTTCACATATTGACAATTTGTGTTATGGTTTTATCATATTTAGAAAAAAATCTTATAAAACTCTCTCTCTCTCTCTCTCTCTCTCTCTCTCTCTCTCTCTCTCTCTCTATATATATATATATATATATATATATATAAAAACAAAGTGTCTTCCAGAAGGTATTCTCTGACCTGATCTGCTGACTGTGAAGGACATGGCATATGATTTACATCAATTTCATACTCATCAGGTTTTCAGTGACCCCTCGTGCTGTGTGGATGGGGGGCACTGTCATCCTGGAAGAGGCCATTTCCATCAGGATGGAAATGTTTCATCATAAGATAATTGTAGTCAGTCACAGTAACTTTGAGTTGATTTACAGTGACCCCTGCCTCTAAAGGGACAAGTGGACCAAAACTTTTCCAGCAAAATGCCCCCCATAGCATAACCAGACCGCCTTACTGTAGTGGTCACGTATGCAGGCCTGCACAGTTTTCTTGGTGTACCGTATACATGCTCTCTCCCATTTGTCGAGAATAGGATGAAAGATGACTTTATTCAGATATTTTCTTCAGTTTTCCTTTTATATTTTAATTGGCACCTATACACATATATACAGAGCCCTGCTGGTGACATCCTATATAAATAAAAATAAAGCGTGGCCACGACTTAGTAAGGTGTGTGAACGAGATGATTAAGTCATGGCTACAACTTAGTAAGGCATGGGAATGAGATCATTAAGCCTTGACCACAGCTTAATAAGGCATGATCTTATTCCCACGACTTAATTATCTCGTTCCCACGCCTTACTAAGTTGTGACATTATTTTTATTTGTATGAAATGTCACCAGCAGAGCTCTGTACGTATATCTGTGGTGAGATGCCATAATGTATCTGCATATAGCTTGATTAGAAGATTTTTTTATATGGTAAAGTCATAACTGTCAACTTATAAACTGAATATATGTAACTTTCATTTTTTTGCATTGTTCAAACATCTGTATGCCAATGACAAATATTAATGTAGATTCATTGCTAGTAAGGAGACGTTATAGTTAGTGGCTACCTCAGACTGTGGGTTATGCAGGGATGGATTTGAACTTGCACATCAACTATGTAATCATCAACTCTGGAATGACTGCATAAGAGGTCTTAGGTATGATCTGCTTGAGTAATTGACCTGTCAGACCAGTATGGAAGTTAGTTATGTTAAGTGTCTCCTATGAAATAAACTATGCTAACGATAGAGAACAGATATGCCAGTGAGTAAATCAGCACAATGCCCAAACTGACAGATATGAAATCTTATAATTATAGCATTATAAATTATTTTTGATGTCATTTCTGGGCTAGAGGTGTGGCTTGGAGGTGCACAACCTTGAGCTTTGGATATGCTGAATTCTGCTGAATGTATTCAGTCCATCTGTCTCAGTAACATTGTGTCTGGCTTTGCATATGACATAAATCACAGAGGAGTGGAAGATGACACTGCTGATCACTTGGCCTCATAATACACTTGTGATAAACACCGACTAGCCACCTCCTTAAGTACACCTACCTTGAAGCTGCACTATTTGTCCACTTTATGAAGTACACTTATCATGTAGGTGCACTTTGTAGTTGCAGTTGTAGTCCATCTGTTTCTCTGTTAGACCCCTTTTACCCTGTTCTTTGCTATTATTTGGGTGGTGGATCATTCTCAGCACCGCAGTGACAATGACGTGGTGGAGGTGTGGAAGTGTGTGTTGGGCTGGTATGAGTGGATCAGACACAGCAGTGCTGCTAGAGTTTTTGGCACCTCAGTGTCACTTCTGAGGTTCATCATTCGTTATGTAACTTTTGGACAACACAAGTGTCTTATCTGCCCTAAAGCAAGTTCTACAGTTGACAATAGGAAGGTTAGACCAACATTTAAACATGGCGGTGGTAGTATGGCAGTGTTGGGATATTTTACCTGGACAGCTCTGTATTATTTAAGGAACAATGAATTCTGTTCTGTATTACAGATTTCTAAGAAGATTATCTGTTCTTCTGTTAATGAGCTAAATGAAACAACTATGTTATGCAGCAAGACAATGATCCAAAACAAAAAGCAAACCCAAATCTAAATGGCAGAAATAATATTGTTTTGGAGTGGCCTTGAAAAAATCCTGACTTGAACCCAATAGCGATGCTATGGCAGGGCCTCAAGTGAGCAGTTTAAGCTTAAAACAACAGTATATCTAAAAAAAAAAGCAGCTCTACAAAAAGAAGTGAGCACAAATTCCTCTACAGTACTGTAAAAGGCTAATAGTAAATTTTAGGGAATGTTGGTTGCTGTTAGTGCTACTAAAGATCATGAAACAAGTTATTAATTTTAAGGAGGCAATTCGCATGTTGGATAACTTCACTCATTAAATAAATGAGACAATTCATTTAAAATATTTTGTGCTTGAAAAAGTTCTCTGTCTTGTATTATATTTTGTTTAAAGACCTAAAAGCATTCACTTTGACAAAAATATGCTATAACAGAGAGAGTCAGGAAGGTGGCAAATACTTCTTCATGGCACTGTACATCATTTTTATAGGATTTAAATCTTGCTATACAACATTGTCGTCTTCCCTGCCAATAGAGTTCTTACTGGTACAATAATACATCACTCATTTATACAGTAAAAGCAAGGTTTTTAGACAAAAATGATTGAAACACATTCTTTACACATTAATAGCTTCTATCATCGCTGTGAACCGACCAAAAGTTGCAGAATCTGCTCTGAGTTGGAGCTGTCACGGCTCAACAAACAGGCACATATGGGCTGGCCCATAGCCAGTGGGGAGCCGATTGCCAAGAAGGGAGGTCACCAATAGCCTGTTTAGATACCCCTTTTGGCTTTTAACCTCTCCGCATGTCTCACAATTCATCAGTGTTGGATGTTTGTCTACGTAACCTTACTGCTGTGCCTGCTGCTTTGGGATTAAGATGGATGTAATGTAGCACAGAAGTCCTGTGGAACTTTGCTTCAAGCCCGGGATCTTAGCAGCCTAATGGTTCCCTATTCGCAGTTTCTGCACAGTCATTTCATAGAATCTTAACCCCTTAACAAGGCATGGGCCCAAAGTGTTATTACACACTTCTATAACCTAAGAATTGCTCCATTAGTTTGCATTGAAGTCCTGTCGTTACTGAATAATAAGCATTTATGTGTAATAAGACTGGGATTGTAAATGTGAAATTAAATGAAATTAAATGCATTGATGCAGCACAAAGAAGGAATTTGTAACATTTTTTGAAAAATATAATGTAGCTTTGATGTTCCTCAGATAGAAAACATGCATTGAACCATGAACCATGAGTGCATCTGTATGCTTATTCCCGATTACCTCCATCATGATATGGGCCAGAGCAGATGAGCTCCACCCAGGGGCCTTTGCTCCAGAGATTAGGTGTGGATTATGCAGCACTGCCTCATTGGTATGAGCTTTGGCAGCATGATAAAGGTCATGAGCCCCCATGCAGACGTCACCTCCACACAGAAGATCAAGGATCTTTCTCCACTACATGAGATCCCATCCATTTTTCTTTTTTGAAAAGAAGATTTTTGCACTTTCCAAATGAAATTCTCATGCCAAATGGTTTGATTATGAGCAGAATGCAACCAGTTTGATTGTCAGCTGAAGGCGTCCCAGACCAGCAGCTAGTGAGAAGCACAGTGCCAAGAACCTGCAGAGATGTTATTGTTACAGATGAAGAGATAAATATGAAAAAAGGCACAGAAGAACAGAAAGGCCAGTGTAGAGTCCTTGTCCACTCAAGCGCTCTGCTGAGCTGTTGACTTTGGTCTGCTCCGCTTCCTCCTCATCAGGCCAGATCTCCCCGTTTTACAGTCAGCTGACATTCAAATTGAATGCTTTTCTCAAAATCTAAATGGAATGACTGGGGACCACTGTCTTGGTCAATGGAAGCAGTCCAACAGACATCAAAGAGAGGGGTTTCCAAAATATACACTCTGTGTCAGATTCAGCTCTCAAATATCCACAGGTTCTCTCTTCCCCAGGACATCAAACAGAACTTGAAAGAGACTTGGCGATCCCGATGTAACTTATTCATCGTTCAAGTTCCTTTTTATGATTCCAGTGCATTTCAACAACCTTTTCTTACTCCCATATGTGTTCTTTGTTCTGTTGCTCTTGTCTGATCGGACTTTCTTCACATGAGCTTGACAAGGTCACTAGGATCATTCGTCCAATTACTTTGTAAACTTGAAGATATATTGTGCCGAATTCTAGATTCACATTCTATCAAACGCAATCTTTAATCTGTGTTGTTATGTGTCTGAAATACATTTGATTTCAGTCTGTCTACAAGCAGGTAATTCATTTCTGTTCTGCACCAGAACGTACACACCTCATTAAACATGCTTCGCCCGAAGGTACGATTTTGTGCTCCCTGTTCCTGCTGTACCTTCGTGAGAATCCGCCATTAGTCTGTGATGAGCTCATGGTAATCTAATCTCCCTCTGTGGTCAACACATATTTGCTGTGAGTGGCTCCTATTGTGAGCCAGTAAAGCAATGTCCATGCCCACCGATGTGGACTGGGGTACATGCTGGTATGATAAAACATCAAAGACCTAATAGTGCCAAAACACAAATTAAATACTTCTGGTATTATTGTATAATAGAGTAATTTCTTATTTGGAAATCGGGGCTCAGTTTGGAGGAATATATTTCTGGCTTTGTTTTCTAGCACATCATAGAGCCACAGTGGAGTCGAGGTAGGATTTAAAACACGTAATAAATCATTTTTTTGGCATTCCTGGTCAACACTAGAAATCTATTTCATTTCACTCATAATAAATTCAGACAACTGGAACTGAGACAAATGAGCTGCAAATAATATTAAACAGCTTTTCTAAATGTATCCATGGTGAATGACTTTGTTTGTTTAGTTTTAAAATAGTGTTTTAGTTAAATCTCTCAGGAACCTTTATGAGGCTGTAAACAAATTATTTTGTAATAACACATTCCTGTGTTAGTTTGGGCATGTCTTCCAGTTGCCCTGTACTCACATAAACAATCCTTCCAAAGTTTTACTAACCAGCTAAAGCAAAGCATAACGGGATTGAAGTGAGGGAGCAATAAACTGCATTTTGCCTATAAATTGCATTTTTGCTTCCTGAATTGCATGTTACCTAGCTAGCTGTGGGTCATGTGCCTGGCCTTGTGATCATTTGCAATAGGACTTCGCTTTTGCCTGCAAATTTGGCCAGAGTATGCAATGAAACTCAAGGTTATTGATCATGCAAAATCTAGGTATTATTACATTTGAGGTTTTTTAAAGGGATTTTTTTTTCCAATTTTTCTAATGTTTACCATGATTCAGCTTTTGACATGCAAACAGTCATTCAGAGTCTTTTGATGTGGAATGACAAATGATGTAGAGACACTTACCAACTCAGACTTTATTTACAATGGTGTTGATGGAACCAATGTCTACAAAGCAGATCTATGTATTTTATTTGCTATCCTAAATCACCAATCAACCTACATGGGTCTTTTAGGTTTGTACATATGATGTTCATAATGGTAGAATAAAAGTAAATCTGAAAAAAAATGATTTTGTCTTACAATGCAGTGAATTAACCCAGTGTGCGAAATACCCCCTGGTATTCGGGGGGTCCATGTTGGCTGGCTTCTCCAGAGTTGGCTGGCTGCTAACTCACTCGCCATTGCTGCATTGATGCCAGCTTCAGTGGCAACAAAATGTTTGGGTTAACATTTTTTTTTTCAGAAATACTCTTTTCTAGTTTGGTAAAGCAGTCGTCTGCACAGTAACTGAGATCTTACACATCTATGAAGGCTATGAAGGACCACCTAGTGAACCAATTTGCTACAGCGCCACCCTGAGGCAGACCAGTGCTCCATATCTAGTTTGTTCAGAACACCAAAGACAGAAGCTTGCCGACTGTGGGTAAAGCAGGCTGAACCAGGACCTTTCTCTATTTTTCCCTAACAGAGAGCATAAGGTCAAATAAGATCATTTTCAGGGACCCCCCAGAATTTTGATTTTGAGACATTCAGGGGGTCCAATAGGTTAAGTAGGAGGTTCTGGAGGTACATTCAAGGCGTGAAATACCTTGAATGTACCTCCAGAACCTCCTACTTAACCTGTTGGACCCCCTGAATGTCTCATTCACCATGAATGTGTTTTTTAAAAATACCATTTGGCCTAAAAAAAGGCTTTACTATTTACTACGGTGGCCTTCAGGTTTTCGCTTCTTTGACGATGAAGAGTCACCCTTCTTTGCTTTTTCTTGTGGTAAATAATAAGTATCATCTTCCATTTTTTCCAAATAT
The DNA here is from genome assembly GCF_904425465.1 of Colossoma macropomum. Classification (NCBI taxonomy): domain Eukaryota; kingdom Metazoa; phylum Chordata; class Actinopteri; order Characiformes; family Serrasalmidae; genus Colossoma; species Colossoma macropomum. Next base: position 18,704,348 of record NW_023494795.1, on the reverse strand, counting down.
GACTTCTTAAACTTTGCACAGCACAGAATGGTTAGCCAGCACTGGCAGCAACCACTGATTCTTCTTCTTTTGGCGTCTTCCAATCAGTGATATAGTGCAATCAAATTCAAGTTGCCGCTTCAGTGTAAAATCTAAAAGGCGCTCTAGAGCCAGTGTTTGGTTTGTCCATTCTGGGCTGCTGTAGAAACATGGCTTCCTCTGTTGGAAGAGGACCTGCTCCCTGTGTAGATATGAAAGGCTCATTCTAAGAAAACAAAAACACAATGATTCATAGTTACAGGTCATCATACACTAATAAAAAGAAGGTTTTGTATACTGTATTCCATTTCTGCTAATAGATCCCTCTAAATCACACTCTGCACCTTTAAAGTAACCTTTAAAGTAATAAAAACTTTTAGAGCTGTAAAGCATGTCGAATTGTGAACAAGTCTGACTCCCTCCAGTAAATTTCTCTGAGTATTGTGCATCAAACTACTCAGAATGAAGTTGTGTGCATCTAAAGAATCTAATTATGCAAAAATATGAAAAATATAGTATAAAGGATAATAAAGGATAGTTTTCCTTTTATAATTTCATCTGGTTTCCTGGAGGTTCTGTGTGTTGCCCTTTAACTACAGAATACAGGAAAGTAGTGAAATTCAACACAAAGGTTGTCCAAACTGAGGGTTCAGTTTTCTAAGATGCAGTATAGCACAGTGGAATCTGCAGTCCTGGTCATAAGGCTATTAAAGGGTTTTTCTGTTTTTTTTCTGTCCTCTCACACCCTGATGTCTGCTGGGCTCTTCTGTGTCAGAGGGAAAAGACTTCAGAGGGAGCTTTATCAGTATGAGGTGAATAAAGATGAAGGAGTTGCTCGCATGCCGAAGCAGGGTTGGGCCTCAGTTCTGTGGCCTCCAGAGCCGACTCCAGCAGATGTTGCATTTTCTCTGAGCTGCTTCTACAAAAGGTTGGGGAGTGGTAGCCCTCTGAGGGAAGACGTCCTTTTTGTAGAAGCGATCTAAATCTGCCAAATGCTGTCCGATCACATGCCTGAACAGGAAACAAGCAATTGCTTTTCGTAGGGATGTGCGGATGGGGCTCGGCAAGGTTGTAACACAGTTTAGAATTTTGGCAGCGCACAAGGGGCCTCCCCATGCAGGTTGCGATGTGAAAGGTCAGCCTAAGACTCAAAAGACCTAACCATGGCCAAAACAGCTGGGGTTGGCAGGTCACCATGTCCACTGGCGCTGTGCCTAGTTGGCAGAGACTCATCCCTTTGATCTTTGCCAAAACACACGGCTCTCGCTGATGCCCAGATTCCCCGAGAGACCATCGTCTGCTGTGAGCTGAGAGGAAGGTGTGCTTCCCCACCTGGCACTGGGACTGCTCACATCCTCTACGTATCTCCATCTGTCTATCTGCAACTCAGTCTGGTTCCTCAGCCTCACTTTCCCTCTCATATCTGTTGTATTATCCTGCTTTCCAGTAATTGTAGAGCTTTATCCCAGTTGAAAAATGTACTTATATCCCCTATAGCTTAATTCTAAAGCCAGACTTCTGACCATAATTGTAATGGTGTGTATACAACAGAGGTTGCACAACTATTTGTTTTTATGGGCTTTATCAGTCTGATAGGAAACAAATGATTGTTTATCAAGCTAAATCCCTACTATAAAAACCAACAAACACTAGCATGGGTTGTCACCAGCAAAACCAGCATACGTTGCAATTTGGATGCTGCTATGCTGGTCAAACAGCATGACTATGCTGGGTGACTAGCTAAACCAGCACCAGACCAGCACTGACCAGTGTGAGGCTGAAAGTGGAAGGTGAGCTGTGAGAAACCAAAAGTGAAATTTGAACCTATTCTGACCAATGCTCAGATTGCTAATTGGGGTGTAACTAGGTTTGGGTTAGGACCAGGGTTAGAGTTAGGATTAGGTTTAGGGTTTGGCTTATGGTTAAGGCTGGAAAAAGACTGAGTTTTAGGTAAATTCAAGAGATACAATTAGTAGATTATATTTTAACGTCACTTAAAGATTTGTTGAGCATCTACAAAACGTTTAGAGTGGACTATCAAAATAAATCATTACTGAAAAAAGAAAGAAAAATCATGTCACTAATATTCATTCAGACTTTGGCAAGGAGGTGTCATCATCTTACTTTCTGAAACACTGTCCAACTGGGCCAATGAGCTGTGAGTAGATTCGGAGAGAGGAGGGGTGAGTATTACACTTTCAAAGGGGCCGCAGCAAGACACTAACATCTACCACTGTCATGCGCTGCCAATGATTATGCAAAAAATAGGCAGCGGGGGATGGGTGGGGGGGTGGATCACTACCGAGACAGAAGCACGGCAAAGTCATTAAGCCTCAGCTTCGGCTCAGCCTTTCTGGGTCATTGTGTCTTTAAAACAGACACGCACAAGGCCAACAAGCGGGGAATCCCTGCTGGTTTTAGGCTGTCCACACTGGCCGGGGTCATGAGAAACGATCCTGTCATCCTGCTGAAGCTTTCCTAATACTAGTGCAGGATGCGCTAGCCGCGGACACCACCTGCTTCCTTTCTGCTCATGTCCAATCTATCTAACAGCCAACACGGCACTTAGTGAGGTTTATGTTCTCCTGACCAGATGAGGTGACAACTTTGATGCTTCTGGCTTTCGATCGTGTCCGGATGCAGACGTATTCGCCTTAGTCAGGCATGTTCACTCAAACTCCAGCCCTCATCACGATGATAATGCAGGCTGGAGTGAGAGAGATATAAGGTGATAGTGAGAAAGGGAGGGAGGGAAAAGTGAGATGGCAGCCTGCCATGGCGCTCATCACATTCAGGGCAGTGGCGGAGTGCCGCATTGATCAGAGATGTGAGGAGCAGGCTGGCTGCTGCTTAAAAACATCACTAAGCACCTACTGCCTCACAGCCTTACAGCTCGGGCTGACAAGGAGAAGGGCCAGTGTAAAAGAGAGGTGTGTTTGTGAATGTGTAGGAGTGAGAAGAAGATGCTATGTGCTGTCTCCCTCTATAGTTCTGAATCATGATTCCTTCCCCTGAGAAATTCAACTTTCCAGTTAGAAGAAAAGGTTGTGAAAAAGTGGATCCTCATCATGCAAAGCTCCATTGCTCAGCCATCCAGGCCTAGACATGTTGGGCCCACAATTTGGTTCTTTAGCTTTACTATGAGGCCATGGCCTCCGGAACAATGGAAGCAAGTAAGCATTTGACCCAGGATGCTTTTTAAACTAGTAGGAAATAATAAATAAATGAATAACACCTTACTGACTGGACATTCCACTGACCTATAGTAGTCAAACTTAGTAGAGAAACCAATTTAAACCTCCATTTTAGTTGATTGTGGGAGGAGACCATTCCCAAGCAGTGAAACCTGCATAATTTCGTATTCAGTGAGAGGACTAGCCGCTCACTATTTCAGTAAAGCACAAATGAATATACGCTTAGTCACAGTTCATGTTAACATTCTGTGTGAAATGTATTAAATGTTATTTGCTTTACTTTTTGCTGCTACCTCACTAAGCTGGGATTTGATCCTCTTCAGATATGTTAGCTAGCAAAGTTAGCTATCTGAACAGAGCCCTGAGAACCGCACAGGGTCAAAATACACAACATGAAAAGATTTGTTAAGACATTATTACATTATAGCTCTGAGCTGAGCTGTATGTGGTGCTAAAAGTGAGATTTACTTAGTCAGTCAGCAGCCCAGTTCTCTTTTGTCAGTCAGATAAAAGCTAGTGAGGCTAATATAGCTAACTAGCAATGGAGGCCTATACATCAGCGATTAGTATCAAGCAAATCACCCACTTGCCTCGAACCATGTCAAGTTGGCTCAAATAGACTTGCTTATGTGGTTGACGTGATCTGTAACACATTACAGACATGGACAAAAGATGTATGCAAAAGTCTCGGCACCTCTGATCGATGTTGTTGATTTTCTAGGTGAAAATAAGTGAACACATCCTCTACAGAGAACACACTTTTGCACATTGTTAAGGCACGTTTCATATTTTATGTTCTTTTTCCCAATATGTTAAACCCAGCAAATAAATATACATGGTGCACTAAATTTAGCATAAAAATGCCATATTTGTGTTTGTTACTTGTAGAGGATGTATAAATCTATTTTCACTTAACTTTTGCACATGACTGTGTGTCACAAAACATTATGATCATGCATCTTGTAGCCTGAATCTCTACTTTTGTCCATTTTTATAAATAACAGTATGTCATACAGGACAGGTTAAAACACAGCAAGCTCTTTTAGTTTTGTAGCACATCAGGAAGCTTGTGCTATTGATTGGTGCTAAAGATAAATCTACTCAGGAGCAAATTATTGGCTCTCCTCCCCAAGACTCCCTCTGTGCTCCCCCCCACCTCTCTCTCTCTTTGTCTTTCAGGTTCTTCAGTATCTCTTTCACTCCCTCTCTCCTTCTCTAGCTGTGATTCAGTTCTGTCCTGTGTTAGCGCACTGCGCTAAGGTGACACTCTGTATCTCTGACCTGCTCTCAGAGATTAGCATGATCACTTAATGGGTGTTCAAATCACTGAAAAGCCCTTCTACTCCTCCATGACACCTAAGGAGTTTCAGAATGAACTAATGAGGACAGAGTAGTGAGTGGACAGTTCTGAATCTTCAGCTTGCCTGCAGAGATGAAGGAGGAGCTGCATGGAAAGTGGGCGGAGCCAGTCTGCAGCAACTCCTTCAAAGTGACCTCTGTGAATGACGTGAGAGAAATGAAGGGGTATGTGTGAGCGAGTAAACCCTAAACTCTCAGCCCACAGACCACACCAGGGTCCACTTTATACCACAGTAGGCTGATGATACGGATTTACTGTTTTTTTCTTTTTTTTAAAACACAGTTCCTGTAACAAGGTCCACATTTTCAGAATAGCTGACTCAACCCCCAAAGCAGTTTTGTTTTGCGAAACAACATGTTTAGCCTCCAAAACTGACTACAACACCCAAAACCTTTCACACAAATTTCAAAAGGTCTGGCGTATTGTATGAGTAATGTCCCAGGTCGCAGAGTGACTGTGATACATTATTTATTTTCACCAGAATCACCTTTTTGGTTGAGAAATTTGAATGTCAATATTGTGTTGGATCAGTGTTAAACTGTCATGGAAAGTTGCCAGCTGCTAACACTGGCCACAGTCACATTCATTTACAGTTAAATGAGAGATGAAAGTCGCCAGCTCGTGAATGTATGTTAAAAAAATCATTAAATATATTTATTCACCCTGTTTTGCACCACATGTTCACAGAATATCTCAAATATGCATTTTAATAAACAATAAACTATAACTTTTTGTCCATACCTTAGTGTTCTGGCATTTAAACAAACAAACAAACAAAAAATGCAGCATAAAACAACAAAAGCAGATCTCCACCTACAATAATGTTATGAAAATATCCAGTCATACCTCTCGTGTGTAATTAATAAAGATAATACCAAGATAATACTTTAATAGATAAGATAATACCTTTTTCCACCATGGGCTGACTAATTAACTTAACTAATTAGCTTTTCTGCTAGTGAGTCTCATGGTCATTTATCTTCTAAAATTTGTGAAGAGTTTGCGATTCATTTTCAAAATAAAAGAAAAAAACTTGATAAGACAGAGCATAACTCAGCTGACCGAAACAAGCTCCTATAACCTTCCTGATAAGCCACCTTCATCAGTAATGACATCTTTCTCTGCTATCAATTAATAGGAGCTTTCAACTGTTATAAATACATTAAGTTCATCCACATGTGACCTTGACCCTGTCCCTGCTTCTCTCTTTAAGATGTTTTTTTCAAAGTGATGTTTTAACATACAATTAATTTTGCAAATTGTTCTCTGTCAACATATGCTTTTCCAGATGCTTTCAAAACTGCCTTGGTGAGGGCTCTGCTAGTAAAGAGTCCTTCCATACTAATTAATTTTAGTTTACCAATTTTCAACCTACCTTTTTCCAAGTAAAGTCCCAGAAATTAAATGCATATGTATTCTATTCTGGTCCTATTGGATCTTACTGCAACTTTTGATAATGTTGATCACAAGATTCTAATCCACCATTTTCAATACTGTGTAGGTCTCTCAGGCACAGTTTTAGAATGATTTAAATCATATTTAGTTAATAGACAGTTCATGGTTTCACTGGGAAATCATTCATCAAAAAAAGTAACATTTCTTGTGGAGTCCCACAGGGCACAATTTTGGGGCCTTTGGTTTTCTCTTTGTACCTCTCTGTGATGTCATTAGGAAACATCAATTTTCACAGCTATGCTGATGACACACAAGTATACATTTCCATTCCTTCTGATAATCAGGACTCTGTATCATTTGAGAAATATTGCTAAAGTTCGGCCTTTTCTATCTCAAAGTGATGAATAGAAACTTGTTCATGCATTTGTTACAAGCAGAGTTGATTACTGTAATGCTCCTCTTATTGGGCTCCCTAAGAAAACAATATGGCCTCTACAATTTATATAGAATGATATATCCTCACAAAGACAAAAGGAGAGATCATATCACTCCCCAGAACTGCACTGGCTACCTGTATCTTTTAGGACAGATTTTAAAATTCTGCTTCAAGTTTTTATGGCTCTAAATCACCTTAATGCACCTGCTTACATCACAGAATGTCTGTGTGTTTATGTTCCAACACGTGATCTTAGATCTGCAGATACTGACCTTCTGCAGATACCTTCTGTAAAATACAGAAAACATAGAGAAGCATCTTCGTTATTTTGCTTCTAAACTGTGGAAATCAATTCCACCTTCTATTAGACAGTCAAGCTTAGTGCACACTTTTAAGTAAGATTTGAAAACATATATTTTGTTATTGATCTTTTTAATTTGATCTGTGATTAAATTAGTACTTAGAACTTCTTGTATTAATGTTATTGCTTGAATTGTCAGACAAAAACACATAACATGTTTTATTAAAATGTTTATGCCTTTTTAACTGTCATATCCCATTATGCATTTCTGACGGTTTAAGTATGTGCTCTTTTCAAAGCATTTTCTTGTTATTTTGCTATCCAATAAGTCTGAATAAAGAAACTAATAGAGGTGTGTGGACAGCTAATGGACAGTTTTGTTGTTTGTTTTAGGGCAGTGGGCTTTTTAAGAAATGATCCTTGCTGTAGATAAAGCAGGAAGGCTTTGACAACATTTTACTGTGAAAAAAGGGTTGAAAATACAAAATATAGACAAATACACAAAATACACAAATAGAAGCTTGTTACATACTCTTCATATTCTGTGCATTTCTAGTCTTCCATATAAATAGTCCCAATTTTCTGACAGATTTTTAAATGGATTTTCAAAATAGCCATAAAATACAAAATTCATCTACCACATGTTTATGAATGACAAAACTGGAATAGAATTGGATTTTCATCTTTGTAGATGAGCAAACAATTCAATATTTATAAAAAATGCCTTAATTGTGTTTAAATGCAGTTGTTTCTATTATGGTAGTCATACATTATATTTTTTAAATGAAAAAAGCTGTGTGAAGAGTTGTGCTGTTCAAGGCCATCTTTCTGGAGAGGAGTGCTGTTTTCACAGCAGGGGGTTCTCACCCCTCATCTTTCACCCTGCATTGCTTGCTAGGAGCTCAACACAGAATCACAACATTTTACACATAGAGAGCTAAAAGTGACCTAGTTAACTTAATAACAGAGTTACATGAAAAATATTTTATTTTATTCTAAGAATTAAAAATATCTACATATACATTTTCATTCTGTCAGTGGAATGGCCACTAGAGGGTCTGCAGAAAGAGGCTATGCAATGACATTCTGCTGTTTGCCCCAATTTGGTCAACTTAAATGCAACTCCTCAGAGTTCATGTTTTCAGGTCATTGCACTCAAACCCCTCAAACCAATTCATTTTGCAAGGCTGCATGTCTTGACTCCAAGTAACCCCCAAAAGACATTCAAAACCCTTTACACAAGTTTCAGAAGGCAAAAATCAGGTCAATCAGTTTGTTATTTGAGTAATAACTATCCTTGTGGATGCTGAAAGAAATTCCCTTTGAACCAACATATCTTTGTTGTTATTCACTATATCCACCCACTACAAGACACAAAAAGGAAGCAGAGCCAATAACTTCTATAAAATATGTAACAAGCACATGAATGTGAGACATTAAAAAAGACATTTGGAAACACTTTGTATGAAGGCTCCCTATATTGAGACTTCATAACACATTCATAAGCACTGAATGACATATTTATAAAACAATGCTTGAGTATTTATGAACAGCTAAGGCCAGTAATCAAAAGATGATATGTAATATTATTTAATGTAAATTTTTAAATGTAAAAGTTTAAGTACAAAAGAATAAAGTCTGTTAAGGAGGTTTGTGTTGTTGCAGAAATTATCTGTTAAATATGGTCTTCATGTCTGCAGGAACACAGGTAACCTTAATAGAACTGTTCACTAAAGTAACATAACATAATAACTGTAATAATAACTCCATTATTTGGCAATGATGCTTCAAATCAGCAACACAAAAGAAACAAAGGTCTGTCATTTACTTCAACAACTACTGCTGTCATTTTGCGAAACTGTTCATAAAATATATTCAAGTTTTACTTTATATTATTACTGTCTAAAAGCTGTCCTTTACATTGTGTGACATTCTTTATGATAAATGAATCAATAGAAATGCAAAATCTTTACATAAACTTGTATTATGTTATGAAGTCCCTTCACAGTAGATAGCCTTAAAAAAGCTCTTTTGCATAATCTTACACGTGGTGCAGTGAGGATACTCCACATCAAGACGTACATTCTACATGTACAGTACTGTGCAAAAGTCAGACTCTTCATTTATTTAATTTCAAGTCAAAATGGCCATTCACTTTTCAGGAGATACTTTTAAGGAGATTAGATATAAAATAATACACTTGCATAAGGAAGGGAAAAGTCAGGGGAAAATAAGTGAAAATTCTTTCCAAAACAGGAATTATTATTATAAGGTGTAGAGAAAATGGAATTCCTAACAACTGTGCAAGGCCTAGTAGACCACCAGAACAGTCACCATCAGAGAAGTTCTGAAAAAATCCACAGTGTTTCTCTCCATCCTTCCACTGTGAGTCTGAAAGGATGTGTAGCTTTCAAGAAGCTGTTAAAAAGGAAAAAACAATTATAAATCAAACAAAGAAGCTGCAAGTGTTCTCAGATCAATGTACTGACCACTCAATATCACCAAATGTGTTTGGGCTTATGTGGATCATAAGAAGCAAAAAATGTAACCGACTTCTAAGACTGAACTTTGGAGGTGTTAAAAACATCACTGCAGATTTCTTTTAAAAACTGAAAGTAAGTGTCCTGACAGGAATGGAAGCTGTAATAAAGGTAAAAGATGGACACACTAAATGCTAAAAAAGTGACATTATAATTAGTTGTTGAGGCTTCTCTGTAATCCTCTGTTAAAAATATGTTTTCCTTGTATTTAATCGCTGTTTTAACTGGAAACGAAGTAAATAAAGGGTGTTAGGCTTTTACACAGTACTGTAGTCCCAGCTCAGGTTAATGCTGAAGTCAATCTTTTACTTTAATCTACTGAATTAAAGCCAGATAATTCTGTCTGTCTAGGCAATCAACCACAACACTGCTCCTAAGTCTCACGTCAAAGCAGTCATTTGACCTGTCTGTAAATGCATCTTGTTTGTCTGACTCCTCTAATTTGATAAAGAAAGCCAAAGGGACAGGACAAAGGAAACGCTGGATTATGAGCGGAATCCAACAATCACTCCTGGCAGGCAAGTCGGAGCAATTACTGTTCATGCGCCACCTTTCCTGATACTAGAAATGTGATCCAGGCATTCTGAGATGTAATGGAGTTCAAGTTGTCATAAAAGGGCCCCGTAACAACATTAATTCTCTAATGAGGCTGTCAGACTGTTGCTGCGAGGTAAAAGATTAGGAAGGGAGAGGACACTGTGAGACACTCAGTAAAGGCTCATCTTGTCCTTTACACACCCTTCCACTGGAAGAGTTCCAAACTCATCTTCACACCCAAGGAAGTTCAAGGAGCGCCTAGATCCAACCATAACATACAGTAATTACCTACATTACATAGAGTTTATTGTCATATGTGTAGAGAAACACAGTTACGCTGCACAAAGGCCTTAAAATATATAATTATATCATATAGAATATTGTTGTGCATTTCATGCATACAGTTGTGCATGTTGTGTAGTGTATTACTGTGCAGTTTCTGTTAAACTGCACATTGCTGTGCCTGGAAGTCATGGAAGTCATTAAGTATGAAGAGAAGGGAAAGGAAGAGGACTGTACATGGTGCATGATGAAGAATATGTTGTATATGGTTCTATATAGAACCTTTTAGAAGAGGGTTCTACATAGCACCAAAAAAGGTTCTACTATTGTTACAATGTCAAGACCTGAAAATAGGGGTGGTAACAGTATCTAGAGGTCTTGACTTTAGCTTTTAACTCCTAGAATCCTCATATATATATATATATATATATATATATATATATATATATATATATATATATATATATATATATATATATATATACATACACTGATCAGGCATAACATTATGACCACCTCCTTGTTTCTACGCTCATTGTCCATTTTATCAGCTCCACTTACTATATAGGTGCACTTTGTAGTTCTACAATTACAGACACGTCAGTGTTACTGAGGTGTCTGATCCACTCAGACCAGCGCAACACACACTAACACACCACCACCACGTCAGTGTTACTGCAGTGCTCAGAATGATCTACCACCCAAATAGTACCTGCTCTGTGAGGGTCCATGGGGGTCCTGACCACTGAAGAACAGGGTAAAAGGGGTTAACAAAGTATGCAGAGAAACAGATGGACTACAGTCTGTAATTATAGAACTACAAAGTGCACCTATATAGTAAGTGGAGCTGATAAAACGGACAATGAGTGTAGAAACAAGGAGGTGGCCATAATGTTATGCCTGATCAGTGTATATATGTGAATGGTCATATCCTTCATCACAACCCTCACTTCCACTGTCCAGATTTATGTGCTGTTTGTTAATTATGAGCATGTTAGTTCATCAGTCATTATTGTGTGCTACCTTTAAAGTGTTTCAACATATTGGTGGCAGTGGAAGCTGGACACACGACTAACATTCTTTGTACAATGGCAAATGAAACAAAATAAGGGATTGAGGGCTAAATTAGAGCATTTAATCATCTAATGTTTCCCCCCTCAACTTATTTCCAGATCTAAGCCATTGTTCATTATGACTTTGTTTGGCTTGGTGAAAGTACCCTCAGAGTTTCTGATTGTGAGCCCCCCTCCTCCCCGCCATGTCTGAATGGAGAAATTTCTCTCCCAGCCTCTGTCCTCCCATAACTGATTACAGAAAGTCCCTTAATGTGTATTGTAGCAGGAGAACAATGACATTTCCATTGTAGGAACTCTGAGTTCCTGTTGATAAGCTGCCGGCTATTCGTAGCCAAGCAGTGTTTATGTGCATTTGGACGCTGGGCGAAAACAACATCTTTCAGTCAGAGGAGAACAAGTGTTGGTGTATAAATAGCCAAGCATGGATAAGCATCAAAGGGCAGAAAATTCCTCCCAGTGAACAGGGTTTCAAGCCGCGATGTGAGAGGCCTGAGCGAGAAGTCGATTCACGCTATGCTTCTTTTTTAACTCTAATGATTCTTTGCTTTTAAGGGCTTGATGTTTGATCAAAGCATGAAAAAGAATTGTAGTACGTATTTTAGAGCATCAAAGCTTCAAATGCTACCGTAAAAGTCCCTACTGGGTTGCAAGGTTCATTTGAGAACACTTGCTACATCTGTACAACTGATATCTGACTGTTCTTATTATGTGCACTCAGACAAAATAACAAACAATTCTAGGCAATCCTAGGTTTGCTGAAGCGCCATTGATTGCATGGTAGTTGTGTCATGCATGTGTCTATGGTACAGGGTAAGAAAGACCCTTGCACAGACTCTTAACATTTTCTGCAGTGTCTGGAGGATAACCATTTTTTTACCAGCTAGCCAGCCACTTTGACTAAATACTCAAATTTTCTATCATGCTACTACCACTGCTAGTGCTATTCTAATTCTAATGTTAATAATTTGATAATAAACTAAAAAAGACTAAAATCTATGTCCTCTGTGGATTCTGTAATCTGACATGCGGCATCCACTGCTATATATAACAAATCCATGAAGACTGATTTTGTTAGCTCTTTAGCTAGGTCAACATTAGCGTGCTCTAGGACTGTTATTAGCATAATAACAGTGTCTAAGATGATTTCTACTTGCACACACACTCACACTCTCCATAGACAAATGTCTACAGTTTGCTGCAGTTATACAGAATTGTATGTCGTGCAAATTTACCATTTTATTTTGAGAGTGTAAAAATATGAGCAAAAGTCACTAACTTGTTATCTGCTACACTGGCTGATAGTGCTAGCATAGTAACTTTTACATTGGCAAACTCTTTCCAAAGTGATCATTCTAAAAATAATGATTGACACACGAAAATAACAGTTTACATTTGGCGCACTTGGTCAGGTACTAGCACTTGGTCACTTTAACCTCACCTGAAAGAGTGAAAAATTGCCTATTAATACTGCTTGTACTACAGGGTAAGAATGTGTAACTGAATCAGACACAGCCTGGACTCCCATGGACACTCGTTATTGTTGTTTTTGTAAGGCCCATGATGTTTTGCTTTCTTACATTATTTGTATATTAGCCCAACATTTAGGGAATGAGTATGTGAGCAACAATATCACTTTATTTAATAAGGTGTACAAAAACTACTGTTTATATTGGGTAACGCTTGTGCATGTGCGTTTCAACAGTGGATATCAGTTACACAGTCAGTTAATCAGTGACTCAGTAAGAGATACTCACTCTCAGTCTGGTGGGCTGGGCATTCCAGCAAAAATCACAATTCCAGCATTAACAGAAACTACAGGCAAACATTTTATTTATGGATAATTTACATCATCATTTATCCTCTAATAAAGCTTCAAAAACATCTTTGTGTGGTTATTTAATTCTCTTTTTTTCCATATTAGAAGCATTTCACAGCAGACTCATGGTATTTAAGTGCATGTAAACATTCATTGACAAATGCCATAATCAAACATAAAGTGGTTTGCAACTTTCTCAACCAGCTCTCCAGATGGTAATCAAAACCCAGTGAAGCTGAAAAACAGTGAAATGGGATCAGTCCTGGATTGGTCACCCCATAACTCGCAACAGCATGATTTCGCTGCAGACTTGTTGCGGCAAAGCATACAGAAGCCAAGTAGCTTGTATGTGTCTGCAGGCTACTCGATGGTGCCCCACGCTGTGATGGGCCATTGAATGGCGCCATGGAAACCCATCCTGTCCGTGCCTGCACTTTTCTGCGCTAAAGACTTCTTACTCTGCATAGAACACAGCAGATAAAAGATATGGATATTGACAAAGGATAGCCCTGCAGCTTTTCCTTTTGCTTCTGCGTTTGCTGAGTTAACCCTGCCTCAGGCATGTAGCTGCTTGTTGTGCTAGACAACCTCTCTAATAGCTCACCCTGATAGAGCTTGTCAAGTCCAGGCAATAGATAATTCAATAGGCCTTATTTATTTGGTCTCCTTCTCGCTGAGATCACAATGGCAACTTTATCTGCACTGTTGGATGGCTCCAGCCGATGCAACTTAAAGGCCAGCCATCTCTTTGGAGCACGTTCTAGAATGTGTTCCATGTTGACACTCTAAAAATAGCCGTTATTCCCGGCTGGATGTTTACAGCGCCCCCTCAACACCTGATCAAATGACTGAGGGCGGCGGTTTGGAGGGGTGTGGGTAGCGTCTACTAAAGGTCTGTTCCAGTTGGACTGTGGGGAAGCTGGGTTACAAGCTGCATACTCACTTGCGTACTCACTCACTTGTACGGTCTCCACAATCAGAAGCTTGAGAAACAGTCACCCTATGATCAGATTTAAAGGGTGGATGAATCACAGTAAGTGAATAATCATCTGTTAAGTTTAAACTGAATGAGCTGATTAGAATGTTTTCCACAGTCACTGCTATGATGCAAAGGAACCTTTAATCTGAGGTTCAGATGGAATAGCTAGATTGCACATGATCAGTTGCAGTCATTTTTATGTGACTCCTTGTGCTTCAAAACAACAGGAAACCCACTGAGTTCAAATATACAGTCTTATGCAAAAGTAGGAGTGCTTTGGACAACTAACCTTTTTTGATTTGTTTAAGTGAAAATCACACATTTGCACCTTTTAATAAACAATTATTGTGTTTAACATAGTGGGGAAAAAATAACACATAAAATGTGGACTGTGCAAAAGTCATGGCACCCCCTTTTCTTTCCAATATGTTAAACTCAACCAAACAGCAAATAAATAGAACTTGTGCACTAGAATTTGCAGAAAACTGTCATATTTAAGTTAGTTCCCTGTCGGGGATGGGTTTTATTTGCACTTAGAAAATCAACAAAACATGTCATTTGACCAAAGCACCCATACTTTTTCATAAGACTGTACAACAGAAGCAACTGGGCACTTGCAGAAGCACCTGGCCATTAGCTTCGACTACAAGTGCACTTTGAGTCAATGAGTTTTTGGCTCTTTTCTGTTCTACGTTGAAATGATTGTCCTTGGTAATCAACCATATGCTACGGAAACTATAGATAGAAGCTAAGCTAAAAATGATCCCTTTCTTTGTATAATTCATGCTGGATTGCACATTTCTCCTGATCTGTGTCCTGAAATGAAGCCACTAAACTTAGATCACTGCCACACCCAGAAAACTGAGAATCGCAAAAACTATATGCCTGGCTGGATGCAGCAGCCAAGAATTAAGGAGCCTGAATGGAGCAAGGCCCAGAGAGAGAGTGAGAGAGCGAGGGAGCGAGAGAGTGACTCCCAGGGCAGCTGTCTGATCCCTTCACACACTGCTGAAACCACCCGTCAGCGTCGCTTGTCATTTCCAAGACAACAGGAGTACGCCGAGGGAATGAGCTGTTGGCTCGCACGAACACACACACACACCCCCGTACACACAGGCTGCCAACTGTGTATGGAGTAAGAGCGTAAGAGCAGACAGGGAAATGACTATGCTGTGTCAGCACAAGCACATTCAGTCCTGCCTGCTGAAATATGCTACAGCAAAAAGTGTTTGATGAGTACGTCTTTTACTTACACACGTCATGCCTCACTGTGACTGATAGGGTGGATGGAGTTTTCTGTGCAACAGCAGTGTACAGTAAAGCAACAGTCACAGTGATAAAACTTGCTGTTATCAGCTATTACAACACAGGTAGAACACTTTACATGCTTTTTTGAGTACTCATGGTTCTGCCCATAACCATTGTCTTTACTAAAGAACCATCTTTTTAAGTGCAGGGGATGATCATACATATGAACACATTTCTGTTAATGTTCCTCATGTTCGTCTGTATGACTGAGTGATCCTCTCTCAACCTGCAGATTTAAAACCACAGTGGTGAGTAAAGTCAGGAAAAGCAAAAGCTCTCTCTAATCAGTTAATTCTGCTTTCTTAAGATGCAGCTATTTTTGACACAGACATTCAGTTGCACTTGTATAAGCTCCATAGAATGATCTGAAGTGGAGTTATACAGAAGTAATTAACCAACAACAGTACCTCACTACACTCTCAGAAAAAAAGGTATGAAACTGTCACCGGGGCAGTACCCCTCTTGTCACTGGGGTGGTACCCTCTCAGTAGTCAGGGAACATAATTGTACCACAATCCATTTAAATTATGTTTTCTAAGTTGTATAGACTTCACACACCCTGTCTCATCTCCAGGCTTTTTATTGTATTGTTCTGTTTTAAAACATTAGGTTCTGAAAAGGTACAAACACAAACTTTGCACCTGTTGTTGAGGGAACATTTACATTGTTTGTACCTTGATAAATGGAAAATGTACCTGCACAACACCTTTAGTTCTAACAGCGTAATGCTCTTGTGGTTGAATGCAATCACCCATCAACATCTAGTGTAAAGCCTTCTCAGATGCCATATAGATACTATGTATAGTGCAAAACTGTTAGGTGCCTAGACAAATAGTTCAAACGGTTTGTCTCAGCAATAGGTGTGTGTTAGAAGAGCAAAGATTTGGTTACAGACCTCACCTCAATGCCTCGAGTCATTGCATAGTTTTGTTGAAATCCATTACCAGGCCACAATTTGATTAAACAAAACCAGGTACAGTTGTATACTAAAGTTAAATTTCCCCAGTAAAATCACGTCTTGTTGATTTTCTATTATAGACAATAACACAGAGAATTCACATAAATATGACATTTTTCTGCAAATTTTACTGCACAATTTCTATTTGTTGAGTTTAACGTACTGTAAAAAATAAAACATAAAACATAAAATGTGCCATTACTTTTGCACAGGCCACATTTGGGGTGCCCTAGTCAAAATTATACAGCTGTATAATGGATGATAACTTGAAATAATGTGGGGCTACCACCAGGAGGGCTTTGGAAATGGTTAAACAAACACACAGGCATAAAACACAGGCATAAAAAAGCACTACTTATTGCATTAATGTTATTTGTAATGTTAAAATCACTACTTATTGTATTAATATTATTAGTATTTATTCTAATTTCAGTGTGTTTCTGAGCAAATAAACTCCTACCGCCCAGTTATCCCCTTCAAATGGCCAGGGCTCACCAGCCATTCTATGACCTAAGAATAGCTCAACCTGTTTACATTGAACTCCCTCTAGTTACTGAATAATAAGCCTGGGATTTTTAAGGGGTTAATAAGCTTTTTAACTATAATCTTCAGGTGCGTAAGAAATACCTTACAAAGGTTTAAGTCCCTCTTCAGATTATCATTTCAGAATCAGATGTCTGTGTATTATGTATTACAGTCATTTACTAACATTATGTTTCTACTAAAACCCATGTTTTTAAATCAGTCAATTTAAAGCACATTTTGCTCATGTCTGCTTTAACACAACTACTTCAAATGGTGCTCTGAGTTTACTTGAGCCTCTGTGTAATCTCATTAAATGTGTTTCTAAGCCTTTGCACAATGCTGCACAATTCTGATTCCACTCCTAAAACCCGCAGCCTCTCTTTCAATATCTCTGTTAAATGTCAGAGTCTTCCCACACGATGTCTTGTTAGAGCATTGCTGCTCAAGGTCTCTACATTGTTGGCTTGCTAGATTTGATATTGGCATGCCACTAGTGATTTCACTGGACAGCTGACGCACTGCTGATAGTCTGGTCATCACCACACTGTACGTTGTAGGATAATTAGGGCAAATTCTGAATGCTTTCCTCACTTATTATGTCTCTAGACTGACATGGGCTTTGTTATTGTCAGCGTGTTAGAATGGTGACAAGCACCCTACAGAGGGTGGCTATTAGCTTGAGGTAGTGCCACAGGTGGGGGACATAATGATCAGTCACAGTAACACAGCATTACAGCGGGTGTGTACCACCCTTAGCACTTAAATATTAGTGTGCGTGTCTCAATAATACATTCTGCTAAATAATCTGCTGCACCAAACATGCAATTAAATTAAAAGTGTAGAAGTCACAATTATAGCTTTAATGTGTTCAATCTTGAGACCCATAATCTTCAAACATTTCTTTAGCATTTACAGTTTACTCTAACAGCTATAACAATGACTTGAATTAGGAGATAACATTCAATATGACTTTACTGCTCACTTCCAAGTTCACTGAGTATCAGTGCGCTGAAGCATTATATTTCAACTGCATTATGTTGAATTCACAAAACATTTGTGCCTCAACTAAACATAATATTACCACCCTTTCAGCTATGATATACTACCATATATGAGATAATTATACCATGCTTATCCCTTCCTTTATTTTTTCTTTTCTAAGGATATTTCAATCTGAGTAAACATTATAAAAACTGTTTGTTTTTTTTTTGTTTGTGCCTTTCTTCAACTCAGAGATACTAGTTTTGAGACATAAGTCTGAGGACATGGGTTCAGCTGTTGAAGTAAATCATGATTCCTCTCAGAATAATGCAGTTACTTTGACTAAAAACCAAGAATTAAGGTTTTGATAATTGGGTTTAAGAGTTTCAGAAGTCTTCATAGTACAGGTAGCCTGGAAAGCCTCTGGCATTGGGACAGCAAACTCATCTTGGGAGTCAACCATCAACAGCAATATTTTATGCTGTTGCATGCAAATGTTGGTCTATATGTTGTGCCCAACTTTGACAGTGTATTTTATCAGCATTTGAAATGATCTCTTAATTTCTCGTGCGAGATTCTGCAGCCGCTTGCAAGCACTATTTATGCACCCTCAAAAGTTCTGAGCTGAGAATGCTTCTGGAATCGTGTGCATTGTTTCTTTCCCAAGTGTCAAAAGTCAGGGATTCACCGTGTTCAAATGTGGTCTCAGGCTTCTACCCATTGAGAGCACAGCTGAACAGTTGGCCTTGTAGTTGCATGAGCAGGAGTTTGGTATCTCATGCTCCTACAGATGAAAAACTGCAATTATTTCATGCGGCGATGCTCACAACTTTTTGGGTAATTTGTCTAGTGACCAGATAACATGGTTAATGGCCATTGTTGTTTCATTCTGGGCTCTCTCTTGCAGCTTTGGCTAGTGAGACAATGTTAATAGCAAGCTATGCGTTTTTTGTAATATTAGTTCAGTGAATAGTAATTCAGTGTTTCTGGGGCATGAAAGAGCAATTTTTTAATTGAATTGAATTGAATAAACTTTATTGTCCCTCAGAGGCAAATCCAGGTGCAATTTGAAGTGCACATCAACTACTACAAAACAATGAAGTGAAGCCCAAAATAACTGGTCCATTTAGTCAGTATTAACCCCCCTTGTAGCACAATCATTCTTGCATCCCACAATATGCAACTTCGGCAAAAAAACAACTACTCACAAAACAGTTCAGTTGAGTAGTCAGAAATTTAAGAATTACGTTTAGAAGGCCACCTCTTTATGGTCAGTTTGCTGGGCCTGGGTGGACTACTGCATAACTGGTCAGACCAGCTGCTTTACACCTTTCCTGATTTCCTCTTATTCTGGTAACCTTACAAAGGACACAAAACAGGCCTCGTTCAGGACAGAAAAGTACGCATTCAAGCTTATGACTAGACCAGCGTGATTCTCCTGCTTCTGGAATATCAACATCATGCTACAGCCCATGCACTTAACTTCACCCTGGATGAACAGGCTAGAATTAAAATTTTTACTTTTTTAAACAATGTAACAGAAATGTCTTATTGTACATTTAACATTATTGGCTATATCTTAGCTGAACAACAAATCGTTTAAGGTGAAGCAGCTCACCAAAAAGGCACATAGTTCACCAAAAAGGCACATAGTTCACCAAAAAGGCACATAGTTCACCAAAAAGGCATACTGTTCACCAAAAAGGCACACTGTTCACCAAAAAGGCACATTGCTAATATGCAAAATAGAGCAAACCATGTAATTCCACCCAAGAAAAACTTTTTTTCACATTGCTATTCTCAACATGACAGGCTTTTACTTTCACTGCTAGTTCTATTGTGTATTTACTATTTTTTACTTTTGAAAAATCCACAGTTGTTTCTGTCCATCCTTCCACTGTGAGAAGACACACTGAAAGAATGTAGTAAAGTAGTGTAGGAAAACGACCTACCAGTGGGGTTTAAATAAATGAAGGGCAGTCTCTGACTTTTGCACAGTACTGTAGTTAACACTTACAAGTAGCAGTTATTCCTGTTGATTAAAAAAGGATGCAGTAATTTTAAATTTATTATTTCTTACCTAATGCTCATTGAAACAACTGGAGATATTATGTCAGAAGTCTGGATTCTAAAAGTATAAGACGAGATATTTTATTATAGAATGAAAACTTCTTGACATCAAAACTGTGAGAAGTACAGACTCTAACCTGTTGAATGGAAATAAAATAAATAAAAGATGCAATGTGTAATTTAGTGTAGGAGTGTAGAAAAATGAAAATAGGAACTCTAGACTTCTAAGGCTTAAACAACAAACCTAAACAAGAGGTTCATGTTATTATGTAATGACATTCATCTGTACTAATCATCAGGCACGTCTGGTCTTTGCTGTATCCTCTCGGACTGTAGAAGTTCAGCTTTAGTGTGATCCTCTCACAATAGCGCGGTTCTCTTATTCCACCATCCTGCTGCTCCCGGCAGTCGGCCTCACAGTCTGATGGCCTTCCTGGCTTGTTATCAGTGGCTAATTGCCAGTGATGGTCACTAGTGCAGTGCATGAAACAACCCGTCTGAGCAGTGATCGACATCTCTGCATGTTTATGTCTCTCTCACTCTCTTTCTTTCTCCCTGTCTCTCTCTCCTTACTCCTGATTCACTTACAGTGCGTCCAAGGCCGTAATCATGACCTGCCCAACATGGCCTTTCATGTCCGCTTTCCCACGCTCGGCCAGGCCCCGCCCCTGCCTGTTCCAGACTGCGACTCTCAGAGTGAGTATGGCTTCAAATCAGTCCCAGTAATTGGTGTCTGAGAGCGTCTGAGACATGAAAGGCGAATGTAGGATTAGGTGGTTGCATGCTCTGCCCCTCTGGCTGACGAGAATTAGAGGAAATTAGAGCATTAAAGGTCGTCTCCCCACGGATAACGTGATATTACACTGTTGGTGAGGGATATCCCCCCCTTCCCCACCCCCCCTTTTTTGCTTGTTTAGGCAATAGATCCCTCCGGAAGTGGAATCTAATTTTGCTTTTTCATCTGCTCTGCTTCCTGCTGTATTTCACGGCTCTTAATCAAATGCAGCTCTAGACATGACAAACCTTTCCCATTAGAGTCACCTGAGTCTCATTCACATCATGCACCTTTTGCTTGTTTTTTCTTTGAATTTTCCTTCAGTTCCTTTCTGTTAAAATTCTAATGTGGTAAATACTTTGCAAGCCAGTATTCATTTTTTTTTTGACGACACAGGTGACATCCAGATCATTTTACAGAGAATATAATTCTATATGTGACAAATCTTCACCATTAGAGTCATTGGATTCTGTCTAATTCACATCATGTACAGTTGTACGCAAAAAGTTTAACACCCTTGGTCAAATTACAGTTTTGTTTTTTTTTGCTAAGTGAAATGAAGTTAACACAGAGAGCACCTGAATATGCCATTTTTCTATCAATGTTTAGTACACAATTTCTGTTTATTTGATGACAAATATAAAATATGCCATAACGTTTGGACAGGGAAAATGTTATGTTTTATTTTTTCCCCCAATTTTAAAGTCAGCAAATACTCACTGTCTACTGTCCACAAACAAGTATCTCCAAAATAGTAACTTTACAGAAGAAGGCAAAAACCTTCTTAACTTTTAATGTAAGTAAAGAGGTTTAATTCCAAGTGATTTTGGAGCATTTCTATTGGCCCATTTATCGTGGAATTTTCACACAACATAAGGGACAGCTTTTATGTTTAAATTATGTAGAAAAATAAAAATCAACAAAAATGGAGATACATGTTTTTTGGCCAGTAACAAAATGAACAGTAACTGTGCATTGACATGTGCAGTACTGTGTTCTCTGTAGAGAATATATTCCCCAAAGATAATGTAATACTACACTGTGGACATTAAAGTTACATATTTTCTTTTTTGGATGTTACAGTGTGGATGTTGACTTATTCTGTGAAGATTTAAACTTAAAGCCTGTCTGGTTTCTGCTGGCTTACGCTGGTCTGGTGCTGGTTTTGTTGATCACCCAGTATGATCATGCTGGATGACCAGCATACTAACATCCAAAACACAACAGCCGGTGCCCAGCAATGCAGATCTATGTTGTTTTTTCTAGGAGCTTAGCTATATGCCCAAGTTACTGTAATGAGCCCAGAATATGATCCAATTTCCAAAAAAGAGTCTGTTAAATCAGCCACTAACATAGAAGTTCAACGTGTGTAAGATGTGTGATATTTCACCTGTGAAACAGCAGATGTGACAGAGAAAGTATGAAGGCTGGGTAAGTGAGTGTGTTTGTCTGGGTGAGGAGTGGGACTTGCTCGATGTAACACAGAATCAAGCAGCAAATTCTAACAGCATGTGGAATCAAATGCCAAAACAGCAGTTTGATGAATTTCACATTTCATGATCATTGTCCAATACTGTTGACTGTGTCTCCTTTAAGGCAATGGATCCCTGAGGACATTTAATCAAATTTAACTTTTTGCCTCACTCTGTTTGGCTGAAGTTCACAGCACAATATTTTAAGTGTTTTAATTTCAATAATTTTTCTAAATTTCTGCAAAGTGTAAACAAATTCATTCACAGTGGTTTAATGTGAAATGCTTCATTCTAAAGAAACTTACTAGCTATGAACCAGGAACCAGACAACTGAAGTGTTTAATGCATCTAGAAGCTCCCTCAAGGAAATCTATTACATGAAATGGTTATGAACACACTGCCTGATGTCTGACACATTGTTCTGCATTCATTTCAAGAAAGTCTTCTGGCCTGAAATGCATTTTTTAAAATCCATTAATGGTATTAAGGTACAGGAAGGGAATTGTAAGGAAAAAATAGTTCCCTTAGAAAATGTATTTTTTTCAGATTTATCACTACTTTACCATTTTACATCACGTATGCAAACTCAGACACATATAGGTTCGCTAGAGGTTTTTGATAGTAAATACAATGTGTATATCTGCATTGTAAACATCACGAACGAACGATTTGGAGGGAAGTTTTAGTGAAGTTTTAAAATGATCCCCCCAAAGTCTTTTAATACATATGTATATGTATAAGGACCCCCATGCTCCTTGCTCTAACTGTGCCCTCCCAGAATTTTAGCTTGCATAACACTCTTGCGCAATTTTCTGTAATTTGACATATGTACACATACATTTAAAGACTTTTTTCTGGGGAAGAACCCCCATGACCCCATACCCAAAATTTTGGCTTGCATGACACTCCTGCATAAAAGACATTATTGAAAGAAATGTACAGCCTCCGTTCTCTGGGTATGAAACGGCACCTTCCACCAACTTCTTGACTCTGGACTAGAGCCGTTCGCTTGCATCACTTCTCCCCCAGTGGACAAAAAACTCTGTTGGACGTTTTGAAATATTTGCCTGAATGCAAGAGTCTTTATTCCCACTGCAATAACGCAGCTCAGCTCAGTGGTATGACAGCGCCAGTTGTCAGATCACGCAGTGCTCCTGGTTCTGGCTGGCTGTTGACCATCAGGGTCAGTTTGGTTTCTTGCAGCTTGTGTTTGTCCTGTAGCTACAGCTGTTTTTCTGCTCCCCACCCCCCACTCTACCTCTAGTACAGCTGCTCACGTCACTTTACTGCAACTCGTATGAGGCGGTAGCAGACGGCCTGAGACCAGATTTGGGAGTGAGTGTGTTTCAGAGGAGATGCTGCAGGCAGTGTGTGTGTGTGTGTGTGTGTGTGTGTGTGTGTGTGTGTGTGTGTGTCAGGACCAACAAAATAATCCTGAACTTGTAAAGTGCTTTTCATAAAAGCTACAGTACTGTGGAAAAGTCAGAGACCACCCTTCATGTATTTAATATCCAGAAAAATAACTATTATGTACAAGATATTCATTTTTCAGTATCAAGAGAAAAAGAATCATGTATTTAACAGAATATTAAACAGAAGCCATATTAATCAAATACAATACCATTTTTTTCAGTATTTGGTGTGTCCAATTCTAAACATTATTACAGCTTCCATTCTTTTCAGGAGACTTGCTTTCAGTTTTTCAAACAAATCTGCAGGGATATTTTTTCACACCTCCTAAGTTCAGTCTTAGAAGTTAGTTGCATTTTTTCCTTCTCAGGATCCAAGTAATCCCAAACACATTCAGTGACATTGCGGTCTGGACTCTGGGGTGGTCAGTCAATTGTGAGAACACCAGCAGCTTATTTGATTGATTTGCAAAGCTTTGTTTTTTGTTTTCTCAGTAACAACTATTTGACAGCTATTGTGCTGAGTTGTCCTCTCACAGTGGAAGGATAGACAGAAACACCTGTGGATTTTTTCAGATCTGAAGTAAGAGTGCAGCTTGATTTCCTCCTCTCTCTCAAAGATGAAAGCTTTAAGTGCTGTTTATCTGATGGTGACAGTTTGATTTATACCAAGTCTTGCACAGTTGTCAGTCTCCATTTCAGAAAATTCCTCTTTTTACATTTATTTTATTTTGAATTTTACTGTCATTTTTTAAAACTGAAAGGGCAAAAATACTTCTTATAGGTTTCTAGGGTTAAAGTTAGATTTACTCTTGGGGTTAGGCTAAGAGAAATTTTGATGCAATTCTTCCTGAAATTCTCAGCAGTATCATATGAAAACCTCAATATCAGTTGTAGTAATGTTTTCCACTGTTTGAAAATTCTAGCTGCTCTGTGTGAACAATTAATAACTAATGGAAACGATGACTGATTATTCATGTGTTCCAAAATTACTTGAAATAACTTTGAGCATTTTTTTTACAGACTTCTACTGGTTTGCATCATCAAGCTCACTGACACTACTGTAAGAAAAAGAGATTTTGTTGTTAAGCTTCACAGTACTCTTACTGCAGTTTGGTTTCCAGGCTTTCTCCACACAAAGAGTCTACTGTCATTTTTGTTGAATATTTAATGAAGTAACCTAAACATCTTCATTATAGTTAGCAGGTTGATAAAGTATCCAAATAGTTTTTGAGTCCAGTGTGAATTAAAAATAAAGTATTTCTCTCTTTCTCCTATAAATTTTCCATTTTGGAGATACAAAGTTTTGTTAGAACAGTAAGAATTTTACATGTTATGTATAAATGACTATCTGTCTTGAAAAGGTATGAAGACAAATGTATGTATGTATATGTGTGTTTTAGCATTAGCTGAGGAGCAGATGGACTGCCTGTGTGGAAAGAATGAATGATTGTGCTGCGTGTGACAGACGCCAACTCCTCAGCTCACACTTGATAAAGAGGTGTGCACTGGCGTGTAGGTGCTGAGCTCGTAGCCTGAACCACTTGACAGTGGCACCTTTATGGTGAGGGAACTGAGTGGCAGAGCAGGGAAGGACTATCAGGACAATGAGACATCACCCAGAGCTTCTTGTCTGGATATTTGCAAAGTGAATTCAGACTTATTGAATCTTGGCAAGTACAGACAGAGGCGCACTTGCAAGTAGCAATACTACAATTTAGAGTGTTTTACCAGTGACATAGGCAGAATTTCATTTTAGAGGGTGGCTGGTTACATATTGACAGGTCCAGCTAGCACGTATTATGTCCAACAGACATTGCTATAGTGAAGAAGACCACCACTAAGTAGCCTACTTTACTGTAGCTAAGCAATGAAAAAATGACAAACCCTACATGAGTGCTAACTTTACATTGAACTGGGTTACATTAGCTACTAGAATAACTGACAGCATATCAACAAAGCTTGGCTTTTGCCAGCTTCTTATTAAAATATGAATAAGAATACACATACAAATAATTTTAATAAGAAACTAATGGCCTCGTATATCGCAGCAGGTAAAGGCTAATTAACTAGAAGCCTACCTTTTACAGCACTAGGCTGTTATGCTATGTTGTTTAGAGTGAATGGTGGAAGATTGCAGTGCTCATGTCCCTTTTTCTCTACTATGGCACTGTACTTGCTTGCTCAGCTAAGTTCTCACCATTAGGAGAAACAGTGTATCTTTTTTGTTTATCTGCCTTTTTGCACGCCCTTCAGTTGCATAAGGCAACATAAAAAAACTGTAATGTTCTAAGGATCTAAGGATTGTGATGTTCTTGTGATGTTCTATCAGTCTCTTTTATTTATTTAAAGTGATACAACTGCAAGAATGCACAAATCTTTAACAGTTAGAAATCTGGGGGGCCTTCCAAGTGGAGAGACCTAGGCCCCCTATAGGCCCCCTTGTGCTACGCCCCTGTTACATACAATGCAATTTTCGTGACAATGGCAGTGAGCAGCCATTCCTGAAGGCAGTCGCCAGCTCACGGTTCATATCTCACACCTTCCAAAGCTGACGGCCACTCCTCAAGCAGCAGACATTTTGGGATGTGACATGTGCGAGCGGGCAGCTCTCTTGATCCGCTAAACCCTTACCCTCATGACAGAGTTTTCCTCTCACCCATTTGACACACTGGCCGCTTGAGCTGCCACCTTCATATAGAGCTGTGACAGGCATACCAGTGTGAAGAGCAAAGGTGCCAAAAGATCTTGGAGAGGTGTGCCTCCTTCCCTCACTGAGCTGAGAACAATCTATTATAGGCAGCTATGGCAGCACTGCAGACACACTGACTGAGTCTGTAGTAAAGAAATAGTTTCAAACAGTGGTGTAGCAAGAATTTCATTTTATGGGGTTCTGGTTCCAGGATGAGGGAGCCAGCTAGAAAGCATCATGTCCCAGAGGCACTGCTATTGACAACCAAAAATTTGCCTATTTAATTGTGGCTACCATAAACAGAGGGAAAGAAAAGAATTTTTAAGCACATGATTTGTAGTTACTACTTACTATAACATCTAACAGCTTACAATGCCATATAAAGGCCAATCAAACAGAGGGCTATGTTCAACAGTGATAGGCACAGATGTCTAGGTTGAATGGTTGAAGATTTTCTCTTATTTTTTCTGCAATATTGGGCTTTGTTTTTTCTTTTTTTTACCACAGTCAACTTCACTAGCTAGTGAAGTAGGTGAGTAGTAGCCTACACAAGAAACGAGCACAGCTCAGCTAACTTTTCACAGTCTGCAGGAACACTCAAGCAGGGCTATGCTATGTTTACATGTTGTCGTTAAAAAGGTCTTATTGCAGAGCTGGTTTAATCTCTTTCTGAAGGCCCATTAGTGACCATTCTGCCAGTAGAATGGAAATCAACTTGGATATTTATGACTATTCTAATCACATACTCCCACCCCCCGAGCCCAGATCTGTTATTGGATTATCAGACCTGTTGGCTCTCCCTGTGTGAAATGTTGTCACTGTGTTGAACAGCACAACTTAAGATATCTACAAATAAAATTTTGTGTACAACAGCCACAAAGGAAAAAAGCATCTAAACGCAATATTAACATTTTACTTGCTTGTTCACAACAATTAAAATCCAGTTAATTCTGGGATTAGATTTA
The DNA here is from genome assembly GCF_904425465.1 of Colossoma macropomum. Taxonomy (NCBI): domain Eukaryota; kingdom Metazoa; phylum Chordata; class Actinopteri; order Characiformes; family Serrasalmidae; genus Colossoma; species Colossoma macropomum. The sequence goes on along the minus strand of NW_023494795.1, from coordinate 18,677,259 downwards.
AAACCCTTTAGCATCAAAATATATACGATCAGTGTTATTGAAGAAAAAAAGTATGCAGTGCAAAAACTGCAGGACCTCCAAAACAAGAAGAAATCAGATTTTATGACTACTGTGAAAAGGGGTAAAACTGCGGCATTACATGACCAAGGAGGGTGTGCAATTGAATAAATATTGCCATGGAGATGGTGGCTGCCAAAAATGAATAATTAAAAGAAATCATTTACATTTTGTAATATTTTCATTCTGAGGACTTATTTTTCTTTCAAGCAAATCTAAAAATCTAAAATCCAAAATCTTTTGAGCAGTCGGAAACCTGCACTGCAAAAAAATAATATCTTGACAAGTGAAATTATCTTAAATCTAGTCTATAAATCTAATATTTCTCATTCTGAGAAATATTCAAAGCTTATTTTAAGATTATTTCACTTATTTGTTTAACATTTTTACTTGCTTTAAGTAATTTTATCAAGTAAGATTGTCTCACTATAGTGGCAGATAATTTTGCTGGTTTCAAGGATGTTTCTTAAAACAGGCAAAATATCTGTCAATATAGTGAGATAATTTGACTTTGAAATTTGAAATTTGAAATTGCCTAAAACAAGTAAAAATGTACAGAAAAGATAAATCATCTTAAAGTAAGGTTACAACAATCTCAAAATTATATTAGATGTATTAACTAGATTTAAGACAATTTAACTTGCCAAGTTACTGTTATTTTGCAGTGTGGCTTCCAACTGAGGCTGCCTAGGCCCCTCCAGGCCCCCCTTAACTACACCTCTGGTTTTAAAGTACTACATTTACACCATTGTGCTGCCAAATATATCCAAGACATCTTTGGTGTCTGAAGTTGTGTAGCATAGCTATAAGGAGTAGAAGCCTGAATTTCATATGTATAAAATAACAGATAGTACTTTTACTTTTGTCCATTTATCATTCACTTAAAACACTTAAGCAAGTCTGCTTGAGATTATGTAACAACTTGATACAGTTTTGAGGCAAGTATGTGATGTTTAAGGCATGCAGATTGCACAATGCTAATTGCTACAAGCGCCCATTGCTTGTTTGCCACATTGGTCTCACAGCTCCAGTGCAAAAGAACTTAGTGTCTTAGCTGACAACCTGTGTTAGGAGTTTTTTCACAAAACGATTCCTTTAAGTAGCAGAAGACATTGATGTAAATAAATAGGTAAAATGACTAAAACGAGCAGTGACTTAATCATTTTCCCAGTGTGTTTCAAAGTCATATTGCAAGATTTTTCTCTCTATTACTAATGCTTATTACTAATAGACAGCATGTGTGCTTTACTGTAAATCTCCCCATGTGTCACAGTCACAACCCTTTGATGCAGACATCAGTGTGAATTTGCACTTTTTCTCATTTCCAGTTATGCTATAGGTGACATATTTTACTGTAAACCCCTCACTGTGTGTCACAGCTGCTTTGTTACTGAGGCTTTCAAACCTTAATTAGCATTTATGGGCTGTGCAATGCTTGAGTGAACAGCATGTTAATTATAAATGCTTGCTAAAGTTATTCAACTTAATTATACCTCTTAGGTTCGGGTATCGGTCACTGGGGGCCCATTCAGCCTAGGTCACTAGCCCAGGATTGAGGAGATAGGACATCATGTTCTGTGAGATCTGAGAAGATCAGATTAGGTGTAGCAGGTTACATGATCACCCTCTATTTTTGAAAGAGCAGATGTTTGTTTATTTACCGACAAAGCCTGGATCCACTACTGGATGATGTTGTTAGCTGTTAGCACGGTTAGCACAGTTCAGATAGGGCTTACATTACTGCCATTGTAGATCAGCACATTGATGACAGAAGCAGCAGCAGAAATATTTCATCATTGATCTGATAACATACAAAATTGAAGATAGAAAAGTCCATTTCCAAAAATATCAATGTGGTCATACATTTCACATCTTTTTAAGTGTGCAACACCAGTGAGATTTCTCTCAGAATCAAGACTAAATAATTGTAATTCTAGGTCTTTTCAGCCATGCTAGAGAACTGTATTGTAAGTTTTTTCCTCCTAGACTGATCCTGACAATGCCCCTTCTGGAGACAGCACACAGCCAGGTTTGACTTGAAGTACTGAGCCTTTGGCATCAAGATGTTGATAACTGTGCTGGTGGGATCTGGCTTGGCTGAAGCAAAGGGATATTATGTACCCACTTTGGTTGCTAAGAAGAAGTCATCTTGCAATGCAGCCAGGAAACAGGCCGGAAATGCTGATAAATAAATAACAGGGTAAATAAAGGATGGATCCCATAAAAGGGGGGAAATGGTGGCAGTCCTGGTATCAAATGTCCTGCAAATGAGCCTACTCATCCTACGGCTGGGTTGAGCTGAGAAGGAATTGGCACTTGGGTGCACGGATTGCTCGGCAGACGGGAGGTGGGCAGTGCTCCATGGTGAACGGTGACTGGGGGAAACTGGAAGATGGGGGGCAACGGGTATTTCTGAAAAGACAAGAATAGGATGCAGACCTCCCAAACTGTGCCAACAGAATGTCGAGTAGGAAACAACTTCCTGCCAAATGAGAGGACCATTGCCAACACTGAACCTGATGGAAAGAGCTGGCTTTCATTCGGGACGCAGTCGGTAACTTCTGGAAATTTTCTGGATGGTTCACCTTGGAATAGCACAATGTTACTTGTTCTTTCCTCATTTATTCCAATACTCTATGTAAAAACCTCTCAGCTAAATCTGCTATTCCTCATAGTGTCAAGAAATCTGGCAGTGATGACTGATTAGCTGGGTTGCACAAGAGGTTGTGAACTCCTGCACCTTGTAGACCCCAAAAGAAGAGACAAGATAATTAAGTCTCATGCTCTTTAAAATGCACCTTTCAGGCACCTTATGTTTGATGGGCATCTCAGGGGTTATTACGGTACAAAAGAGAAATATTCCATATATTCACTCATCACCCCATCTGCAGAAGGCCTCTGAACTGCCAGTTCAGGCAGCACCATCAGAGAGAATGATGAAAGAGCTCTCCCACAGAATGTGCAAATGAGGTGCAGGACTTCGCTGCCCCGAAGCCTTGGCTTTATGCGAAACTCAGTTGGAGTGTGTCGGCAGTGTCGGTATGCCCTGCGTGTGTTCGGATGTGTGTGCATGCTGCGTGTGTGAGTGTGTGGTATTGGGTTTCTACGTGAGTGGCAGCCATGTGCTGCTGGCTCTCAGGATCACCGCACACACACCGCCGCCTGCCGTCTCCCACTGGACCTGCAGGACAGCAGCACAAGCATCCACTCCTACACAGCAAGAGAAAGGGAATCGGAGACAGATGAGAATTTAAAACAGTTTCAGAATTTACAACAAATTGTGATTTGTGAGGCAAGATGCTCTGGTTTAGCAGCGGATTAGGAACAGTGCTTGAAACACAGCTAGAGTTCTTGAAAATCTCGGTGTAGAGAATTGCTTAAGGAATGTTTGGACATGCATGGCTCGGGGCTTTCAACAAATGTTACCCACATATACCTGCAAAGCTGTCAACAGTGGAAATGTATATGTGTGTAAAATTCTCAGGAGGACCAGGCACGGTGTGATGAACTGAGATAAGTGTGGAAAGGCATCAATCCATTTACCAGCAGGTTCAACTGAATTAGGAGATGGGGCATGTTGTTTAATCATTACCAGTGTCTCTAAGCTAGGCACAATGAGCAAGCCAATTAATAGGGTGTCATACATTTACAGCCTTTTTGTGTGAACACAAAGAATTCCTTTCTTGGCCCGTGCTATAAATCAGCTAGTGATGTCATCTAGTGACACTGCAGGACAATGTGGCTGTGTGACGCTTGGCCGGTAGATTGCAGGGGTGGGGGGTGTTGGCCCCTTGTGCCCCATGGTGCTGGCACCAGGGCAGGGGCTTACATTGGATGGTGTGCCAGTGGTCATTGCTTACTAGCTGAGCCAGCAAGACAGTAAAGACAAAGCCTAGACCCAGTTACTGCTCGATTCAGCCTCTGTTTACTTTGTAGGAAACTCTAAAGGCTGATCCCATTTAGCTTATTTATTTAATTTTGCCACTTCTCTGCTGATGATCTGCAATAAAAGGGTGTAGCCAGCCTACTAGAAGAGGTATGTCTTTTTCCCCAAAAACTACTACCTTTGACCTGATGCTAATATTATATTTTTAACCACAGCAATCAGGTGGGCCTGCTTTCTCCCCTAGCCTCATCCAGCACTTCCACTACCTGCTATATAATATACATCTCAAAATAAACCTACCAAAATAAATAGACTTCAGATTATTGCACTAAATTATAGTTACTTTCATTGCATATGTTAAAATAAGTGCTAATTTTGTTTGCACAGCTCTTTGTAATATCTTCATATCTCATCCCATCTCATCTTTACTTACTGAGTCACTGTAAAATTGCAGCATACAAAGTAGGTCTTGTATGACTTGAACAAAAGATATGCACAAAGGGAATTAAAAGGTTTCTAAATTAAATAATGATATTTAATTATATGTGCAGTTGTACATGGTGATTTTATGACTGTATATTTACCAAATACTGTAAGTGTTAACTCATGAAACTTTACCTTCCTAAAGCCATCCCTAAGCATTTTTGTATCATCTTCTTGACTCTTGTTTTTCTATGGGAGGACAGTACTTGGAGCATTGCAAGGAAACAATTACAGTATATCATACCTTAGCTATGAGCTCAGCTTAAGTCTGAAGTGGTTAACATAGTTCATGTTGATAATGTAATAGTTAACAGTTATTTATTAGTTGCAACTGATATGACAGAGTAAGTGAGCTAACCGCCTGTAAACAGATAAAATGAACAGGATAAAGTAAATCTAACACATAACCTAAACAATATCTTATGCCAGTAATAAAGAACTTTATGTCACCAGACAAACTGAATGTACTGCACTGAGCTGAATCATAACTGCACTCACGACTTTGACAATATTAGTTGAATTATTTTATTAATACATTTAATCAGGTTACCAATAGTCCATTTTGACAAATAATGGTACAATGTGGTTTCAACTGAACTCTTTTTTTGGACAGATTTGGGGTCTTGGGAGTTGGTCTAACTCCCTTTGACTACTCCCTGTGACACAACATTAATCTTAATGAGCACTTTGAGGTTGTCCTACACAAAACACTTCCTGTGATGGATGGCATAATATCAAAAGAAATATCATGTTTCTCAACTAAGAATATATATCATGTTTAGGACTAAGGTGCTAGTGGAAATGAACCTGGTTACTCAGAAACCCACATGTGCTCAGTACGTATGCACACATGTCAGACCACGCAGGTCCAAACAGAACGTTCTGAGGTAGGTATGTTTAATGATATGCTTTTTCACATCAAACACTTTCTCAAGAAGCTCTACCGAAGGCTGGTTTGGACATGAATCAGGAAGCTCAGAAATCTCGGGTTTTACCCTGCTTACCACACCTGAGCTCACTCAGTATGAGAGTGCATACTTCTATTGATGTAACAAACATACATAAGTGGATCTTCTTACTATTACTATTAGCAAATTAGTATTGGTTTATGGTTTAAGTCGCAATTGTAATAGATGTGGGGATGTAACGATACACATAATTTCAGGTTTGGTACAATTTTGGGTCACACTTTATTTTTATGGTTCTCTATAGATGATCAATTATTTTTTTAACAAAATTTCTGGTGATAGTTGATCATTAACAACATTATGGTTAGGGTTAGGTTTAGAATTAAGATAAGATTTAATTAATGAACTTCAGGTTCAGTTACATTTCATACATATTTAGGTGATTGTTACTTAACAACAGAGCATCTACAAAGCATCTACAGTTTATTTTAAAGTCTAAGGTCCACAATCGATTTGATTGTAGATATTTTTATAAATTAATTATCTTTTGATTCTACAGAGCTTACTATACAGGGAAGAGTGGGATACAATCTCACAGGCTGAAATGTAATATCCATATTTTATGTGGTTAAACAGGTTCAAGTCATTCTTTTGGTCATTTCAAACTCCTGCAGCAACATCATCTGTGAATCACAGCAATCAGACAGATCATATTTCTCAAAATCCACCCTGAAGACTCTTTTGTACCATAAAAGTGTTTTTGGTTACAGTGTTGTGTATATAAACAACAGAATTCACACTTGTATAATTTTAATAGCTCTGTTGGTGACTACAACATAGCACCATTTTAAAGCATGTAAACAACTCACAGTGAGAGCTGGCCACACTGAGGTACAGCCTCCACACGACAGGGTTTGTTGTCATGCAGTGTTACAGCTAAGCTTCCAAAGAAAAGTCCACAGCTCCCCCTTTAAATTCACAACAGTTCATTTTTGAAAGTTTTTATACATAAATTCATTGAAAACATATCATGTATGTCTATTTGGTCATGCTGATATTTGATCTTTTACTTAGTGGTCAAAAATAAATTTGCCACATATTTGTTTTGATGAATATATTTTTACACATTTCGGTAGGAAAGCTTACCTGGTAACAATAGCTGACAAAGGCTGTACTAATTTTAAACACACAGCTAGTATGATCTTGACTGCACTAGCCCCATGCTAAATATTCACACACATTAAACTTTAAAGACGAATATGAAAGAGATGAATGTAATTTGCTTTATATGTTTCAGCCGTGATTAAGGTGCCTGGTTTAAAATTTCTATTCTCTGGCAATGGACCTACTGATTAAAGCATATGTTCAAGTGTGCAGAGCATTCCTACAGCGACTCCTGCTAACCTTCATGTAGGTTTAACATTACTTCCATGCCATGCTAATTTGTCAAGTTCACCTTCAGTTATTGACATACTATGAACTGTTCATTTGAGAAATCGTAAGCTATATCTAGAAGTACACACTGTGCTTTACAATAAACCATTCCCTTTGTCTATTTAATCTATATTTTTGTAAGAGTGGCCAACTTTTCTAACATGACTTAAGAGCCAGGATGCCTCCTAGCTAGTTCGCTTGGTTTGCAGTATCTCTCAAAAAAAGGAAAGTGAAACATTAATATACGGTCCAAAAAACTGAAAACACAAATTAAGTTTCTGTGCATCACTAATTTGTTGTTGATGCACTATACAACAAAGGATGGCAAGAGAGTGTATAAATGTAAAAGGCTTATCTATTTCACTTACACCATGCAAGCTGAAGCAACCTCCTGGTTGATGATGCATTTCATGCCATCCATCAAATCAGTTTCAGATTTATCCACATTGGGCTGTTACTAATGAATTTAAAGAAATAAATCATATCATTAATATTTTCAAATAGATTTCATGTCAAATATTTGCATAATGTTTATGATGGCCATAAATCGTTTTTAAGTGCAGGTCAGTGGCTGAGTCAGGCGTGTTTCAGGCCCGTTTCAAATATAAATGAAAACACTGCAGACTTTTGATCAACTTCTGCTCTATAGCCCGTTGCGATTGAAGCAGTCCACTTTGTTTTCAAGATAAAAGACATAAAGGTATAGCCGTTTTTTGGGTTGCCTTAGCCAAAGACCTCCCACTACTGTGCCCACTACTACTTGGACTCCGGCCACTTCGCCACTTAGATTCCAATTTTTCATGACCAGTGGGAGCTGAACTGATGTTGATGTTTTCATATTATGACATAACATTTGTAGCAGAAATGTGTGGGTAACTTGTCTGTACAAAATATTAAATTTACTCAAATATTTGAACATTTTTACACACAAAAAAAAAATATATAGGATGGTTCTCCCACACAACACAAACTAATTTAGATCAAATAAATGAAAGTTCTCAGATAACGGTTTCTTCAGTGCCTGCTGTGCAAACAAAATAAGCCCCAAAATCACAACCCTTACAATTCATATGTAATTTCAGAAAAAAGGAGAATGTAGTTTACTGTATGTGTGTGCCCTAATGGAGAATGTAGTTTACTGTATGTGTGTGCCCTAATGGAGAATGTAGTTTACTGTATGTGTGTGCCCTAATGGAGAATGTAGTTTACTGTATGTGTGTGCTCTAATGGAGAATGTAGAGTTTACTGTATGTGTGTGCCCTAATGGAGAATGTAGAGTTTACTGTATGTGTGTGCCCTAATGGAGAATGTAGTTTACTGTATGTGTGCTCTAATGGAGAATGTAGTTTACTGTATGTGTGTGCCCTAATGGAGAATGTAGAGTTTACTGTATGTGTATGCTCTAATGGAGAATGTAGAGTTTACTGTATGTGTATGCCCTAATGGATAATGTAGAGTTTACTGTATGTGTGTGCCCTAATGGAGAATGTAGTTTACGGTATGTGTGTGCCCTAATGGAGAATGTAGAGTTTACTGTATGTGTGTGCCCTAATGGAGAATGTAGAGTTTACTGTATGTGTATGCCCTAATGGAGTATGTAGAGTTTACTGTATGTGTGTGCCCTAATGGAGAATGTAGTTTACTGTATGTGTGTGCTCTAATGGAGAATGTAGTTTACTGTATGTGTATGCCCTAATGGAGAATGTAGAGTTTACTGTATGTGTGTGCCCTAATGGAGAATGTAGTTTACGGTATGTGTGTGCCCTAATGGAGAATGTAGTTTACTGTATGTGTGTGCTCTAATGGAGAATGTAGTTTACTGTATGTGTGCTCTAATGGAGAACATAGTTTACTGTATGTATGCTCTAATGGAGAATGTAGAGTTTACTGTATGTGTATGCTCTAATGGAGAATGTAGTTTACTGTATGTGTGTGCCCTAATGGGAGAATGTAGTTTACTGTATGTGTTGCTCTAATGGAGAATGTAGAGTTTACTGTATGTGTGTGCTCTAATGGAGAATGTAGTTTACTGTATGTGTGTGCTCTAATGGAGAATGTAGTTTACTGTATGTGTGTGCTCTAATGGAGAATGTAGTTTACTGTATGTGTGTGCCCTAATGGAGAATGTAGTTTACTGTATGTGTGCTCTAATGGAGAATGTAGTTTACTGTATGTGTGTGCTCTAATGGAGAATGTAGTTTACTGTATGTGTGTGCTCTAATGGAGAATGTAGTTTACTGTATGGGTGTGCTCTAATGGAGAATGTAGTTTACTGTATGTGTGTGCTCTAATGGAGAATGTAGTTTACTGTATGTGTGTGCTCTAATGGAGAATGTAGTTTACTGTATGGGTGTGCTCTAATGGAGAATGTAGTTTACTGTATGTGTGTGCTCCAAAGGATTTTATCATTTTATATTGCTCTTTGCTTCTCAATGGCAGTGACAGCTCACAGATGCTGATCAAAAAGGAGGGGTTCATTGAACTGCAAACCTGCTAATGGGATCCCTGACAATATAATTACTTAGCAAGGTTGATGAGGGAATGACAGATTCTCTGACCTCTGACCTTTCTCAACCATTCTCTCTACCTCTCCTTCTGTCTATGACCATTATCCTTCCACATCTCCAAAACATCCATTTCCCTGACCTCTTCTCCACTCCTTCACCGTCCGAGCACCTCCACGGCCATTGTTTGCTTTTTTTCCTTTGGGTACTTGTATTAGTGTAGGGCTGATTTTGGAGAGGGAAGGGTGCTGATCTGTGCATAATGTCCCCTTACCCCGCCCCTGCGGCCCACTCTATGGATCAAGGTTCCACATGGCTAATGACTGACCTTTTCCTCACGGTCCAGGGCCTTTCCCTTTATCGGCTCCTACAATACCTGACATTCATCTGCCACTCTTCTTTCATCCCATCATTATCAGCCTCGGATCCACATTGTCCTCCCTTCTATTCCCCAGAGCAGCTTCAGCTACCTATTAAATCACTTGAGAAGAGCTGCAGCCAAAAGCAGGGGTAATTTCCCAAATAATCTGGCTTGAGTTCTGACTTGTCTATGCATTAGTGCTATCTACTGACTGATAGAGTATAATCACTTTAATCAGGTGAATATTTGTGAAATGAAACATTTTACTCTGCTTATGATGCTATATTGTGTTATTTTATAGGCCACTGTCACTTGTTAACAATTTAGAATCAGGCTAAGTAAAGAACAGCTTGAATCAGAGGCATTGCCACAGTTTTGTTTTAGTGGGGGCCTGGTTATAGGTTGAGGGGGTCATTTAGAAAGCATGTATCTTATAATAGATAAATGATTAGAAAATTATCCATTTATTACTGTAATCCATTAATTACTGTAAAAAAACCATTGTTAAATGTTAAAAAAGGCAGATGCTAAAAACACTAACTGTAAATCGAATGATGTTGTTGATGCTTAGTGTTCACAGTAATATGATGGTCTTCACACTTACACAGTTATATGCTATCTTCTATACAGTAGTTTCTTGCCTTGTTCAGAGGTTTCCGTCCTCATTTGATTTGTTCTAAGTTGTTATTGCTATTGCTTACACCCGCACCTACTTATATATATATTATGTCCATATGACTACTAAAAGTACATTTTAGTTTCAAATGCAACAATGGAAGTTGATCTGAGGGAGTATTATTAAAACTTAAAACAATAATATTGTACCCTACATAATCATTTAGCAACATGAGAAGTACAAACTTGCTCTCTTGACTTAAACTGACTTAAATAAAATTTTAAACGCCCAACTGCTAAAGTGTATTGCCAAAACAAATTGAAAATAGTGTGAAAATTTCCCCTTTTGATTCCAGACAGGGAATCAAACCCTTCCTCAAGTGAGCAAGCCACTACACTATACCAACTAGCACCATTGATGTTTTAAATATAATATTTATTGAGTAGTGAATGAAAAATTGAAAATGTATTTCCCAGATAATACTTTATAACCAATCTCCATGTTTACCTTGAAGACAGCCAAGCCTCATGTTTTGTCCATGGAAAATATAAAATGGAAACAAAAATGTGTTTTCGTGTGTTGTAGTCACATGATTTACTAGGTGGAGTTAGTGAGAATAGCCAGGCGGTGTGGTTAATACTAGTTTCACTTAGTGTAAATATACACTGCTCTAAAATAAAACACACGGTTGTTTATCACACATATAACTGCCCAACAATAGCTACTGTAACAACTGACCGCATACTGGGTAAATGGGTAATTAATCAGAGTCCTACCTTTTAGAGCTTTAAGTGTAGAAGTTTAGGGTAATGGTTGAAGATAGCAATGTTTTTTTGTCGCTCCTTCACAATTTTGAACTTTGTTTTCTTTACTAAGTTCAAGAAATACTACACGCTAGCTGCCTAAGTAGCTTATAGAAAGCTAAGCTCAACTATGTTCTCACCATCAGCGGAAACAGTGCAGAATACTAATGCTGTGTTTGGTTGTTGGGACTTAAGAAAATCTTCCTGTGCAACCGATAGCATGCAGCTATCTAAACGTTGCCATAATGATAGCTTTTACTGAACATTCATCATGATCTAAGAGCTTTATCAGTCTCTTTTATCTATTTAAAGTGGAAAAAAGTCATGGGGACAACTCCGCACATTTGCCCATGACGACCTTACATTTTGAAATATTTAGTTTCACTGGTACTTTTTATCACTGGTGATAATGTAAAGTTTTTGTTTATGTAATTAATTATGTGTGTAATTACGTTTAAATAAAATAGCAAAATGACAGCAGTAAGATTTGCATTGGCTAAGAAATCATTATTAGATCAGAATATGGTTAAATTATTCTTAATGTGTTCTGCAGTTTAGCCCTGGGTTACTGTGCTGGTCAAGGGTGTCGTGTCTTGGTGCTGTGTGTTTTCAGAGTGAGCGCATTGTCGGTGGGATTTGTGTCGCTGCAGCGTTCCCCGCTGGCTCGGCGCATCGTGTTGGGATTGCTGATCTCTTTTTCCTGATCTTGGTTTCCTGTGGGCTTATGGCCTCCCACAGTCGCCTTCCTCTGTGCCCGTCCCTCCTGCCATCCAGCCACGGGCAAAACAAAGGATGGGAGATCCATGGCTTTCCCTTCACTCAGCTCCAGCTTTCCCACCCAGACAAGCATCATCACGCCTGTGGGAGACTGAAGGGGTGGCGTATCATTGCCCTCTCGCAGTGCAGACAGTAAGAATGCTGGATATTTTGTGTTTACTATGCAGATTAATGCTTTTTCATGTTTTGTTACTGGTCAGACAAAATAGTCAATATGATTAATAATAATAATCACAATTAACAGTTATTCCACCAATAAATGTTGTTCATTCAGAGTACACTATTTTTGCTAAGCATTAGACCCACCATTGTATTTTGCTGTCATTTCTTTAGCATATTTTACTTTTTTTGTCGAGTCAAGTCAAAGTTTATTTCTATAGTGCTTTTTACAACAGGCATTGCTGTAAAGCAGCTTATGGAAAATCTGGGTCCAAGCCCCCATTAGCATCGCCAATGGAGACAGTGGCAAAAAAAACTCCCTAAGAGCAAGAGAAAGAAACCTTGAGAGGAACCAAGATTCAAAAGGGGAAGCCATCCTGCTCTGGTTGACACCAGAAAGCAAAACAATAACAACAGAGCAATATGAAAAGTTCTAACATTAGTTTTAACATTAACGTTTAACATTTTGTCATGTAATAATGAAAATCTCATGACATATCAGTGTTTAATACAGAATTCTTCTCCTTGTAAATGTTTTTTGCTAGGCTCCTTAACCCTCTATTGCACAATGTTGTCTCAGGGCTACAAACTCATTTTCCTCACTTTGCAAAAACGTTATACACATTTAAAGACAACGATAGGGTAAACAATAAATGGAGGAGTCTGAGTAAGTCAATAAAAAGTACTTGGTCATACTATCTCTTAGTGGGCACATTTAAGCCTCTTTTTAAACATTCAGTATATTTTTCTTGTTATGAGAATTTGCACAAATATGTTTGTTGCCTAGAAGAAACATTGTGCGACAGTGGAATGGATTTAGCCAATCACAAGCCAGGTCTCACCACTTCAGGGAACATGGCTCTATCTCATTTCTTCCCTATTGTCGCACAATGTTGCCTCAAGGCAACATACTCCAAAGGGACCCCTGCACACATCATTTTTTTTATGTACATGAATTTAATAATCGGGTCTGAAAAAATAAATCAGGGATCATTTTTTGCAAGAAAAGTGAACTGAGTATTTTTTTTAATTGTTCTCATAGTGTGTACAGTAGAGGGTTAACATTAGCAGTAATTTAACAACATGAACAATCTTAAGTTCTGTGGAGTTTTATGAATGGGTTTGGAAAGACTTTTGCTGGACTCTGGTCTGGTTGGACTTGAACAAAATCTTCTTGGACTATACTTGGATTCAGACTAAAATTTCAGGCCAAATCAAACCTCTGGCTCGAATGTGGCCATTTCTTCACTCTCAAAACTGCATGACTTATCCATATTAGTGTAACAGAAGCCTGCTTACTGAACAAGTATTTATAGTTATTGAGAATGATAATGAATTAAAAACCTTTTTTTAAAACCATTTTATTGCATAATTGCCTAAAAAAACTTTGTTACATCATACACAACCTTTCTGATTTCTGGATATCTACCAGAATCATCATGCATTGTTTGCCTCATCATGTCATATCAGCCACTAGTTCCTAGGGACAGATGGGACATGAGCTACATGGTAATCACTGGTGTAGAAGTGACAGGAGGTCTGGTATAGAGCCCATTGTGACCTCGCGCCATGCTTCCTCACTAATATGTGCTGACTGGCTGCAGTCGTGCACTAAGATAGTAAGAGAGGCTAATGTCAGTTTGAGGTCTGCATCTGGTGGCGAGACCCACAGTGATCCAGCATGGTGGCTTGTGGCCTCTCGTGCTACACGGGGCCTCTGAGGCTCACCACTGAAGTGTGACAGTGCAGGCAGTCCAGCATGACCTCTGACCTCTCGCCTCCCTTGGAGTCGTGCCCTTGTCACAGGCGATTCGACCCTTTCAGCTCAGAGGGACTGTGGCCATCAATCAAGCAAAGAGGTGTTTGAAGACGAACAAGGCCAAGAAATGCTTCTAACTTCTCACTTGTCACATTTTAGCTGTGATTATCTATAAACTCTGGAATATAACTCTTTACCCTATATAGTACTGATACACAAATACCTGACAAAAGACAAGGGAGAGCATTGAAGAATGAGCCAAAGCTCCCAAACCAAGATAAATGATCCACTCTTAAAAATAAAGATGCCAAAAAGGTGTGATTCCATAAAAGAACTGCTTTTAGATTTCTAAAGAACCTTTCAAGAACACATATAATCATTTTTTGCATTTGTTTTGTCCCTGAGGTCCTTTTATAACATTAGTGTGGTTTGTGTACCATAATTCATTTTATCTGACCATTTTCCAAGCTCTTTTTATTCTTTACAATGAAACACTTTTGTTGCTGTGCCTTTAAGACTGATTATATGTAAATTACCTCTTTTCAGACTGGTGTTTAGTATTGTGCATCATTCAAAAAGCATTCGGGGCTGAAACACTCCTTATAACTTAAGGATGAATGGGTGGAGTTACACTGCTACAGGGTGAATAGACCGACATACATAAATGTGGTTGTTTTGGTGACATCCCCAAAACAATAAATTCAAAACTGGCTGTTTTTGCAGGTTAGCTTTCATGTATGGACTGTATAGACTGTGGAGGGAACAATACAGCAGTGTTTACACACTATGTCAAAGTCTTTTCATTAAAAAAGTTAGGAGAATTCAGCTTCTATGCTGCTCCCCTTAACAAGCCATTATTTGTGTGAAGAATCTTCAGGAGCCTTTATTTTTAAAGAGTGTATACCGGGATGACAGGAAATGTTGTCCTGCCCTCCAAAAATGAGATGTGGATTAAATCTCTGGGCCTATAATTTCTTAGAGGTGCACAGTGCAGCAAGGATCTGACTACAGCCAAAGATGACGTGGGTGATGTGAGTCATGGACTTCCTTCAGTGAAACATGGTTGGCAGCTGGAATAGCAGAGAAGAAATGATGATCCTCTCATCATGTCTGGGATGTCTGGAATGTTTTCAAGGTGGGGTTGTGGTTGTCTGTCTTATCTCACTTCAATCTTGGACTGTGTGCAACTTTCAACTGTAACATCATCGTATCTTTTGTGTCATGCTCTGCAAATTGTTTAGCCTGTCGCATTATGAAAATGCCAAAATCACTTTGTATTCAATGTGTTCCATAATACTTGAAGGCTAAGATAGATCACCACTGTCAACCACCTCCTGAAATCGAAACCTTGCTAAATCAATTTGTGCCCCCCCCACCTTCCTGCTGTGGGGGCTGCCAATGATCTGATATCGATCAGTATGGATACCAGGGACCATTTTAAAGAGGTCAAGAGGTAAAATTTTAATCTCTCTTGTGCATTGAATGGGAATGGCATAGGATTTGGATCAAGTGGCAAATTGTATGGTTGTTATGTTTAAGTAATAACTCACTGGCTTACCTTGAAATGATGTCTTTAGGTGGGCTACAGGCTGCTTCGATTAAAGTAATGAGTCCATGTGTGAAGAGGTTGAGTAAAGAGAGAGGACAGATGCAGCACAGCATCGTGCAGTCAGAAATCTGATCTCATTGTCTCTGGTGCGGCCTGTGCCGAGGTCAAAGGCTGCTTTCACAGTTGTCCTGCCCTTTAGGCCTCCCTCTGCTTGTTGCAAGGCTGGTTTCCTGAAAGGCCAATGTTAGCTGTAGCTAAGGTCAGCTTAGCCACACCAATTAACCTAGTACAATTTAACTGGCTATTAAAGCATTCATAAAGGCTCTTTAACAGTGACCCTGACTTAACTGCATTTCAGGTTCAAGATGCACAGAGTTAAACAGGAAACAAAATGTGTTCTCTATCAAAAGATTGAAATAAATTAAATATTACAACATATTTTTAGTGCAAAGTCATTTATATCTATTTCAATGTAATATTAAGTTGCTCTGGAGTATAGCTGCTGTCTGTGTTGTCCTACACAGGCTCAGTCAAAACACAAGGGTGCACATTCAGAATGATCCAAACCACAGAACTTAAGATCCCTCAACTCCCAAGGCCTGCACTTTTAAAAATTAAGGTGTCAGAAAGAAAGGGTGGATTGATGCCACAGAAGAACCACATTTGGTTTCCTAAAGAATTTTTAATAAATTAAAAAAAACATTTTTGTAAATGAGAAAAGAAAGTAAGACATGAAATGTACTCTTTTCCAAACCTTCAAAGTCCAGTCCTAGAAGTTGATGGCATTTTCTGCCTCTCACAACCCACGTAATCCTGAACACATTCAGTGATGTTGAGGTCTGGACTCTGGGGTGGCCAGTCTATTGTTCAGAACACTAGCAGCTAATTGCTTTCGTTTGCATATTTGCAAGAGTGGAGCTTGATTTTCTCCTGGCTCACAAAGAGGAAAGCTTTAAGTCCTGTTTATCTGAGTTTTGGTGGTCTTCCAGGTCTTTTATATGATTGCTATGAGTCTTACATTGTAAACTGCTGTTATTCTTGTTTGACTTTCCTTAATTATGCAAGTGGATTATTTTAAATCTAATCTCCTCTGAAATATCTTCTGAAAAATGAATACCTTGTAATTTGTAAAGACTCCATTTCCCAGAAGTCTCTGGGAGATCACATGACACGTTCACAATCCACCAATCAACGTTCCAGTTCACCTTAATACTAACCAGTTTTACCTGTAAAGTATGTCATATGACTAGATTTAGTTTAGTATATAAGCCCAGGTTTGCTTCTCTCTGTAGAGCTACTGAGCGTTTCTGTCTGTTATATTGCTTTTTGTGTTTCCTGGCCATGTTTTCTGGACTTGACTTTGCTTTTGAAACTGGTTGCCTGATATTGCTTGTTATGTTTCACTTTTTCTGCATTTTGGCCTTTTTGAATTTGACCACTGCCTGTCTCTCCACTGCAAGTATTGTCAAGCCCTTTTCAAGTAAAGCCTCTTTTCTTGTTTTTATTGCGAGTCTCTGGCTGGTTCTGTTACATTACATGCATAGTAATGTACACACTATAAAAAAAGTGCCACAAAGGGATGATTGACTGATGCCACAGAAGGGAGGAGGCTCATTAAATTTTAAATACATTTTTGAAATTACTTACACTCATTTACTCTAAAGAACCATCTGCTGTCCTGTAAAAGGTTCTTCAGGACACCAAAAGTAGTTCCTCTATGGCACAGTACAAAGAGCCCTTTTTGGCACCTTTATGTTTAAGAGTGTATGTAAGTGTGAATGTGCATTACTTTTCCATCTCCAGCTGTTCAAATGGCAGAGTTTAACTCAATGTAAGTCATTAGACTCCTGAGCCTGGGTGGTGGTGGATGGATGGAGGTGAACACCTGGAGGTGATGGATGGTTCTATCTAAGCCGACCTGCCAGCGCTGAGTCTTGATGTCATTAGTAGTGTGAAATACTGAGCCTCCACCAGACTCTAAACCGATTTCACCTGACACTTACTGACACAGGCTGCACTGGTCATTTATCAAGTGATCAATCACGGAATGGAAGATTGCAGTTTCGCTGTCTACATCTCACTTTACAAGATTATGGCTATTGTATTGTTTGAATGAGCTTTATTTTGATTTGATAATGCTAAGGCACAGCGCTTATTGCACCTCTTTATTGCTTTAGCAATTCTTCAAAAGCAACATTCAAAGAAAAGTACAGGATACCACAGAAAAGCTCTTATACTTGTGGACGATGACGGAGGTACAGTATGGTGCAGAAGTCAGAGACCACTCTTCATTTATTTCATTTCCAGTCAAAATGACTATTAAGTGCAAGTTATTTGTCTTTAATGTCAGATAAAAGCAAAAAACAGACAAACACACAATACTAAATAAACAGAATAACTAAATCTAATATCAACATTTTTCAGTGTGTCCACCCTTTATGTTTATTACAGTTTACACTCTTTTGGGAGACTTTCAGTTTTTCAAAGAAATATGCAGGGATATTTTTTATAATCGTCAAAGTTCAGTCTTGGAAGTTGGTTGTGTTTTCTGTTTCCTACAACAATGTAATCCAATTTAAGTGATATAGAGGTCTGGGCTCTTGGATGGTCAGTCCACTGTTCTAAGAACACCAGCAGCTTCTTTGTTTGATTTCTTGACAGCTACACATCCTTTCAGACTCATAGTGTTGAGTTATCAGTCTTGCTTTATTTGGATAGTCCACAATAGTCCCCTATAGATTATCTATTGATGTTCAAATTGATAACAAAATCTGTTGAAACGTTAATTCTAAACAGTGGAATTAAAAAAAATAAAAAATTAGAATTAGGATTTCGATTAGGGTTAGGGCTAGGAGCAGGGTGAGGGTTGGGATTAGGTTTGGGTTGAGGTTAGGGTTAGGATTAGAGCCAGATTTAGAGTTAAAGAAAATGATGGTCAATTTAGTAGATATTTAGTTGAATCTCACTTGAAAGAAAAATAGGTATCTTCAAAGAATCTAAAGTGGACTATCCAAATAAAGTGTTACCAAGTTGTCTTCTCACAGTGGATGGATGGACAGAAACTCCTGTGGATATTTTCAGATCTGAGCCAAAAGTGAAGCTTGATTTTCTCCTAAAGATTCAGAGCTGTTTATCTGATGGTGACAGTTTTGTTGGTCTGACAGGCCTTGTTAGGAGCCCCATATACACTTTGTCTTCTCTTCTAACTCCAAACTCATATCTAATCTCATATCTAATCTTCTCAGAAATATCTCCTGAAGATGAATAACTTGTACTTAATGGCTGGACACTAAATGAAGGTTTCTGACTTTTGCACAGAACTGTATATTATGAATTTGCTTGCTGTCCACCCTCTGCCCACATGAACTGGCTTTATCTAACACTAACATTTGACACAGATACATTGTTTTTTCTGCTGGATTGGTCCAGGGAGTTTCTGCTCCCTTTAAAAGAAGTATTATGGCTCTTTCTTATAAGGCAGGTTTTGTCATTATCTCATCTGAATACAAGCCTTTTTTACTGTATCCCTCAAGTGAGACTTATTCTTGAGAAGGGATCAGACATTGTACAGTATTTTGGTACGCGTCTGTGTGACTTACCACATCTTGGTGCCATTTTGACATGTGAAATCATTCTCATGCTATGATGTGGGAACTCGCGGGTGATGTCATGGGGTTTTACAATAACTCACACATGTATGTTGGAGAAGCATAAAGCCCAGGCTCACAAAACAGCTACAAAGGCTGTTAGGGACTTAGAGGGAGGGAGGGTGGAGAGGGTGTGGGACAACATGGGAACTCCCTTGTATGTTTTATCCTCCTTCTGATAGTGGGATTTAATGTTTTAGCAGCCTAATTGCAGTAATCAAACATGAATGGCCTTTATTAAACAGATCTGCCAGGCTCTTTTACAGTAATAAAGATATTTCATTGCTTTCGAGGCGGCAGGGGCTCCAAGTGAATGCGTGGGATGTTGGATTACAAAGTCTCATTGAACCTCCCTCAGCCTCAGGAGATACAGGCATGCACAAAAAGATTCTGAAAAGGCATGTAAGGTGTCACTCTCAGATGAAGAGGACCATACCTGCTGCATAAATGTTTAATTGCATTTTGATAATGTGAGATTTAATTTTATATGCCAGCCTTTTATCTGTCTCTTGTAAGTGCTGATGTCTTCAGCAGACGGCATTGTCTGTCAGCACCTGGAAAGGAGAAAATCACTGGCTTGCTTGAGGAAAGTCATCACATAGAGTAATATTACCAAGTGCAAGGCAAACACATGGCACAATATTTGGGTCATTTCTATGACAACCCGTTTGAACGACAACTCAAAAGAAGTCAACTGGAAGTCAGACAGGGTTCCCAGTGGGTTGAAGACCATTTTTCCAATTAAGATAATTTGGGGTTGAATTTGTTCTTTTATTTGAATTGGATCATAAACACTTGAATTAAAACCTCCCGACTCTTGTTATGTCTCAGCTTTTCAGTCACACTCTAGTTGGTTTTATGATTGCTAACAGTTAAATAGGATCCTTTTAAAACTGACATGGAGATCTAACGAGCCTGGTTTTGTGAAAGCACAGTTGTTTTTGTAAAACGAGCGTAACATTGAAGATAAAGTATAGAGGAAACAATGGGAACCCATCCTTCAGTTGTAGCACTTTACAAGATGAACTGAGTGCACTTGGAGGTGTTGCATTCGCCAGCTTAAAACTTGGCACAATGATAAGTCCATTACCCAGAGACTGGAGACAGCAACCAAGGCACTTCATCCATGTAGCGTGCAGGCCTGTATTTGTAGCCCCGGTCATGACTTATTACACTAGGACTGGAGCTGGTCTTGCCAGACGTGTCCAAATCTTTGCCAGGCTAAATGTCAGGAGCTGTAGATGGATAAGCAGGGTGTGGATCTCCTGCTCTCCAGAGTGTGGTTAGAATAAATGAGGAATTGCATTGAGAATCCCATGGAGAAAAATCTGCCCACCCCTATGATTTGGACCTCCAGAAGTGTACTCCACATACCTCATATTTATTGTCTTCAATATTGACTCAATATTTTATTCATCATAGTGCATACTTCCACTCTTCCCACAGCTTTCTTTTCTGCACTCCTCCTCAGTTTTAACACCTATGTATCAAGCAGTAAAAAAACAAAGAGTAGATAATGAAGGGCATGTTGAATATTAAATCACTTAAATCACTCCGGCAGGCCTAATGTTTTATTACACACTTTTATAACTTAGGAATAGCTCAGCCAGTTTACACTGAAGTCCCTGTAGTTACTGAATAATAAATAAGCCTTAGTATGTAATAAGCCTAGGATTTTAAAGGTTTAAAGGAATAGTTTGATAAACAAATTCATCCATTTTTTTTTCTCAAACATAGTCAGCTAGGTGTTCAATCTTTGCTTCTTTAGTTTTCCATTGGAGCTATGAGGGTGATGCTGCTAAATTAAGTAATGGCAGCCTGTATCCCATCAATTAGAATTGGGCAAATTACAGAAATCATCATAATGTTGCAATTATTATGTAATCTTAAAAAGACTTGCTGATTTCTATATGTATAAACACAGACAAAAGGATGGAAAAAACACACTTTCATCCATAATTTTCTCTGCTGGCTGAAGGATAGTCTTGAATATAATATTGCCTGGATTTATAAGGAATGCCATTTTTCAGTTCAATTTAATTCAAAACAGTATTGTTTCCATTTGCGAAATGGATCAAATGACTACATTACATGACTGAATGTGTCTGAAAAGACAACTTCAAATTCATCCTCTTTAACAGCTATTTTATATCAGAGAAACTTAGCTAGGTAAGTGGGGGCTTGTTAAAGAAATGCATTAATCTATAGCTTCAATCTTCAAAGCGGAATCTGATTGGAAGCAATAAGAGTCTTTGGATCCAATTGGATGCCACTTTATTCAATTCCACAGTAATTTTTTCTGTCACCAGATGTCGTTTCAGAACTCAAGACGTGTTACTAAGACTAGCTGATGGAGTACATTTGGGGTAAGACGGTCATTGTGTAAATTTGGTTTTCCCAAACCATGTCTTTAGTTCCTGGTAACCAACTGGCTCAGCCACCAGGGCCCTTCTGGAAAGACCTCATGCAGACTCTGCGTGGTGTAATTGATGTCGTAGTAAAAATGATTATATACTGCGTGAGTGCATGGATTAGCTGATTTGATGCCTGTGGAAAACGCCAAGCTCTATTATTTGTCCTGTTTGGCCTCTGCTCATTGATTCTGCCCTGAGCCAGCACGATTCCCAGTTCATGTTTTTTTTTTTCGTTTACAGTCCCTGTAGGTGATTGCCTGTATGCTAATACAGTCAAGGAGATACTACCCCATTCACTAGATTTCAGCATGCTATTTGCAGTCAGCTGGGGAAAAACATCACGCTTATGCAACAAACAGAAGCATTTGAGTTCATCGTTATGCCTCAGAGGAACGTTTATGCCTCTCCAGTGGAGTATGTTGTAAAACCTCTCATGGTGAAACCATGCAATGGCATGCCTGACCTGTGCCTGTGTTGGTACTGCTGCCAAGAACGCCTCCCTCTGAGCACTAATGAAGTAGCCTGAGGACAAGGATTGCTCATTGCCTGCTCAGGCCCAAAGTTCCTCATCTCATCATGACTGTTTCTATGAACGAGTCCCGTGGCTATGCCTTACGTGTCAATGTATTGCTAAAGAATTTTCAGCAATATCATTTCACTTGTTCAGTCCAATGGCTCTTGGCCTGTATCCCAAATACTCCTCCAAGAAGTATCTCTGTGGCATAAATCCATAGGCCATACAGCTGCTATTCCACTTCTTATCTTTACTTATGTAAATGATAATATTACGCTGTGTGTATTTGTTTTGAAGGTGGAATACAGTATCTAAATGTAAATTGTGTTGAATGTGGTGTCGTGACCTAACACAGATCTAATATGTTATCCCATTAAACCCTAGGCTCAAAACTGCACATGTTAACTGTTTTCTTTAAAATTGAAAGAAGTAGCATTAGTAGTAGTAATAGTATAAAAACATGCTAAAATATGGTGTCCATGTGCTGCTGGGAGTCACCCTGTCAAGCCTGAGATGGTAAAAAAGTCAGAACAGATTTCATGGGAGTTTTTCAAACCACATTGTACATCTTTATGTGTATCAATGCCACATCGACAGGCTCAAAAGAGCTGCTGCATGCAATTACACTGCAATTACACATTTCCACCACAAAGGTCTGCAAATCCCCAAATCTTACATAGTGCAGCTTTAATGAAAACACAACTGTCATTGCATTTTTAAATAAAAGAGCCTGATGTTTAAGCATTATCTAAATTTTTGAAGTGTACCATTCACTCTCCAGACCATACAGGCCATATAAGGAAACTAAGCTACAAAAATGGCCCATGTGGAATACATTTTTCACGGTGGCATGAAAAACAATGCATTTATTTATATCCATCAGCCTATAGCAGTTTAGCCACACTTTTTCACAGTTACGTTATAAGGTCTGTTTCAGCCCAGACTTCTTGTTAAACGAGGCACCATACAGGAGAGCCAATCAGAACAGAGCACATTTACATGTATCAGTCAAAGACACAAAATTGGTCATGGAAAATTTGTTTTTGATACATAAAACCACACAAACAGCATCAGTGGCCCTCACGGATCAAAATAATACAGTAAGAGCCCTTTACAACTTTCTATTGAAAATCTACCATTAAATTATTCAGTAACTACTATGTTATGTAGTTATGAGAGTGAAAAATTAAAGAACAGGCCTACATAATGGAGTTATGAAATAACTAAAGTCCGGGAGGAGGATCACGCTTGAAGTTCCTCCTCTTCCTTCCTATCTCACTTCCTATAAATTTCCATCTCTACTTTCTGTTTCCTATGACAAAGTTTTCACACCCCGCCACCTCCCTGGTTCCTCAATCTTATCTCTTTTCTTCAAGGCGGTGGGAGGCTGGCCTTCTTGCGTAAAGCAGAAGCCACAGAGAACTCATACGAGTTTTCAGAGTTCTCTCCCCTCTTACAGTCATACAATTCCTCTCATACTATAACCACATGTTGTAGGTGTGGTCCAATCTCACAACCAGGCTCTTAGGGTTCAAGGAGGTTAATGTACAGTGTATGGGGAATAAATTTTATTCTGAGTACAACATTGTTTGAAGGACGTGAAGTGTTCACGGAGCCCCTCCAAGCTGTGAATCAGAAGCTCTTGCCTCGTGCTGGAGTGCGTGTTTACAGTGTTGATGGAGCCGGGCGGTGGTGCCAGACGGCGGCTTTTGTGGAGCGGCGGCACCAGCCCCCAGTAAAAACCTCACAGTGTCCTAATGCACCACAGCAAAGGCGGCGTGAGGCTTATGGTGTGCTGCCAGGTCCACCATGGTGGGCAGCCAGCTGCTTTCCATTAGGCCTCTGAAAGTTTGCAGGGCACTGAAGTATCTACGAATATCACAGCGAGAGCCCCTAAAGTGAACCCCTACTTTTCCATCACAACTCATCATCCAGCCCCCCCTCCTTAACTCCCTGTGAATGCTGGGAAAACAGGTTCACACTGCGAGTAAGAGGCGTGTCATCCAAACCACAGCCCCTCATCTTATTAGCCACTCATCTGACATCATCAGACTGAACTTTTATGCTCTGCGTCACTCAAAGGGATCTTGAGGCAATCAGTCAGACAAATCCAACTCATGCAGAGGAATCATCAATCCACGTGTGTCTAGCTGTTCTGCCCAGGGACGCAGGAAAGTGTTTGAAGTTAGAAGTGCTGAAATTTTAAGTCGCAAATACATCACGTACACTGAGCCCTTTTGCGAAAAAATTTGGGTTAATTTACATTACATAGAGCATATCATGATGTGTTATAATGAGTCAAGAGACGAAAACTGACACATTCCCGACAAATCAAATGATTTCTCTGTGCGGTGACACTTTATTTTGAGTGGTCCGCTTTAGATGAAACAAACACTCAATGGACTCTCAGTAACACGTCATAAACATGTGAGGATTAGGATTAGGTTTTAGGTTGAGGTTAAGGTCAGGGTGAGGATTAGGGCCAGGGTTAGGGTTAAGTTTTGGGTAAGGTTGGTAAGGTTAGGTTTTGTGTAATGGAAGTAACATATTAACAATACATCTACTTAATGTAAGTAATGTATCAACAGAACACCTTTACTTACTGATAATCTGTTATGAGTTTATTAATCATCTACAAAGAACCACTCCAAATAAAGTGCTACCAGTCAAATTACATGTTTTGCTGATTTTCTAAGTGAAAATAACACGTCTCTTATACAGAGAACACACTTCTGCACATTTTAGTGCACAATTACTGTTTATTTACTGAATTTAACATATGGTGAAAAAATACATCAAAGTGTGACCTGGGCAAAAGTGGCACATTATATATTTTATGTTTTATTTTTTCCTCAATATGTTAAACTCAGCAAATGAATAGAAATTTGCAGAAACTGTCATATTTAAACTGTTCTCTGCTCTTTGTAGAGGATCCGTAAACTTATTTTCAAG
Organism: Colossoma macropomum; assembly: GCF_904425465.1. NCBI lineage: Eukaryota > Metazoa > Chordata > Actinopteri > Characiformes > Serrasalmidae > Colossoma > Colossoma macropomum. The sequence continues at coordinate 18,652,436 of NW_023494795.1, read as the reverse complement.
TGGCAATTTGACCAGGAGAATTTAAGCTACGCACACTCAAGAGCACAAAGATGCAAACAGTTCTATGGTTTAAGAACACGTCATGAATCTGACGTAGAACAAATTAGCAAGGTATTGCTGAATGAGGACCAATATTAAGCTGCTAATACTCCTTGCGTTTTAGTGATGGCCTTGGTGAGGGAAGAGATTTGGGTTACATAATATAAAAGTATATAAATAACATAAAAACTTTGCTACATTCAAGTTATATTAACGTTGAGTTCTTTTATTTTGTTTCAATCATTGTGTAGCAGTTACAGTTAAATAGTGCTGGAATTTGGGAATGCTGCAGCCCCCCAGTACCCCCACTTCCCACATCCTTAATTCTGTCTATTAGAGTGGTTCCTAACCTTAGTCCTGGAGCAGAAGTGTGAAGGAAGACCACTTTTTGTTCTCTAAAATAACTTTTCAATGGCTGTTTTTTGACAGTCATTATGTGTGAAAGTGAAGAACCTTTTTAAAGTTTAAAGAACCTCCACATAAGGGAAAGGTTCTCTTAAATTCCCATAGAACATTTACATAATGTCAAGGCTCTTTAAACCTTTACACTCACACAATCTTTTTTCAAACATGCTTCTTTGGGGAACCAATAGGGGTTCTTCTATGACATCATCCAAAACATATTTTGTGGCACCTTCAGTTTTAAGAGCGTATCTTTGTATAATCTTTGCATCTCAGGGGTTCTGTTCTCCTTTGTGGTTCCACCACTCCCATCCCTGTGTGGGTGCAGTGGCTGTGGTTAGACTGACGCGTGCCGCGGCTTGGGCGTGGAGGCACCCTGTTGGCACACCCTGTGCCTCACGTCAGCTCGGCCTGTCTCTACAGGAAGGAGAAACTCCCTGCAGCTCTGTTTAACAGCGAACATTTCTCCTTCCATGGCGGATTATCAGCTGTCACACTGTAAGGGGTCATTCTCACTGGCTAAGAGCACCCATAAGCCAGCCACATTCCTTAAGACACGCACTGACACCCACACACAACCCGCATATCAGTCAGATATGGAGGCGCCATGCAGGTGTTAGTGTTTGTGTGTATGCATGCGAAAGAGAAAAAGTAAGTGAAGAAATGAAGTGTAGGCCCACGTACATGCCTTTAAACCTATTTACTACTTATCTCATCTATTGCATCCCCACATACATTATAGAAAAGAAAAAGTAACGTCACGCTTAGATTATATAGTACTGTGCGAAAGTCAGACGCTACCCGTCACATTTCATTTTCAGTCAAAAAGACCACTAAATAGTAGTTATTCACTTTTCGCAGTCAGAAACCTCAATGGCTAAATTTTATCAGCATTTAAAATGTCCAGTCCTCCATTCTTTTCAGGAGACTTATTTTCTGTTTTTCAAAGAAATCTGCAGGGATATTTTTCCACACCTCCAAAGTTCAGTCCTAGAAGTTGGTTGCATTTTCTGGTTCTCATGCTGCAAGTAACCCCAAACACATTCAGTGATGTTGAGATCTGGACCCTGAGGTGGTCAGTCTATTATTCTGAGAACACCAGTAGCTTCTTTGTTTGATTTGCGATTTTTCTTTTTTAATCTCCATTTCACAATTTAACAGCTTTTTCACAGCTACACATCCTTTCAGACTCATAGTGTTGTTTTCTCACAGTGGAATGATGGACAGAAACACCTGTGGATTCTGAAGTAAGAGTGGAGCTTGATTTTTTTCCCTCTCTCTCAAAAATGAAAGTTTAAGTTCTGTTTATCTGATGGTGACAGTTTTGTGGTCTACCTGGTCTTGCATGGTTGTTAGGAGTCCCATTTTCTCTGTAGCTGTTCAAACTCCAGTTTTGGAAACTCCTCTTTTCACCCATTTTTTTCTTTCTACTTTCTTATGTGGATTATATTCTATCTAATCTCCCCCGAAAGATCTCCTGAAAAATGAGTAACTGGAAGAATAATGACTGTTTTGGTAGGAAATAAAAATAAATTAACGTCTTTGACTTCTGCACAGTACTGTTTCTAGTCTTGGCAATACTACTAAAGTCATCTGTCAAAAGAAAAGTGAGTGTAATAAAGACAACTGATCAATGATTTGTGAGCTTAGCATATAACTAATTTTAAAGCTCACCAAGGCCACCCAGGCCTACAGGCCATTGCTTAAACCAGCAATAAGTTGAGGCTTATTAGAGCAGTAAGTTGAGGCTTACTTTCCATGAAAACAGAAGATCAGTCGGGCCCATTTGACAGCAGTCACAGAGTTTCTGTACAGAGACAAACACAGGATCATACTGAAGAAGAATCAATGAGAGTGTGTGTGTGTGTGTGTGGGGGGGGGGCTCTATTCGAGTGGTACAGCAATGGCTTGGATTAACCCCTTGGCCCTGACAGCCTGTTTGTGCTTAAAGAAACATCTCTTTGTATCTCTTTCTCTGAGGACTCAGTCATCTATACCTCTGTGTTCTGATCTCTCTGCAAGCAGTTTACATTTACGTTAGCTCAGAACGAAGCAGGGATATTACCATCTTCTCATTCATGATGTGAAAGTTTTTAAAAGGTCAGTACATTTTATTTTGTATGTTCATGACATTTACAGAATAATTAGCAATTAGACTGTGGCTGTTTTAGAGACATTCATTATTAAAGCTATTTTTATCATACGATTTATTTTGATAAGAGAGCAGTACCCCTTTCATGTCATATAACCCTTAAAACAACCATGTTTATTACAGGCTTATTATTCAGTAATTACATGGTAAAAGTAAAATAAAGCTTTCATCATCCCCTTTAACTTCTCTTCAGTCCACTTTCAGTCATATTGTACAATTAAAGCTGCTCAGTTTTCCCAGCAAGTTAAATTAACCATACAGCAGCTTACATGAGGTCTGCACGTTTCTCCTGAGAAAAAGTACTGAATGCAGTTTTACTGGTGTCAGAATTTTAGTGGAGCACATTAGAACTGTTCTGACAATTTTGATGTCATTGTCCAGGTCATCAGATGATGAGAGATCAACACGCACTTCTATAGTCACAATGAAACGAGCCAAGCAATGAACTTCCCTCACTGCAGAGAGCCATGAAAAAAATTCAAGACACTGCAGTATGTACTTCGTGTGACAATAGCACCCCCTGGCAGTGAGACTGCACATTACAAGGCTTCCTTTATAAAGGGTTTATGAATGGTTTAATATTTGTTTATTATGGTTGTTAACAAGGACATGAACAATTTAAAAAACATTAATAAACAGTTAGAATATATAAACATATATATATATATATATATATATATATATATATATATATATGTGTGTGTGTGTGTGTGTGTGTGTGTGTGTGTGTGTGTGTGTGTGTGTAAAAAATTTAAACCTTAACAGGATGTCTAACTAATCAGAAATAATCATTTAGCCAATGTTAACTTATAAAACTACTAAATTAAAAAATGTAAAGTTACACTTTAAATTTAACATTGTCAGGTTTTGGCAATACTGTTTACCATTTTCAGTATAGCATCCTCTAATTGTTATAGGTATTGTGATAATGCCACCAGGTGTTATTGTGCACCAGACTCAAAGGTGGTACTATTATGACCTCTGGGGTTGGGTGGCATATCCTTTTACTGGTTTAATGTCTGTGGCCTGCCTAAAAGATCCTTGTAATCTGTTGTTCTTTGTGTTCTCACCCCCTTAAGTTCTTAATATGGTTTTCTATTCTGTTTAATTACTGAATCACATATTTTAGATTATCCTGTTTGGTTTGATGCTTCTTTCTATCTCAACTGGTCTATGAAAATTTGATAATGAGTTACCAACACCTATAACTACCAAAAGGGAGCTTTATTGTAAAGCGTAGAACACTTAAGAATTATAGATTAATGTGTGCTCACTATTTGGCTAACACCTGTTCACTGCAGCCCTTTTTATCAGTGTTGTTTACTAATGATTTTTAAGGTGATTTTTACTTAATTAATAGCTATTAATAAACCCATAAACACTTTATACAGGTAGTCTTATTGTAAAGTGCTACCACATTTTCTGACGAGAGAAACCATGCTGAACATTTTCGGTGTTCCTCAAAGAAGATTATGTCCCTTTTTCATATGCACTTTTAAGTGACATTTGCCCACTTGGTTAATTTGTAATATAAGTTGATGCAACAAGATTTTATTCCAATTCATTTTGTAGCATTTATATTAATCTATTCACCATGAAATGTACACACAGTGTAAACAGCAAATGAATAATAAATAGATAAATAAATGAATGAATAAATGCAAACATGGTTTTGATATGACTGCAATGACTCATTTAATCAATACTATCTATAATTGACTGTTTTGATTGCATCGGATGGAAAGATTTATTAAGATTTTAAGCGTAGCAAAGATCTATACCCATTATTGTATAACAGTCTAAAAAACACACTGCATGCATGACAAAAAGGTGCTGTATGATGTCATGAGTTTAGTGCCATTTGAAGGTCCTGTATTGTATATAGCGTGCCAGTGCAGTTCAGACGTTATACAAAGCTAAAGATAGGTCAGTGACTAAACAAAGAGGCTTTGTGCAGATTTCCCACGTTTCTGTTCAGGAAGCCACATGAGTGCCGCCAAACTACTGAACGCATGTGACTTTTATCTGCTCTTTAACCCAGAAGACTGTCCTCTAAAACTCCTGTCTGCACAGACCCACAGACACCCATTACTCACTAAAACCTGCAGACCACCATTCACCCCATAAAATAACCCTCTAAACTTAAAGGGGAATTCTACCAATCACTAAGATGTGAATAAAGTCATTCAGAGTGGTTTGATTGATATGCATCATTTTAGAGAAACTTACTGAGTCAGAATTGTAAAAGGAAAAAAAGATCGGGGTGGCTGGTGGTCTGGAGGTAGGAGCTGTGAGCCAGCAATTAGAAGGTGGCAGGTTTGAATCCCAGGACTAGCTGGATGTTCCTGCTCGTGCCACTGGGCAAGCCATTTAACCCCCAGGTGGCACTCGTCTACACGGTTCCAGATGTAGAATGGTACCACAGAAATGCATCACTTCAGATCAAAACACTTTGAATGGCCTTGTTTACATCTCAAGGACTGAACCAAAGATTGTTTTGGAAAAATCTGTGGAATTCCCCTTTAAACCTGTTTACATATTTGTTCACATGAGCACAAAAAGCACAAACACATGCATGCACAGTAATACACACAGACAACTACACACCAGGTGTTATGGACAGCTCCAGTTCAAACCCCTCCTTTAACATCCTGTCTTGGTGCTTTAGTGCTCTCTATGAAAGAGGAAGCCTGTTTATTGGAGTAAACAGGAAATTGTCCATCTCCATAGAAATGGGAATTGGATTAATATGGGAAATTAGGTTAAACAGATGGAATGGAGTGTGTGTGAGTGACTGAGAGAGAGAGGGGGGGGGGTGGAGAATGAAAGTGTCTCTGGACTTTTTGCTTATGGCCATTGCTGTAGATATACAACTAATGATGTTCTAAGTTGTTTTCATTTGTATTCATCAATGAATGAGCATTTTTACATGTGATCGCTCAGACAATTCTAAGAAAGTCTTGCCTCCCTTGGTTATGGTTGCTAATATATATATATATATATATATATATATATATATATATATATATGTGTGTGTGTGTGTGTACATATATATATATACACACCCCTGGTTCCTATCAGCACTATTGCAAAGAAAGCTAAGTCAGTAGCGTTATACCGTACATTTAATTTCAAAACAATTTCAATTTTAAACATGGCAACCTATTTATGTCTATGATTAAATTATGCAAAGACTTTAAAAACTGATGAAATTCCTCTTTAGTAAAGGCGATAATTCTATTTATTCTCTATTTAGGTGAAATGGAATGTCAATGTCAAGCTTGCAGCAACAGAAGAACCATTTTAGTGCTATATAGAACCATTTTCTAAAAGGTTTTAAATAGAACCATATCCAACACCATATACCATCTCATCAATCTGAAAAAACTTTTCATCATACAAAGAACCACTAAAGCATGAAATGGTTCTATATAGTAGAAGTAAAGAATGATTGCACCTACTAAAGAACCCTTGAAGAACCATTAGTGTGTAAGTAAGTGTTGAAAAACGGACATTATACGGTATTAGCTTGAAAACAGGGAGCATGCCAGTCTGTTTAGCATGAGAGATCACATTTCCCTCCATCACAAGCTGACTGTAATGGGGTTGGACATCTCAGTGTTGTTTTGCACACACAAAAAAAATAAAAAGCTGCAAAAATGCTATAGATCTCAGTTTCTTTCAGTGCAGTTTCAGTGACTCCATTCATGCAACCATCAGTCTCTGTTGTTCTTTCATTTTAGCCACATGTGCTCCTGCTGCACACACATCCAGAGTGCACCACTGTATAATGCACATTATACAGTATACTACAGCATGTAGAACTGTAGAAAACTTCACTTCTTTGCTTTATGGGCGGTGGAGTCCCTTCAAACATAATACATTATGTATGCATAATATATAATAAAAAAATAAATGTGCATTATACATTGTACAGCAAATGCATACTTTATACTCTCAATGCATACTACATAATACATTCCTACTACATATGCATACTACATAGTATATAATAATGCATTATACCAAATACTTACTAAATACTGCAAATGCATAATACATGCTGCATAATAATATAATAATACCTACTGCATAATACTACAGATGCATTCTGAACACTATTTAATGAAGCAAGCTACATTCTTTAAATACATAGTACATATTAAAGATGCATACTATATTGACGTATATGCATAATACATTGTATAGATGTATGATACACACTAGAGATTAATATTACATTATACACACATCAATATAGACACATACTATACATAATACATATAAATGTATGCTATACACTACTTAATAAATAAGTACTACTGTAGATGCATACTACATTTAAATGCATAGTACTAGATTTATTCCTGCATATTATACACTATGCCTACAGGAAAGGACAATTTGACATACTCACATACAAAGAAACCTTACAGAAAGTAAAACACAACCATAACAACAATGCTACAACAAAAACAGACCTACAAAAAACAACAACATACATCAACAAAAATGAGATGCTATTAGCTTCACAAACCTTCTTCAGCCAGCGACTATATCTGTATCACTATATCACTGGCAGTGTTTAGGACCCTTGCACCCTTCCTTAGGTCATACTGACATTCTTTGGCAGTGATACAGGTTTAGTGAAGTTTTGCTCTTTCTTCCATGCCCAGGTGGATTTGTTGCTGTACTATGAGTTTAAAACTTATGAACCCTTCCAACAGTGTCTAATGGAACTTTCAGTGTCTGTGATCTTATTGGATCCATTGCCATTTTGGTGCAATTAAAGAATTTCTTCTCTTTCTTCTCTTTTGTGAGAGCTCCTTTTTCTTTGCTGCTGAGCTTGAACACATGCATGGGCTGGATTTATATATGTATCATAGCAGAAGCAGATTAAGTGTCATACAAAGGCTTAATTGTGTTGTAGCACAATTTTGTAGCCCTATAGTCTAACAGTGATTTAACCCTCCTGTTATGTTGTGAGTCAAGGTGACCCGTTTCAAAATTTAAAACCCCCAATATTATGCATTTGCACTCTCTCAGAGGTTGAAATGATGAGCAACATGAGCAGAAAAACGGCAGCCTAGAAAGCTCTGGAACACATCCTTGATCAGGATAATGAAGTAGAGGAGGAAGTGTCTGAAAGGGAAGATGCATCACGATCTTGAGATCAATTGTGATCATGATGATAAACTGTCAGATGATGAAGGTTATTGTCCCACATTTATCAACTCCAAGAGAGACATTTATATCAAAAGTGGCATCAAAATGTGCATCTTGTCATTTTGACCCAGGCACATTATTGCTCTTCCTTACAGCTGAACATAACAGAAGAGTTAAATATCAGAAATACTGAGAAGGGGTGGATTATTCTGACATGGCTGTATTAAGAAAATATCCTTTACTCAGAAATATGACATCATACATTTTTACTATCAGTCTGAATAGGCCACTCAGCTGATACCCAAGTAATTAAAAAAAAATTCTGGGTCTTCAGAAAAGCTATCCTTACAGTCTCAGTGGGTGTTTAATCATTTTCTGGCAAATTCTTTTATGTTTATAATTGATACTTCAATAATCATTTATATTACACTGTTCCTCTGAAGTCCACTAGGTGGAGCCAACACCTTGCTATTCCCTATTCAACAACAAACAGGTGTACCATATTAACAGAGATGGGTGATCTTCCTCAATAGCCAGCTGATTAACAAAGTGCTAATGAATATTTATAAATTGATTATTTACGCGCAAGTCATTTAATTTGAAATATTTTATGGGGCTTTTAAAAAAAAGGTACACGTTCTTTAAGGTAAAAATAACATTGTCCTTTATATAATATATAACATATATTGATGGTGCTGACCACATAATGCTGTCCCTTTTGCTAGTCAGTGTAACCTCTACACTTAGCTGACCACACCAAGAGCCGGGCAGAGGGCAACAATGAGTGAAACAGTAAATCAGAGCCACAATTAACTGCCCTTAGCAACCAATCAGGTCTCCTGTGGAGTTCAGAGCACCCAATCAGCCACCCCACTGTGGTCTGCTTGGCCAATCAAGCTCCCTGCTGTGATCAGAGCTGGCTTTGAACGTCCAAAAGGAACCGTGTGTGCCATTGCACCCTGCTTTCAGGCTAATGGCATCCCAATTACAGCTGACACAGACTGATTACTGTATTAAAATGGTACCATCATGCACTAGAGTGATTTGTCTCAAGTTGTATGAAAGTGACGCTGTCATAAGGTTACTGCAAAGGCATCATATAAACAGATAACCGTCAACAGACAGATTTTCTGTTAGGAAGAAACATAATGCAGCAGAAGTTACTTGCATTTTCTGCAGTTAGTCACATCATTTTCCCTCAGTGCTCCAACTGAGTCATATTAATTCCTATAGAATCCACAGCTCTTGAAGAATGCATACTGATGTGGGCTATAGGCTCCTATCCCTCATCAATAAAAGCACGTTATACCTCTATGAATTACAAATGAGACCAACTAGTGCAGGAACTTTTTGCTGCAAAAAGACAATCATAATGGCATGCAATAAAATGAGCATGTACACAGCTCCCCTAATGTGGTTGCTTTTTAGTTTTTTTCTCTTTGCCAGACTCTTTTTGCTCAAACACTTGCTGCTGGGAGTAAATCTGACAGCCCTGCTAATTGTCTTCACATATAAATAAAACTACTAGGCCTAATTATTTTGTTGCAAAGGCATCCAGAACATGTAATGAGAAATGTTTCTTATTTTGAATATGGGCTGTGTTTTATTAGCCCTATTATATGCATATCAATGTAGTTAGTGGCTGGCATGAGCTTTCTAAACTGATTAAGGCTAAACGTTAAATTAGAGCACGTCTCAGAGAAAACTGCAAACCAAGAGAAACTGTGAATATGGAAATAACAGTATTTGACTCACAAATCTGCACACATTTTTTACTTCTGCATCAAATGTCTGCTTATGTAATCATTCTTTGTTTAAGCTTTGTTAGTTGCATTATAAATCTGTTATGCTTATATCAGATCTGTATCTTATTTGGTTGATTAACAGTGATCGTTTGCAAATGTGTTAGATGTTTTAAATATGGATAGATGAATGATAAATCCCCTTGACAACAATTCTAGAACACCATTCGTCCGAATATATTCCCTCAGTCGGTGTTTTGATGATGGTGGCAGAGAGCACAGTATAACATGTTGGCTCAAACTCTCCCATATCTGGTCATCTGGTCATACTAATCAAGCCATTCAGTGATCCCTCCTGATAGATAGATCTATCTATCTATCTATCTATCTATCTATCTATCTATCTATCTATCTATCTATCTATCTATCTATCTAGGCAGACAGGTAAACAGACAGACAGACAGACAGACAGACAGACAGATAGATAGATAGATAGATAGATAGATAGATAGATAGATAGATAGATAGATAGATAAAACTGCACATCAAATTTCCCATTACATTCCTACTAAGCTAACTAATGACTATAATGACAAAAATAGTAATCACACTCTCACCACCTAAGCAGAACAGTCATGGAGTTTGATGTAGCAGAGAGTGCATGAAAGGAAAAGTAAAAGGTTTTCCAGGGTGAGGAGTGTGCCGTGTTTGCCGGCGGCAAACAGGGCTGTGGTGACTGTGTGTAGCAGTGCTGAGTGGGAGGTAAGAGTGTGTGTGGGTGGCTGGAGGAAACTGTTCCAGAGCAGCGCTTATTTACACTCCGCTCTGCAGCGCTGACAACACAGCGAGGTGATTTTATTACACAAGCACACGATATGCTGTACTATATCAGCTGGCAATGATTCTGTTTCCCCCCCCTCTGAGAGTCTACAGTTGAAAATGCTACCTGCTGGCACTTTTTTCTTCCAGCAATGAGGGCAGACAATTAACATGTCTGAGTGATATTTTATATTATGAAAGCTCTGGAATGTGTTTGTGGAATGCAGATCTGTGCTAAACTCTGGCTGACCACACTGCTTCATGCCTGTAGACATCATGCTGCTATATGCATATACAATAGTTTATGGCATCGAAACATTGGATATTCTCATTGTTACGGTTCTCTGAGAAAGATGTTGGAATTCAAATGACCTTCAAGATAAAGAAAGCACAGCTTCTCAACTGTTAGTTCTGTTTCTTTGCTTTCTGCAGCACTCTAAGTAAACTATTATGAAAAGCTCAGGAAACAGTGAGATGCTGGAGCTGGCACGCCTAGCTTCAACTATAATACAAATTGAATACTAACTGATGCAACAATGCTGGTGTCTGATTTATATCATACACTGCAGTCACAAGACATATGGCTTGGAATGTACCATTTGCTTGAAGATGGCAAGTTATGACAGAAAATCTGAGATTTTGAGATTGCAGATATTTGCAGGTACTGGTTGGATAAAATGACTGTCTAGTGATTGTGTATAATAACTCTCCATTTCAAACTTTTGTTGGCTAATGTTAACTCTCATTATTTTATTTCTGTGTCATGTCTTTGTTTCATATCTGTGTCATAAAGGCAAAAAAGATGCCTGATTTTGAATGGATACCAAAAAACCTTAAGGCAAATGAAAGTAGCTGGAAATGCTCTTTTGCTTTATTACTTAAAACCCTTTCTAAGAACACTTTCCGTAACTCCTGAGAGGTGCAATTGTCCTAGCTTTGGCTGACAAGTTCCCTGGTGATGCCACAGCCATCCGTGGCAGGGAGTCCAAGACAGCATAATCAGCCTGGCTCTCTCTGGTAGGATGGTCATCCTTCAACCCCATCTCTTAGCACAATGCTAACCAACATTACTCAAGTGTCTGTTAGCTGACATAACAGTAGTTTTTAGCAGTTAGTGTTCTCCTCCAAGTGTAGTGAGCTGTCCAGTGATGTTTCAGTGGCAGTTTGAAAAGATGTGGGGCTTGACTTCAAGTGGCTTGGAGGAAGCATGTGCTAGCCTTCACCCTTTCAGCTTGGTCACACTGCGTTTTATTCACCAACCATTCTTAAGAAGAAATTTATTCTTAAAACCTACTTAGGCAGTTTTTATGAAGACTCTTACATTCACCAATGTTTTCTTATTTGGGATTCGTTCTTAGGTAAGAACAAATCGTAAATAAGAGCACAAAGGTGAGAACAATTCTGCAGTGTAAGAACACATCATGAATCTGATGTAGACCTTTTCTTAGAACCTTTCTCAAGGACAAATTTAAGAAAAATCTTGAAGATATTGATGAATGATGTCCATTATAGGATGGGGAGAGCTAATAGATAGCGGAACAGCAGGTGGGAAACAAAACTGGGGGAAAATGGAGGACAAAAAAGACATTCTCTCATATCTGTATCATCCTAAGAGCTGTATTGTTAGAGTATAATATATTGTAGTTTCAAATTGATATATAGTTACATATTTCAAACATTTACTTGCAGAATTCAGTTTCAAATTGATATATATATTTACATTTTTCAAACATTTACTTATTTATATTCAGCACAGAACTGAGTTTTGATAATTAAGTCAATTGTCAGTACAGGGAAATGTGTCTGTGAAATGGTGGTAACTGATGGTAGGATACAGACATAATCAGCAGATTAAGTTGTAAGTATTTTATTTGTATGTATTTTATTTGATTGTGGTTATTATTGATAATGAAACCTATTATAAAATCAAAAACTGTCAGTAAGTAAAAATGTACTTGTTAACTGTAATACAGAAAAACAGTGTTTACCGTAAGTTTTCAGAAACCAGGAAACTAAATTAAAACTGTAATGTCCACTGCAAAACAAACTAAAACTAAATAGAAACGGTATTAGTTCAAATTTTGTCCAGTTTGAAATTACTTTGAGTAATTCTAAAAACTAAAACTGAAACAAACTGAAACTAATTTAAATTGAAATTAAAACATTTTCATTTCAGAAAATTCTAACAGAACCAAAACTATTAATGCAACCTAGAAATGAACTGAATCAAAGCTGCCTAGAAGAGATTTTTGCTCAAATGTTGCTCTTTGATGGCTCAGGAGACTTAATGGTGATTCACTTAAATGTCTTTAGTAGAAATAGTATTGGACAAAGAACGAGACATAAGATACAGGAGTGATAAAGGAGAGATAAAAGCTTAGTTGTAGATAAAAATGAGTGTTAACACTTTGGCAAATCTAAACACAATATCTGATTTTATTGAGATCTCTGCTAAAACTAAAGAAGAGACAAATAAGATTACTGGGCTCTTTTAATCAGGAGAAACATCTGAGCAGCACCAGACTTAAGCAAAAGCCTCCTTAGTCTTTCCATCTGATCTTGTTGTCCAGGAGAAACAGAGACATTAAAGGGAACTTTATTTTGATTTCTCTTCCTATGAAAAGAAACAAGTGAACAAAATAAAAACAAATGAAAATTTCAAAACCACTGATCCCCCATGAATGTGCAGTAACCATAATCTGTGTGTTGCTGCAAGTACTTGCAATCCAGCAGGAACAAAATAGGCCATCTCCATGTGTCTCCATTTGTCAAGTTGCGCTGAAACGAAATGGAGGAACCTGCTTTGATGGTAGAAGAGCTTGACGGAGATGTAGATGGATGCTGACAATGTCTAACACACACACACACACACACACACTTACACACAAATGCACGTTCTCCTAAAAGAAGATAAAATGCCAACAAGCCATCAAAGAGGAGTGGAGAACACAGTAGGACGGTGTTCTCGGCGCATGTGAAGAAGGAAGCAGTCCCGCTCTACCAGCGTGTACACACACTGTGGACTATGGGAGGTGCAGTGTGTCAGGATCAGCGACGCTCCACAAAGACTTCACAGGAGCTTCACTATCTCCAGTACAGATGAAAGAACGTTCAGATACATCTCAGTGGCAACACAAAAATCCTGTAGCAGGGATTCTATCTCTGCACTCACAATGAATCCATTTGCCCTTCAATTCACTAAGCTTCATCTCCACTTTGTCTATTTAATCTCACACACACTGGCTTGTTTACTTTCGCGCAGCCCTCAGGGTGATCTCGCTAATACATGAAGTATAACCGCCTTCAGAAAGGAGCCATTAAGGTGATGAATTATTGAAGCAGTATGGCTGCTATCATTAACCTCATTAAGTCTTTCAGGATGATTACCTTGACCAGCTAGCCTGTCTAACACTCAGGAAAGCTTCTATGTAGGCCTGTGCCAGCAAACAGAAAACTCTTATCTGGTATGCAGACCACAGGCACACCATTCAACCTGTAAAATAACCGTCTAAACTTAAATGGGAGTTCCACCAATCTTTCAAAAATTCTCCATAATTACATTGTTAAGATGTGAATAAAGTCATTCAGAGTGGTTTGATTGATATGCATCATTTCAGAGAAACACAGTCTGAATTGTAAAAAAAAATGATCAGGGGTGGCTGGTGGGCTAGAGGTAGGTGCTGTGAGCCAGCAATTAGAAGACAGCAGGTTCAAATCCCAGAACTGGCTGGGTGTTCCTGGTTGTGCCCTTGGGCGAGCTACTTAACCCCCAGGTGGGGCTGGTCTGCCCAGAATAGTAGACATTTTACCTGATGTCCAGAGATGACTTGTTTTTCCCTGAGACCTGTTTTATCTGATGTCTGAAACCTGACACTGTGATCTGAGGACATCCTTATATGTATGCCACAGCACAGACAGCATTTTGGACAGGCATGATATCTGCCTGCCACAACCATATACAGTGCCTCCCCCGAGCATGTTTAACCAGTGCAGCTCAACAGCCAGGTTTTTAGAACAATCTCATCTATGTCAGGTGCAGCAGATGTAGTATTAATGTGGGACATCACATCACTTATTCATGTGGATTGCATGAGCAATGTTTTTTTTTTTTTTTTTTTTTTTTTTTTTGAACTCGTAGTAACTGAGTCTTTACCGTCACTGGGGGCTTTTACTATAGGAACACAGTTAACCATCACCAGACACAGGCCTACTTATAATAAACCTAAAAGGAAAAGCAGAAGATTGTCTACAGTGGTATAAAGGAATATTTAGCAAAAAATCAAATGTGCACAATTTTTCTCATCTTACTGGTTTTTTATAGTTTCAGTACTGATTTCTTTTTTTCACAACTCTGCACACACTTAGAACAACACTCTATTTAGACCAAACCATGAAATTTTTCCTTGATCTAGCACAAAATGCATTCAGTGACTACAATTTCCAAATTCCTTTAACTGACTTCTCAATCATTCCCAGCCTTTAATAAAACTATATTTTCGTAGTTCAAACCACAAATGCCTACATATGTTACAAAACTGTTACACTGAACTCCAACACATTGCAAATGACTTACTAAATCACAAATACTATATCAGACAACAATCACAGCCCAAAAAATAGTGTTATAAAGACAGACTGCTGATTGAATGTACATAAACAGGCAAATCACAACTGATTACAACTGAGCTGAAGTCCTATCAGGTGAAAAAAGGGTCACTTCTGAAGTTATTTTGTTCACAGTGAACAGCCTGTTATGAGCCAAGCCCATAATAAGCACAACAGAACTGCAGAGAAAACCGTTCTGTACTGCTCCATAGATTTACATAAAACAGTGGATCTCAAAACTGACACTTGTTAGTGTTTCTGAGGTGACTGTGCTGTGATTGACAAACATTCCTGCTGCTAGTCTGTTTATGTTTGGATAGAATGAATGTATTTTGAGATGTTTGTGCAGTGTTTTTTATAGATGTAGAGCATTGTGGGTATAAAGTGAACTGCTGTGCTGAGCTGCATGTTTCTGCAGACAGATGTGTGAAGAGCTTCGAAAAAAGAACTTGGCACTGAAAAATGCTTCTTAGTGACTGTAAAAAAAGCTGTAAATGTAGTTGATCAGCCAAGACATGTAGATAGAAGCTTGTGTCCCACCAATTGTACATCTTCATGCCTAAACCATCACACACATGCTTCCAACAATGTTCAACATTAATCTCAAATAGACTTGCTTATATGTTGTTTGACACTGTATGACATAATGTATCTAATCTATAAAATCTATAATCTATAACTATATATATAATTTATATCTATAAAAATGGACAAAAGTACACTGCATAGCTAAAACAGTAGTAGCAGCCATACTGAAGACTAAATTTTGTCTATACTCTGGTAGAAAATAAAACAGTCGGGGCTGTAAAAAGTACAGAAAAACTATCATTAGGTGAAAGTAATGAAGGCAAAAATATACTTGAGTAAAAGTAAAAAAGTATCTAACTATGAGGTATATAGAAGTAAACAGTATATGTTTTAACACAATAAAATAGTGACTTTGTTTGGTGATGTGTCATGAGATGACTAATAAGCAGTACTAGTCCTCACATAAAGACAAATCAGCATATTTGTGAGTGGTATCATTTACACTCATATGAATGTGTAATAAAAACAATACACTTAAATGCACTGGAACTGGGAGTGAAAATGCAAGGAGTAAACAGGAACTGGTTACATTTACTTAAGTATATGGACTTGAGTAAAATATGAATGGGTTTGTACTAAGTATTTTTTGAATCATAATACTTCTACTCAAGTATATCTGTCAGTAAAGGAATCTACTTTTTACAGTTTCATTTTTGCTATTCGTACTTAGTTACTAATTCCTTCTTTGTCTTATATTTTTATCATTTATCATATATAATTATATTTTTTGGTGACAACAGCTGTACTGCTGTGAGATTGGTCACGTCTCTGACTTCTGAGCTTTACCGCTTTATTTTAGATCAAAAGGATCCCAAAATTAGAAGAACAGAGCTGGATTTCCAATGAAGGTCTACAAGTTACCCAGTTCTGAAGTAGTTTGTTGACCTGATACTTGTGTACTTCTACCCAAGTTTTCTTTTGGGGGGAAAGAATACTTTTACTTCCACTTGTGTCATCATTTACCAAAGTATCGTTAATTTTACTCAAGTATGGATTTAAGCTACACTGGTGGTTCTTTAAGGGTTCTTTAGTAAAGAAAACGGTTCTATACAGAACCATGGACAATCAAAGAACCCTTTGCATGATCAAAGCGTTCTTTGAATCATGAAATTGTTCTTCGGAGTGATGGAGAATGTGTTGTAGATGGTTCTATATAGAACCTTTTCGAACCTGGTTCTATATAGCACCAAAAAGGTTCTTCTATTATCACAAGCTTGACATCGTAGCAACAGAATCACCCTTTTTGGTGTTAAATAGAACCATTTTCAAAAAGGTTCTATATAGAACCATCTATAACACATTCTCCATCAATCTAAGGAACACTTTCATGAAACCTTTAATGATATTCTTTCAGCATTCATGGTTTTATATTTATTTTCTTTACTAAAGAACCCTTGAAGAATCATCATTTTTAAGAGTGGACTCTACTCACCTCTGGGGTTTAAGAAATCTTTTTCTCTTGGAAACATATCTGAGTAAAAGTACAAGTGCTCAACTACGATCATACTAAAATAAAGTACCCATTTCCACAATAATACCCAAATACAGTTACTCTCTGATCTCTGATAACAGTATGTCATGTACTGTCAGACACTACAGTAAGATTTGGGCTTTAAGTTTGCATGATGCTGACCGGTTGGATATAAGCTTCCATTACTCACTACAGCCTCATGGTTCAAGTACAAAATTAAAGAACTGGCTGTCCAAGTAAGATGTACACACTAAAAATGATGGTTATTCAAGTGTTCTTTTGTAAAGGCAAGTGTTCTATTCAAAACCATGAGTTCTATATAGAACCATTCAATGCTTTAAGAGCGCAGAGTGAGAATTAACTGTGTGAATTAGATTCTTCTCCAAACTATTGCTTGAATGACTGATGAAATTCTGTCTCGTCCTTAAAAAATATACCCCCCCTCTGCATCCCTAGGTGGGTACCTAATGGTATGTGTTGAATCTGAATGCATTAACCCTGTCTGGTTCGAGCCGTTCTCGCCCCCCCAGGGGCGTAATTGACTATTCCTTAACGAGCTGCTCCTTTTAAGTCAACGTGATAACGATCTCCAGGCCTGAGTTAATTATGCATGGAGTAAGCAACCTTGAATACCTCCTCATTGGGAGATTTTGCTTTAATTTCCTATTTTTTGCTTAATTGGCGCTTGTCTGGCACAATTTGCGTCGCCTGGGGTGCTTACACGTTTGTTTGATTGTTGGCAGCTCTTTATTCTGATGCAGTCTGAGAAAAGTAGGCTAGAAAAGGGCCAGGAGGGGGATTTGCACTAAGAGGCTACCCTGCAATCGACTGCTCTTTTTAAAAAGGCAGGGGTAAGTGTTTTTATCTTTATTTTTCAACTGTATCTTCCCTATCAGGATAAACACAGTATATGGGTGTGACAGTGCACTCAGTGCATTAGGCCTAATGCACTGCTCTCTGGGTTGTATCTGCATGGTGCAAATTGCTGTTTACAACACAGGCTTCAGCAGCATCGGTATACATTTTTCCCCACTCGAATCCAAAGTAATAGCTCCTGGGCACGCGGCAGCATTAGTGTCAATTAAAGATAATCAGCGCAAAGCCATGACAGACAGCACGTTTCAAAAATACTCTCGCATTTCCAGACAAGTGTTGTCAGAGGAGTGAATCTGTGTTGACAGATGTATGCGCTGGGTTAATGCTGCGTGTGTGGGGTTTCTTTTATGTCAGGTAGACTGTGGCAGGGCCTCCTCAGGGACGTGTGAGTGTGCAAAAATATCCTCATTTAGCCCTCTGAGTCCTTAGAGTTTAATTATCGCACAAGACGTGGAGAACAGGACAACAGAGACACAAACAAACACAGCAAACACAGACAAAAACAGTCCACAGTCACACAAAAACAGACAACATCGTTCTGTATACATTATAGAAACTGTCAACATATGAATAAGGTAGCAATAAAGTACTTTAATATGTGAGATATAATGACGAGCACCGATATTTGAGAATGTTCTTCATTCCATTAATGTCCTGTCAAAACAGCCAGTAAGTGCAAGTTATTCATTTATCAGATAATCCACTTTCCAGACTTCAACATCACTGAATGTGTTTGTGATAATTTGGATCATGAAAAGCAGAAAATCCAACCAACTTCTAAGAGTTATAAAAGCATTAAGCAGTGGGGAACCCATCTAGGCCTTGAGAGAAGGCCTGAATAATTTCTGTGAGTCTGTCATTTTTCTGTAAATTTTTATTTAGTAGAATAATCAGGCTTGCTGTATTTGAACTCTGAAACAGGTAAAAATACCCAACAGAAATCTGTCCAATCAGTCATATTTTTCGTGTGCAGTATCTAGGCCAAACAAGCTTTCCCATTGGTTAGGACTTTAACAGCTGGACTGAGGGTCTAGCACTACAT
Organism: Colossoma macropomum; assembly: GCF_904425465.1. Taxonomy (NCBI): domain Eukaryota; kingdom Metazoa; phylum Chordata; class Actinopteri; order Characiformes; family Serrasalmidae; genus Colossoma; species Colossoma macropomum. Next base: position 18,633,534 of record NW_023494795.1, on the reverse strand, counting down.
TTACTACCAATAAAATTAGGATGTGACAGAGGGATCAAAAGTTCAAGTTTTTACATGACCAATTTCACAAAAAACTCACTCTAGGCCTTTTGGAAGTCTAGATATGCCACTGACTGTGGATATGAGTCATAGACTAACCAGGTTTTAGTCATTTGCTGGACAACATCTGTATTCCAGAGCTGTTTATTGAAGTAGTCACTGTAAAACTGTTATATACAAGGTAAATATTTATATACGAGTTAACATCTGTTACATGCTTCAAACAAAAAATGTCTGAATTTAATCTAGAACAGCTAAAAAGCAATTATGTACACTAGTGTTATCTTAGTGCTAACATACCACTAAAAATCCCATAGGAGTGATAGCAGGAATTATCATTAGAGATGGAGATATTTTTTGACAGAGTTCTGACATGTGTAGCCCAAACTGAAGGCCTAGCTCTGACACTCACAATTCACCACTGGCATAAGTACTCTATTCTGTTACAGTACATAAAAAGTAACGTGTTACACATTTAGAGTACATCATCATGAGGCACATGGGTATTATACTTCTATTACACTGTTCCTCATAGTTACTGGTTGGCAGTTTTCTTCAGGTAATATTTCTGTTAATGTCCTTCATGACAAATTTGCTTATCAAATTCTCAACAAGGGTAAAGGGTGGTCTCTGACATTTGCAGATGTGTAATGATGTTTTCAAATCAATGCTGTAGAAATCCATAAAAATGAACCTCAAGTTCCCGCTGCATATTTATTATATCATTTAGCCTAAAAGCTGAGGTTCACTGATGTTTGAATTACTCACATAACTTTACAATAGCTAATGCTTATGAGTTCAGAAATATTAAAAAAACAATATTGCAAAACAATGATAGACCAACATGTAAAACTCAGAACAAGACTACTGCTCTGAGCACTGTCTTTTTAGCTGCTACATAAAGAGCTCTGTCATTTTGCAGCAAACAGAATGAAACCCTAAAGGGAACAAGGCTTTTTAGCAAAAGTTTAAAGTAACACACTGTAGTGCTTGATGTACATCTCTGTTTATTAAACAACTTTTACTGCACTGTTCTGATTTCTGTAGTTCTTTACTTACTTATTTACTTACTTATACCACAATGTGTGTCATACTAATATCATTGGTGTGCAATGTTTTTGTATTTGTGTACATACAATTGTATGCAGAGGTTTAGGCACCCCTGCTTAAATGATGTTTTGTTGACTTTCTAAGTGAAAATAAGTGAACACATCCTCTACAGAGAACACACTCCTGCATGTTTTAATGCTCAACTACTGTTTATTTGCTGAATTTAATGTTGGAAAAGATATAAAACGTACAACGTGGCCTGTGCAAAAGTTATGGCATGTTTTATGATTTACATGTGTATATATATATATATTATTTTTATTATTATTTATTTATTTATTTATATACACACACATAAATTTGCAGGGAAAATGCTGTATTTATGTGGACTCAAAACAAAGATTTGCTTATCACTGTATATGTGTAAATAGGTTAATTTAGCATCCACCACAGGATATGCTGTGCACTGATACATTCACACTGTACAGTGCTACAGCTCTTGTTCCTACCAGAGTCTAATTGTCAGTAGCTAAATTAATGAATTAAATCACTTGAATCAATTTGAATTAATTGAAAGTGTCTTAATGAGTGGAACAAAAGATTGGACACAGTCCCTAATGAAGCTAATGAAACTGTTATTATTAGTAGTATTATTACTGTTATTATTGTTACCACAATTGCATTCAATTTAATTTAACAAATGTAGCCACAGGGTGGTGCTGTTTCCTTAAAGAGGGACTGGGGACTAACTTTGTGAGAACTGTCCACAGAGCAAAATACTCTCAGATGTCAAGCAGTGAATGATTAAGGGGAGGATGGGTAGGAAATCCCCTGCTCTGCTAACATCATTCTCTCTGCTAATGAGAAGAAAACCATCCTGAGCTCTAACAGAAGTCCAAAACTCTCTCCAATTCACTCCAGCTGACATCACTGTTTCTTAAACCGCTAATTGTGAATTGTGAATGTATATAAGGTATTCTGTCTTCAGTAAACAGCATTGCTGTTCAGCAGTAATCGTAAATGAGGGGCTAGAAGTACAGAACGTCCTTGAAATGCCCTGCATTGGCTAAGTGAGAGGCTGCCTTTGTCATATGCGAATGAAAGGCTGAAGTGACTTTTTATGTGGCCTGTGGGCCAGAGGATGAAAGCCAGGGTGACTCACTGGCTGGTACTTGTTAAGCATGTTCATAATGAAGAGAAGAGCAATCTTCATTCCCCCAGAGTGACTGATGAAAATGCGAAGCTGTGCATCACATTATGCTGTGCTGTGTATGTGAACGCGTGTTTGTTATCATACATTTGCAGGACAAAGGGAAAAACAATGCTAACCTACAGAAACAACAGAAATGTTCCTGACATTGTAATGTGCTTCTTTACCTGAGGTTCTCATTTAATAATTAAAAATCGACAGGGTAAAACTATTTATTTTTGGTTATGGAGTTTAAAGCTGTTCTACAAATCTACTAAATAAAGTTAGTTCTAAAAATACCGATCCAAAAAGAACCACTTTTGGAAAGGACCTTTGTAAAGTTTAAAGAACCTCCATTCAGTGTAAAAGCTCTATACCAAATAAAGAACTGTATGTCAAAGCCAAGAACCTTCTAGGAACCTTTATTTTTAAAGGGCCTATATCTACATTTTATATTTTTCCCAGAGGTCTGCTTATAACGTTGGTGTTGTTTTATGAAACAAAAACAACCATAAATAATTGTTACATGACATTTTCAACCTCTGTTTATATAACTAAACAGACTGGTTTTGTTACTGTGCCTTTAAGACTGATATGTAAATGATTTCTGTTCTGAAGACTGGCTGCTCTGTATTGTGCCTTGTTCAAAGAGCACACTGACCTGAAACACTGCATATACCTTCAACGTAAATTGGTCAGGCTAAAGTACTGAGTGGACAGATAGACTGCATGTAAATACCATCACAAAAACAGTGAATTCAAAATGGGCTGTTTTGCCCATTCAGTTTCCATATATTTGTACTATGTAGACTGAAAAGTGCATTTTAGTTTTAGTTTTTCATGATATGGGCGCTTTAAGACTCTGTGTGTGTGTGTGTGTGTGTGTGTGTGTGTGTGTGTGTGTGTGTGTGTGTGTCCCTGTCCTGACAAGCTATAACAACAAATGTGTGAAGATGCTTTGTGTGAGTAAAGTAGACAGTGGCACGAAGAGACAAGAGTCTACAGAATACAAATTAGCCCTAAACTATGAGCAAAACCTAATGGCCTATTTGAACGCAGCAGGGTGTGCAGTAAAAAGCGTGTGTTAGTGGATCTTGACGGCCTCTTTAGCTGTGTGTCTCTGGCTGTGTGTCTCCCAGTGGGACACTTCCATATTGGACTACTGCTGTCTTCCCCTCTTTCTCCACAGCCTTCTGCTGGAGTTCAGCTTAGCTGGTGATGGTGGAGGACTCCCACTGCGAGCCAGTAGCAAATCTATCTCTTTTCCATCTACACATTTCCATATACCTCCCACTGCTCTGACCATACACTCACATCGGTGAGTACCCACACCTGACACTTTAGTGCTCTGAAAAAAAAGCAGTGCATTTGCTGTAACGTGTTCCTACAACTTCTGTCAGAATGCTCTAAATATCTCTCAAAAGTGCCTGATGTCACTGTGTGTAGTTCAGGGCAGTATCAGATATTCATATGACTTTTACAAGATCATTTTCTAACCTCTAACACATTTGTTTAGTTAGTGTGCCTGTAAGACTGATATATGTAAATGAGCTTGGTTCTGATTGGCTGTCCTGTATTGCGCCTCATTCAAAAAAGCAGTCTGGTCTGAAACACTCCTTGTAGCATCAGTGTGAGTGGGCAGGGCTAAACTGCAGTAGGCTGAAAGGGCGCATGTATGTTAAAATATAAAAAGGAAAATACATAAAAAATGGGGAGTTTTTGTGGCGTAGTTTCCATATATTTTCCATATATGGAACATTTAATAAAGCAATAAGCCTCAAGAGGCTGTGCGTTACTGCGATTTTATAACGGGAAGGGTGTTCTTAGTTCTGGGGCTGAATCTCAAATGGCTCCCTGCTTCCTACATAGTGCACTACATAGGAATTTCAATACTGGATCCTGCACCCCAACAGTGCAAATTGTAGCAGAGGCTAGAATTTATAAACTTTCACAGCTAGCACACTATTTAGGGAATACAGAGCCATCTGGGATTCAGCCTGGGCTTCATGCAACTTCTGACTGAAACACAAACATTTGAAGTGTGTAATCCATTTACATGACATTTTTAGACTTTTATACTGCTGTTTTACAGTGAGTCATACTGTGAGTACTTTAATTCAAGCCCGTGATATTAATGTTGGAGTTGTTTAGTTTGTTTGCTATCTTTAGCCTGTTGGCTAGCTGACCAGCCTAGTTCCAGTTAAGAACATAAGTTGCCAGCCCCTCAGTTTAAATAAAAAACGGGTTCTTACTTCATCAGTACACTTAGTGGTCCACGTGAGCAGCATGAGAGTCAAAGATTATTTTTATTAATAATTCATATTTCATTCATTATATTAACAGCACAAGGCTGTAGCACAGTAATACACAGTTCAGTTGCTGTTAGACGGTCATAGAGGTGCATATATTGTGGATGCAGCTCAGACAATCAGATTTCAGGACTGGAGCTATCCGTTTTATAATTATTTTTAAACACTAGGTCTATATCATCCTTTTTCAGTCCAAAAATGGGAAGGAAATTTTGCTGTCAGTTATGTTTAATAATAAATAATCTTAATAATCTTTCATCTTGTTTTGATTAAGCTGTTATGTTTTCTTCTTCTAAAATTATCCCAAAAGGAACTTTAAACAGTTTGTTTATAGTCTATTAACTAGACAGAAACCAGAAAATGTATTATTGATCTAGTTTTTCTGCATATTAACTCTTAGAAGCTGCAGTTATCACCAGAAATAGCAAAAGCACAAAGTAAATTGATATTTCTCACTCATAGCTCACTGAAACAAGAAAATAAATCCTGTTGAATATATGAATTCTATGGATGAATTGATACCATTCTTGTATTTGTGGAGATATTTCATTAGATTTGAGTTTGATAGAAATGTATTACAGTAATAATATAGTAATAATATAGATATAGTTATAATAATATGAAAAATATAATAGTATGCACAGTATTGCTTTATGGAAAGACAGGGCATTTTTTTTTTTTACAAAACAACAGCAAATTCTGTACACTGTAACACTGTAAGCTGTAAGTTATGTTTTGATACGCTTTTGTTATGTATCAAAATGATTAAAACTAAAAATGAATATCATTGTGTTACACTAATACCAGAATAATGGAAGAGAGGATATACACTAAATCAGGGAGGCCCATTTACCTTTGAGATGAGTTGGAGTGGCATTCAATTACGCACATACATTTCCTGTAATCTTTGTAGAAAAGCACTGCCAGTAGAACAGGATGCTCCGGAGCAGCTGCACATGAGCCTAAGGTCACCATGTCCAATGCCAAGCCTCAGCTTGAAGGCTATAAAGGCCCCCAGCATTGGGCTGTGAAACAGTGGAACTGCATTCTCTGGAGTGATGGAGCTCCATCCCAAACCTTTGACATGAGTTAGACTGGAGTTTGTGATCCAGAACTGATCACCCAGCATCAGCACCGGACCTCATTAACACTCTTGAGGCTTAATGCAATCAAATACTCCCAGCAATGTCCAACATCTAGTGTAAAGTCTTCTCATAAGAGTAGACAATACTGCTACTCTAGATTGCAGCCAAAAATAATACCCTTCGTCTCAGAAGAAATGTTGGATGGGCAGATGTCTACAAATTTCGGACACATAGTGTATCGCCTAGCATTATTTCTGTAGCACTAGGAGCCATCAGCTAGCATCTGATAATTGCAGCAAATGCTAGCGCTCAGCGCCTCATTGAGTACAAATGCATCTAGATGTCTAGTGTCTGTTTTTGGCACCATGCGGGGACCCATTTTTCACGGTCACGCTAATGGGAGCCCGGCGCTGCTTTATAGCAGGTAGGAAAAGACCTTCCTACACACACACACACACACACACACATACACACACACTCCTTCACTCCTTCCCTGGAGAGAGCTGGAGCCCGAACGCTGTTTACGAAGTGCCATTAAAGTTTGCTCTCCATGTGTGAAATTGTTTTGATGGACTGTGATCATGATCTAAGGAGAGTAGAGGCAGTGCCTGGCTGCTTCTGAAGTGCATGGTCATCCTGCCCCGCCGCCCACTGCTAAAAGCCCCATTCAAGTTCGATGATTAAATGGTGTGCTTGATTAAACAATGGAATTAATTAAATCCGAACACCAGCAAAGAGGCTTTTCGGGGCCTGTCAGTCATACTAATTGCACTCTGCGCAGGTTTGGTTATTAGCCACTTCAAGGCGAGGCTAGAGAAGGGTGTGTGTATATGAGTGGGTGTATATGGTGGGTGAGTGAGAGGGTCTGTCATTGCACTAAAAGTGCTGCTATAAGTGGCTTTATTTCCATTTGGAATAGACAGGCATATGTAGCGCTGGAGCAGCCAGATGACTTTGCTGCACCTGGAGTGGGAGGATGATGCTGCTGAAACATGAACTGAACCCACAACCACTAGCCTTCATAGCTTACAACACAGGGGCAGAGGTTTCAACCCAGAATTAATGATTCACACCACTGAAGCATTTTTATTAAGCTTCACTAGGTCAGTCATGATCATTAAATAATATTAACTGCAATATTAGTGATTGCAATAAGTAAATAAATAGTTTACAACTATGAAGGTAGAACAGAAGGCAGCTAAATTGGCTGATTATTACTTTTTTTTTTTACTTACATGTATTTGAACATCCACCCAATATACATTCATATAGGGAATTTGTGATTTGTGCCCATTCAGCAGTCAAAAGAGGTCAAGCACTCGGGACAAAGCCTGGGTCACAATGAATGTTCCAGTTCATCCCAAAGGTATTCAGTGGAGTGTCAGGGCTCTGGGCATGCCACTGGGGTTCCTCCAGACCAAACTCATCACACTATGTCTTTATGGAGCTCGCTTTGCACATAGGAGTACAGTGATCCTGAAACAGGAAAGGACTGCTGCCCAAACCCTGAAAACAGCCCCAGACCATCATCCCTCCTCCACCAAACTTGGCACTATGCATTGTGGTAGGTAGTGTTCTCCTGGCATTCACCAAAACCCAGATGTGTCCATTAGGCTGCCAGATAGTAAGGCATGATTCATCACTCCAGAGAACACATTTCCATGTCTCAAGTGTCCAGCAGTGGTGTGCTTTACACCATTCCCACCGATGCTTGGCATCGCGTACACTAATCTTTGCTGGTGCGCAGCTGCTTGGCCATGGAAACCCACTTCATTAAGCTCCCAATGCACAGTTCTTGCAATGATGTTTCTTCTAGAGATAGTTTGGAACTCTGCAGTGAGTGATGCCCTATAGGATAGCCAATTTTAACTCACTACACACTTGTGGACCTGGTCTTTGAGTTTGCATGGTATGTAAGGATGAGTTTAAATGTTAATGAGACACTACCTGCAAAAATGACTTTTAATCAAATTCAGCTAATAATAACATCTAATATTTTCAAACACAAAAGTGTTATTGAGTCCACACTTTCAACTGAATTTCTGCACTTGATGGAAGGAGCTACAAGAGAGAAATAATTCATATAAAATGATAGTACATTATGGTATATTTTGTTGGTTTTATTATTGTCATAAAGGCTTCTACTGCCTGTGTACAAGAGCAGCTTACTGTACATACCACACTTTCAACTCGTATCACTCAAAGCTCCACCTCTTTGGCTAATGTGGGCCGGCCTCGATATTAGCTCAGTCTGGCTAAACGAGTGCATCAATAAGACATGAGTGGACCACGGTACTGTAGGTCACATGACTCAGCTCCTCCCCCCTGCCGCCAAAGGCCCCTGCTAAGAGGAGAATGAAAAATTCATCTTCCTCACATCCATAATTCAGCAGCAGAGGCAGGCAGCCACCTCCTGTACAGCAGCACAGGCAGTTGACCCTCCAGTTAGAACACAACCATCACCCTCGCATCATGCAGAGATAGAGAGAGAGAGAGAAAGAGAGAGAGACAGAGAGAGAGAGAGAGAGAGAAAATAAGAGTATTGGGGGAGAGAGAGAGATAGAGAGAGAATGAGATTATGGGTAGAGATGGGAGAGAGAGAAAATCAAAGTATAGGAGAGAGAAAGGAAAGAGAGAGAGACAATGAGAGTATGGGGAGAGAGAGAAAATGAAAGAATGAGAGTATGGGGAGAGAAAGAGAGACTGTGAGAGTATGGGAGAGGGAGGGAGGAAGGGGGGAAAGGGAGAGAGAGAGGGAGGAAGGAACAGAGAGGGAGGGAGGGAGAGAGAGAGAGAGAAACAGAAAAATGAAGCGAATGCAAGAAACAGAGAAAGATGCAAGAGAGAGTGGAAAAGAGGAAAAAAAATGAGAAAATGATGGGTCAAGAAAGAGTGAGAGTATGAAGAGTGAGCAATAAGCGAGAAACAGAGAAGAAAAGAAAGAGACGGAGAGAGGGGCAGAGATACAAAGAAAGTAAGGTATAAAGAGAGAAACAGAGAGAGAGTGGATGAACGAAAGAGAGAGAGAGGGAGAGAGAGAGAGAGAGAGAGAGAGAGAGAGAGAGAGAGAGAGAGAGAATGCGTGTGAGAGGCAGATGAAAAAAGAAAATTAGAGGATAGGAGAGAGGGAGAAAAAGAATAAGAAAGATAGAAAGAGAGAGACAGCAAGAAGACATATTCTGGCAGGTTTCAAAGGCCCCAGAGTGACAGTTGTGCTCTCGGTTTCTGCTCTGTGCTCTGGTGGGATGGGGAGATGTGGTGGGGGGGTGAGCTTTAGCAGTACAGTAGAGCTTTGCTTTGGGGCTGAAAGCAGGAAGATTAAACAGAAGGGATGTTTCATCCAGAACAGAAAAGTCAGAAAATGGATGAGTCATCTAGCGAGAGACAGGTGCAACACAAAACGAATTTCCATGAAGGAGCATTCTGGTAAAGAATAATGCTGGTGCTGAGTGGAGCTCTGAAAAACATCCAGCAGGGAGGCATCAACGCAGAAAATTGCTAATGGCCTGTCAGAATACATACTTATATATGTTTGGAAAAAAATGTGCTTTACCTACACTGAAACAAGCAACGCGTTAATTTACTTAATTCAACTGTGTACATTGTTAATGAAATGCAGTGAGGGAAAAAACAACATTTTTGGTATTTTACATACTTTCAGTACATACATCCACTTCACATTTACACATACAATGTCTTTTGACTTTGTACAACAGCAGAGTATGTATTCACAAACATGAATGAAGATATGTTGAAAAACATATATACGCATGTATTTAATAAGTAGAAATAGTTGATGATTCATTTTTAACATTATTAATAACATTTAAGTTAAAATGCTACAAAAAGCTACAACTGGATCGATAATGTGCAAAGGGAAAGTTCATGGAACCACAACTAATGGACTGGTGTACCACACAAGATTTCACAATGTGCTCTCAAATTAATAATAATAAAGAGAAGACAGAATCCAGCAATCACTCAAAACGAGTTGCAGGACGACCTACAAGCAGCAAGAACACACAGAACAACAAGCAAACCTTCTCCCTACTCCAAACTTCTCTGCTAAAACAGAAACACAGAGACGCGCATCTAAAATTTACACACCAGCATTACACATCAGAACTCTTTTGGAACAACGTGCTCTGGTCAGATGAAACAGAAGAGAACTCTTTGGCAAAAATTCAGCTCATCATGTTTGGAGAAGGAGGTGTTGCGCGTGTGATCCCAGGAGCTCTGTACTCTCAGTGAAATATGGGGTGGGAGTATCATTATATGGGCTGCTTCTCTGCAGATGGTACTGAATCTGAGGCAATACACATTGTCAAAGGAAATATGAGGTGAGCAATGTACTGGGACATATTAGAGGAGAATTTATTCAGATTCAGCAAGATTCAGCAAGACAATGACCCCAAACATACAGCCAAAATAACCCAAGACTGGTCTCTAAAAAGAAGGTTAAGGTGCTTGCATGGCCAATCTGACTCGAATTCCCTGAACATTTATAAAGAGTATTGAAAATTGTATTTATCAGAGGGACCTTCACAACCTTGAGGAATTAAAGACAGTTTGACAAAAAGAATGGGTCAAAATTGAACCACAGTGCTGTGAAAGGTTAACAGTTAAGTAAACTGAAAGACAACATTGGGTCAACATATATTTTATTCATGTGAAAATGTTGTTCACATATGAACCAAGCAAATTCAGTGCATCATGTTTTCAGGGTAGTGCAAACTGTGTTGAAGGGAGGTCCTCCAATTTTTTAAAAAATTTGCATAATTCAATTATTGACATGTAAACGAAGCCAATCAGAATCTGATCTATAATGAAGTTATGCATTATAGATCAACTTACCAACTCCATTGGTTGTGAAACAGGATCTACAACACAAACAGAGCCATTGTATTTACTATTTAAGATGACCAGTGAATCTACATGTCTGCTGAGTTATTATGTTGACTATGGTAAAATAGTGATAAATCTGAAAAAATAAGCTTTCCTGGGTGCTTTTTTCCCTGACAGTGCCCTGCATGTATCCTTCCACCATGAATGGACTTATAAAAACTTATAATAGTTTTATTAGTTTTATAATAATAATAATACTTATAATACTTTTATGCTAAAATTGTATTCCTAAACTATCATAAAACAATGTTTTAGGCACCAGGCAGCATATTGGTAACCATTTCATGTAGTAACTTTCTGTGAGGTAGATTTTAAGCATTAAACACTTTGGACCGGTCCCTATCACCACCACTGTGAACAGTTCTGATTCGGTAAGTTAATCTAGAACGAAGCATTTTATATCGAACCACTCTGAATGACTTTGTTTACATCTGAAACATTTAGTTATAGCAGGAAGTTTGCAAAAAACATGGTAGAATTCCACTTTGAATGTCAAACAGAAGACTTGCATAGTGCGATAAATACTGTACATATGTGGTAAAATAGAGGGTGTGTGTACATGCTGTGTTTGCTGCATCTTTGTGTGTACGTCTCGCACAGAAGCTGTGTGAATGTTGCACATGTCACACTGGCTGTGTGTATGTGGTTTGACTTAGTATATGTGTGTGTGTGTGTCAGAGAAAGCCTGTGTATGTGTTGTGCATGCAGTGCAGGGTAATTAGCATCGTTGACATTGTTCTCGCCTGCCGGGCTAATCTGTCTATGAGGGGCTTTATCAGTGCTGGTGTTTACCGAGTGTGCCCGTTAGTCTAGCACTCCGCTAGCCTGCTGCTAGCCATCCCATCTTTCCCCCTATTGTCCAGCCTGACGCCTGCCCACAAAAGCCAGGCCCCATGTCCTTATTGTTCAAGAACAACCAGCCAAGACAGCCATCAGCAGGCAGCGGGCAGATGGCCCCATTCAGCAGCACTAACAATACAAATAGCTCAACCCAGAGTGCAGGCCTGCGTCCCAGCGCTGTCTGAACCCAGCACGCCAACAGCTCAGCAGTGGTTCACATATAGAGAGAAATACAAGTAAATTGATGCCATGTTCCAAATGCATGTTAAAATTGGTGCCGGATGACGCAAGTTGTTTCCACACTATCGGCAAATGCTATTTCAGAGCAGCTGTCTCACTACATTACAGAATTAGCTAGTGGTGGCAGGAGAACTCAAATTAGAAATGTGAAGTTTTGTATGCTGTGGAAAATGGAGACTAAAAAAAAGTCTGACACTTAGATTTACATTAATACTTAGAAGTTAACTTTAAAATGCTTGTTAGGCCTACTTTCACTTTGCTATACTATTCAAATGTAATTATGCAATTACATAATAGCATCTTGAAACATGGCAACTTTACAGGCCTTAACATTTAATGTAAGATTTAAAAAAAAGTTTTATTCCAGTTTATTTTGGAGCATTTCTGTTGGTGCATTCATCATAATTTTTTTACCATGTAAAGGACTGGTGTAGAAAAATGTTTTTTTGGACAACAGTATTTAATTCTATAGTACATTTACACTTGACTATTTTTGTGTTTGTTTTGGCAAGAAAGAGGCAAATTTGGCATAAATGTAAAGGATAGTTTGTCTTTCTGCAAAACAAGACTGTAGGAACAACATTATCATCGAATCCAATTAAAATCATAATAACATCCCCTTTACTACTTACAAACACAAGGCGTTGGTCAAAAGATTTCAACAGATTCAGCAGATTATTTCAATAAGCTATTAATGAGAACCAATTAGCACTGAATATACACCATGGTTTTTCTCACCACAGATAACATTTCTATTAGTTCTATTATGAGTTAAATCTATCTGTGAGTTTAAATTAACCACTTGGCTTTCTTTACAGTGGTGGTGATAGGAACCTGGAGTTGTAATGTCTAAAACACACATCCAAATTTAATGAGACTTTATATGTAATGGTGATGATTTGAAAGAAAAATGCCTCTCTGCCATGAATATATTTTAAGAATATGTTTTAGGCTTAAAGTTTAACTACCATAAAACAAAGTCTCAAAAACTATATTTCTTTTTTTAAAAATTTTGGATGCAATACTTTTTTGAAAAGAATAACAGCTGACATATAATGAAAAACACTTTTAAAACACATTTATTTCTCTAATAAAGGTGGTATTAATCATAAAACAGTGTTTCAGGGAGCAGGCAGCATATTCATAAGCATTCTGTGTAATAGCTTTCTATGAGGTCTGGTCACCACTATTGTGAACAAATCTGGCTCTATAAATTGCTCTAGAATGGCATGCATTTCAAATCTAACATTTCTAAATGATTTTATATCTTAATGATTGAATAACGTAGACATCTTGACAAATCATTGGAGTTCCCCTTTAATGATATTTCTGAGCCAATGTTTATCTCGGTCATAGCACCAGTGCATTTGATCCTCACGTGACCGCTCATACACAACGGCCGAGAGTGCAATCTCAACTGGATTCTAAATGCCTGTTGCGTTTATTTTCGTTGAGTCTGGCTGCTGGACAACATAATACTTTGTAAGTCTTTCAACTTCATCAGTCTAGAGTTGATTCAATCAGTATTTGAATTCACTCATGCAGAAATGTCTTATAAAAGTAAATCCCACAGCAGAGGTGCCTGAGCAAAAACGAGCATTTGCATATGTGCGCGCGGGCCCACAGTGGACGTTCTGAGCCGATCAGTTACAGCTGACCCACCGCTCTCATGGGACTGGGGATATGGGATGGCTAAAAGGACTGCCTCTATTGTCTGTGCTGTGCTTTTGTGCGCGAGTGCTAAGGAATTTTCGAGCATTCTTGTAAGCAGTAAGTAAGTCTTAGGATGATGAAAGGAATGATTAAAAATATGGTTTGAAGTGCTGCTTTTGCACTGTGTTGTGTGCCTTAAGGGCCGAGTGCAAGGAAGTATGCAAAAGTACAGCGTGTCTGATATTGCTGCATTAATCAAGCACATGAATTCATCAAAGGAGAGATCATCATTCAGATGGAACTAGGTTAGACTGGCCTGTGGTCCTTCAGGAGCGCTGCGGTTCAGCATCGCCACTGCAGGCTCTCTCTTGTTATTTGCTCCGTGAGACCCAGGCTAATTGAATAGTGGCCAGTGGCAGCTGGCGTGGAATGCGGTTGCCGTGCTCCGGCTAGGTCGATCTGCACGGATCAAAGCAAAGGGAGGGGGGGAGAATGCGAGGGCAAATGGGGGAATGTTTTAAAAGCCCCCAAAAGGCTCATATGAATGCAAGGCATGCCTCAAGCAGGGCACACTCTGTATAAACTGGGAAAATGTGTGGTGGAGTGAAGAATAGCTACAAGAAAAACAGTCTTCTTTCTCTTAACCACTCTAAAAATACAAGATGCAGAAAGGGTTCTTTGGAGCGAGGTCACTACAGAACCACTTTTGGTTCCCTAAAGAACCTTCCAATGAGTTGATCTTTAAAGAGTTCAGTTAAAACCACTCAACTGAAGGTTCTTAAGGGAACCAATAGTGAGTCTCCTATGGAATCGCTCCAAAGAACCCCTTTTGGCACGTTTATATATAAGAATGCAGCCCATATGACAGCAAGAAAGGACCATGTGTACTTTATCCTGTTTGGAGACCTTTCTGATTTAGATTTTCAGCATTATTTTTCATTGGAGCACGAAACAAGCGAGAAGTAACAACACTGGTTCAGTGAGGTAAATTTTTTGAGTCATTTGTTGTGTTTACTCCTCCAGTTTCAACTGAGCCTAAGTATTGGCACAAATCAATTAAAAGCAACTATAACTTTCCACCTTTTCTTTCTGATGAAGTTCTTGGTTAAGTGTGCAGTATGCCTTGGGTCACTGTCTTGCTGCATTATGAACCTCCGCTCAGTGAGTTTGGAGACATTCACTTGGACATGGGAAGACAAGACGTTAATGCACACTTCAGAATTCATACCATCACCAGTTACGTCACCAATGAACACCACTCATTTGGGTTTTTCTTCACAGCTTTAACAATGTTCCTGTCATCAGCCACTGTGGTTTTCCTGGGATGGCCTTGTCATTGCAATTAGTTTACACTTCCAGTAGTTTCTTCTTTTTTAAAATATTCCATACTGTTGTTCTTCTTCAAAGCCCAGTTGTTCTGCAATAGTTCTGATTTATATTGTGTTGTAAACTGTCAGCTTATCCATCATCTATTTTTTTTTCTTGTTCAGAACCTTTTACATTAAAACATGACCCCCAGTGCAAACTCCACTACAACCAACTCTACACATTCCCAGCTTACTTATTCGTTTACAATAAAGAAAACATGAAACAACTTGTCATTCATTTTATGTTGAAAGTGTTATCCAGAAAAAATATTTTGGGTATACTATGCAAATTCAGCTTCACTTTCATCAGGTCTTTGTCTCCTGTGGTATAAAGAGCAGGTTTGGCATCACTGAAGATTTTCAGACTATTGTTTAAATCAGCGTTTCTCAACCACTGGGCTGTGGACCACATGTAGGCCACAAAGCACCTTTTGGTGGTTCTCAGCCCAATACTGAGTGAGGGTCAATGGTACATACTCAGTTGATGTTGGCACTTTATCATAAATATCAGTGAAAAAAATAATTGACTTAATAATAAAAAAGAAATACAAAATGGTTCCAAACAGTAGACAATATACAAGCCTTGTGTTAATGATGCACAAAGGTAGCTTTTTATGTTTTTTGCCCCTTGCCTCTAGAAACAAAATACACTCTCCCTGACTTTTCAGGTGCCACTTGCGAGCAACTGGTAGGGAAAACTGAGTTGTAGAATGATTGCACTTAAGACACTTTATGTTTTAGGATATGAAATTGTACATTGTGTGGATAGGCACCCAAACATGGCTGTATTCAAAATTTTCCCCAAAATACACTTTAAGGCCTTTTTAGTGATAAATAGGTAGGCCTTGAGGTGGAAATAGCTGGTTTAAAGGACTTATTTACAGTCTTCTGTCTAAAAGTGGTTTAAACACCTGAAAGGTTTGAGTGCTGACGTTGCAACAAGGGAATAAAATGTGTGGGATGTGTCATTATTTCCCAAGAAGGGCTTTTGTTAGCTGCTCCTTCAGTTTTTCAGCTTTTGCAAAGTGGAAAGATCTAAACAGCTTCTATTTAATATGGTAAGTTATTATAAACTGACAAAGAAAATGCCCTTATTTACAAATCTCTTTATTTAGTTATTAATATTAAGCCTATTATTCAGTAACTACTAATGAAATTTTCAATTATTACATATACATTACATATTACTCTAGCACAAAAATGTATTTGGACACCTTTACCATTTAATCACTGGTAAACTTTAATCAAGTTCTAAAATGTTTCACAAAATGATATCTGTTCAAATAAAAATGCTTTTAGCACAACATCAAACTGATAGTCGACCCCTTGTATGGAGAAAGTCTGGAGAGGAATTCCACTCAGACTCCACTAAGAGTACTATAAAGCACAGAGGTAAACACGGCAACGTCTGGGGCTGTTTTTTTTTCACAGTGCTGTCGGTGAGCTTGTGTTCACTGATGAGACTGTGAACACAGAACTGTACAAAGACAGTGTGGATGTAAACCTGCAGATATCAGCAAAGAAACTGCTCAAACGATAACAATCTGAGACACACCAGCTGCTTGAATGAGATGAGTCAACAAAGTCATTCAGAGCGGTCTGATGTGAAATGCTTAACTGTAGAGAAACTTAAGGACTCATTCATGGTGATAGGAACCAGGGGTCACAATGTCTACAACACGGATATAGGCATTTATATTTATTTTCCAAAACTACCAGTAAACCTAGACATGTCTAGTTTTTGTAAGTAATGTTGAGAATGGTAGTGATAAAACTGAAAAAAAAATAATAATAATAATTTGGGCACTATATTTGACATATATGCCCTGCATGTACCTCTCTGCCATGAATGTACTTAAAAAAATAAAAGACAAAAACCCTTTAAAAAATATTGAAAATACTGTGAGCATTTTACATTAAAACTTTCTGAATTATTTTGTTTACATCTTAACAATTTAATTATGTAGATTTTTTAATGGCAAATTTCCCCTTTAATACATTTTTACAAATGGCACAAATGTCCAAATACTTTCTGGGACCATGTGAGGAGCTAAAGTGGGGCTATGCATACATCCCCAAGCAGTTTAAGTGGTTAATAATATTTTTAAAAGCTATGTGTTTTTTTGACAGGCAGCGTAAGTGACTTACTCTGCGGATGGAGGAATGATTGGCTGCTGCTATGGATGAGAGAGTGGAGGAGGGTGAGATGTGGAATGAAGCAGCTGCTCTTTAAGTGGAGGAATCCTCAAAGCCCAGACACTGCAGGGGGAGGCCAGGGGTGAGGAAAAGCACCTGCCGTCTCTCTCTCGCTCTCTCTCCATCCGTCTCTTTCCTTCCCTCGTTCATTCAGGATCAAATGAGATCCTGCCCTGTGGAGAGAGCAGCAGGGAGGACTGCTCTAATGCTTTTGAATAGAGATCATGAGCGCTGTCATGTTTGCGCTGATTAAAAGATAAAGACGGAACAATCCGCTAGCGCAAACGTGTTTTCTTTTATTTTGACTTGTGTTTGTCAAAAAAATAGCAGGAGCCCAAACAATTCAGCACGATCACCAAATCAAAGCGCTAAGATAAATCGAAACAACATCAAACATCTCCTTTAAAAAATTGGGAGAAATTTATTTCATCCCCTCTGGTAATTTCTTTTCTTTCTGTTTTCCTGTCTTTTCTTTTCAAGCGTGTCCTCGATTTTAAGCGCCCAAATGTGAGGTTTTGAACATCAGTCCTCTTTGCTGTTTGTTTGCTTTTGACGCTGCCACGGCCACGAGGCTTTCCACATTTTAGTGAATTGGCCAAATAGGCAGTGAAAGCTCTAACAGGAGCAATCTCCTCTTTTATTTACTGTGTATACTGTAGACTGAACTGGGGGACACCGGTCAGTTTATATGTAATTCAACTAAATTGTAGCTTTAACTAAAACAATATAGCCAATCAAGTGTATGGCTTAGAGTATTCAGTTAGGTCCCTTTTACTAAAGCCTCATTCTCCTAATTCTCATCCTCTTTTCCTCTCCCTCTCATCATGACCACCAAACACCCTTTCTTTCAGCCTTGTTTGTGTGTGGAGGTATAATTGCCATGCTCTAATTCTCCCCCAGTGGATGAGAAAGCTTTGAGCTGCAGCATTAGTGCGGAAATTAGACACCACTCCAAGCACACTGACCGCATCGGCCTGGCTGGCCACTTCAAAAACTGAACGTAAAAGAGACAAAGTCCTTCAGCCTAAAGAGGCAAACATTCATCATGAAGAACTGCTCACTACAGCTTTATATGTCACAGATTAAGGCCTAATTATTGTCGAGACTAGAGGCAACCGAGCCCAGGCTTGGGTTTGTTTTATAATGAGAGATTTTATTACATCCCAGATTTCTTTATTTGAAGGAATGGGCCTATGTAAATTCTTCAGTCACATGTTTTCTGTCTTGAGCACCATGTTCATCCTCTTTCTCTGTAGTAACGCCTGCGTATATGACAAAGCCTCGCAAAGTGTCATGCTAACTAAAATATAACTACAGTATTTTTGGCAATGGTAGCAGGAGGACTGGCATTTTATCTCTCATGACACATTAATCATGCATGTAGCCATCCTCATTAGTGTGAGCAGGTTCAGGTTGAGGTCTGGTTTTGGGTCAGGCCTCAAAGTCGCGTGTTTGAGCTTCAGTTTCATGCATGTGCAGACCTCCAGCCTAGACTGATTCTTATTTCTATACCTGACTAATGTGAAGCTAATACATCATGGCCAATCAGCTTTAACCCCTTGAACCATCTGCTTATGCCTAATCTTACAGGAACATTCCAGCACTTTACAGCTTCATTTGTAATTCATATGATTACTGTGGACAATAATTTTGACACATTTCTTCATACTTAGTAAAAGAATAAAAAGACTGCTTACTCAAAACATTCATAATAGAAGCCAAACCTTTAGCACCTGCCCATTGACTTCTGTTATAAGTGTGTTTTGAGTCAACTGGTGTTCGGTTCTTTTCTAAGTACTAATAAGGGATATTATTGTTCATGGTATTATATGCTACAGACAGAGGCACTTGAACATGCTTGTTGGTGTAAACCACCAAAATGTTTACAAAAGTTTTATTCCATTAAAACTAACAGCAAGTTAGAATGTAAAACTAAAGTATACACTGAACTTGAGATGAGTTTGAACTTCTATGTGCTTAGCTGCACTTTGTCCAGCCTGCTGCACAACGCTGCGGCTCTTCACCACCAGCGTGCAGTGTAGTGTATTCAGTAAAACCATTGACAACTCAGATCTACAACAGTCTACAGTTTGATCATCTTATAACACTCAGGGCGAGTGACTCCTTTTTCTCAATGAAAAACTGCAAATTTCAGTTTTTATTTTCAAGCTTCATTCTCATGCATTTTGCTGTACTTACCTGGCTTTAACTTTCGAGTAAAAACACATACAGCTACCAATCAGCATCAGAGCTGATGTTTTGAATACATTTGAAAAATGAACAGTCATGAATATGAGTATGTAAAATGATAAATTGATGTAAAGTCTGTATGTGGGTGACTGGATGGTAATCAAATAAATCTCATTTTTAAAAAAGCCAATCAGAGGCCACAAATTACTCTGTCTCCCTGGGCTTAAGATCAGGTAATCCTATACATTAAATTACCCATAGCTACAGATAGAGATTAAGCTGAAAACCACTAAAGTTTTCCTTTATGCCTTATTATGCAGTATTATTCATACTAAATTATTCAGTAACTATTATAAAACTAATATGTAAGTTAAGTAGTTTTAAGAGTGAGAAACTGAAATGTAGCCTCACATACGTGTCCTTGGAGTTTAAGTGGTGAAAGGATGTTCTCCACTTTCCACACATCTATCAGTGGACTTGCATTGGAAACAGATTGAACTTCTGAACCATCATGAATCATGGGAATGTTAACAGAGATTATACGAAATAGGGAAAAAAAAACAGGAATGGAAAAATCCATAAACTGTAGATGTCCATTTTCTTTCATGGTTGGCAGGCTTTAGCTATTGGAGCCAGGCAGGAACAGTATGTGCGGCTGAGGCGCACAGCAGGGGATGATGCTTTTCCATCACGGCCTGCGGAGGAATCTTCATTGAGTATTCAGGCTGAGAGATGGAGGGCTAATCCACTCAGCCTCCACTGGGAAGCTCCTGTGATAAGGATGAACTATCTTCAGTAACAGGACTCCAGAGATTATGGGCACTATTGACCTGCAGATTGCAGGAGAGATGCAGAGATAGAGGAAGACCTTAATCAAAGTTGTGGAATAGTAATACATGCCAATCTAAATAGTAAGACCAAATGCCAATGGGGTTGTGGGTTTATGAAAATCATCAAGTGCAGCAAGTCAGGTGCAGTATGAGTGGTGTGTGAAGATATTTTATCATGCTGTCGAGTTGGGAAGAGTCTCCATCTACATAATGTCAACATAGTGCAAAGCTGGAGGGAAAAAAACATTGAATGAAGATGGAACACAAACCAGATGAGACAGCAGACTGTTTGACACATTGAAATCACTAAATATGGAAAAACAGAAATATATGAAAACTATAGTCCCATTGCTCAAATGCAAAAATGCATTTATCATACATATAACAACAATAAAACATTAAACACTGAGTAGTATCATACTGTATATATGGTAAAGAAAAATGTCAACTAATGCATTTATATACAAACCAAAAAAAAAACTAAAAATTAGGACTATTCTAAAAATCTCACTGGTCTAAAGCTCTGATATTTGCTATAAGAGATTGACAGTAATATACTTTATGCCCAAAAGCATGTGGACACCAATTCTAGTGAATTCAGCTACTTTAAGGTGAACCCAGGCTGAAACAGCCGTTCAATTTACACATACTGTTCCTGTAATCTTCAAAGAAAAGCACTGCTAATAGAACAGGACGCTCTGGAGCAGCTGCACATGAGCCTAAGCTCATTCAATGCCAAGCCTCAGCTAGAGGAGTATAAAACTCCTAGTATTGAGCTTTGAAGCAGTGGAACTGAATTCTCTGGAGTGATGGAGCCTTATCCAATACCTTTGGCATGAATTGGAGTTTGTGGTTCAGAACTAATCATCTAGCATCAGTTCCTGACCTCCTAATGCTCTTGTGGCTGAACACAATCAAATCCTCACAGCAATGTTCCAGCATTTGGATTCCAAAAAACAAAGAGAGGGAAAAATCTCCCTATTAATACCCTTGATTTCAGAAGAAATGTTGGATGAGCAGGTGTCTACAAACATTTGGACATATGTGAAGTTGTAATAACTGAAGTTTACTCAAATTAAAACATATGTTCAGGAAGTTAATATATTCAAAAACAGAGCTGTTCGGTGCATTTAATAGCTATGTAGTGTCCTAGCTTGAACATGTCTAGTGTTGCTTTACATATACTGAAGGGTAACTTGCAAAGGTCTTGAGAGAACATTTAAAGGAGAGAGCTTAAAAAGGAAAAATGTAGGGTTTATTTTTTTAGCCTAAACATCCTGGACGTTAAATCCCCAAACACTAGATTTCAGTTCCACTTTGCTGTTAGTCGTGGTTTCCACAGCCACAAGGCTTTCACATTCTGCTCTAGTGAATTGGACAAACAGGCAGTGAAAGCTCTAATGGAAGTGATATCCTCAGTGATTTCTTATTCACTGTGTATACTGTTGACTCCGTTTGAGAACACCTGTCAATTTGCATGTAATTTAAAACTGTGGCTTCAACTAAAACAGAACATGGCTTCAAGCAGGGCTTCCCAATCCCAGTCTGTATGTACTGCGTAACAATTTTAGCACACTAACAGATATTGGCTGATGGGAGACAGAAGCATGCTGACTCACATTATGAGGCTCGCATATTCTTGAGGAAAGACTTCAGTATGCAAAATTTACTTTAAACTACAAATGGCTCCAAACTACTTTACTACAGTGAAGAAGAAACTATGTTTGTTTCTGATCTGTGTGTGAGAGACTACATTATCACTACATTTATGAGACCAGCTATAATTGTTGCCGTCCTACATTTAACTAGGCAAAGTTGCTAAACTGGACAAATCCCTCATCTTTAAAGTAAACAAGATGACAGCCACTGATGGATAGAACTGAAAAAAAAAGGTACAGTCACACAAATGTTTTACTATCATTAACTGAATGTCATTATTTTTTTTTATTCAATGTGGTCATCTGCTGTTGTAGCCCATCCACCTCAAGCTGTCAAGTCTTCAGTGATGCTTTTCTGATATCCACTGTTGTAAAGAGTTGTTATCTGAGTTACCCCAGCCTTCCTATCAGCTCAAATAAGTCTAGCTATTTTCCTCTGACCTCTCTCAACAAGGTGTCACGTATGAGATGTTTTTGGTTTTTCACATTATTCTGTGTAAACTCTGGAGACCCTTTCGCTACATGAAAATCACAGGAGATCAGCAGTTTCTGCAATACTCAAACCACCCTGTCTGACACCAACAACCATACCACATAGATCTGTTACATTTATATTGTGGGGTTGATTATCACAGAACATAAATAAATAAATAATGTACTTACAACAGAACTGTAAAACGTTGATTCGAAACTCAAATGTTTAAACAAGCAGTGATTTGAACATCATACTGCCTACAAGGAAATATTTATTGTTGTTATGAAGATGGTCTGATACCACCATAATGTAAAAGAAAACATGAGATGTTCAGTGATTTTAAGGATTTGTAAAACTTTGTCATATAATTAAGATCATTTGCCAATTTTGCAATTTATTACACAGTTTTGTTTAATGTACATTTATTCACTTTCAAGTACATCTCTTTTAACCGTCAACACCAAGCTAACATTAGTTTTCTTTTACTGTCACAGATTAGGTTTAGCTTAAACACCGACATCTGAAGCTCTTAACAGTTTTACAAACTGCTGCTCCTGCTATAGGGAATTGTTCCCTAGTGCAGGCACATTAAGTATGTGCGTGTCGACCATCAACTGTAGTTCTTGCACTGTGTTTGAGTGCAAATTTTTACAGGAGACATTAAGCGATGGTAAGCTGACAGAAGGTGCTCATCAGTCGGCCTTATGCTGCATATGCATGTGTGCGATGGACAATGGCAAACTGGATATTCCATTGTTTTCCATTCCTTTTACATTGCAGTTTAGTGAGTGCACTAAAGAACTTTGCATGACATACCTGCGTTCTGTCATCATCACCGACATGGGCTGTAACTCCCTATACTTGACATTGATTGGTTTCTAGAGGAGTGCAAGTCTGATGTCGGCATGTTGTCAATTCAGTAGGTAGCCTTTTTCATTTGAATAGAGAAAAATTAACATCATCTTTCTCTCCTTCTCTCAGAAAATAAGGACTAAGTTTTGGCCTTTTTATTCGTTTTTTCGAGTTGATTTTTCACCTTTTCATTGGACCAAATTACACTTAAATATTTTGTCTCCTCTTCTCCCTGTGTGCTACTGCGGCTCATTTTACTTCTCTCCTGGTTCTTTTTCTTCTTCTGTTGTTTAATGGCTGATGATTGCATGCATCAACTTCCTGTCATTGGCCTGAAAGTCCAAACCACTCAAAAAAGTTTTTTCACATGGCAAAAGAACCGAACCATGGTTGAGCTTGTTCTCGAACGAGACCACCTCTTTTGGTCAGACCAAATTTTGGCCCTTTGCTCCAGATCGTGGTCTGAGGCACCTTTCACACCCGCTATTTTGGTTCAGATCAAATTGAAAAGTCAGAAGGTTTGTAGGTGTGAAAGTATGTAATAAGTCTGGGATTTTAGGGGGTTAAACGTTTTCTGCTAGAATTCAGCAACCGCCCATTGACTCGTGTTTTGAGTCACTGAGTTTCCTGTTCTAAATTACTGTCTGTGGTAATCAATGGTACAAAACAGAAGAGCCAGATAGAGGTTATGTTGAGAAATACTGTAATACACTGTAAAATTGCAGGGGATCAGCAGTTTTAAGGGCATCCAAAGTCCCTGGAAGCAATCATATTCCACTCCGAGAGCGATGTGTGTCCAGACATCACTGCAGGATCCAAAACTAAACGCCCTGTAATTCATTTCTTCCTACTATTCTGGGATACGGGGATAGTAATGTATTGCAGATTTCAGGCTCCTCTGGAGCAGCTCCTGCCACTTGCATCCAGCAGAGGTTAATGTGTGTGTGTCCTGCAGTGTGTCGGAGACAAAAGAACAGGCCTATCGACCGTCTGCTAAATGTGCTGTCTGCGTCAGCCAGTGAGAGTTAGCTGGCTCCTGCTCGGCTCTCATGGTGATAAATCACCACTGTATTGTGTATGTAGTTTGTCGGCACGCCAGCGCATGATAATGTCACCAGACTGGCCTTTGGAGCCCAATGGACTTGGTGGCTCCAGGCAAAATGTACAAATAGCGTTATTGGCACCATTGTGTGTCTACATGATTGTGTGCTACATATTTAATGGTAAACTCAATATATTTTAGCACTGGATCACATTAAATGCAACATTTTCCTACTTTTACTTCTAGTTTAATGCATCAATTTGTGATAAAAAGAAAAAGCAACTCTCTGAACAAAATCTCAAAAATAGTATATTTACAGGAAACAACAAAAACATTTTTCATTTTTAATGTAACTTTGTATAACAATATTTTATTCCAAGTGATTCTGAACCATTTCTGTTGATCTTTTCATCAAGAAATGTTCCCACAATTTAAAGTGTAGCTGCTGTGTTTAAATGATGCAGAAAAATTATTGTTGAAAAAAGTGAGTTTTAATACAACAGCTATGATATAAAACATAAGACTCAACACAAGTCTCACCGGCCATTTTATTATAGGAACACCATTCTAATATTGGATAGGACCCCTGTTTGCTCTTAGAAGAGCATGGATTCAACAAGGTGCTGGAAACATTCGTTGAAGATTCTGATCCATGTTGACATGATTTCAATGCTGCAGATTTATCAGCTGCACATTCAGGCTGCAAATCTCCCGTCCTACCACATCCCAAAGGTGCTCTGCTAGAATCAGATCTGGTGACTCAGGAGGTCACTGAGGTACAATGAACTCACTGCCATGCTCATGGAACCAGTTTGAGAAAACTTGTACTTTGTGACAAGCCACACTATAATGCTAAAAACAGCCATCAGAAAAAAAGGTAAATTGTGGCCATAAAGGGACGCACATGGTCAGCAACAATTCTCAGGCAGGTTGTGATAATGATGAATTGGCACCCAATGTATGCCCAGAAAACATTTCCCACACCACCAATATCACCAAGGCAGGTTGGGTCCATAGATTAATGTTGTTTATGTCAAATTCTGACTCTATCATCTGCATGTTGCTGCAGAAATTGAGATTCATCAGACCAGATGACATTTTTTCCAATCTTCACATGTCTAGTTTTGGTAATCCTGTGTCCACTGTAGCCTCAGATTCCTGTTCATGGCTGACAGGAGTGGAAC
Organism: Colossoma macropomum; assembly: GCF_904425465.1. Classification (NCBI taxonomy): domain Eukaryota; kingdom Metazoa; phylum Chordata; class Actinopteri; order Characiformes; family Serrasalmidae; genus Colossoma; species Colossoma macropomum. The sequence continues at coordinate 18,608,430 of NW_023494795.1, read as the reverse complement.
TTAACATGTTTATTTGCTGTTATAGCCCATCCACCACAAAGTTTAAAGTCTTGTGCATTCAGAGAGGCTTTTCTGATATGCACTGTTGTAAAGAGTGGTTATTTGAGTTACCAAAACTGTCCTGTCAGCTCAAATAAGTTTCCCCTCTGACCTCTCTTATCAACAAGATGCCGCCCATGGGTTGTTTTTTTTTTGTTTTTTCACTTCATTCTGTGTTATCTCTATAAACCTTTGTGCATGAAAATTGCAGATCAGCAGTGTTTAATGTACTCAAAACACCCTGTTCGGCACCAACAACTATACCACAGTCAAAGTCACAACATATTTTCCTAAATTCTGAGGTTGGATGTGAACACTAGCAGAATTTTTTACCCGTGTCTGCGTGATTTTATGTGGTATGCTGCTACATTATTGGCTGAATGAAGTGCATGATTAAGCAGGTGTGCATGTTCCTAATAAAGTGGCCAGTAAGTAAAAAACAGAGCTATCATGCAAATTGCATTCACTGATTTAACAAAACATTCTAACTTCACTTACAAATGGTAGCTGTGGTGTTGATGTGCTTTGTATGGAGAAGATGGAGAGGCAGAGAAAGAGAGAGCACAGCAGTGTGGTGATATCTCTTTATCTGCCAGTGTTCATTATGTCATGGTTGGACAGCAGCCCAGAGATGCCACAGAGAACCCTATAGCAGCATCACACTCTGAAAGAAAAGCAGGCAGAGAGGCTTTTCTGTGCTGAATTGATTGCATTAAGAAATGTAGAGCACACCATCTACTTTCTCCATCTCTTTTCTTTTCCCAGCTCCCCCCAATCTCTCCCCTTTCTTCCTCCACGTTCTTCACAGCTGACAGGCTAGCAGCCTATGAAAGCAGAACTCCCCATTCCGCTTATTATTCAGGGGGTTTAAGGCTTCTCTTGTTCACTTCCCTTCTTTTTCCTCCTTTTTGATATTCCTTTGCCATCACTACATTCATCTAAATGCTTCGAATCCCTCGTTCTTCAAAAAGGACTAGCTCCTTTCATGAGTTCTGCTAAACAGCAGCGCTGCATATCTCTACTCACTCAAGTGTGTCTTCAATAAAGAGAGACTGACGCGTGCACACACACACACACACACACACACACACACACACACACACACACACACACTCACAGAAGGACAGCAAGAAGGAGTTTCTAAATTATATTCACGTTCAAATGTGTCCTGCAACCATAAAAACATGTGGTGTGGAAACGAGCAAACAGACGCTTGTAATCATGCCTGTCACTCAGGAATGCAAATAAGCATGTGCGCAAAAAAATTATATAATTACCAAACACAATAAAGACATTATTTTTCATACTGGTAATTAATTTCCATTTTTAGACACAAAAAGCGGCCTCCCGAGGGCAGCTTAGTGATTGCCTCTGTCAGTTTGGACATTTCTGTCCATTGGTTTGCTGCACACACAGAGCCAGTCAAAGGCACCGCATGCTGAGGTTCTGATCCACAAAACTGTAATTACTTCTGATTGGACCAACCCTCGCTTGTCATTGTCCAGCTCCACAGCTCTACTGTATTGACAGCACCACACAGGAGTAACAACACAAGCCAATCAGCTGAGCTCAGGGAGGCCCACATCACAACAACCTGGAGAGCAGGAGCACGGCTCATTACGCTGGGAATTCACCACCTCACACTGTGGCTTTCTCCTCCAAATGCTCTCTCGCTCGCTCTCTTGGTCTCTCACTCTACATTTCAGCTGCTCTGTTCAGTAGTTCCAAGGCAGCGTGAGAAAAATCGGTGTCGTAATCTATGGACGGGAGCCAGTGTTAAGCAGCTTGTTCAACCATGCTTTTCCACTGAAGATGAAGCAACTGTGTAGTTAGACACAATTCCCAGACGATTAGGCAATATAACTTGTACAGACAGCACTTCAGTGCAGTTGGGTGGGGGGTGGGGTGGGGGGGCTTTTTGTAAAAGAGGTTGGTTTAAAGAATAAATACAGACTGTGGGACTCAGCATGCACACTGGATAACACCTGTTAAGACTAGAGAGGAGCTGACTAGTAGTGAAACTGTCTCATATGCTGTATATATATATATATATATACATATATATATATATATATATATATATATATATATAATATTTACATCTTATACATTGTACTGTTTGTTCACAGTAAGGACATACTCTACTGTATTTTTAAATGCAGTACAAACCTGTTTTTTCACAGGACTATATATTGACAGCAGTATGTTTTACTAAGTCCAAAATTCAGTGTTTACACTAATGCTGCACAGTACTAAACTCAATTTGGGAAAGGGAACATAGACTACCTGTTAGCTCAGCGCTAACATGACACTGCAAATCCTAAAGAAAACGACATAACTAGCTGAAATTAGCATTATGGTAGCAGTCACATTTTTCGACATTATGCTCCTGAGTGGCACAACTGTCCAATCGTTGGCCCTATCATCAGGAGACTGCAAGTTCAAACCCTGGTGATGCTATAGCCATCCGTGGTCGGGAGTCTAAGAGAGCACAATTGGCCTCACTCTCTGAGTGGGTAGGATGGCCCCCCTCTCCCCCATCACTCGCACGATGCTAGTCAGCGCAGGCGTCTGTTAGCTGATGTAACAGAACTGACGGTTGGCTCCTTCCTGTGAGTGCGTTCGGCTGTCCAATGACATTGTGCGAGTGGCAGTTCGAAGAGATGCGGTGGCTTGCTTCACAGGCCTCGGAAGAAGCCTGTTCTAGCCTTCACTCTCTTAGCGCTGGGGGTATTGTGTAACTGGGGAAGTGCTAACTAGTGGGTGAAATGGGACGTGACTAAATTGTGGAAAAATCTGGAAAAAGAATTGACATTAAATTCTGCTATATAATGACCTTGTTTCTACACTCAATGTCTAATTAATCAGCATCACCTACCATATAGCTGCACTTTGTAGTTCTACAATTACAGACTGTTGTCCATCTGTTGCTCTGTGTAATTTATTAGCCCCTTTCACCCTGTTCTTCAATGATCAGGACTAAAGGATGACCAACATAAACTGTCCAGGAACAGATGAGCTATTGTCTCTGACTTCACATCTACAAGATGGGCCAACAAGTTAAGTGTGTCTAATAGAGTGGACGGTGAATGGACACAGTGTTTAAAAACTCCAGCAGCACTGCTGTGTCTGATCCACTTGTACCAGCGCAACACACACACAGCGTTGAGAATGATCCACCACCCAAATAATACCTGCTCTGTGGTGACCCTGTGTAGGTCCTGACCATTGAAGAACAGAGTGAAAGAGGGCTAACAGAGTATGCAGAGAAGTACAGTCTGAAAATATAGAACTACAAAGTGTTCCTATATGGTAAGTGGAGCTAATAAAACAGACAAAAAGTGCAGACCCAAGGTAGGTGTATGTGACAACTGGTAAGTGTATATGACAACTCACTTGAATATCCCTGGTGCTTTATTATACATAGAATAATATTCTATGCACAGGTAGTGCAAGGTAAGGTACCATGCTATTACAAAGCTAGCTAGCATTACTTTTCCGCTAGTTAAATATCAACTACATTTCTCTTATTGACAGATTATAATGAGATAATGATACTTTGCTGCTTCACAAAAATACTTTTGGTGACTAGTTACACAGTAAAGCTGATGACACTGTATGTTTGAAGTAGTATACCATTACAGCGTTACAGTAATATTACCGTAGCCATACAAAAAGGTGTTGCATACACTATAATCTACTGTAAACATTATTTCCTTCAGTACTGCACATTTGTCAAGGTTTTAGATCTTTAGACAAATTGAAATATTAAACAAAGGGAACCTTGGTGATTAGATTTTAAAAGTATTACTTCATGTAATTAAAGAGCCATGTTATCCATCACACGAATCACCCATGTGAAAAAGTAATTGCCCCTTTAGTTTGCAACAAATTTACCAAATATAATGGAGGAGATTCAACTGACTGAACACAATCAGGCAAGAATGCAGTCAGCACTGTAGAAGGTAAACCTCACTCATACTGTAGTTTACCATCAGAGTGATGAAGTCACCAGAATGTTTTTACAGGCACATTAAGCAGAAGAGATTAAAAAATGTTGTTGGATGCAACATTCTGCAAAGGGTTACAAAACTGTTTTTAAGGTTCTAGGACATCACTAAACCAGTGTTTTTGCTGCCTCAGGACCTGAAAAATTGCTATTAATGAAAGAACCATGAGTTCTGTTCTGTATCAGAGAAGTCTGTTTATCTGTCCATGAGCTGATGCTGAAACATAATCGCGTTATGCAGCAAGATAACAATCTAAAACAAGAAATGCATGGATAAAAAGAAACAATATTAATGTTTTGGAGTGGCCCAGTCTTGAACCCAAGAGATGCTGTGGCAGGGTCTCAAACAAGCAGCTCATGCCCAAAAACTTTGAATTGAAGCAGTTCTGCAAAGATAAGGCTCACATTCCTCCAAATCAGTGTGACAGGTGGATATTAAATTAAGGGAAATGTTGGTAGCAGTTATTGCTGCTAAACATTATGCAACAAGTTATTCATTTTAAGGGGGAAATTACTTTTTCACAAGGGTAATTTGCATGTTGGATAGCTTAGCTCCTTAGATAAGTGCAATAATCATTTTAAAAATGTGTTTTGTGTTTGATAAGGTTCTCTTTGTCTATTATTACATTTTGTTTAAAGATGTAAAAAACCATCACTGTGACAAATTTGCAAAAATAGAGAAAATCAGGAAGAGGGGTAAATATTTCTACATGGCACTGAAGATGAAACATAAAAGAATGTCTCCCCAAAGCTGTTATGAGGTTTCAAGTTCTATCCAGAGAATGAATTATGAAGATTTACAGCTTCATTAAAAGGAAAAAGTTGTATGCAAAAGTTTGGGCACCGCTCTTCAAATTATGTTTTGTTGATTTTCTAAGTGAAAATAAGTTAAAACACAGAGAACACACTTCTGCACATTTGCTGAATTTAACATATTAGGAGGAAAAAAATGGCCTGTGAAAAAAAGTTATGTCACATTTCATTTTATACTTTGTTTTCTGTTTCAGTATTTTAACGCTTACAGGTCAGTGATGTCATATATAACATCAAAAGGACATCGTACATGAGATAAATCATAAAAATGCTGCATGCTAGATACTTAATTTTTTTCCCAGGAGGGGTAGTGTTGTGCTGTTCCAATGAGGGCTCCAGTGTGATCGTATTCCCTTCAGAAGCTTTGTAATCCAATGTTGAACTGTCTTTTGAAGACTTTGTATCTATAAGAACAAATCCAACACTGAATGTCTTTTGTGATTGTTTATCCACTTCACAATTTTGAAAAAGTTTACTGAGGCTTTGGGTTGAGTCTTTCGACCAATCAGATGCTGTGCTCCTGACTTGTTGACTTAACAGAGGCTGTGTTCCTGATTGTCGACCAATAAGAGGTTGTGTTCCTGACTTGTCGACCAATCAGAGGCTGTGTTCCTGACTTCTTGATGGCACAACACTAAATAAAGTAAATTTCTTGCATGCAGCATTCCTGAGAAATGTATTCTTTTATGTATGATGTTTTTTGATGTTGCAAACGATATGATTGACCTGTAAGGGTTAAACTACATAAAAATGCCAGGTGTGCACTAAAACTTGCAGAAAAATACCATATTTATTTTTGCGTCCTGTAGAAGATGTGTTAACTTACATTCACTTAGCAAATGAACAAAATATGTAATTTAACCAGGGGTGTCCAAACATTTGCAAATGACTGAACTTTTGATCAAAGAATTCATGAAAATGTATGGCAAAAGTCTGTGTTTTACATAAAAGTTTACCAGTGGAAATCAGCAACTGCCCATTGACTTCTATTGTCACTGTGTTTTCTGTTGTTTGATTCAGTTCAGTAAAAATGCATCAAAATTATTGTCTGTGGTAACTGAGCAGGTTGAAAAATGCTGGAGTATTCCTTTAAGTTGTGTCATTACACCCTGTACAAAATCAACACTCGGGTCACGTTCACTAAGGTACAAGACTATTACTAGTCAATACCAGCACACAAGTCTCAGTGACCAGCCAAACACACCCTAAAAAGATTTATAATCTGAATTAAGACACCTCTGCATTTACGTAAGAGCAAACCTGCTTGCTGTATGAACCTGTAGTGAGAAAGCATAATCAGTGTCCCACTGCAGTATCCATAGGCAGGATCTCCAGAGAGGGGGTGTTAAAGTACAAAAACACACATGCACACACAATGACTCACTCATTCCCCATGAGATCATCAGTGGTCGACCCCCGGGATTGCTGGGAACAGGAGTATAAAGGGAACGTGTGGGTGGAGACAAACAGAACAGGCGTCGCCCATAGAAACAAAACAGGAAGATGGAAGAAATTAAGAGGAGGCCTGCTGCTCAAAACAGGTGTGTTTTGATGTATGGCTTCAGCCAAAAACATGCATGAACACTCAGCATTCAACCAGATCTCAACCTTAAATACAGGCTTTGAAGAGACTCTCCACAGAAAAAAACAGCTGTCAACTGTTAACGAAAACCCTACATTAGTGTTGCCTCAAGCTTTACAGCAAAGTCTCTTGTTAGTTTATAATTGTATCAAATAGAAATTCTAACAATTTGTCAAAAATTCCATGTAAATTAATCGGTTAGGATGTAAACATAGTCATTCAGAGTGGTTTGATTTGAAATGCTTTGTTCTAGAGAATCTTACTGAATCAGAATTGTTCACAGTGGTGGTGATAGGAACCAGACATCTGAAGTGCTTAATGCCTCTAAAAGCTCCCTCACAGAAAGTTATAACATGAAATTTTTATGAATACACTGCCTGATCGTGGAGACTCTGTTTAACAAATCAATTAACAAATAAGTTGGGACTGCAAGTGAAATGCCAGTAAAGATGAAAACAGTGATAAGTAAACTCTGTATTAAAAAGTTTAATCTGTATCAAACTGAAAACAGTACTAAAGCATGATGTCTTTCAGTGTTAATGGTGCTCTCCCAGGTGTGCAAGATACCTACTAGACCCTGGATTTTAAACTGTAACAATCAGGATGGTCCTATTCTTATTTGGCCGAGAGAACACAATGTCCAATATTTCCATAAACGATCTGAAATGTTGACTCAGACCACAATACATGTTTCCACTGTGCATCATTTCAGATGAGGCCAAGCCCAGAGAAGTTGACAGCAATTTTGGACTGAATAAAGGGTTTCTGATGTGATAAGTCCTTAGTGAATTCCTGAATGTCTACTGGTTAGTTTCACACAGAATGTAGACAGACACACAAATTCACCAATTACACATGGAGAGAGGCAGATGACATGCATCTCAACCCCTCTTCATAGCCTCATAACACTGGATGTGAGTCACATACAATCTTGCGACAAGATGGAATCAAAAGAGCAGACTCTTGAACTGTATTTCTGCCCTGTATTATTGCAAAGATACAGAAATATATATAAAGAAATATCAAATTTGACATGTGGGCACGTTTGTGGACCCCAGAGGGTTAACTTGCATTAGAGGATGCAGCAACAGTGTTCATTGCCAGGAGTCTGTCAAAGAATTCCTGAGCCCATGTGGTGATATAATCACAGAAGTATGCTGCTTTTTAATAGAGTGACATCTGAGGGATGGAAAGTTCTGGGCATTCAGGTGTAGATTTTGGTCTTTCTTTTTATGCACAGAGATTTTTCCAGATTCCCCGAATCCTTTGATAGTTTTATGTACTATAGAAGCTAAAATATTGAAGTCCTTGAAATGCTTGGTGAGGAATGTTGGTCTTAAACAGTTGGACTATTTCTGATGCATGATATGGCAGTGCCAAGTCTCGACTCATTCCTGCTCATAAAGGACGAGGCCTTTCTTGGACGCTCCTTTTACACCCAAACACGATTACATCACCTCTTTCAAAATGCTGTCTGAACATTTCTCAACATTCAGTGTTATATTGCCCCTGTCCTAACTTTTGGGAATGCGTTGCAGACATCAGTTTCAGAATGAGTGTTTATTTACAAAAAACAATGAAGTGTTCAGGCCAAAGTGGATTTACTAATCACTGCTTTCTGTTTTATTTTCTGTCTCAACATTTTTGGAATTGGTTTTTGTACAGCAGTTTTTGTTTTAACCCCTAAATACATTTATGGCAGAGGGATGCAAGAATGGTGTTGTCAGGCAAAATAGTAGCCAAAAAAACCTTTGTCTTTACAACCATTTTACCATAATAAAAACAACATATAAAACCACTTCTGTATAGAAAATAAACTTACATTTGTGTGTAGGCAATCAGGTGTGTTTTGGTGTTTCCTCAACTAGGAACATACCTTAACACTCTGCATTCCATCGGATCTTAAGATTTATTCAGTTTTACATTTTGCTACCTTACACTGATGAGTTTGTAGCGGTTACGGAGTGCACCTTTTTAAAGGAATCTTTCAATCAGAAATGCTAACATTGAAGCTGGTAGGGCCTGATGCACTTGAAGGGATGCATCACTGATTCCTTGAAGGGATATATCCCAGGAAAAAAAAAAAAAATCTTGTAACCAATGTATAAAATCTGATGGGTTTTAAATGCTAACTAGGCCCTACCAGCTTCAAGGTTAGTATTTCTAATTGAAAGATTCCTTTAAAAAGGTGCACTCCCTGACCGCTATGGACTTATCAGTGTAAAGGAAGCAAAATGTAAAACTGAATAAATTTTTATGACGCATTGGGTTACTTCTACCTGTCCAGGGTGTTTTCTGCCTTTCGCCCAATGACCGCTGGGACAGGCTCCAGCACACCCCGTGACCCAGAAGGATAAGTGGCCTAGATAATGTGTGTGTGTAGCTCATTTCTGTGGACTGTTTGAGTCTATTTTCTGTCAACCTTAATCTAAGATTCAAGAGTTCACACTTTCTTTTAAATATGGTAGTATGTGGGAGGATGTGTGCTAACTTTGAATTGAGTGGAGAGATTTATATTAATGAGAGAGTGGACAAGGCAGCAATGTTTGCTTTACAAACACAACAGAGATTCAATCGATATCACATATGTGTTGACATGAAGTAGAAGCTTAATGTAAAAAGTAAAGTGAATATGAATGTAATATTTACTTTACTTAATTCCACACAAATACATAATTAATACACACAAATGACTGGGATTGTTCTTCCTGCACACTATAATGACACTTGACCTCACTGCCAATCAATACCACTTTATTTACTGACAGCAAGCTTGAGGTGCCTAGCTTCTGCAGTGGAATGAGACTCACCCTACAGTATTGTGGAGAAGGTCATGGGCAGGGGCGAAAGATATTACAGCTACATCACATTACCTGAGTCTATAGAGACAATACAGATGCCTTTCATAAGAGTGAAAGAGAAAAATGGGACTCCTGCAGTGTGTGTGTGATGTAAAAACCACAAGGAAGAGTAGTGGAGTGTCCTGATGACCCTGAGCAGCACCTTCTATGCCCCACACACACACACTCGACACCCTAGACAGCCTCATCCTAGTGACAGATGTGCCTCTACAAACACAGGAAGCCCCTGAGAGAACAAAGGGCAGGGAGCAGAGCCCCAAGCACAAGAGAGGGCCTCAGGGCCAGTCAGAAAATGAGTGAGTGAATGAATGAATGACAAAGCCTTAAGACTTGTACAAGAGGCGGACGATATATATAGGATGACAATATTTTGCTGACCAATAAATGGGAAAATGAGTTCTTTACTATTAAAGGTCTGATATTTAACTAATAATAGCTAATAATTACCTTTTAATTTTTTCTTATGCACACCCTGAAGCATGTATAGTGCTACAGAGTAAAAAAGTGAACAGTGGAAGCTACAGCAAGGAGAGCACATTCAATACTGCTAATATAATTCGTTATATAATCTAAAGGTCATTACTTAAATACATCCATATGGGTGCATCACGGAGCAACTAATACCATTTCAGGAACTATAATAGAGTAGTATATCAGAACTTGACTATAGCCTGACAAAAGCCCAACCTGAACCAACTTATAGCACTTGAATCAAAGTCTGATCTAAGCCTGTCAAAAGCTGATACTGTATATTTACATTTTACGGTATGCCATCATTAGGAGTCTTGCCTAAAGATGCTTAGTTATATAGCGTGGTGTTCTTGCTCAGGCAGAGAACTGAACCTCGTTCTGCCACATGCAGGGCAATGGTGTTATCCACTATGCTATACTAACCCAGGAAAGGCTTGAACACAGGATTAGACATCTGCACAGACTTGATTATTAATGCCTGCACCTGCCTGCTTCAACCACATATCATGATCACCTGCATCTGAGAAATCTAGTGTCATTCCTGCCCACATCCTCTTCCTTCAACCACGCATCATGCCCATCCACACCTGCCTACTTGGGCTAAGGTCTTTGTCCGCAGCCATTGTAATCCGCACCGCTGGCGTAGTTTATGCCCACGCAACCCCTCTGACCTGTAACAGCCTCCAGACCCATCATATCTCCACATATCCAGCAACAAAAATAAATGTATAAACACTGGAAAATATATTTTGTGGAATTTTTGGCTAAACAAACAGCCAAATGCACAGCAGTACGGCCAAGCAGCTTGGCTTCACTTCGCTGCTTAATATATATATATATATATAAGCACTGTATTATTAGGTAATTATGCTACAAACCATCAAAAGGTCATCTAAAATTAAGCCAAAACAGATAGCTGGGACATGCCATAATACAGGTTGAAAAGTCAGAAAAAAATTCTTGGAAAAATGCAGTTAGTCTATATAAGTAAGATTATCTAACTGCATAAGTAATCTAGGTTTTTAGTTATTTAGAGGCTATATAAATTCATTATGTGTATGCAGCATGTTGTAATTACTACTGTTTTTTCTCTGCAGCACAGTTGCAGCATACTTGCTGCTTATTTGTTGTCTATACATTCACTTTCACAAGCAGCCAATATTTGTGCAAGAGAACAATATTAATTATATGCACTCCATTTAACTCGTAAAATCTGTTCATATATATTATTAATGTCTGTCCTTGTCTGTCATTTGCGTGTGCTATCTGCGCCACCTGACTGAGTGACTTTGTGAATGTAAATAGCGCGAGCGCAAGAAGTGCTGTAAATTCAACAAGCAATCTGTCAAAGCATTTTATGCTAATATAAAACTGGTGGATAAAGATCAATGTGCTGACCAAACCTCACCTGCACACACCAGACTCACTTTTCATTCAGGAAAAGCTCTGTAAGCTTTGAAAACACATTTTCTGCAATGTAGTGAAATGATTGTGTTTTAATAAAAATATTCAGATGTTGTGTGTGTACAACTGTTCAAAGCTGTGTTTGCCAGTCATGTACTGGCTAGCCTTTTTGAGTTCTGCTCAAAACATTTAGCAAAGTTTCAGTAGTGTTATGACTGTATTGGTAGTGACAAAATGGAATGTTTCGATCATTTATTTTAATTAAATAAATATAGTTATGGTATAGGGTCACTCATAGTAAAAAGACTATAATCGAAAGTCTGAGTCAGTTAAAAACCTGAAATGTGTTTTGAATTCTGACTTTTAACCAATTTGTTAGAATGATTCATATATTGAAACAAAGTTCTGCATTTAAAAAAGCACCTCCATGGCCCAGAGGTATAAAACACTGATGTAGAAAAATAAAAATCATAGATGATATCTGGTTGCATGTTGTTCAGGGGGACTTTCCTGCTGGTACAGATCTGTTTGAATTTTAGAGAGCAACTCAGAAGTGAAGTAAGGAGGAGTGAGCTCAAGTTTTCCATGAAGTAATAAGTAATCACATTACAGTTTGAGTTAACTGACTAACAACCCCTACTTTCAAACTGAAGCAATTGAAATCTGAACCTTAGAGATATTTGAAAGACATTTTATGTCTGGACCAGGCAGAGCCTGATGTCAACAATCAGGTCCCCTTGGAAATAATTCAAGGTCTACAAAGCAGCTCCCTTGTCTTTGTCCTTCCATGTTCTTGTGGGGACACACAAATACAGACAGCTCATGAATCTTCTCCTTCTGTTTCATTCCAGACTGTTCATTCAGATGAGCAGGAACACTCTCTCTCATCCTTGTCCCTGTCTCTCCACATCGCCTCTCTCTTGCTCAGTCCCAGTCCCAGTCCCACTCTCTCTCTCTCTCTCTCTCTCTCTCTCTCTCTCTGAGTGACTCAGGTAGCGTGACTTTGCGGGTAGCTGCAGGGGAGGCAGCATTGCCTCATGACTGATCATATAGACACTGGGCTAATGCTGTGGTGGTGATTCACCCACTGCAGAGCGGCCTATCCCCCCACACACACCGCCCTGCCCTGGCTGGAAAACTGCTTGATGCTGCGGTGGGGTGCAAATACTCCCCTGAAAGGGCTCCACATAGGCCTGCAACATGCACACACACGCACACAGACACAGGCATCCAAGAGCATGTATACACACATACCGTGTGGTTTGATCCAAAGGGAATACTTAACATACAAGAGAACAGACACAGTAAAGAGAGTGAGAAACAGAAAATAAACACGGAGAGAAAAGAATGGGAGGATAAAAGGAAAATGAAACAGTGACATACAGGGAGGGGGAGAGGAGAGGAACAAAGAGAAGCCATGTGGAAATGTGACAACAAACACATTGTAACTGGTGGTATAAAAAGACCTGCTTGGAACAGCAAAAATATGTTCCGCTATGCTGGAGCCTCTACATAATACCAGCATTAGCACTACTCATATGCTCAGTCTTTAGTTAAGGCAAAATGTGTTTGTCCATCAAGCAGCCATCGATTTTACATTCAAGCTCCACCATTTCCATTCTTTAATAAAAAAGACCTCAGGCTCTGCACTGTTAAAACCCAAAGAGGCCATGTTCATGTTAATGCTGCATTTTTCTTGTATTTTTTTCCCTCAAAGCCTCTGTCCATGTGGTTTAATTTTTTTTTTACAGTTTTAACAGTAAAGATATGCCAAAACAGTGTTTCACAATGTTATAATGAAGAAAATATATAAGAATTAAAACAATGTAACAATTTAATGCTCCCAAAACACTGAGCTGCTACCTTCTCAGGATTGTGTGGGTGTGTCAGATCATTTTAATGATTGACAGTGGTATCACCCTGGAAATGTAAACAAACCAGCACCAGTGGCGAGTGCTACATCCAAATGATGCCAGAGACAGCACACATAGCAGGCAGAATCAGTGTGTTTCAGTCCTGCACATTTGATTTTGAAGAACAAAAGCCCCATGCAAGAAAACAGACCACTTTGCTCTTCTCCACCTGTCTCTAAATGATGAGTAAAAAGTGAAAAACAGAGAACAAGCAGTCTAATGGTCATTTTAGAGTGCTAATTACATTTTGCAGCTTATGCTCAAGAATCAGCCTTTCACCTTATGTGCATATATCACAGACATATTGCATCTGATATTTGAATGCTCACCATCACTAATGTAGATAACCAATATAGATAACCTATAGCTAGCTAGTTAACTGCTGTACCATGTTTCTGTAACTGAAGTCACACAAGCTCCCGTTATGATTCAGCATGGTCGTATTTGTGGACACAGCAGAGAAATTTCTTGTGTGCAATGCCTGTAAAGTACAACTGTAGAAAAACACTGTGATCACTGATGTTAGGAGGCAGTTAATGTATCATTTTATTTCTACAATTAAGGAGGACTGCTAGCTATAAAGCTCTTGTATTTAGTTAATCACATTAAATAAGTTAATCATGCATAGTAGGATCTTGGACACATGGCTAATGAAAGTAGGAAGCAGCTATGCTACTAACTAGTAAGGGTGTAATAACCCATCATAACCAACAATGTCGCATTTAGATACACTTAAATAAATGTGAGTTTTGTCTGGGACTCAGAGCAGTGGCAGATCCAAGGTAAGCAGCTAATGTATACATATTGCTAACCCCATCTCTAATGAACAGAAGAAAGCAGCGGATAAAGTAATTAAAAAAAAAATCTCTCAAAAGAAAAGACATTCATCATTCTTTCTCAGCCAGTTCACAGTAAAAACATCACAAAAATACAGATAATAGTTAGAAGAAAATCATGAAAAAGAGAAGACAGGGGCTTTAAGTTTACTTGTAATGTTTGTGTGCGCTCTTTAAAAAGACGGTTCTTCAAGGGTTTTTAATAAAGACACTTCTTTATAGAACCATGAACATTCAAAGAACCCTTTGCATGCTTAAATAGTTCTTTGCATGGTGAAAACGTTCTTCAGATTGACGGAGAATGTGTTGTATATGGTTCTATGTAGAACCTTTTGGAAAAATGGTTCTATATAGCAGCAAAAGGGTTCTAAAATACATACATACATACATACATCATCTAAACCGCTTATCCTTCTGGGTCGCGGTGGGGTGCTGCAGCCTATCCCAGCTGTCATTGGGCGGAAGGCAGGATACACCCTGGACAGGTCGCCAGTCCATCGCAGGGGTTCTAAAATATTAGAATAAAAATATTCTAAAATATTAGAATATCTTGGCCTATAACAGTGTTTTCATTTGCTGAAAAAAACTGATATAAACTCTTTGAAAAGTGATACCACAAAAATTTTGAAACATCTCAGCCCTGACCTTGCCAAAGTCTGTACATGCCACTGGTTTCCATATATGGACTTAATGGTACGTTCAAACTTCTACAATGATTACGCAGAACATCAAACATCAATCAAAAGAAAGAAAATTTCAGTTTTCCAAGTGGGTCACACAAGATGTGGATATCTGGTGTACCCCAGAAATTCTAACCATTCCAATCTCGGGTCTCCAATTACTAGGGCTGGTTCTTCAACTGCATCTCACTGTATCTCCACTGCTTCGTTCTCCAGACATTCTATGGAACAGATCCATAGAATGCAGAGAACATAGTAAACGTGTCTGGATAACAACAGTCTTACATTTACCATCATCACAGCATGGTCCCTAACAGCAACAGTGAGCCTGGCAGAGAGATATGAAATTAATGTCAAGTTGCATTCACAAGCCCATATTTACCCTAACACTAATCCACTTGTGGAAAATTGTCTAGAACACATCTGGTTTAGTCTAGACACTATGAAGACGCACTGAACATAAATACTCTTTTTATTCAGCACTGTTTAATTCCCTTCATTACAGAAATAACCTACGGGGCCTGCAGCCCTGAAGGAGAGCGTGAACCACATTAGCATCTATATTAGCATCTAAATGCATTGGCGCCTGTGTTCCCAAACTGCTGTGTGCTGGGCGGTTGAAATGTGATGCTAGTGCACAGAAATGAACACCAACTCCTCTCTCTGAATCCTTTGCCTGGGGCGTGCATATCAAAGGGGTGTCTGTTCCAGGCAGAGTGGGGGTTAACTCAGAGACATAGCTATCGCTAGAGAGTGCTTAACCCCTAACACAGCACCCCCAAACCCCTCTGCGAGTAAGGCCACAGTCAGACCCTGTGGCATATCATTAAAGACAAACGCAGCCTGGTATGAGTTTGCCCCTCGCACTCACATGCGCATGAGAGAGGGAATTCTCCAAGGCTGAAGTGGGACCCGGGCTCTAATTTCCCAAGAGAGGCCCAGAGGGACTGTGAGATGACAGCGACTGCTACCTCCTTTTCTTTGGCTCTCTCTCTCCCTCCCTCGCTGCATTTGAAGGCTTTGTCTAACTCCAGGTGATCTTACTCTAGGTAGTGTGGGGTTTGATAATGACACCCTGGTATCATTACTTCTCTCTGACTGTCATAGTACAGGTGGATTGCCCCAAGCCTTCGCAGGGAGAGGCTAGCTAGCTGTCTTACAACACAATACATAAAGGCACCATTCAGAGGGAGCAGGCCAAGAGACATGACATCTGATCGTCTTTGTGCGGCAGAAAATTCCTTCTGAGTTATAATTTATCTTGTCTTGTACATCATTACTGTCACATTTTAACACCTTTTGAAAACAGCAGCTGGCCTTTCATTGTGTATTTCATGGCAAACAAACCAACAGAAATTTTAAAGAGCAAAAAATTAAGCTTTAAGTTGCAAAAGCAGATCATTTCAAAATGCTTGTTTTTGTTTTTCTTTTATAAAGCTACTGCTTCAGAGATACAATGCTTTGGTAACATATTAGTAAAGGGGAACATTAGAATGAGCTTGTAATACCCTCCTGAGCCTTAAAAAAACAGAACTCGGTAATTAACAGGCTGCTTACTACTACTTTATTAAGCAGTAACTAGGGTGAAATAAGCATTTTACATAGCACTTTTGTTTGTTATACATTATAATCTTCTACACATTTTTGATGTCAATTATTATGCCCTTATTAAGCCTTCTCAAGCCAATAGGTGGTAGCTAACTGCCTGCTTAATACCATTTTATTAAGCAGTAACTACACATTTCTTAGCCTTTTCCAACACATCTGTAATACTTATTATTATGCTTTATCAAGTCAGTCTCTGCTAATTAACAAGATTCTAAAAAATAGGATAACTAGGGTGAATTAAAAATTATTTTTCCCTAAGTTATTACTTAATGATGTAGCTATTATTATTTACCAACTACTGGCTCACTAAGGCTTAATAAGCTCATTACTACATACTATAGTGTTTGCTTAAGGTTTTTCTTTGTTAAAAAGTGTTGATTTTTTCATGTAAAGATTTAGCCACATTTTATTGTTTTCCCATTGTGTTAAATTCAGCAAATAAATAATCGTTCTACATTAAAATTTGCAGAAAAAAAATCATATTTACATTCTGAGGAGAGGTGATGTAAACGTCTTTACACTTAGAAAACTAATGAATGGTTATTTGACTAGGGCTGTCCAAACTTTCACACACACTGTATATTGCACTGAATTTAGTTGTACAGATCAGATGTACTAAGCCTTTTGTGCCAGATTTTAGGCCAAATAGGATACATTCTGCCCTAAAAAGCATGTGTTACAAAAAAGCATGTGTGTATACTGGCATACAAACTGGCATACAAATCTAAATGTGCTGATCATGAACCCTGTGCACAGAAAAATGCAAAATGTGTTTCTCTCTCCCATACATGTGCATTTGATGGACGATCATAAAAAACGTGGGAGGATCCACCCCCTAAAAAAGATCAAAATATTGGAAGTGCAGTTAATTACATGTTCCATTCAGTTTGCTAAAGCTTTGGTGGCCAGTGTGCATACATTTTCTCCACCTCTCAAAATCAGAAATCAGACATCAGTAAAAAAGGTAGTATCTCAGAAGCATGTTGGTGGGAGACTACCTTTAACAATAGCAGCAGTTACAGGCATCTAAGAATACTTGCCAACTGAGTAACACTATTTAAGCTCAGTACACACTGTCAAAAAAAAAAAAACTGTCTTTTTATGGGTTGTTCTTCTGTATAATCTAAACAGGATTTTTCCATTTATGCATTACACTGTAACTTTTCTGCATTTGTAAGGAGTCATTGCATGCTGAGTAGTTTACATGTCACTCCATTGTTCACAGCTGCAGCAACATGATTAGAGGAGAAAACTGCTCCTTCTTAATGAGAGAGTTTTAGTTCTTTTAATTACCTCTAATTTCTTATTTTCCATCAGTCCTATTCATAGAAAACATTTTTGTTTTACATTATACTCATGCTACAGCATAGCTTTGGATACATTTAATTTTTTTTTTGTTTTTTCTTTACCATGATGGTGTTTTGTGTTCAGATTTTACAGTGCAGCTTTTCTTACTGTGATAAAATAGGTGGTGATTTAAAGCTTAAAACTCACTAATTGAGCTCTCAGTAGGCAACTATGTATGATTTTTCTCTATTGTCAGCATATTATATGTCACAGCCCCAAAAAAGTCACTAATTATTGGAACATAATTTTTTTGCCTTTCTATGCAGAGTCCCAAATTCTGTTCTGAGCCAGATGAGTACACCCCTGTTATGTACTGGTGAACATAAATTTTATTTAGCAAGCCCACTTCTCTTCGTCACTGAACTTACACTCTCTCTTCTGCCCCAAGCTTGTTGACAGCTTCATTATTTCACTGCACCTCTTAAAATCTGCATGTTGCAGTCCTGTGTAAGAGTCATTCATTTAATTTCCAGTCAAAATTAAGTACAAGTTATTCATTTTCTAGGAAGTATTTCTGAGGAGATTAGATACAAGACAATTCACTTACATAAGAAAATGGAAAGTCAGAGGAAAAAAAGCAAAAAACAGAAGCTTCCAAAACCACAGTTTAAAAAAGCATATTAAAACATTCGGAGGAAATGGGACTTACAACAACTGAGCAAGACCTGGTAGTCCACCAAAAATGTCACCATCAGATAAACAGTACTTACAGCTTTCATCTAGAAGAGAGAGGAGAAAATCAAGCTCCACTCTTACTTCAGATCTGAAAAAATCCACAGGTGTTTCTGTCCATCCTTCCACTGTGAGAGGATAACTCAACACTATGAGACGTGTAGCTGACAAGAAGCCGTTACTGAAAAAAGGAAAAGGAAACTTTTGTAAATGAAACAAAGAAGCTGCTGGTGTTCTCAGAAAAATGCACTGTCCACCCCAGAGTCCAGACATTACTGAATGTGTCTGGGGTACTTCTCGTGAGACACAGAAGATGCAACCAACTTCTAAGACTGAACTTTGGAGGTGTGGAAAAATATCCCTGCAGATTTTTTTGCGAATCTGAAAGTAATAAAAGAATGGAAGCTTTCTTTCCTGATGCTGAAAAATTAACATCTGGCCAGTTTGAATGGAAATTAACTCTTTAAATGGCCAGGGTCCACCAGCGTGCCCAAACGTTTATTACACACTTCTATGATCTAAGAATAGCTCAGCCAGTTTGCACTGAAACCCTGTAGTTACTGAATAATAAGCCTTAGTATGTAATAAGCCTGGGATTTAAGGGGTTAAATAAATGAAGGGTGGTCTCTGACTTTCTGGTCTACAGTCTTCTCCATGTAAGACACATTTGCAGCTCTGATCTGCTGCCTCTGTAACTGTATAGGTCTTACACTTGACAGCCAGAAACCCTCCCTCTTTTGTTCATAAGAACAATCTCGGACAGGATGACGTAACCACAGCATGAAAAGAGTAAGTGTATTGCAGGAACATCCCAGTTGATCTACTGTAGATAAGACCAATGATATCACTTACCTTTTGTCATACAGTAACCAAAAGTCCATTCACATATTTAAATGACAGCAGCACCCTCTACTAGTAGTAGCTGTATGGAGCTAATGAGGCATTAGTGGCTTTGATGGCAATAGGGAGGAATGGTAAAGTATGTCAATGGGCTGAGCAGAGACTTAGTGAGGGCTAGCCTTCCTGTCCCTCCATAACTGCCTGACCTTGTGTATGATGGATGACTGATGGAGGCGGACCAGGCAGCGATTGATAACTACAGGGAACAAAGCACTTGTTGAGCAAAGCACGCACACAGATGCATACATGCATACAATCTTTTGTCCCTGTCATATGAGAAAGCCTTACTGTATCTCTGAACAGGTAAATATGAAAGAAGGAAAAAAAAACATTTCCTTCAACATCCGTTAATGCATCTTAAAAATCTTGAAAGGTCTTCTTTTCAAAATGTATTATATTGGTCTATTTGTCATTATTATAATCATGGTCTATTTGTCATGAAATTCCGTTACAAAGCTTAAAATCATCATAGCAACATAAGCACCGAATGAGCAAACGGTAGCAAATCTGTGGGTCTTTCTCTTAAAAGCCTTACCGCCATCCACAGAGACATCATAATCCAAAACGTGTGGTCTTGATAACATGGCAAGAGTCAGAGATCTGTTTAGAGATCTATGAGTCAGGCAGAAATAAACTCCTCCTTTCTAGCCTCTGTTACTCTGTTATTCTGATGGTTGGGAAAAAAACTTGAGCGTGTTAACTTTCAAAAGAGACCAAGATCATGCCTGTAGCCCAAAGTATGTGAGAACAGTGCTCCTTTTACTTTTAGTATGCTGTTTCAGGCAAAAATGAGGCGACAGACAGAAGTTTAAACCAGTTATCACATAAATGTGTTCAAATCCACCAGCAGCATTCTTGATTTTTTTTTTATTAAGTATTATTAAAGTATGATTAGTTAAACCAAGTACTGGATAATAACTACAAATTCAACAAAGAGAGTGTTGATAGACAAACAAACATCAACACTTTTTACTGCCCAGATAAACAGATGGTAACTTTACAACAAGACTACTTTTATAAAAGGTTACGAATGGTTTAAAATAATTGTAGTAATGGTCATTAATTAGATCACAACACCTTAAAAGACATTAATAAGCATTTATAAAACAAATAAAAAGGGCAACAGTGAACGGTTTTACTGTTTTATCTGATGAATATGAATGTCTGATGAAGCTGACAGGTGTAACACTGATTGATGAAAAAGACAAAGTAACATAAATAACCATGATTAGAGATCTGAGATTTAACAGTATAGATTAATGTGAGCTCACTATTTGGCAAGCAACAGCTCTTGGTATTTATGTATATATATATATATATATATATATATATATATATATATATATATATATATATATATATATATATATATATGTTATTGTTGCTTATTAATGATTTATGACTATGACTTATGTGTTTATGACTATGACTGAAATAATAACCATAAAGAAATTCATCTTAAGACCTAATCGTATTACAGTCTTACAAGCCAGATTTTTGTCTGTGTACTTTTCATCACAATATTCGATGCAAGCAGCTGTTTTCTACTGCTGACTAGAATTTAGCTGGAAAAATAAAACTGTTTCCTGTGTGAATGATATAACACAAGTATGTATACACAGACGTGCAGAAAGGCAATCAGAATACAACTGACAAAATACTGATAGTTGTGGCCAACTTTGTCTGCAGAACATATCGGACGTTCTGTTTCCATGTGGGTAGAGCATCTGAGCCTAGCACAGTACTTTGAGGCTCCTAGACGTGGATTAAGCCTAGTCTTGGACTAAATTCTCATGCTGATTATCATTGAGATTTCTTCAGTCTGGGAAACTGTAAAATACAAACACAGTAAAATAGATAACCTGTAGATATTTTAGTACAATAGCCCAGCATAGCCTAAAAAGTCTGCTCTTCAGAAGTGCATCAGCTTGAAATCATTTCTTCTGACGATACTGATATGATTCTGATCTCCACATTGTGCATCTCTAAAATTTAGGACATATTTTCTATCTTGGCAGTTATAACCAGTAGTGTTTTGCCAGCTATTTCATGTATCTTGAAGACGATCTTGAAGAGAAGATAGTTAACTATCATTTCGCTAATGTTAATCTGCTGTGTTTGCTAGGTAGGTAAAGAAGTTTAGTTTAAATCCAATTCAGCTTGTTTCTTAAACCAAGTGATAGTCAGATCCACAAGATTGGCCAGTTATCACTAATGCATTCTTGACCTTTTTGCTTTGATCATTAAAAACTTTAGTAAACTACACTTTACCATGTGATGCTTTAATCAAAATATAAACTATTTTCATAGAAAATAAGTGTATTTGGCTAAAACGGAAGAAAAAAGGGTTAAAAGAGAAAATCAGAGAGAAGTTAGACTCCCCCAGACCCCCAAATTTACACCCCTACTTTCACACATTATCAGGCACAAATGGTCAAGCTGGTACATTGACTTGCACTCCAAGTATGTTGGAGTGCGGAAAAGGCATGAGCCTGATTCTCTGCTTACTATTCATGCAGGCTGGTGAGGAATAGAAGAGATGGAGAGAAGAGAGAGTAGAAACTCATAATAATTCCCCTGTTCTCTCTCTCTCTCTCTCTCTCTCTCTCGCTATCTCGCTCTCTCGCTCTCTCTCTCTCTCTCTCTCTCTTTCTCTGTGGTGACAGGAAGAGGTGGTTTGAAGGTTTCCTGCTCAGAGAACAAATTGAGTTTTGCCTCTCTCTCCCTGAGCTCATATTTATGAGAGTGTCAGTGCCTGCTGCACCGCACTGTCTGTCCAAAAAGATGTGTGGGCAAAACAGAGATGAGTGAAAGCTTCCTGCACCCACACACCCAAACACAAATACACACACACACACACACATACACACTCACCCAGTAGAGAAAACGACAGAATCTGCACACCTCGAACAGGTTAAACAGACTCGCTGCCCTGCCCTGCCTTGCCTTGACTAAAGGAAAAAAACACTACAATGACAACAGAGAGAAATTAAATACATACATCACAGCACCAACCAGGTCTCATACATCAGGGTTCTATATTTCTCTATAATATACTCTCATCATGACTCGCAGACTGCAGCCCACTGCTGCCAAGACTGCTATTTTTGTAGAGCCCTAAAAACCAGATGTCCATCTACAACAGGTCATTCCTCAGCCCAGCCTGCCGTCTCTTGTTTTTCTTGGTCTACAGTGGCCTGTGCCGTGACCTTGAGCTGTCCTCTGATACCACACTTCAAAGAGCACAACATGAAATATCTCCGCTCTACCGTCACTATCACCCTGACCCTCAGCTGGAGCTTACTGACCTATGAGGATGCTCGCTACCGTAATGCTTTATTTTGAGAGTCCACTGTAGATGATTTGTAGATGCTCTTATTGCCTTTGACTAATATTCAAATAAATATCTACTAAATGTATCTAAACTTTAGGTTCACCATAATAGATTCTATTGAATCTAACTTTAAGTTTAGATCCAAACATCAACTTCAACCCAGAAACTAAAGCTAAGCCCGACCGAGTTCCACCAGAGTTTGTCAATAATTTCAGCATTTATAGATAATATATGGGAAAATCAAAATGAATTACATTAAATCTACACAATTAGTGCCAAATAAGTAGGGTTGTCACGTTATGCATGCTAACATTCCTGATGCAGGGTTTGTGAGATGATACCTATTGTGAACTGAATAAAGTTATATTCCACGCTATTCCCAAAAGAAATAACCAGAGGATATAGTGCTGAATATTTTTTAACCAGCCTCAAACCATGTGAGAGAGAGAGAGAGAGAGAGAGAGAGAGAGAGAGAGAAAGAAAGGGAGAGAGGCGTGTTAGAGGCAGAGAGAGGGACAGAAAGAGAATGTGTGCATGAGACAGCGTGCAAGAGAAAAAATGCATGAAAGCGTGAAATTTCTGGAAAAAAAGCAAAACTACTCATTTAAATACAAGCCCAACCCAAACTTAATGCTGTATGTGAAAACATGTTTAACCGATATTTTAGGCATTTTTGTGATTTTTTAAACAACATTCAGATAAATTTAAACTTAAAAATGATGATTATAATTATGTTGGTGCACAATTTTCTGACAGCACCAGAGCTGGGAAGCAGGAGGAGTGTTGATTGGTGGTGATTGTTTGCAAACTCTGGGTCATCAGTGCCACTGGCATAATTAATAGAATGTCCGTTCTCCACAATGCAGTGTCACGTCTCCACAATGCACATTGTTATAGTTTTGAATTGGACTGTTACAATGTCATGATGCTTTGTTACACCCGTAGTTACAACTTTAATATGTGCATGCATTGAGTACCATTTAGTGTGGATGTTACAAACTTTCGCTATGACGTTAATGTACATGTGCAGAATACTTAAACTTTCCAATTGGGAATGCAATCAAATACAGGCGTTTACATGGCTATTATTCTTCTATTTAACAGATTATTTACAGGATTACCCACCTTGTCCAATCGGATAGAAATTGTATTCTGAATGGCCTCAAATGGACTAGTCTATAGCAATTGAGGTGTACACACACGTATTCTATTCCGATTGAGCTATTAGTCAGATTATTAACAGATGCATGTAAATGTGTCTACTGTTGGAACAAAACCTCCTATCTCCAAAAAGTAACTTCACAGGAGAAGTACACAAAAATCTCTTAATTTTCTATGTGGGTTAATGTAACAACATTTTAAGCTATTTTGGAGCATTTCTATCATTTGGAAATTTGGACAGATTATAAACAGCAGCTTCAATTTTTTTTAAATTGGCTTCTTTTTAAATTATGTAAAAACTCGGAGACACTGGGCTCTGTACTAGCTAGGATACATTCTCTGAGTGGACAACAAAGCACTTTTATAAGTTTCTCTGGAAAAGAGCATCTGCTAAATGTTGTAAATGTAAATCATCTATTTGCATATTCTTCTACTTTTTCAACTTATTCTCTTTCCCCTCAGCCTACCATCCTTTGTGTGTATCTTACTTATTGTCACAAAACCTCAGATGTTCCAACACTGACATTAAACTCTTTGGTTAACTGTCTAGCCATGTTGTTGTTGGCCTTAGAAGTGAGCTACCATGTACCCTGCTACTAGGCATGTTTCTATTGACATCTTCCTAACTAACTAAATGACATAGATCAAACTTAAGCCCACAAGTTGGGTTACTTCTTTCATTTAAAAAGATATATCGTTTATATAGAATTCCATTAGAATTTATTTAAGAATGATTAGAATTTGCTCAAATCACTTTTTGTGAGACTCATGGAGTACATATTACTCAATAAACTTAAAAATAAATCTTAGAAGCTACGTAACACAGTTTGTGGAACCACTTGACATAACATTGTTTTTTTTTTTTTATTATTTCTCCAGAGTCTCCAGTGTTTATGACCAGATAGCACTGCAGTGAACCTCCTAGCTTTATTTCTAAGAAGAAAATAAAGCAGCTGCTTGAGTGACAAGTTATCACAGTTCAGAAGTGTTCGCTGTCTCTCAGAAGTGGAGTGATTTTCCATTATCTTTGACTCCAATAACAAGATGCCAGTTTTTACTGCAAAAACATGCCTCTCTATGCGCCTATTTTACACATGCTAAAATGTATAATGTCAAAGGTCACTGATATCAAGATTTCTAAACTCAAGGCAAATCCCCAAGATAGCTGTCAAAGTATAAAAAAAACACCCACGCTAACCGTCCACATGACCTCTGTGATCTTATGCTACTCGCACTCATATCATATATAGGCCCTACAGACAGATGCATAAACACACGCATACACATACAGCCAGAACATCCCCAGGCCAGACATTGTTTCTTTTCCTCTCCAGCGCAGGCTGTGAAAGGTGATGTGTGTGTGCAAGCTTCATGCCTCATTTGCATCTGCTAGACATGCCTCTGTCCCGCTGTTACATAAGCACAGAGATTTCAGCAACGTTGAGCGAGCGCGCACATTCTGCACCCTGAAGATAGATCTGAAATTCAGACAAGAGGAGTCAGTGTGGAGTAAATAAAGGCAGAAAGCAGGCCACGCTCCACTGGTCCCGCTGCATGGGAGCTGCTGACACACCCATATAGACTTCCTCTATTGATTTCCTCGCATCCCCCCTAACGCGAGGAGACTGCGTCATGCCTGAGGGATTACAGAGCCTAAATATACACCTGCATTCAAAGACCAATTCACAACTGAATAACACTGTCATTCAGAGTGGCTGCCTTTGACATTCTACCATCAGGGGTATAGCTCAGCTAACTCAATGTCCACTGAATATATTTCAGCGTAGGTGAGACATTCACATCTATTCCATACAAGTAGCATAGCAATCAACACAGATGGATTATATAAAATGTCTATTTGTATAGATAGCACCAATCTGATACCCAGTATTTGTGTCAGGCTGATACCAGCTGGATCAGATATTTGAGGAAAAAAGCATGGATCTGATCTGATTCTGTAAGAAAGCTACAACAGATATTATTGCTATTTGCCTTGAATAACAATTATGCTGCAATTCTAGCATTTTTTGCACTGTAAGTTGATACAGACTGCACTGTATCAACTGATACTCTGGGAAAAAAATGTGTTATTGTGCCACCTCTAATGATTTGATGTAATGTCCGTTGTATTTTCAGTTGTATACTGAATCCTAATAGCCTCCATATATGTATGACTGTGATTTGATGCAGAGTATGTAATAGAATCACATTTGAAATTTAAATATTTACTTGTAATATTCATTCTTAGCTATTCATGTCAGTGTCAATGAAATTAGTAATGCATATGTCATAGTGCTGGGCGGAACTTATAATATACAATGTCACAATATTTTCCATGTATATCCTGGTATCATGGTATAAGATGATATTTAAGTTAGCATCAAAAAGTAAATATGTCAGCATTAATAAAGTTAATGAACGAATGCTTGCTGAGAACTGGTACTCTTCCAAATCTCATTTCCAAAAAGTTGGGACACACTGTAAAAAAAGTAATTTATGAGCAAATTGGGTCAAGGCTTGCACAAAAATATGTCAGTGAATAATTCAACAGTTTAAGAACAATGTTTCTAGTAAGGCATGAGAACGAGATCATGCCTTACTAAGTTGTGGCCACGCATTAGGATCTCATTCCCAAGCCTTACTAAATCATGGCCATGACTTAATTCCCATGCCCTATTAAGTAGTGGCCATGCATTATTTTTATTTATACAGGATGTCACCAGAGGGGCTCCATATTTTAGAATAAAAAGAAACAAATTGAAGCATCCCATAAAGGACATATATTGCAGTTAATAGTCAAACTAAAAACAAACTACTTGGCCACAGGGACATCACTATTTTATGGTCATTAAATCATGGATATAATGTTTATTATCTATCCCTATAGCACTAAAAACATTGTTAAACTGAAAGGCAGTATGACAGTGTGTAAATATCATGGAATACCTGTATAGACGATATATCAACCAGCCCTGTGAGCAACAAAGAAGCATATTTTTCTACTCTATCTTAGTTACGAGCACACTCCAACTGAACACACAGTCCTTGCAAAGCTAGATCCTATCATCTTGTATTATATTCTGCATTATCCAATGCTGATGGCTTCATTTAGAGATAAAATTGCTTTCTCCACCTTCTGAATGATAGAAGACATCTGGGAAAATATCATTATGGAACCCAGTGTTAATTTACCTGTCTAAATGAGTGAGAGTATGTGTGAGTGTGTGTGTGTGTGTGTGTGTGCGTGCATGCATGCGTGTCTGAGTGCAGCGGTCACCCTGACAACTCAGACAGCGCCTACAAAGAGGTCACAGCGAGGTCCTGGAAAAAAGCTGTCTCCAGCAAAATATCCTCGATCCCTTCCGTTTTTCATTTGCATGACAGATCTGCAATGCGGAGAGAGATAAAGAGCCCCCCACCCAGCTTCTTTTCATTGGCTGGAAGAGCTGCTGGAGTTAGCTGCTTATCATTTGATTGACGGCTGTGTCAGTCTCCCATACGCAGGCTTTTTAAGGCCATTTATGAAACTGGTGATAAGACCCATTGTTACCTACGCACGGCTATGACAAACAGGCACAGGGAGAGAATGAGAGGGGTGAGTGGAGTGTATTGAGCAGCACTGATATGGAGAGCACGAGGGTGATTGATGAGGTCAGAGTGTAAGTCACAGCACCGGCTTTGTTAATCTCACGAGTCGCACCAAACATGGCTGACAAAACTAATGACACCCTGCAGTCCCTCGATCAGTCAGGCATTAGTGCAGAATAACGGGGCTGCTGGCCCACTAGCATGTACCCACACTCATGGATCTTAGTTATGGCTACTGTTCAACTTTAATTTACAATGCCATTAAGTTTCTGTTGCTCTACCTCACAGGCACAACCAATGGCAAGTACTGGACGCATGCATTCGCAGCCTGCTCGCCAAAATTCCATTATTGCAAGAAGAAAGATTGAATTTACAATTAAAACAGCTGCCTACATGCACAGTGAGAGGAAACAAGTACTCAGATACTTTTATTTTGATCATTTAATATATTTCCAGTCCATTCACTTCACATTAACACACATAATGTCTTTTGACTTTATACTTATTTAAATATTATGTGAACAAAATGTATGCATTCATAAGCATAAAGAAAGATGTTTAACAACTGAAATCGAGAAAAAATATTGAAACACTATATTAAAAAAACTGTAACGGTTATATAAAAATAAATCAAGTTCTAGCTCGTTATAAAAGACTTTGCCATTGGTTGAGAAGACTCCACACAACAGGTTGCAATCATGGTGATGGTGAAGGAGCTTCCTAAATTTTTGGCGAGAAACAATAAATTGGATTTAGCACTTTTAACACCTGAATGGAAAAACCTGCAGAGACATAACTTTAAACACCCCCTCAGTACAACTGGTCCAATAATACGCAAGAAGATAATTCATGGAATCATATTTAATAATCCCAGGACATGTGCACCAGCAAGATTTCACAACGCCCTCTCAGACTAATGATAGGGAAGGTAAGAGAGAAGCCAGCAGTCACCCAAAAAGAGTTGCAGGACAACCTGCATGAAGCAGGAACAACAGTTACACTGAGAAAAGTAAACAATGAACTGCACCGCAATCATCTCTATTCCTACACCCTATAGAACCCAATATTGTAATCAATTCCCAATAATGTAATAAAAATTTGCACTTAACTTGGTTAATTTCTGACCAAATTAAGTCCTAAACATTATGATATTTCTGGCCATTATAATATTATTAAGTAATTATTACACTATTGAGTTCCTCACACTCCACGCAAAACTAGTCTGCTATAAAAAGAATCACAGAGACATGCATCTAAAATTTGTACACAAGACACATCAAAACTTATTTGGAACAATGTACTCTGGGCAGACAAAACAAAAACAGAACTCTTTAGCACTCTATTCATTCTATTATTATATCTGGAGAAAGAGTGGTTGTGCGTATGATCCCAAAAACTCCACATTCACAGTAAAATACACAGGTGGGAGCATCATGATACGGGGCTGCTTCTCTGAACACAGTACTGGGGCATCGAAGGAAACGTGTACTGGGATAAAAGTAAAGGTGCATGAAAGATCCAGGCAATCTCCTGACTTAAAACCCACTGAAACATCAGGAAGATTTTGAAATTGTAAACCCATCAAAGGGACCCTTGTAGCCTTTGGAAACTGAAGACAGTTTGCCGAGATGAACGGGCCAAAACTGAACAACAACACTGTAAAAAGCTAATTACTTCTTACTGCAGACATGTAACTGTCAACAACCGCTTTGCTAAAGTACTAATGTTATTCATTTGTGGTGTTTGAATACTTTTTTTTCTATATACATTTCATTTTTTCAACATATCTTTGTTTATGCTTATGAAAACAAAGGTTTGGTTCATATTTCTAGGTAGAAAGCCAAAAGCCATTGGATATATGCACTGGAAGTGTATTAGACAACAAAAACAAAAGTATCTGAACACTTGTTTTCCCTCATTGTAGTATGGTAAAGAGTGGATGGACATATGGCATACATACATTATCATACAAATGTGCATGTGTACCCCAATCAACATGCAAATAAAAGTTGCAATCAGCCATACATGTTCACGCACGCACCCGTGCGCCACCACACACACTTATCACTTTCAAGTTGACAGGCCTGATATTCAAATTACAGCTGTGTGTAGGAGGATTTAGTGGGAGATGCAAATGAATTTTGATTCATAATCCCACCACCTCACAAGGGACATCCAGAGACACTGCAGGGCCCTAATTGAGGTGACATGCACGAGCGAAGTGATTGGCTCATAAAGCCGTTCAGAGTGGGAGAGAGGGGACATGAGACAGGGTTCTGAATTCCTACCCGTCAGGCCGCCACTCCAGCTAGCAGGGGGAATGTGTAAAGCTTTCATAGAGGAAGTGAGCAGTGGAATTTAATTAGATACATGCATGGCTTATGACATCTGGAAAAAAAGCTCTTCCCTTCACAGGTCCAGAGTTTGAGTGACAGAAGCCACAGCGGGTGCAGAGGTTTTTGTTTAGTCTACCCTTCTCTGCTTGTTTGTACCAATGGCGGAAATAAGGTTGGTGAAGGTCTTAATAAGTGTGGGAATTTAATGACTTAATCTAGGTTCAAAATATAAAACACATTCTTGGGCACTGAAAAGATTTGTCTTGTTAGAGAGATTTTACTATGTGGCCTAGCTTGAGTTCTTAGGCTTTTAGACTGTGATTCATCTTGGTCATAGACCTGCAATCCCAAATTACTTATACAAAAGCCCACTGCAACAGCAACTGTGTCAAAAGTTTATTTTTAACCAGATTTCCAAGTTTACCTGTTAAAACAACACTTCGTCCAAAATGACTGTCTTGAAATCATCAGTACAATGGAGAAAATGGATTACTTAAATGACAAAAATGCCTCCTCAGATAAGGAGGGCAACAAGCTAAACGCTAAAGTTAGCAAGGGAGCTACCTAGCTAAATACTTTACTTCAGCTTGGCTTATTTACTGGCTGAAAGGGTAAAAATGAATAAAGGTAGGTTAGCAGTCAGGGCTGGGTGACACCACAGGGATTCCCAATGGATATATGATGTATCTGAATTATGCATGCTGGGTACCACAGTGACAGAACACTGATGAATGAAAATTTAAAAATCAATACAAAACCATGAATTGCATAACATTTGCATAACATAGCTTATCTTAGCTTAAACAAGCTCATGACATTTAATTAATGTAAACCAAATCATACTCTGTGATGTGCTAAGATAATGATAGGTGAGTGATCCAAATGTAAGTTCGGGTCTTTCGGATGAAAAAGGCGTACTTGGTTGTGAATACGCATTGTACAGTTTTGTGTCTGTATTGAGATAAAGATTAGATTAGATTAGAGTAGATTAGATTCTTAATGTCCTCCAAAGAGGAAATTTGTTTTCACAGCCTGTACCATTCACGCATTGCAAGCAAGATAAAGTACTTGATGTTCTGTGTAATTTAATGATAGCATAACTTTCAGTATTGGTAACAACGCAGTGGCAAGTCTAGGACTGTAAATGGGGAGGCAGTTATACTTACAGAGAAGCTAATTCATTTAAGACTGTAACCACATGACAGCTTTGGGGGCCTCAGCAATGTGTACACCCACCAATTTAAAACAAAACCTATAATAGTTTGTAAACATTCAAAAGTTTGGATTGCTGTATTAATAATTGCTTGGAATTTCTTAAAATTTAACCTGTACAGTCTAGACTGAAATATTATAAGCTACACACCCGATGGTATTTCAAGATGCTTCATTCAATTCACTGTTTCGAGGTTTTTGGGGACACCAAAAATTATTAATTATTTTTTTTTGTAATTTCTTGATAGGTTATCAGCCTGAGATTTAATCACCACTTTTCAAATATGAGGCATTCTGGATGTTACTTCTATGATAACTCATTGTCAAGGTTACACAGCTTTCCCTGTTATTATACAATCATCTACAGCTCTGTTCATCGTTCTAAATACATCTAATATTTCTAATTAGCTGAAAATTAAAGTTGGAGAGTGTAAGCATCTTCACAGAATCATTTCATACATTTATCTGCAATTTGTTTATCTTATTGAAAACATTTCACTCAAATGGTTGTATTGTGACTCTGTACTTTTGAATGCTAGAGTATGTCTGTGTCTACAACTGAGATCTGCCTACTGACGTGGTAAATTAGTAAACCTGCCTTAATGACAGTTTAGGAAGTGCTGAGTCAATTTGATGACTAAGTGTATTATTTAGCTGAGAATAAAACTGTCAGACAGCAGCATTATAGACAAACAAAGTGTAAAAGTAAAGTAAAGAAGAGAAGTTATGCATTCAATTATTCCAGCAAGGCTAATGATCAAGCTACATGTCAGAGTAACAAAAAAACAGCTACATCCCTTAAGAAAGTGTTGCTGCTTGGTCACCCCAGTAGTTTCATGAACATAAATGCTTATAATAGCAGTTCACAGCAGCTTGTGCACATCACAGTGAACGCTTTGACCCCCATTACAACACACATGTGCAACACAGGGGCACATTAGCCATGATGATCGATCCTAAACGAGCATCACCACTGTGAACAACATGGAGCGAGCTTCCTATACTATCAGAACTATCCTGTGAGGACTGTGACTTAAACAGTGCTGCCATGTCTTTGTAGGTCTTAACTAAGTGTAAACCTGGTTTGACATGACCTGCCTGCTTTATTGGGGCACCAGTTTAACTTGTATGAGACCAATGATGCTTCTGAACCCCCCCAAAAGTCAGACTATCTTTCACTTTCCCACCACTTTTCTTTTGGTATAAAATGTGCATCATCCAATTAACAGTAAATCCGGATATTATCTCCAACTGTACAGCAAGCATCCACTCAAGCAGCAGCCTGCGTCCCATTAGATGATAATGTGCCCAAGTGCCTCTCTCCTAATGAGAGCCATTTGGGAGGGCGTGCTCAGCTAATATGACTGATAACAAGGGCATTGTCTAATTGCACATCTAATGTGTCATTTAGTGCTGATGACTTTGATAGGAGGGGCTGGCAAAAGTCCTGCGAGCTCTGACTGCTCCACTGCCCCCATGAGAGAGAAAAAGCTGTGTTCATTCAATAGCGCCGGGATAAGCAGCCCAAAAACAGGCGAAGCCATTTCCCCTCAGGAGGGGTGATGATTTGAATTATCCACATGGTTTATATATTGGAACAGGAACACAAATGCATCCAGTAGACATTCCAAAAAGCCTTTTGTTGGTTGACTTTGTAATATGCTTTGTGCAATATTTTTGCTTTGAGGTCCGAATATTGATTATTATAAGTGAGAGAGAGAGAGAGAGAGATGGGGCGAGAGAGAGAATGAGGGCTCTTGTGTTTTAAATGTGGGCCATTTTAGCAGATGGCTGTTTGAAAGCAGATCAGAGGCAGACCGGCTTGGCATGTTTACAGATGGGATCTCTAACGTTAGCCTGGTCCCCAGTCCCCCCCCACGCCAAATCTCACGCCTTCTACAGTCAGCAATACCACTCACTAATTCCCTTATACAAACAGAAAATGCCATTTACACCACTTTATGTCCATGAAATTTGAGCTACATCAGTAATATGAGCTTTAGAAAATGCATACCAGGGCTTTTGCAAATGAGGCCAGAGACGATCAGATCTGATTTTCAGCTCAGCTTTTCAGCAGAGTTTACTCTGTATTACACAAAATCAGATTCTGGCATGAAAGTGGCAGAAAGGCAGGAGCCAATGCAAATGAAATGTCATTATCATCATGCACCCGAATGTTGCTAAGCAAACACTCCAATTACTATATGCATTCAGAGGATTTCCCTATCATTAAATCAACTCAATGCACTGAACAAATGACATAATTGCATGGAAAATGAGGAATGAGAGACAGCCACAGATGTATTCATTTGAAATGACACTAATATTCAATGTTTACAAAAGAAATTAGCGCCCAGCAGGAGTTAAGGTTGCACCGGTAATGCTAAATGTTACTGACAACGTCGCTTCCAGAGCGCAATCTAGCTAACTTTAACCTCAGAGAAAAGCCTGGGTTACTCAGAATATTTAAAACATTTACATGACATTACCTCACTGCTGATTGTGCACTCCACACACATTTGTCGACAAAGTGGCTTTACCAGATGGATCTTTTTCAGCGCTGAATTGTAACAATGACAAAGACACTATAGAGACACTAGTCTCTCATTCATATAAATTACAGAGATTTGCAACAAATGCCAATCAACCAAATTCTAAGAACGGTTAATAACTGTTTGTTTCATGGATAAGTCAGACAATACCATCCTTTCAATGTGACACCATTAAGCTGCACACTCCAGGAGTGCACATATTTGAGATGCAGAGCAATAACAAGGACCAATATGAGTGTCACCGTGGGGTCTGGAAGGCTACGCCGTTTGAACCCCCACTAACGGAGCTTCACACTGACTTTGCTGCCTGACGTCAGAAGCTCATTCTTATTCACACCACTATGCTCTTCTAAAGCCCAGTGCTCGCTCAGAGCTGTGAGCTGCTGTTACAGGTCAGCCGTACAGAACCCCCTGCTTTATGAAACAGACACGCATCTCCCTGGGGAGCCATGAGATGGCCTCAGTGTTGACGAGCCCTTTAATATTTCATGCCTTTGCTTGGGCAAGTGGCAAGCCAGCACCACATAATATTACCCCTGCAACCCTTCCAGCACACGCATAAACCGCTTTTTCCCCTCCTCTGCCACACACGTCTCACACCGTAGCCAATTTACACCTGCAGCAGCCAATTAAATAGGAACCCAATGGGGAAAAGGCCACGGTCAGTGGGAGGTTTAAACCATAAGCCACCTTTAACACGCACCTCAGCCTGTGAAACTGCAGAGTGAACCCATCTGCCTGCGCATACAGAAAGAGGAAAAGAGCACCATCCTAAAGCTCAACCTTCTCTCAAGTGCTGCTCCAACTTTGGACTTCTGCCAAGTTAAAATGGTGCCCACATCTTTAACCCTTAGAGGTTTGTATTAGACTAGTATTACTATCTTTAATACTATTGTCATTGCCAGTGGGAAACCTTAAGGGCTGTAATTTTTAGTTAATTTTAAGTTAATTGAAACATTATGTACTCTTATTTCATTGTTAGGTTTTGGTTGAAAACAAAAGGGTCAAATTCTGGAAATGGCCAATGGAAAACTGTCTATCAGGATTCTTTTCCTTGTGGTGATGGATACAGTCAAGTGAGCTCTTCTATTAGTTAGGACTTCGGGAACTGAACTGAAGGCCTAATGTATCAGATTAACCACTAACATAATTAGGAAGTGACAAAAAAATATACCTCAAGTTTTGGTTGGGACCAATTTTGTAAGAGAAAAGCACATGTTGTTTGATCCTGGAGACCTACGTCCCTGCAGAGTTTACTTCAAACTTGTATCTAACATTCTGCCTCTCTACCGAACACTAATTGCGTCTGATCTAGTCCCATCAAGGAATTCTATAAAAGTTAACTTATCTGGAGAAGTTACCTATCTGTAGGGCAGGGGGTACTCTAGGACCAGGGTTGGGAACCTGTGGTCTAGGCCTTCAGGAAGTCCTAGATAAGTCACTGATGGTGATTAGCCTGAGCAATGTATTTCAGTCAGTCGTTAGAAAATAAGAATAACAGCAGCTCAATAAAAAAAACTCCCACAAGGAGAAATATATGTTAATATGTCCGTTGCAAGCTTTAAAT
Source organism: Colossoma macropomum (assembly GCF_904425465.1). Taxonomy (NCBI): domain Eukaryota; kingdom Metazoa; phylum Chordata; class Actinopteri; order Characiformes; family Serrasalmidae; genus Colossoma; species Colossoma macropomum. The sequence continues at coordinate 18,573,545 of NW_023494795.1, read as the reverse complement.
TAAACATGGAATGTCTTTTACAAACTTCATAAATCTTGTGATGTGAATCGCCAACAGCTTAGGGCTAACATACCACTAGAATTCTATAGGGGTGCTAGCAGCTCCTCTTGTACATATTTGTCCTCTTGTACACATTACATTTTACATATTACAGAAATAAAATAGAAATAAACATAAAAATCATAACACGCTTTCGTTAACTGTCGATAACTGCAACTTCTAAAGGGTTTAGCCTCACACCAGTCTACCGCTCCCAAAAGCAAAAACAAAAGCCCCGAATAAAGCAGCGTGTCTAGTTAATACACCAGAAAATCTCCCCCTCGCTTCTGTAGGTTCAGCTGTATGCTTGATCCACGCTGCCTAGCTACCTCTGTGAAAGGAGTAACAGGCTTACATGCTGCCCCTGGTGTGTGCTATTTTTCAACATTAAAGATTCTATAGTGAACGGGTGAAATGCAGCCGCTGAAAGCCTCTATCAGACTCACAGGAAAGCAGAGCAACGTGAGGTTCAGACCAGGTAGAGTGTGAGCTCTGGGAAGAACATCAGAGAACACATAATGACGTGATAAGCTCAAAATCATGAGATGATGAACATCTCACTAATACAGCAGGTCAGGTAACATAAGGTCTAAGCACTTTAACTGGATCGCCAAATTTTCTCCTGTATTGCCTGTCAGCAGGAAATTTCTTCCTCATAATCAGTCACATAACCATTCGAAAACTGAATTGATTTTAATTTGCTGCCAGAACAGCTCATCAGCTTGAAAAATACGCCAAACGCAACAGTGCTCCTGTGATATGTGGACCCATTTCTAGATGTTCCTGCTACCTTGCACCGACCTAGTAAGGAGTAGATATGGACCAAGCCTTTCTGGCACTTACTTAAGTAACATACAGTAGTCTAATAGATATCACTTTCACCAGTTCAGCTGCCCCCTGTTTCACAAGAGCACCCCCGATAGCAATACAAATTAAACTACGCTGCTTCTTTAAAAGCCAAAGAGAAGGTCAGGCTGATCAAAAGAAAAAAGCACTGTTGTCTGAGTTGCTCCATCCAAATCTAATTCTACATCTGGTCAAAGGACTTCTTGCTATTATTGGAGATTTTTATCAGTTTAGCTTCAAAGGCTGAACACTAAGCCTGGAGAGCATCCTCATCTTTGCTGTGTTGCATTTTGCCACAGCCACTTTGCTGGCATTTACTGTAAAATCCAAGAATGAGCTCGCACTCTGTCATAAGTGAGTAACCAAGAAGTAAACAGAGCCATATGGCTGAGTATCATGTATTCACATCCCTGATTTTCTTTGAGGTGTCATTCAAAATGATGGCCACTGTCCCCACCCTCCCACACGCATGCAAAAAAGTGACACTCAGAACAATACCACACCTGCACCATTTCAAAAAGGTTCGAAGGTGACCTTACTGCTTGTTGCTTGCCATAATTGCATATCAAGTATGAAGTAAACTAGAACTAATTAGAACGTCAACAGGCCATTCGATATTCTTTCTGTTCATTAACCTTGCGCTAACCTCTGTGAGTGTGGTTAGCTGGGCTGATAGATGGCAATATGGAGAGACTGCATTTTCCCTGTTTGCTGAGGTGTGCTGACTGTGACAGCTTTGACAAATTGGGGCAATGTGGCGTGATCCGCAGAGACTACGGTGCAGTACAGCAAAGCCCAAACAAGTTTACCACAAAAACAGCACAGCGCTAGCCTGCTATTACTGCAGCTCCACCAGCAAACTGCAAACTCACCAAGGTTAGCACAAACCAAGCACGACAACATCTGGTTGGATACATGACTTGTAGCTCATATGGTATGCTGAAGGTCACAGTGCTGTTCAGTGAGTGCCAGAAAACTATTGACAAAATAGTGCAGGCCTACTGCAAGTATTAAGTCACTCTGGTTAATGTTCTTAGTGCTGTCTTTGCTGGGAGATTTTTTTACAACTTTCACAACTTCTTTTGTTGCCAAGGAGGGTCTGAGGGTTTAAAACAGTGTATCAAAATTTAAAACTGCATAGTTCATATCCTCTTAGTCTCTTCTGAGGGTTTGTCATTTGCCATTTTTTGTGGAAATCACTACCAGTGACCAAACCAGACATCTGGGCGCATTCGTTTTTTGTATTTTGTGTTTAGCTACACTGTTGAAGGGAGATTCCCAGCATTCAAATATAGAATATATTTCTGAAGAATATATTTCTGATACCAAGAAACATATATCTGCCGTTAGAACAAAACCTTGTATCTCCAACATGGCAATTTTACAGAAGGAAAAAACACATTGCTAAATTGTAGTTGAAGTTAATATAACAGTATTCCAAGTAATTTGGGACAATTTCTTTTGGTCTGTTCTGGAGTTTTCACTTATGCCAAAACAGTAAAAAACATCAAAAATGAATATACTAGGTTTTTGTGCAACAGCAACAATGTATTTCTTTTTCTTTTTTCATGTCTCTGTGAGGCCTTTTGCATATTGCTGTGGTGTTTCTCATCTTCATGGACATCATGGCCCATTAAGAGTAACTGTTCCTTGTGAATTCAGTTGTGAAGTTAGATTAGCCCTTGTTTTTGCCCATCTCCAAACTATCCTAGCAGAGTTGGCAGCAGCTTATGATAACAGAGCTGGAGCTGGGTATTTCCATCATTGTAGAACTGGGTAAAAGGTGATTTCATGGAGATTATCTAAGAACCTTCAAGGCTTTGGGCCTGACTGAGAGTGACTGTTGCAGATGTTCCATTCACTTCTTTTTTGTTGCTGAAAATCCTGAAAAACACTTTTCCTATTATATTTTCCCATCTTTCTAAATGAATTTTAAATCACCTTCTCTTTTTCATCTTTTGGAGTATATCACATCACACAAATTATAAATAGATATTTCATATATTTCTGAATTTTTATCTTAGGCTGTGGTAAACTAAATAACACTATCGCATTGACATGCTATGGGCACTTGCAAAATATTTTGATAATGTAATAACTAATTAGTAACATAAGCAGACTTCTTTGATATATAACTACATATAAAGTGTGATTCTATATTGTGTATATATATATATATATATATATATATATATATATATATACATATATATATATTATATATATACATATATATATATACGCACACACATACACACACACATATGAATGTATGTATATGTGCATTCTGATTGCAGCTGTTTTGTGAAATAATAATAGCAGATTCTGCATGTTTAGCACTGCCATTTCTCCAGTGCATGCTCTCTCTCCCTTTACACTGAATAGATTTTCTATTATTGGCCAAATCTGCTCTACTCCTTCCTTCTCCACCCTCATCACCCCCTCCCTCTCTCTTTCTCTCCCTCTCTCTCTCTGTACGAACCATCCATATGCAGGTGCAACAGTTGCTGTGCACAGCTGTCAGCTCTCATGGCTAAAGATGAATAGAGCCTTGGTTTCTTCTCTCTATCTCACTCTTTCTCACTTTCTCTCCCTCTCTCTGGGGTATTGTAGTAAAAACTGTCCAGCAGGGAAGCCTCCTTCTCTCTCCCTGTCACAGCCACCCACATCCAAGGCTACTGCTCCTCGAACTTTCTATAGTCACTTGGTGATTATGAATATAAAAGACAATTACTACTGATGGAAAAAGACAAATAGAGACTTATTTGACTTGTGCTTGGACATCTTTATGTGTTTGACCTCATCTGAAATCTGTATCTTCTGTGTTCCCATCTTTGAAGAGGCAACCCAAGACATATCAATCACATGAAACAAATGGTGAAGCAATCTCACTTTGAAGTGGAACAGTCTTATTTGTCTATTTTTTACAGGGGAAAGTGCTGCATCAAGCTAGAGATTTGAAATCAGTATCTTGTTTTCAAAGCCTTTTTGGAGAAAAAAAGGGGGAAAATGGACCAACGGCATAAAACAGAGAGAAGACTAAGTTCCCATTCATGGTCCCATAGCCCATCCCTTTCAAAGATGTAAACAACAGAAATTACAGGCTTAACAATATGGAACTACACTCTCAGAGTGTGGTTTAAAAAATTCTGGCTTCGGGCTGTTTAGTTTAATTTTTCTATTTAAAAAGGGTAAGATATGGACAGATACGAATATGAACATTTCCCCTGAGAAAGTAAATGTAGTATAGCTTTAAAACTAATTTAAGGTACACAGTGGGACCTTAAGGATGCCTGTTGTACTTTTGAGGGTACACTTACATGTTTATACATTGGGGGAAAAACAATTGACAATGTGGCAATATTGGACATGGAACATACTAGATTTGTGAATACGGCTATATGGTAAGTCTACCAATATTTTCAGAACTGGCAGAGTGACTGAAAACACACTAGGTTATAAAGTGACCATAAAACCTGATCATTTGAAACAAGCGTCAACAAGTCCAGGGAAACGCAGGTTATAGTCTATGAGATCAGATTACTATTGCAAAATGAATTTACCTCAGTATATTACAGGTAACTTTTGCTGAGATGAGATCAACTGAGCTCTGCTTCTAACATTGCTACATTTAGAATTAATTAGTGAGCAATGCTACCTGTTACTTCTGGACACTCTTTACAATACACACTCTTGTTCACTTCTTTCATTTTGCACTACGGAAACATTTGCACATATTACACTGTATTACTCTGCTATATTCACACTCCTTAACTCAGGCAACAGGAGTGTATCATAACTTTTGTTACGCATCTCTTTGTCTCATTATTTATAACATATGAGGTGTTTTCCTGTTTTACACTTTACCTTGATGTTCACTGTTGACTTTTGTACATGCAGAGCTCTGCTGAACACAAATACTACCAGCGCTGTTGTGCAGCAATAAAGTATACTGCACACTTGTTAAGAAGAAGGAGCAATAACAAGAGCGCACGGCTCCTTACAAATACTCCAAATATATTTTGACATTTACCTGTAAAAGTCACTACATTGATCATGCACTTACATGCATAACGAACACACATGGGCCCACGCGCACACAAACACACAAACACACACACACACACACACACACACAATCCTCATGAATGTGCTCTATATATAACACAAAAGCAGGCCACAGGGGAAGCTCATTCGTGACTGCGGCTGTCATTCCCATTCATCTCCCAAACGGAGGGGAGTGTACATGACAGCCAGCAGAGCCTCCATTTAGTGACAGCTTTGACCTTCTTCGATTAGACGTCTCAATTTCCTCTCTCTCTCCTCTCCTTCTCTCTTATCCTCTCATTCTCTTTCTCTCTTCTTCTCCTGTTCTCTCTCTTTTTTGCCTCACTCTCACTTTCTGTCTCTCTTCTTTCTCTCTCTTTTAGTTTCTCTCTTTCATTCTGTCTCTCTCTGGCTGTCTCACTCATTTCCTCACTTTCTCTTTTCTCTCTCTCTCTCTTCATCTTCTTTCTGTCTATCTCTCCCTGCCTATTTTTCACTTATTCCCTCTCTCTCTCTCTCTCTCTCTCTCTCTCTCTCTCTCTTTCTCTCTTTCTCTCTCTCTCTCTCTCTCAGGGCAGTCTGCGGGTATAGTGTGCAGTGTTGACAGTGAAGTATGACAGTTGAGAGTGTTTGACCTTGGGCCACCGTTTAGAGCCGGAGTCACACACACACACACACATGCACACTCAGAGCCACTGATGTGCTGATGACCTTGCTATCATGTTTCAAACCTCCAGCACTCTATACATGAGCTGGAGAGCAGATTTCATTTCGAGGGCCAGGAGCTTTCTGTTTCAGTGCCCTTGTGTGCCCCACCATCCATTCAGAACTGCACGAATGCAAACGCACAGTTCCCACTACAAACGCCATGAGAAAGGAGCACTTCAGGCATGCTAGAGTAGTGAAATACAAACATAGCATAATCAAAACACCTTCAAGACACCATAAAAGTCATTTCAAAAAGTAGTAAAAGGAGTCAGTTCAGAGCATGTTATACTATTCATATAGTCACTGTCATGACAAAGTATTGTAACTTCATAAAGGCCAAAAGTTAGTTCAAATAAAATTTTCTAAAATTATGTAATGTAATGACAGCTCGGGGAGGAGACAAATCACAATGACTGGGAAACCAAATGCACTCCCAGAAAAACAAACTGAGACCAGCACAGGCATAAATATTTATATCTCTTTATTTAGACATAATTACAAAACTAACAAAACTTAATTGGGCCTAATTTAGCTAAAAATACAACACCAACGTATTTCACTTTCAGCCTGTCAAGGCTCTCCAGCCAAAGGTCCTCCTGCCCTAAACAAATTCTCTTCAAACGTTTCACAAATTTTAAGCGAATTTCCAAGAAGTCCAAGAAAATAAAAAACTTTCATCATCTACTCTTACACACAAATCCCTGAAGATAATATTACTTGTTTAGCATTTATGGAGGGATTCAAACCTTTATTAACTCTAAATAGAGAGGTTTTGACAGCTTTCAGTCAATTGTATATGGCTGTAGAGACCCTGGGGTTGAGCAGGTAGTAATCAGTAGTAGTAGTAGTAGTAGTAGTTTAACCCTTTAAATGGCAGGGCCGACTGACGGGCCCAAAGTTTTATTACCTTCTTCTACAACTTAAGAATAGACCAGACAGTTTGCAATGAAGTCCCTGAATTTACTGAATAATAAGCCTTAGTATGTGACGGGTCTGGGATTTTAAGAGGTTAAAGAGAGCTGAAGTCACTGTCCCACGTCACTGTCACCCACTGAACCCCTGGGAATGTAGAAAAGGCACTGATGATTGTGTCTCAATTTGCGTATGTCCAGACTAAATAGTAATGGCACCACTGGTTGTGTACTAATCTGACAAACTACTAAGTATAGTATATGCAGTTTGAGATGCGCTCATATTGTAGCAGAAACACAACTTTTGTTCCTGCGACATCATCACTTGGTTGCAAAATCTGTTTCCATCACCATTTTCAACATTTATCCATTTTTTTGCAATATTCAGGGTTTTCTTTAATTCCTGGACTCCATGAAGGTTTTTTCATGCCCTTATTTACATTGCATAAAGGAGGGGGTCAAAAACCCTCTAATTCCAGGTACACAAGTAAACAGCAGCAAGTAACTTGTGGTGTATCTTACCTAAACTGGACTGGTTGTACTAACTGTAATGTACATGAACTGTGCACTGTGTTTTCTACAAAAATACAACCAGATCAGATTCTCTATTAGCACTTGCGTTAAATGACTCAGATCAGAATTAGGGGCAAAAAAACACTAGACTGGGACATCCCTAAAATCAACAATAGTATTGTTGCAATAGCACGATAGTGGAGAATCAATACATAGACAACTCATGGCACTTCTGGGATGTTTCTGCTGAATGCTGCTGTCGCAGCACGGCTAATGACTGGGGATTTCTTGCAGAGGACAGAAATTTCTCTAGCTTTGGTCTCTGTGTGGTCTCTCTTTTCCCGGAGAGGGAGAGAAGGAGAATATGCGTGTGTGAGTATGTGTGTGCGCTCATATGCTCATGTCTGTGGAGATGAAGTGTGGAGACAGACATAAAAGTAATGTTTGTTTCTCCCACTGCAGAGGAAATGTATCTCTTGCTCAAAAGTTCCCTTCAGCGGGGGGTCGAAGTCACTCAGGCATCTGTGAAAGTTAGTTTTCCTTTTTTCATTTTTTCTTTTCTTCCCCCCCCACCCCCCTGCCCCCCGAATGTGCCTGTTTGTGTCGCATAGCTTTCAGTGCTCATGTTCTCCCAGTGAGGTGACAGCAGCGAAACAGAGACAGACTCTAATTAGAGAATCTTCTCGCTCTCCACTTGAACCGCATGTGGCCCTCCCACAGGGGGCCGTCAGAGCGATAAGAGTGGAGGAGACAGCACAGGACTGCTGAGTGACAGACCAGGCCGACCACTGTGGAGAAGGCCATTCTCCATACAAACCTGTTAATGCCGCCTGTCAGTTCAGCTCATCACAAAAGGAACCTTGTCCAGAGGTGGACAAGGGACAAGAGCGAGCATTCATTTTACAGTCTAACCAAGACAAGGCAGGCAATCGATATTGATGCAACAAATCAATTAGGGATGTCCCGACGTGATCACATATATATATATATATATATATATGATCATATATTTATGTGGGCATATATTTAATGGATAAGTTATTTTAGGCCTGAACCAATTCCAGTCCTTTGTTGATGATAGTTTACCCTAATGCACTCTACGTATGCCACTGTCAAATAGCTGACATAAAAACACCATTATCCACAATTTGGGCCATGTTTTCAGAGCTTAACCCTTTAAATTCTTAGGATTATTTAATTGTAAGTCAGTGGTGTCCAGTTTTATCTGCCAAAGGCTGGTGTGACTGCAGGTTTTCATTCTAAATTAGCAGAAGCACACCTGATTTCTACTGGTTTAATCAGCTGATCTCAGTCTTCAAATGACTGATCATTTGAGCTCCTGCTTTTTGGAGTGTAAACTTGCAACCACACAGACCATTTCTGAATAAGACTGGATACTCTGTCCTAGGGGTGGGCAATATAATGATATTTTATTGTTACATATTATGTCACAGTACACTTTTCTAAACATATTGTGAATATTGACAGTACACACACACACACACACACACACACACACACGCATAACACCCACATGGACCCACATACACATATACATAAACTTATGGGACTAACTCACTCCCCACTTCGTGCAGTTCCAAATTATGGAACACTGGAAAAATATAATTACTGTGCTTCACTGAAACACTTCATTTGACATGACTGCAAATCTGAATACTTGCATTTTTGCATGTATGCACATTTTATTTCCACAACAATATCTGATTTTGCATTTTTGCACATTTTATACTTCACTTTACCTTATTAGCTGCTAGAGTTACTATAATCAACCAAACACTACATAATGTATATTGCTGCTGGTTGCTACCTCGGTGACTGCTATGCCTATATATGCTAGGCTGCTAATATGTCATGGTATGTTACATCCTCCTTTGCACAACTCCACTTACTCTCAGTACCGCGTACTGCCTGTGTTCTGTTTTGTATTTATTTATTGTACTGTATTGTCTGCACTGTGTTTATTGTATTGTCTTGCACTTGTGTTCCTGTGGTGCACCATCGTCCTGGAGGAATGTTGTTTTGTTTCACTGTGTACTTGTATATAACTGAAATAACAAAAAAAGCCTGACTTACTTGCAAGACACTGACTAACTAGTGGAACTATTTTAAACTGGACAACGAAAACAATGTAACATCTTGTGATATCTACACTGCTGGTGTTAAATACTGTGTTAAGTGGTGAAGTTAGCTCTTTATCAAAACACGGTTAAACTAATGAGAGTGCACAGCTATTCCTCACTCAACAGTGCGTTCAAAGTGGAGAGAAAGGAGTACTTACAGCAACTCAAACATGAAAGCAGTCTATCTAATGCACTCTCACACATGAGTCATGGTTTTTGTAGTTACTCTTATACAAAACAAATAAAACATGCTTACAAAATTGATAAATTAGTCAGATTGTAGATCGCTCACATTTGTAATTACAGATATTTTACGTAAAGATCAATGCACTCATACATTCACCATCATATGTACTGTTTCACTAAAATTAGCTAAAAGACCTCATGTACAGGTCCTCTCAAGCATACACTATGGGTCAAAAGTTTTAGGACACCCCCATTTATCCAGGTTTAAAGTCTCAATGTATATTGACATTAAAACACAGAATAAATAAACAACTCATTTAAAAAAAACGAAATCTATTTTTTTTATCATCAAAGAAGCATTTCACTGCGAAAATGCTGGGGTAGCTCTTAGATTCAGAGTGCTAGTCACCGACACTGGATCCATCAAAAGAGCCCCAGACCATCACTCAAATTTGTGGGGAACCATCCTCTCGCCTACTCAACGCCAAAAAAACCCTGCATAAGGAACCAAAGTTTTCAAATTGATTAATTAATCAATCCATAAAGACCTTCTTCCAGTCTTCAGGGGTCAGTAGTTGCTGCATGGCCCAAGAAAGGCTCTTTTTCTTATTCTGTTTTTTATTTATAGTGGAGTATCATTACATTAGCTTCTGGGTTAGTGTCTTTAATGAATGCATCCATATTGATGCACCAGTTTGCTTAGTCAAGCTTAGTGGGCAGCATGCACAAGATTCTCTGAAACTTACATAAAGTTCAGCACTATCTGATTATAGACAGCCAACAAAAGCATCAGCTCAGCATGTGTATGAAATAACCTTCTCCTCCATTTCTCCTTGACGGAGAAGCAGACACAAAGCAGAGAGAACAGACAATGGCAACCTGGCATGTGCCTCAGGTAAGTGGAAAAGCCACCATGAGAGCCCATCTACACACCCCTAATCAATTCAGCACCCCTCCTCCTCCCTCTCTTGCCAGAGCTGGCTCACACACTCAATTAAGGAGATTAGCATCAGGCGAGAGGGGAGGCGGGTGAGTGAACTGAGCGTAGCTGTCTGGAACTGGAGTATGTGTGTGCGTGTACAGAGCTCAGGCCCACCAGCCAGGAGGAAATCGATGCAGCCACGCTCCTCCCAACAGTGGCACTGTGAGGTGATAGCCATCAGGCTGTGTGTGACGGCCTAGCGTTACGAGAATGATAACACCATACCTTCCTGGCAAATTGGTGCGAGTGGGTTTTCGGAGAAAGACGCCCAACAGCGAGAAAAAGAAATAAAGCACCTTTTCCGGAATATTCAGCAGGAAGAAAATAAAGATGTCAGATAAGATGCATGGCCACTCTGACGGCATTTCCAGGAACACCGCGGCTCCCTGTAGCAGCACTGAGCTAAAGCAATGCAGAGTACCCTGGCTAGAAAAGATGGATGTTGTGCTGTAAATCTCTGCCGTGCACAAGACAGAGCTGTTCTATATTTTACACTTTCCATAACTCTAGGTGGGCTAGAATGTTAAACCCGGTTTGCTAAAAGGCCAGAGCGTCTATGTTAGAATATGAAGTGTGGCACCCAAATGAAATGTAAGGCACCAGAAACAGTGCTAGGTAAAGTGCTCCATCCTGTAGTTCCACATTCAAAGTAGATGCTGAGTGCTTTTCCACACTGTCCACTACAGTCCCTCAGGAGGCTTGTCCACCACCCAGCTCTCAGACTGATTTAGCCCTCACTGTTTAAAACATAGAAACTAAAGTGCTTCAAGCAGAGTTAATTCTGTCCCAAATGCAGTGGGGGAACTCAACTCTTCAAAATTTAAACAGAATTTATACTCTGAAATATGTACGCGCTTGTGTTTATGCACAAATACACAGAGTCTATTCACATCTGCAAGCTTATGTAACAAGTTTAAGATCTTATTCTGAGCAGATCATTCCTGTTAGTTTGTCATGAAGTGTTCACACCATGCTAGCTTGTGTTTTCAAATAGAGTTAATCGTTCTTCAATGGTCAGGACCCCCACAGGACCACAGAGCAGGTATTATTTGGGTGGTGGATCATTCTCAGCACTGCAGTGACACTGACATCCTGTGACCACTGATGAAAGACTAGAGGATGACCATCACAAACTGTGCAGCAACTGATGAGCTACTGTCTCCGACTTTACATCTACCAACAAAGTAAGTGTATCTAATAGAGTGGACAGTGAGTGGACACAGTGTTTAAAAACACTGCAGCAGCACTGCTGTGTCTGATCTACTCCACCAGCACAACACACACTAACACACCACCACCACATCAGTGTCACTGCAGTGCTGTTTATTTTAGCAAATCAGCTCTGACTGAAGAAATTAGTTGTTTTTAAAACTGTTCGTTTTTAAACTGTTTTAACTTGCTTGGCTATGCTACGTGGTTATCAAGGTTGCCTGTTTTCAGCATTTGAACGTGGACTGATAAACATGTATATATTTCAAAACGCGAACATCACATCACACTCTTCTGCCGTTTTCTGTGTGATGAGCTGCTGGACTGTTTTCCTAATAAAATCTTAATGACCACACAGACGCTATATAATTTATTTTTGATGTATCATTAGAAGACAAACAGCCGTCAGACAGACAGCCTATTTTGGACTGTCATGTGAAATTTAATTGTGTTGTTTCTTTATTAAACTTGAGAAAATGTTTCTGCACCTTCTAAAGTTTTCTGTTGCTGTGCCCTTGATAAAGGCTCTTTTTGGAAAATATGAATAAGACAACAGGGCAGGTGTTTTAATGTTTTTTGTAACAGAAAAAATATCATGGTATTTTTCATTTGTTGAATAAAACATTACTGCCAGAGTAATATCTGCAGAATTATAAAAAATAGTCATTAGTTGCAGCCCTAAGTGTGATAATGTCTTTATAACCTCTTCTTTCAGCAGCCCACAGGCACTGACTGATGTCTTTCCAATCAACATACTGTGGCAGCTACCACTTGCTCTGTGTTGCAGATGAGGCTTTGGAGACGTGGTATGCAAAGCTGCACCATGCACTCCACACCCACCCCCGTTTACCTGTTTGTGTGTTATTGTCTCAGGGTTTGGGTTTAGTTAGTGTGGGTAAAGAGAAGAGTCCTATGGCTAGAGGTGACTTTCCCCACTATTCGAGCTGTTTCAGTGGCCTGTTATGCCCTGTTCGATAAAAAGAGCATTTCTGAAGCAGAAATAATGGCCTTCTCTGGTTGTTCTCTGCCAAGACGCCACAATATTTAATTGACTTATTTTGGTGCTGGTCTGTGCTTTATCCTTCTGATTCAAGAACATCAGAGCTGATGTGGTGCCATGCTTATAGGCAAACTGTAAATAAAGATGCAGCAGTTGCTTCCTTTGAACAGGGATGGGGAAAAAACACATTTGCTCTCTCAGCAGCCAGCAGCTGGCCTGTAAAAGCCCTAATCAGCTCCACCCCTGCTCACCATGAACAATTAAGCCTTGGCCCACAGAGCAATCCTATCACCCACAGACAGCCTGGACCATCAGCCCAGAAGCAGAGCAGACAAACACTCCCTCCTTTCTCTCTCTCACTTTCACACACATGCACACACACACACACGCAAAGCCACAGCCTTGCACAATAATAGAGATTTAAATGGAAACCCCAAGCCATGAGCTATGGGGGATAAGCAAGAGAGGAGAAAAATGGAAATTAATGAGCAAGAGGATGTGTTTATCTTCACATTACAGATTACAATGAGACATTAAAGGAAAATTCAAACTGAATTCTGTACATTTATATATCTATCAAAATAGTAATACAAATAAATATGTTCCATGAATATAATATAATTTGTCACTGTGATGTAGTAGAAGCAATTCACCAGAATCACCTCGGACACTGCTTAAACGGAAAGCGATGCAAATACCCCAAATGTAAAGCAACATACACACATGTGGCTGCATCTAAATGTAAGATAAGGTGCATCTGTGTATTATGGGACATCAGTTATTATGGGACAGTGTGTCAGATAATAGGGAACACATGTTACTGAGTGATAAAGCTACTCTTTTATTCATTTCCCCTTTTTTATGAGGCTATTTCCTTTTTCTCATTTGGAAGTAATACACTACAAGCATCGGCAGAAACCGAATGAAAAAGAGGTTTTGTGAAGAATTCTCTACTATTTGATGGTCCTTGATTGACTCTACACACTGCTATCACACTTGTGTGGCATATGGTTCCTGATTTTTTCTGATTACGAGAAAGCTAAGGCTGAAGTAATGAGCCATAATCCCATTTTTAAAAAGCCCTGCCCAAGGATGTGGCAGAGATGGGGACTCATACAAGCATCTTGGACTTGAGTCACGACTGACTTGTGACTCAACTCGGACTCACCCTTAACTAACTCGACTCACACTTGAGGCTTAACACTCATGAAACTTCAGCCTGAAAAACACAGAAAACTAATAACATTAGGACCACCAACGTTAATGAACTTCATGTGCGTAACTTTGCCTGTCTGTTTTCCTACATTCATTCATGTTACATAATGCCTTTCTCTCATGTCTTTCATTATCGAAAAATCTTCAGTCTGATGGGCAGAATGAAGCGTCACATTCAACTTGGTATCAAAAGGAAAGGGGTAAAACAACTTGAAACGGTTGGATAGCATGCAGTTTTAATAGCAAGTAGGCTAGCAAGCATAAGAGCGAATTCAGCAGAAAATGTCAGATCACATTCCTTCTGACATAGTAAAATTTGATCTGGATTAGCTATTACATCCTTGCTATACAAACAGACCTACCGATGATTTCAATTTGTGTTGGTTCTTTCAGTTCTGTCCTTCAGGCTGAAGCCTTCTCTACAATGAAAGACTAACTGAACATGTGTCAAACCTGAGGGTTGTAGTTTTGTACAGTGCAATGCCTGCCAATAATAACAAGACTAAACTGATAAAAACTCAAGACTCAACTTGCACTAATGACCCCAGAGACTCAAGACTCAACTCTAACTCACATGAAGTGAATTATAAACACACGCTGACATGCATTTCCAGTACAGATGGCACCATACCAGTTTTTCCTTTCATCATGCCAACACTGAAACGTTGATTATCAGTAGTTACTAATCAGATTTTTTTTTTTTTTAATGCTACCAGGGATGCAGGAAGGGTTTTAAGTTAGGGGTGCCAAAATTTTAAGTAGCATATACATGATGTGAACAATGCGTCATGCAAAATGATTTGCTTTTTTTTTCTCCCATTTAAATTGTATACTTTACATCAAACAGAAAGTGTCATTTTGCACTATAATGAGGAGAGAGATAACAATATTTACATATAACTGACATCAGACCACTGATGCACATCGCTCTCTTCTCTCTTTGTGGACAAACTTAATGCAAATGAGCTGAGAGGCGACCAATCAGATTGTTGATGTGTGGTCCAGTAACCGATTGTGTCATGCCCACAGTCACATGGTCAGATTTAACACTACTCAAACACTCTACTTCCTCAGGGAGCAATACCTAGTTAACAACATCATACAGTGTAAGTGTGTTCGATCAGATTAATTCTTGTTTCTCTCCAAAATCCGATCTGGCATCCGATCTGGTATCAGCGTGACACCAATACACATCCATACTGATATGGCATGTCTAATATATAGTGATATTACAGGAGATCAGAACTTCATAGAAATCAAATTCATGGCTCAACAGACTGAGATCAAACATGTCTATACACATATTGGGGAATAAGTGCAGCCGAGAAAACCAAATAACTTTGGAAAAGGTATGAAATCAGTCTTCTGTTCATTTTCTATAGACTGAGCAATGACCCCTGAGCCATATCTCTGCATGACATAATAGGGTTGTGGTTCAGCAGTAAATGCAGTGAAAACATTGCTGCCAGCAGCAAGCCTGACTCTTTGTACAAACACGGAATGCTTTATAAGGGGGAAAAAAACACATTCAAGGTTGTTTTTGTGGAATTCTCTTTTAAGAATTACCCAGGAATCATAACCCATTTAATAAAAAGCACATATACAATAGAAGCCAATAGGCAGATGCTTCAGTCTCTGCCTAGTGGCTTCTATTACAAGTATACTTTTAGTAAGTGGGTTTTCTGTTTTCTTTTCTTTTACCAAGTTCAAGGGAAATGTATCTAAATAATTACCAGTATTAATCAACTGTTTATTACAAATGCAGCAGAGCTAAGGCTGAAAACTGCATTAGAATTCCTTTAAAGCTATAGCTGCTGCACACAGACATGTGTTGGCTTGTTCCATAAGACATCCCTGCACAACCTGCAAACATCAGGTAGCGCTGATTACACTTACCTTCACTTTCCTTGTTTGTGCTGTGAACAAATATTTGTATGGGCACTTACCTCAAGGAAAGCTGCTACTGTAGAGCTTTCAAAAGACTCATCACATTTTCTCTGAGCACTGCTCCGCCTTCCTGGGTGCTGATCAAAGAGCTTCCCGTCACTCACTGTCCAAGGAACAGTCCGTTTACATGTAATTACAGCCTGTTCCAAGAGAGACTGGACAGGAGCAGTAATCTGTAAACAGAAATAGCAACACTACTGAGGATGCCATTTCAACAGGAAGTCATTTAACTGGTAGCAATTCATATACTTCATGTTTCACACACCAGCGCTGTCTGAAAGGTTCGGAGAATGTTGCTTCTTCCTTCACAATAAGTGGCCTGTAGTTACAAATAACACCCTCCAATGGAAAGTGTTTTTCTTGTTGTTCTTCAGGCACAGTGTACTGCTATAGACCACACGTATGGTGACACTCATGGAAAATGCTAAGACCAAAGTTAGACATATAAGGCAGAGAGAAAATTACAAATTTACATACTTATTCAGAGTGACTTACAGAAATACTTGGGAAAAATGTATCCTTAATATTGCAAATAGGTTACAGTCTGAAGAAGTCCTTGAGCTAACACTCTGCCCAGTAGTACAAAAATTTCAATTGCAAAAGAAGTCCAGCAAGACCTGACGTAATAGAGCAAAATAGAGCTCCACATAGAGCTGCAGTTACCTTCATAACAGTTAGAAAAGCCTGTGCCAATGAGTGTCTTTGTATTATTTATCAGCAAACATTTCAGTTTGTAAACAAAAAGATGTAAACAAAGTCATTCAGCATGGTTGGATGTGAAATGCTCTGTTCCACACTCTCAAAAAAGATGATTCATCAAGGGTTCTTTAGCAAAGACAATGGTTTTATATAGAACCACGAACACTCAAAATACCATGTGAATGCTTAAATGGTTATTTGCATGGTGAAATGGTTCTTCAGACTGATGGAGAATGTGTTGTATATGGTTCTACATAGAACCTTTTTGAAAATGGTTCCATGTAGCACCAAAAAGGGTTGTTCTATTGTTATGAGCAGAACCTATTTCCGTGCTATATAAAATAGCACACCCTCTTAAACAGAACTTCAGCACATTCGGCTACTGTACATTTTACTATGCATTTTGCTAAATGCTCTGTTCTATACTCTTAAAAAAGATGGGTCATCAAGGGTTTTTAGTAAAGACAATGGTTCTACATAGAACCATGAACACTCAAAGTACCATGCTTAAATGGTTCTTTGCCTGGTGAAATGGTTCTTCAGATTGGTGGAGAATGTGTTGTATATGGTTCTACATAGTATCTTCATGGAAATGGTTCTATATAGCACCAAAAAAGATTCTTCTACTGTTATAAGCTTGACATCGTAACAACAGTAGAACCTATTTTGGTGCCATATAAAATAGCACACTTTCTTAAACAGAATTTAAGCACTTAAACACTAGTGAACTTAAGAAACAGGATACTGTACATTTAGCAGTGCTGATGCTTATTATTTTAGCTATTATTTACTTTTGTGTTCAGGACAACATTCGATGGTGAAGTTGATGGTACAAAAGAGATGATATTGCTGTCATTTCAACAAAAAATAATTATATAATTTTAGCGATTTGCATGCATTTAGCTCCTGTGATGTGTACGCTGATACAGTGTTTACAAGGAAATTATAGATGTCTGGATATGTTATTGCAGGCATTAACACCTAATCGGGACCAAGGGATCAAGATCTCAGATCAAACTCACTTTTTCTTAACATCTTCATTTGGAAGCCATAGCAGGCACTAAATGCTTAAGCACATTATGCTGACAGAATGTCAACAATGTGGCTGCCGGACGCTTCTTCTAGATTTAGTAAATACTATCCATAAACACAGACTGATTTTTGATAATCCATCATTATACATTTTAGACAGCTGACACAAACTAAACTACTCTAATTCCAACCCATACAAGCTTTTGGAATGCAGTTTTTCTCAGCAGGAGCACATCTGAACATCTGAATTCTGCAGTTGGTTGCAGATGCGGTGGTTTCATCTGCCAGCATTCTCTTGAACTTTCTTGGGTTAGATGCATGAGCAAAGGATTATAGGTGATCTTGGTTGTGTCATGGAAAATTGTCAGAATGTAGGCTCCATTTCTCGGTTGAATTTGAAGGATTATGAAGGATTATTCTGATCAGAACAACCTTTGATGATACAGCAGTCCAGAAATGCATCCCACCTAGACCTAGCTTTTTCAACATAGTTGAAGATACACTTTTTAAGTGGAAAAATTCATTTTCATTTAAAGGAGTAAAAAGTCTTATCCTACTTTTTTTCAATGAAGTCTTACGACATTTGTGTGAGTTTACATACCATTTTCCAACCTCTCTTTATCCTTTGTAATTAAAAAAGGCTGTTTTTGCGGATTAGTTTCCATAGACCATGTCCTGTATAGACTGGGGACCAAATGGTATGTTTTTATGCTTCAAAACAGCAAGGAAAAGTCAATTTTCTATGATATAGGCCCTTGAAATGCTTATCGAAGAGATGGAAAGAGAGCATACGCACATAGGGATATAGACACAGTAGATTGCTAGGACCGCTGGGAAGAGAGAAGCTAGTAGAGCTAGAACAGAGGATGCAGAGGAATGACTAGAATTCACAATGAGATGCGAGACTCACTGGGAATTTATGGTGAACCCTAATGCTGGGTGATGGGGAGCAAGTTTCAGTGCTCTAGTGACTCATGGGTGACCAGCAGGGAGCATAAACAAGGCAGCCAATGTGTTGCACAACGTTTTATGATTATCATAATTTTGATCCAAATCTAACCCTGTGTCTCCAATCAAATACTTCTGTAATATTTGAATCACTTTCAGTGCAAATAGCATGTTCTTGCTGGCAGATGAAATGGGATATGGTGTAATGTTGATTCTACTGCTTAAAAAGAAAGGGTGGTGTGGAATGGGGCTCAAAAGCTTGAGGAAAAAGTGAATATTCTAGGCACTATTCATTGCGTTTAAGTCATTTTAACTTGAGGATGAACGGCCATAGATGTGCATTTTTTTCATGTTACAATTGTATGCAGGTTTAGTACCCCTAACCAAATGACATATTTTGTTTGCTTTTGAAGTGTAAAGTAGAAAACAAACTCTTCATCAAACTCTTTAAAGAAACTTATTTTTTTGCAAATGTTAATGCAGTTACTTTATTTTATTTATGTTATTTTATTTGGTTAACTTGGAAAATAGAAAAAAATAAATAAAATGGTAATTGTGGCATGTGCAAAAGTTTTGGACAATTCTGAGAAATTAATTACCTTGTTCGACCTTAACTGATTTGTCTGGACTGATTAGAAAGGTCAAGACTCTTTGTGCTAACACTCAACAACCATGGCCTCCTCTAAGATCTGGAAATTAAGCTTATTGTTGCCTACAAAGCATAAGAAGACTACCAAAAAAAGATATGAAAATGCTTCCAGGTCACAATTTCCACTGTGCAAAATGCCACTCAGAAACGCCAGTTAAGGAGAACTGTGGAAGTCAAGGCAAGATCTGGAAAAGTTAAAAAATTCATAAGTTCATATGCTGGCCTGAAAGGCAAAGCAAAACCCCCATACGACAGCAAAGGACTTGCAGGAAGGTTTCGCTGACACAGGAGTTGTGGTGCACTGTTCTACTGTGTATCATTGGTTCCACAAAGATGATTGGCAACTTGGAAACATGGAACAATATTTGATGAACAGAACACCTTGTCGGCTGTTAAACATGGGGATAGATTTATTATGCTTTGGTTTTGCGTGGCATGAGTAGAAGAAAGAATGAATTCCACTAAATATTAACAAATTCTGGAAGCAATCATGCAGTAAAGAAACTAAAGCTGAAAAAAGTCTTGCTTCTACAACAGGACAATGATCCAAAAACAAACATTAAAATCCACCACAAACTACTTTAGGAAACACAAACTAAAGCTTTTACAATGGACCTCAGAGTCCCTTGACTTGGACATCACTGAAAGTCTGTGGGTAGATCTTTAACATGCAAATTGGCCGAAAGACTCCTAGCTGGCTACAAAATGCTTTTGCGAAATCTGTCAAAGGGTGTATTATTAAGTACTGATATGGTAGGGTGTCCAAATTTGTGCCTATGCCACAAATACCTTTATTTTCTCTATACTTTAAGTTAATTAAAGTAACTGTGCATTAACAATTGTAGAAAATGTATTTTTTGTAAAATAGCTTGTTGCGTTATAGCTAACATTAACCTGCATTAAATGCTAATCTAATGATGTGTGTAGCTGCATGGTAACACATGTCCATTTAGCATCCTGTTTGAGACAATAGTGAAGATTTACAGCTGCATCTAATGATTAGGCAAAACACTGCCTCATCTCTCAGATTAATAGGCATCCTCATGCAGTGACCTCATCACAGCAGCTAGGTTACATCATCCATCTTTATTATCTAAGCATGACACATCCAAACAGCTGCTCCCCTAATCACAGTATGTTAGCACTGTGGACATATGATTATTTAGCTCTGACGCACTGACGCCCCCACGTCTACCTACAGTATTCCATGAGACAACAGCCTGTCATCACCCTCTTCCAGAGCTGCACGGATCCTTTCGTGAGGTTTATTTCAGATATTAGAATTGTGTAAGAGCTTTAGTATAAAATAGGTACTTGACTAGGTCAACTGCATGTATAACTCAGGTATTCATTTCAGTCGTGGCCAGAAATTTAGCCAATGATTGTTTTTGTTTTTTTAATCTTGAATAAAATCAAGAGAGCACGCTTTAAATTGCTGCATTTTTCTGGGAAATGACTCACTTCCTCTGGTGCACTCATTTCATTACCAAAGCAATCCAATATAGTAGCCCGGCAAGAGAAAACGCTCACCGGCCAAGTGTTCAAATAATTACATCAGCTAACGATATCAACAAAGCCTACGGCCTTCCAGGACCCCGGATTAATAAATTAGAAATTGAGTAGCTGCTACGCTAATATCAGAAACTAGATGAAGCAAGAAGAGCTCTGCTGCTGAACCATGTTTCATGGTCTATACCAGATGTTGATATGCTGAAGTGTAAGTCAATTCTGCGCAGACCTAAATGAATTTGTATACAGACCACCGAGGAGCTAATGAACACCATCATCCGAAGTGCACTCACTGATGGGGGCAGTGTTATTAGTGGAGTGCACTTGGCTCTGGTTTGTGATTGCACTTCATCCCCCTCCCTCTGCGAGTGAGCTGTGTACTTCCTGCGTGATTGCTTTGTCACAACCACACACACACACACACACACCCGATCAATACATGAATATTTTATTTGCCCAGTGAAGTAACAGCCATTAATTATTAACAGGCCTTCCTTTCGCGCAAACTCTCGGTAAAAACTCTGCAACTTCGAATAGGATTTTGGATTTTGTTTTCCACTGCAGGTCTCAAGTCATTCTCTGAAAATGTCAATATTGGCCTGTTTTTTTATTTTATACTGTAAAGACTGACAATATCCGATCGCAAGGCTGCCAAACCATGCTATATTTAGTGGCTGGGGTCATTCAGCTGAATCCAAACATGCACAATAAAGCAATTACACAGTCAGTCAGTCACTCTCCTGACTGCATTATAAATGAGTTTCTTCATGAGAACAATTGAGTTTCATATTGACTTGAGTGAGTATTTCATCCATAATATGACAGCTTCTTATCTTCCCCAAAGAAATAATGGGTGTGATTTCTGTCATGCATCAAATGTATCCGCACAAAATGCTAAAAGCATGAATGCTCATGGTGAAGACATCAGATGTTTCTGTCTAGACCAGGGCAGATACTACTGTATGTGTCAACTGGTTTATGCTCTACCAAACATGGTTTGAACCAAACTACCCATATGCTCAATGCTATAATAATCAAGTGACCACTGAACTTGACTAACAAGGGAATCACAAAGAAAACAAAATCTGCTTAATCAAATTGTTAAAATGTAAAGAAAATAATTTAGACTGGTTTTAAGATCAGGTTTTGGCCTAAAGCATATTTTTTAAATTTATTCATTTGGGAGAGGTATGTACAGTGTGTTGTAAGGCAAAATAGTTTTTTTTCAGATTTGATTTGTAAAAGCTCAGAAGACACATATAGGTTCACTGCTTATTATGGATAGTAAATATAATAACTATATTTGCACTGTAGGCATCACAGTAGTAAACTTAACCCTTGGTTCCTATCACCACCACTCTACAGTGCACCACTGGACATCAAACCACTCTGAATTTGTTTATATTTTAACCATTTAATTATTCAGACATTTTGAAAAATTGGTGGAATTCCCCTTTAATGGGAGATGAACTTCAAATAACTTGCTTTTAGACTGAGATAAATTATTTGTGCCAGAATACTTCCTAGACTGGATGAAGAGCAAACACTGCATATAACAGGGAGGATATTAAAGGGTGAATAAATCGTTCCAACCCCCATGGAGGAGAGTCAGTCTTGGCTTAAGCTATAGCGCTAAATCAGCAACATTATTGAAAATGCACTCTCTGAGACATCTTAAGAGTGCCGTGTCACACCACAGCCCTTCCAGAAGATGCATTTGGCTTCCAAACCTATAAATAATAATTCATCAAAATCATTCCTCTCATTTGCCGCCTTACTCATTTACTATTTATAGGTTGTAGCTGACATTATATATTTATTGTGGGACACACAAACACATCTTGAACACTCTCCAAATTTAAGTCAAAGTTATAATTTCAAAAAAGAAATAATTTCGTAAAGAATGTGCACTTATTTTCACCTAAAAAGCAACAAAACATGTTCTTGTTCAAACCTTTACATAAGACTGTATATCTTTTTACATTGCATACATTTATTCTGAAGATGTTCTGGCCATTTTCCAAGGGACAGCCACTACAAACCCTACTCTTCACTCAACTGTTTTTAGATAAATTACTTGTTTGGAAGCAGCGCATTTTCAGCAGAAAGCCACAGTGTGACTGACAATCATATCCTGATTAAGAGAAAACAGGTTATAGGTTGCCAGCATTTAACTGTACACACACAGATACTGAATGCAGGGTTGTGGCTGAACAGTCACCAAAAAGCAGTGAATTTTCAATTCAAGTTGAATTCCGTTTCAAAAAGGAGCCCCTAAGAACAGACAGAGGGACATATCAGCAGCACAATTTAAAACTGATACATTGTTTAATCATTCATTGACTCGAACTTTTCATATTGTATTGAAATTCTTATAGTCTTAGTAATTACTGTAAATTATTCAATGCTATAATTTTTTCTGTACTGAATAGTTCAATAACTATTATGCATTATTCACTTCTATAAATTATTTAGTTAACACTATAAACTATTGCATGGCTACTTAGTAGTTATTATTTATTACTCACTACACGATTCAATAACTGCTATGGATTATTTTTAAGTACTATAAATTATTCAGTAACTACTATAATTATTCTAATATAATACTATACATACTATAAATTATTTAGTAAATACTATGAATTATTCAGTAACTACTGTGACTTATTCAGTAACTCATGAATTATTCAGTAACTATTAGATATTATTCACTAACTACTAGAAATGATTCAGTAATTATTATAAATAATTCAGTAAACAGTTATTTAGGTTCTACTATGAATTATGCAGTAACTACTCCAAATTATTTAGTAACTACTATAAATTCAATAACTAATAGAAGACATTTAGTAACTACGATATTTTATTCAGCAATTCCTATTAATTACACTAATCACAACAATTTATTCAATAACTACTACAAAAAATAAACTACAAGAAATTATTCAGTTAATACTATAAGTTATTCACTACTATAAATGATTTAGTATCAACTATGAGTTATTCAATAAGTACTAAGAATTATTTAGAACCTGCTAGAAATAAAATTAATATATAAATGACAAACACCTGAAAACTCAAAATGCAACACATCATTGTCTGACAAACACATTAAGTTTGACACCTTAACATGCGGAGTTGACCCTAAGTAGTCTGGATCAGCGCACCTAAATTGTTATTTACGACTGAGCGTCTGAATCCTGCAGACTGGGCGTGCGTGTGCACTGAACGGAGGACTGTGTGTGTAAGCATTCTGTCTGTCCTGCTGGAAAAGTGTGTGTGTGTTCCACTGTCATACTTCTTCAATGTGTCTCTCTGGGCACCGTGTCATCTAATGACACCTGCCAGTCCTCAGAGTCCAGCAGCCCAGCCTGCAGCAGCTCGATTTTTCAGCTCTGCTGCGTTTGGCCCACTCCAGCCCCTCTTACCCCAAGGCCTCCTGGCCACTTGATTAGCCCAGCCATCAGTCAGTCTCCTTCGGACCACCTGAACCCACTCAGCCTACGCCATAGCCCAGCTATCCGCCCAGCACCACCTCACATATAAGATCACCACACAAGCACATACACACACTGACATACACCTGCCGATACACAAGCCTACACTGCTACTGATAGTGACTTCTTTTTAGGTTCAAGCTGTCACAAAGAGATACTGATGATTTACAACTAAACATAGATCAAAATCATATGATAAAATCTTTCAGTTTCACACGTCTATGATTGTTACTGTCGTTTTGTTATACATTAGATTTACTTTTGGTGTGGTGGGAGAAAACCAGTTATATATGCATTTATACACTGTCATATGTAAAAGTTTTAACACCCCTGATAAAACTGTACTCTGTTGATTTCCTAAGTGAAAGGAAGTTAAAATCTACAGGGAACAAACTTAAACAAACTGCAAATTTAGTGTACAATTTATGTTTCTCTTTCAGTTTGTCCATCACTGAAAATTTTTTATGCTTTGTTTGAACCGTTAACCAAGTCTGGTTTTTAATGGTCAGACCGTAGTCCCATATCCACATTGATCGCCATAGTAACAACGCATGCTACTAGAATGATCACGCTACATTCACAACAGTGTTTCACTTTTTATTAACTAGGAGAGGGCGG
The DNA here is from genome assembly GCF_904425465.1 of Colossoma macropomum. Lineage (NCBI taxonomy): Eukaryota > Metazoa > Chordata > Actinopteri > Characiformes > Serrasalmidae > Colossoma > Colossoma macropomum. Next base: position 18,548,846 of record NW_023494795.1, on the reverse strand, counting down.
AGCACAACCTAACACATTTTGTTGTTTGCAAAATAATTTAAAAATATTTAAGGTGGAATACAACACATACATCACTGCTACAATCAAACACTTCAGCTTTGTTTCTAGCACCTACTCTTCAGGTAAAACACCACCAAAATTGATGCAGTGCAATGCTACAGTTTATCCCATGGGTGGAGTTAGTTGTAACAGACAGAGGGGTAGTTTTAACACTGGCTATAAAAGTCTTTTGAATTAGTGCAAACAAAATTTATTTAAAATAATACTATGCAGTAAGAAACAAATATATTTTCCAACCATACTGTGTTATATATTAGCTATTAGACAGACAGCTCAAAAGACACACACATCAAATTATATATGAAATTGACAAGAGACTGTGTTTCAAACAATGACATTTTTTTGTTCAGTGAAGGACAGTAAATAAAAAACCACACATCAGTAAAATATGGAACATTATTTCTGAATAACTATAGCTTTACCAACTGTTATCAATTTCATTAATACTTCTTTAAAACCAAAACACTAACATCTGAATGATCCTAATAAAACAGAAGAAAATCCCTGTTTTCAGATGTTTTCTCTTTTTCATTTTAAAATCTGTGTGAACATATGGAACAACAAAAGACAATATTTACTTTGTTTACTAAAGGTGGCTTAGTTGTAACACTGTAACAACTAACCCCGCAGTACGGAGGCTGTACTTAAGCCAAACTGGTGCTTGCTGTGAGTTTGTCAAATGCTTCAAAATGGTGCGTTGTTGTAGGAAACAAGATGGTGATTACAGTAATATAAGGTTGGATTCTGTGATTTACACAAAAAGGTCAGTAACCAAAAAACCTATGTTGAAAATAATTACTTACATGCCCTGTAAACAGTCTTTGGCGTAGATTTCTTTAAAACACTGACGAATTACTCTGAATTTTTGTTGGAGACCATGGCTAAGAAATGTGGTAATGTGGCCAAAAGCGCACACTGCTTGACCCTTTATAACAACATAAAAAGTCAATGTAATTTGTTAAATGTGTTAATTTCTGCCCGGCCTTAGGTTGTTCCCCACACTTCCGTACAGCATGAATAGAACATTACATTAATGTAGGCTCTGTCCTAGTGTAAGATCTGGTCAACAGACTGCTAACAAGCTGCAGGCTGTAGCAGTAAAATTCAGAGACAAGCTTGAAGTTCAAATATTGTAATGAAGCTGTCACTGTAAACTGTAACATGCAAGGCAAAATATTTTCAATACACCATTTCCAAATGTTCATTTTTTCCAACACTATTGGAATTTAGTCTCCTATTATTTATGTGTTTTTACAACTACATAATTAACTACAGTTCCATTATGGAGCACATTTGTACTTGTGTTTGTTATGATGTCAACAAAGAAGACAAAAACATGGCAAAAATTACTATACACTCATTCAAAATCGCACCCTAATAAAAGACTTACACATTTCTTATCGATTATATATATATATATATATATATATATATATACACACACACACACACACACACACACACTGCAGTCTCTGGGAGATTTTGCCGGAAAGTTTCCAGTGACCTGCCAAGGGTGTGTGAGAGTGTGTGTGTGTGTGTGTGTGCGCGCAGAGATGAACAAAAGCAGACAGACAGTGGGTATGTGAATGCTCTTGTCATTGTAAGGGCTGATCTGATCGAAATGACAGCCAGTCCCAGAGGAGCCAGTTGCTTGATGGCCGGCACACCTGGAAGACGTGCTGTCCCCTCCTGCAGGACAGATGGATCAGCAGATACATCAGTGCTGGGCTGGACTAGTCTGGGCTGGGCTGTTTTCCTCAGGGAGTGGAAGTGCTGAAAGCACTGGGGAAGGGACAGGAAGGAAGAGGGAACTGACCACACTTTATCCCACATCTGGGTCTTTTCCTGTAGAGCAGCATATAAGACTACTCCCTACACACTGCATACAGGATATCCTCCACAGGAGTCACAGAGCCAACAACTGGAACATGGACAAAATCTCATATACCACACACCCAGTCTCAGTGTTGGGCATTTGAAATAGCTGGAATCTGTTTCAGATTTACTGTACATTATTAGATTACATAGCTGTGTGGCTGAAGCTATAATAGCCAGTGGAAGTGGTTTCAAACCTTACAGTGATAGTTCATTTCAATGGAGCCTTATCTGAAATAACATCCACGTCTTCCTGAGCTGCTCATTTCCACTATTCTGGTTAAGAGGCAGAGTGCTACTGCACTCTTATGGGGTCTGATGCTCTGGCAAGATGATCCAGCTCATCATGTTACCCAGGATGGTTTGTTCATTTATTTGAAGAAAAATAAAAAAGGGAGATGACTGGATTAGACCACTTCATTATTATACTAGTGGATGGAAGGCTATCTCTGCTGCTTTTAACAGTCCAGGACAACAATAATGTTTTTTAAGCTTTGGTCTGTGCAAATGTATGCCTGTGTGTGTCTGTCTGTACAGTGCTGTAAAAAAAGTATTTGCCCCCTCTTTGTCCTGATTTCTTCTTTTTTGACACATTTGTCACAATTGCTTAAGCTTTGCTTCAAACTAAATTTAATATAAGAGAAAAACAATCTGAACAAACATACAGTTTTTAGATTATCATTTCATTAATTGTGTGAAAAAAATTCTCCATCACCAACTGGCCCCTTACTCACTCAATCAACCAAACAACCCATTTCCTTCAGGATCAATGAAACTAGATACACACACACTTGATTACTGCCAGTCCATGTTGAATGTAGACACCACTTTAACCCTTGTGTGGTGTTTGGGTCTTTGGGACCCGTTTTCAATGTTTACCAAAAGAAAAAATGTGATTTATTATTATTTCAACCTCAGATTCCTTGGCCTTTGCTCATTTTCTGTGAAGAACATATAAAATAACACATTTTCAGTGCCTTCACACTGTAAACCCCCTACACATTTACATTACACGTGGTGTTGGAGTGAACCCGCAGGGAATAAAAGTGTGGAGGTGCTTTGTCCCTTCACTGTGTTCCTACACTCCTACATGGCCTGCTGTTAGTGTGTGTGTGTCTGTGTGTGTATATGTTTGTACATATATGTGTGTGTGTGTGTGTATATGTTTGTACATATATTTGTGTGTGTGTGTGTGTGTGTGTGTGTGTGTGCGCGGGTGAACAACATGGACAGGCTGCTGACTGGCTACAGCTGCTAAAGGAGAACGCTACACTGGCCACGTGTGATATTTTAAATAATTTTAAATTGTTATGGCTGTATTGATTTAAAAAAAACACCAGACCACTGAGTAACAAAAACATCAACACCACAGAAGGGTCAAATAGAACCTTTTCTGCATTGTGAAGAAGGCTCAAAGGTCCTAACAAGCAGCACGCTATGTCGCGATTGAAAGAAATTCCGGAAAGAATGAGAAAGAAAGCTATTGAAATGTTTCAGAAAGGGTTACAAAGCCATTTCTAAGGCTCTGGGACTCCAGCGCATCAGTGAGAGTCATTTTTTTTCCAAAAGCAGAAATCTGGAACAGTCGTGAATCTACCCAAAAGTGGCCAGACTATCCAAATTCTTCCAAAAGCACAGCAAGCACTCATCCAAGAAGTCACAAAAGAACCCAGAACTCATCCAAGAAGTCACAAAAGAACCCAGACAAACATCAGACCAAAAACCGCAGACCTTGTGCGCCTCAAACAAGGTCACAGCATTTATGACTGCACCATTAAAAGAGACAAGACAAAAATGGATCCATGGGAGAGTTCCAAGGCAAAAAACACTGCTAACCATGAGGAACATAATGGCTCATTGCTCTTTTTCTATTAAAACACCATAACGACACTGCTTTTGGAATAATGTTCTGTGGACCGATGCATCAAAAGTGAATCTTTTCGGGAGACATGTTTCCCATTACATCTGGCATAAGAGTATATTGTTCTAAGAAAAATCTTTATATGATGTGGAGGTTCTTTAAACTTGAAAGGCCAGAACCTGCCTGTGTGCACTGTTTTCCATGTAGCCTGAATTTGCTACATGAATCTCTGTAACTCCACTTGCTAGTGTCACCATATTCAACTAAACTTTTAATCTCTAACCACCTCCACTCAGGCTGCAACTGTTTTATTTCATTTAGGTTTTTTATATTTTGGTTTATTTTACATTATTTACTTATTTACAGTTGTTTTCTTGTATGGTTGGACTATTTTACTTATATTTTAACATCTGACTATTTTATCATTTTTATTATTGTTTTAGTATTGTTTTGTATTTTACCTTTGTTCATACTCTGCTCAGTTGTATTCATTTACTTTAATCATTAATCTGTTTAATAGTTTTAATTGATTGCTTTGATTTGGCAATCTTAACTGTCTTAGTCTCCTCATTTTTATTTTTGTCTTATGTACCTGTTTTAATAATACCTGTTGGTCATATTTCTGCTTTGCTATACTTTTACAATCATAAATGTATTTTTATTCTGTTCAGTCCCTTGTTTTTGTATAATGCTTGGCTAAATTGCAAATACAGGTCACCCTCAATGTTCCTGGAGTTTAAATAAAGGCTGATTAACAGTTCCTGAACAATGTGCTTTAAGATGTAATATGTCTGGGACTTTAAAGGGTTAAACATGTTTTTTCAAAGTTACACATCTCATTTATAAAAATGGGTATTTACAGTAGCATTCAATAAAATATTTTTCATGAAATCCAAAGTAGTTTTCTATGCCATGGCTTCAAAGAACTTTATTTAAAAAAACGTATAAACTAGCAATTCTCTAAAGCAAGGTCAGGACCCATACTTGTAGTAGGCATGAAATACTGGACCAATGTACAGAATAAAAAACATTTTCATACAATATAAACTGATGAAATATGCATAAGCAGAAGCAGAACAAACAAATCTACAAAGATTTCTATTTTAGGGGAGCACATTTTAATGGCCTTCCTGCACTAAAAATATACCTGAAAAACAGTAAACGCAGAGTTATCTGAATAATGCAACCGAAGTTCACCATGAACCTCCCACCAGCAGAGCAAACAAACAAACAAATGTAGAGCCTCCAGGCTGAATAAGCATCGCCATGTCAGCACAAAGGAAGCCAGCAGTCAGCACCTTGCAGGACATGGGCTTCAGTGCGAGCCCTCAGTTCCTCACTTTCCTGCTTGTGTGAAGGGGTTTAAACTGAGAGGAGCTTCCAGTAGGCACTGTAAGCAGTGGGTGGGGCTTGGGGGCGCTGCTGGCATCAGCCTCCACAGGCCCAGCGCCCAAAAGCAGCCCCATATTGCTGCCTGGCAGACGCTCCACAGCAGACGGCAGCATGCAAACACACTCACTGCTCCGCTCAAAGCAGACAGATGTCTTCATTATCGTGAGGAATAATAATGAAGGATATGGATTATGATCTGGCAAATACTTGGGGAAAATACAGAAGGATATTAGGAGGGGAAACTATCGGAAACATACAGTCCCATTCAGCACCTCTAAGCCATTTTCTGCTCCACCGCTGACCACCTGAGGCCCCTTGTGTGGCAAAAGCTCCACTCATGCAAGACTTCACAGAGATGAAACGGATTTGAAACGTTCAGTTATAGCCCCTTTAGACCCCCAAGCATCAGAGAAGCCAGCGTCTATTATATTTGAAGTGCTTAACATAAAAAAAAAGAAAAAAAATGACACCACCATCTACAATGTATGTAATAAAATACATACAGGACTGTGCAAAAGTCAGAGATCACCCTTTATTTATTTAATTTCCAGTCAAAACGTATTGGGCAAAATTTTTAATTTTTCACTAAATACTGAAAATACTGACATCATATTTAGCTGTTGAGGTTTCTGCATAATCTTCTGATAAATCTACATTGGAGTCCAAAAGTCAGAGACCGCTAGCGAAAATGAATCTATTTGCTTACTTTCTAATTCAATACAAGGTTTTTCATCACAAACTATATTGTCAGCATAACAATTCACACAAAAGGAGTCTTTTAAATTTGAATCTCAGATTTTTAAGTATTTAGTGAGTCCCCCTTTTGCTTTAATGACAGTGTGCACTCCAGCTGGCAATGGACTCCACAAGTTTGTGCATAAGCTTCTGATGAGTAGATCAGACAGAGTGGTCTGGACACAAGCTTCAATGAAAGGGATAAGACTCAAACAGAAAAAAAAAGACTTTTTTGCATAAAAGCCTCCACATGGCCAATGTCACAAATTTGCTAACCTTTAAATACTGAACTAGACTTTGACTGGAAATTAAATAAATGAAGGTGTGGACTTTGGCACATTATTACTTATGCAAAATATGAACTATTACGTTGCAATGTTTTCTGCTGTAATTCAAAAGGGGGTCGAATGCTGCTGTTGTAGCTACTGAACGCAGTCTGTGTCAGTAACAGAACAAGCTCAGACATTCAAAACCACATTCAGATCACAAATTGCATCTTTTTGATGTTGGAACTAGATTTGCAGTCTATTCGAGTAAGAAAGTGCAACTGAAACATTAAGTTTATGTCTCTGTTAGTTTCTCCTCTCTCAGTGGCAGTTTATGAGCAAAATCTACTGAATCCAGCCTTTGTCACACAGTGTACACAGACACTTTGTGTTATAATAGCTGGAATGATTGGAATGGGTAAGATTAGTCTAAAACGTGGAAGAGGCAATTTTCGTCTTCTGCATAAAGGCGTTAATGCTTACTTTTCACCTACAGAGTGTGGGGAAAACATTCACAGTACATCCAGTACCCAAATTCTGTTTATGAAAACCACACATCTATGCAAAGTAAGACATCTTACAGAATATAATAAATGATAAAAGAAAAAAAATCATAACCTGTTTATCTGCTTTAATATGACTCATAAAACCACCCCCAGCAATTCCTCAAATGTTGTTTACTTCATTATGCCTACGCTACAAAAAAGAGAAATGGCAACTTTGAAGTCCTTTATCTTTCAAAGAAAATTAGATATCTCAGAAAAGAAAACGTGTCATGGCAGATTACCGGATAAGCACACAAACGCAGGCTACAATTTATAGAGAACGCGTCTAAGGGCGAGATCCACTACCTGTGCTGGCTCATTGATTGTGTTGATGTAATAAGTGCGCTCCCCTGCTATTCTTTGATTCTTTCTGATATCATTACCTCCACACCTGGGTCACCGTCTCCCTGGTGACAGAGCAATAGGACATTGCAGAGAGCAGCACAAAACAAATCAAACTGCCACCTGGCAGCTTTTCTCCTGCCACGAAAATGGCTTTCTATTCTGCTCTCAAAGCCCACCTCTACATGTCTTTGCTTTTCTTTGCTGCTGGATTCCTAGTCTCCACTGTGCACTGTAGGCCTACAATGTGTTGGGAGACATGACTCCATGACTCCAGTGCAAGAGAGAAGCCATCTGCTGCTCCTGTTCTCCTCAGCAGACCTAATTAAATGCTCACCACTAATGTGCACACCTTTACAGACAGCTGATGAAATTTCAAAAACCACTGACCTTAGCAGTGACGCAATTCAGTGCAATTAGTGATGTCAATTAACCAGGCTCTATGCGCTCCCAGTGAGCCAGTCTAGGCAGTAATGAGTCAGTTTTGCTGAATACTGAAGGGGCCTGTCTGATTTCACACACTTATTTCATGGTCATTAGGTGAGAGCAACCTAACACATTTTGGTTTGTGCTAAATAACAAGATAAATTATATTATTCAAGCACATTTCTACTACAAATTAAACTGAAAACTGTAAAAGAACCTACCGTTCGTGAACAATATAGAAAAATATGGGCATGACCAGAAATGCTACAACTTACCCACAATGTGGGTCAGCTGTAACTGACTGAGGGGCTAGTTGTAACGTAACATTTGCTAGAAAAGTCTGGTAAAGCGATGCAAACACAATTCATTTAATACAGATCTATGTTGTTTGAACCAAATAAGCTTTCCATCCTAAGTACGGTGCCTTGCAAAAGCATTCAACCCCCTTAAAAGTGATCTGATTCATCTGGATAACAAATGACGCTTACATAGCAAGTATTTTTATTGCAAACCAAGCTCTTAAAGTAAATGGTCAAAGTCAAAACACATTATCTGTCAGCAGATCTTTAAGAAATAACTAAAAAATGCTGCTAGTGTAAGTATTCAACCCCTTCAAACTAGTACTTGTTAGAACCACCTTCTGCTGCAATAACAGCTTTACGTCTGTTGGGGGGCATTTTTACCAGTTGTGCACACTGTTTAGGAGTGATTTCCACCCAGCCTTTCTGGAAGACTTGCACCACGTTATTCAGGTTGGCTGGATGACATTTGTCATCTGCACTTGGCCACTGTAAAACATCTCTTTGTTGTTCAACCACACCTGTGCTGCTTTTACTGAAAGGTGAAGTTTATCCCAGCTAGTTTCTAGTGCTCCAGTCTCAGCCACTAAACTCTGTAGCTCCTTCAGTGTGGCCTCCCTTATGCTTCCCTTACAAGACCCCTCTCTTGCTCTGACACTGAGATTTGTCTAGGCAGTGCCTGGCTGGTATAATGCAGCTTTCATTTCATCACAATTGATCCAACATCACTCACTGGGATATCCAAATACTTGGATTTTATTTTGTAGCCTTTTCCTTTTTTGCTAATGTGCTTTGGAATGTACTTTGATCTGATTACTTTTAAGGGGGTTGAATACAGAGCACTGTCCTTAAAAATAGAGTAGTCAAATTCAGCAAATTTACTTTTGATCACAAAATAGATCAAATTTCAGCATTAGACAAAACTTGATACTTTGTTTACATGACCTCTACTGTAGATTTTTGATTAATTTGTGAATAAAACATTCAAAAAATGAACTGGTAGGAAATTTTTTACATATATATGGACTCTCACTGTTTGCTGATGGCTGATATACTTTCATTTTGCTGCACTGTTGATGAAAGAAATGATATAATTACATAATTAATTACCTAGTTTTGCAATTAATCACAAATTAATTGATAGTTTTTTTTAAAAAGCTAGCTGCTCTTGGTTGAGACAAGAGACTAAATTTAATGAGAGTGATGTCCAAGACAAGACTGAGGCAAAAACGTCTGGAGTACTTAAGGATCACAGCACTATTTACAGCTACCAAGATAATGATTAAAATAACATAGGTGTAAATTCCTGAAATACAGATAATTAAAAAAATAACAGCAAAATCTTTTATGGTACAAAAAGTCTGCAGGGTGAATCTCAAGAAATGTCTGTTAGATAATGGTCAAATTTGCATATGAGATTGGCAATACAAGATGACTCAAATTGTGTTCTATTCAAACTTGTTTAACAGCATAAAAAAAATCCCTGTTACATTTTACCCTGCGCTTGGGATGTGCGCTGCTACTCAAGTATTCGGTTAATCATTCAAGGTACCAGTATTCAAATACTGAAAATTACTATTTGGGTATTCGTTTCATTTCACCATGGGAAGACAGAGAAAATATACACACTAACAAATCAGTGAGATGAAACGTTTTGCTATTATTTGCTATTAAGTATGTTGTACTTTATTCTCTGAAACATGAGTGCTTTAATGTGTGCATGTAGCCAATGACGTGACTGAGAAGGCAGAGGCAGAGCAGTTCAGCTACTCTAGCTGATGTTAGCCAGGTCCAGAAACAGTGAAAATATACTTCTCTGACAAATAACATGTTGGCACATCGTGCACTGAAGAGAAGGCCTTATGCAGAAGATGCGTCCTCATCAGCATCTAATGTGACTCTCGTTACCTGCGTTAGCTCATTAGCTTATCTGAAGAGGCAGCCTCCGTTACTCATCCAAGACGAAAACCTGCCGAGGTATCTCAGCTGTTTTTGAATAATAGAACATGTTACTCTGTGTGCTACTATACTATATTTTCATGCAATATCTGTGCTGTCATCTAAAAAAACGCAAGCCTACAGCACAGCATTACTTGCAGGCAACATTTTATTTCTGTTTTTTTTTGTTTGTTTGTTTTTTTCCTCCCATGCGGTTAACCAAAAATCTGTTCATGAACTCTTCTGGATGCTGGAAACTCAAAAATAGTCAGAAGGCTCATCCCTACCCTGTGTTAGGTGTGCCTTTTGCTGCCGTATGCATGAGCACTCACTCATTCAGACCATCTTGGGCAATTCACTCATCTTCTAGTGAGAGAAAGTGCTTTCATATTCTCTGTCTCATTCTCTGCTTGTGCTGCACAATGCTGGTAAGCCAGATGGTGGCTGAAGATTGTGTGCTGAAGTGCTGGAGGCACAAGGGAGTCCGTCTCCAACATGGGCAGTTCCACGAGTTCCTGTGAAAACAAAAACACACTCGCTTCTTCGTCCCTCTGTTAGGAGATTTCAGCATTGAGCCTTTCGCCAAAGTGGATGCAAGCCAGTAAGCCAATTGGAATGTAAAAGCAAATAAATACACAGATTTATGAGGTCAGAGAGCAGACACATCAGCTTGCATGACAAAATGTTTGCAACATTGTTTTTCTAAGAATTCAGAAGTAAAGTCAGTAAGACATAGTACAAGGCCTACTGCAGAAGCCAGTGTTTCTTAGAAAGAAGCAGAAAAATAGAGATATGTCACAGGAAAAAGTTAAACTTAAACATGAAGTATGGCTCATTCGTTCCCGAAGGCAAATAAACTATAGTTTTTCAAAGGCACACATACAGCAGGGGATATGGAAGAATACTAACACAGGACCTCAATGTTCAGCAAACAAAGTCAACACTGTAGACACTTCCTCACATCAATGTGTGTCAGAAGAGCGAACCGTTTCTGCTAAAATCACCCTGCTTCACTTCCACACAAATAAAATCCTTCAATAAATGTCACTGGTGAGAAGCAACAACACACATTTACAGCCAAGATGTGCTCATGTGGATCCTCACGCAGGTGCAGAGAAACGCTGCATCGCCTGCGAACAAACCACAGCATGCACGATCTGTCCGCACCTCAGCCTGGATCTGCCAGCACACCTGGAAAGTCCCCCCTCTGCAATCATAATACTTAAATGCTAGCTTTCACTGTACCTAATTACCTGGAGGCATGCAGACTTGACCAGAGATCAGCAATCAAACACCCACTCAGCAGCTGGAGAGCAAAACCACCCTGCATGCTACCTGCATATGCTTTATGAAAGTAATATCTCGCAGTATGTTGAAGTTTGTAGCTGAAAAAGGGAAAAGGGCTTCAAATGTTTACGCTGACTGTAGTGTTTTGAAATGAGACCAAGTGAGCTGAACCTCAACTTCAACACGAGTGTCTCCTTTGGGTCTTGGCAGTTTGATCTCTCCAAACACATACCAGTCGGCTTGCATTTACACAGCTGAGTTTGTGTATGTACACTGCCTACATCACTGGCTTTTGTCAATTATCTAGTAAGTGATTCTGGCCTACTTAACTCAATCTCATAAATTGCATGCCAACACTGAGCAGAAATGAAGGACTGGAAGGCCAACAATTGTTTGAGTTGTTCGAGGACTTCACATTAGCTAAACAAACCCAAAAGTCACTCGCAACATTCATTATCTGTCCATCACTACAAATCTACTCAATCACTGTAATGAATGTTCATTACAGTAATCTATGTAGTTCATCCTTTCAGATAATTAGCTGGTGCTCTGTTAGCTATCTCTATAATTAACCAGCCATTAGGATTACAGGAAAAGATTTTTCTCACCTAAAACCTGCGCCTCAGAGCAATGATGTATCTTTAGAATGCTAAGCTATGATGTGCATTTCATCGTTAGCATACCATTAATTAGTAATGAAAAACTGGAATTTCTTATGTCTTTTAATAAGTCATTTCCCAAGCTACGATCATAGCATGCTTTTTCCACACCATCCATATTTTCATGTAGGCATCTATATGAAGTGATCTTATTATGAATAATATAGTAGAGCTGATGAATATTGATAAGCACATTAATAGGAAATATGCATAAGCCAGATGGTTACATGGGATAAAATGACCATGATGGATGATGTTCCTCATGCAATAGCCATGCCATGGCAAAACCTCTTAGCCTCCACGATTACTTTTTTTTTTTTTGCATTTCTTTTGTCTTGAGAAGAAAAGGATGCCATAGTCAGATGTTCAGCACATGGCTAAAGATGAGTGCTATTCATAAAAAGGTATTTTTCAACCTATTCTCCATCGGCTGCATCTGAAGCTTAAGGTAACGTACTTGCCACAGACAATGATTTAGACACTTTTTCTTGTACTTAGTAAAAGACAAAGGCATAGCTACCGGTTGCCTAGGAAGGCCTAGGCCTCTCTTACTGAAGCCAAACCAAAAGGTGCAGAGTTCTTGCATCTCCATGTCTTTTTTCCACCTTAAAAAAAATAAAAATTACCACCAATCGTCTTTTCCCATTTTTGGCGACCACCATCACCATGCCACCACTGGCCACGTACGTTCACTGTTTTACACCAATTCTGAAATGAGACATGGAATGACACTTTCTGTCTATGAGAAACATGTAAACGCTCCCTACTTAAATAGCTAATAATCAAACTTTTTTCTATAAGTAGTACAGTTGACTGTGTTTCCACAAGTGTTTGTCCCAGACATCTAAACCTAGTGCTGTAAAAGGTAGGCCTGTGGGTAATTAGTCTATACCAGCAAAGATGTTCAGTCAGCTGTTAAGTAGACAGTTAAAGACAAGGTCGCAAACATGTATTGTGTTTAAATTTCATTTTGTTCTCTCTGGTTATAGAAGTTACAGTGATGTACGCTAGTTGGAAGTTATCAACCTCACCATAACAATGCCTCTGGGACATTATGCTTCCTTGCTGACCCCCAATCTGTATCTAGGCCTACTGAAATTGAATTTTGGCTACATCACTGTTAAAACAACAGAAAACCTCGACTCAAAACACGCTTACAATAGAAGCAATGGGCAGTGTGTTCTGAGACACTCTTCTAGACGTAACTCCAAAAGACTCTTTTGGTACTCTTTTTCTAGAGGGTAGATTAGCATTTAAATTCACTTGAAATGCACAGTATTCTTCATCTTCCCCTCATTGGTCTTTGCATGTTTCCAGAGGACCACCTAAGTGCAGGGTTGTGTTCCAGGTCCTGGTCCACTGGTCACTCTGAGTGTGTCCATCTGTCTTGTCCAGCCCTCTGTAACCTCCCTACTCCCTGCAGTGTACGCCTTTCATTACGCAGCATGCCTCTCCTCCTGCACTTCATAAAGGCAAGAGAGCTGATTTTGATTACCCAGCTCCATGTCAATACAGGGCCCAGAGTCAAAGGTCACTCAAGGTCACCACCCCCTTGTTGGATGAGCTGCTTGGACAAAAATCTGATCGGCCCCACATGATGTTGCCATGGCACTCGGCCCAGCAGATTAGAAGAGCAAGGGACTGATCCAGGCTGCAGAAGGCCCAAACTTCTGAGGAGGGTGCCGTGCTGTGGTGCGGGGTGGAAGGGGGTTTCGTTTCGTCTGGCCCTTCTCCACAGGATCTGGCGACAATGAAGAGTGGTGTGCCGTCCGGCGCCTCAGGGGGCGTTCCTGGCCCAGGCCCTTTAATCCATTAATGAATTCAATTACAGTCGCTCTGGCCTGTGGCACAGACGGCTGCAAGATGTCCTGCAGTGACTGGACTCTTCCAGAAAGACAAGAGAACAATCAGCAGCATTCCCTTTTCCCCTTCACAGTGACCGCAACCAGCCTGCAGAAGATGACAATGCCAGAGACTGCACAAAAACTGAAAGCACTGCTAGTCTTTAAAAAAAAATCTATAGATAAAACTATAGATGAAAACTGCCAATTATGTCTAAAAACAAACAAGCAGACAATATGACATGAAAGCAGTTCAAGTGTACGAAAGCCAGCATGCTAAGGTGTAGATTGCTTTATAAAACAGCAGATACATAGGAGCAGATCCCGAAATGAGAAAATAAAGAAATATTTAATTGTAATGTTTATCTTTTATTTGTAATGATGAGATTTTACCTCATGTAATCTGTTTTTATTGGACCACTGAGGGTGGGGTTAACCAGAGTTTTGTAAGGTTTTGCAAGGTTTTGCTCTGTTGTCAGAATATCACGTTTGAATTCTGGTGATCCTACAACCCAAAAAAGTCACTGATTATTGGTACATTATCTACAATGTTTTCAATGATACCACTAAATCTGCAGGCTGTTAATAATGGCTGATATTAGCCAACTGGCATATTGGTTGGGGTCTAGTTGAGGATACAGAAAATTCATCTCTATTCATTTTACAGATAAACCAGTAAAATTATAAAATATTCCATATATGTAGTGAAACAATTGTCCAGTGTATACTCAGAATATGTATTGTAATTTAACTGTGTTAATTTGACGGAAAATGTAACGTTAATGTTTTGTCAGTTTAAACAAGTGCACTTGTTTGTGAAGCAGGTAGGCAAGTGTGGTGAGGACATAGCATATGGCACTGTGGCACTGTTGCTAGCCAACAAAATGAAGCAAGTAAAGCCCCTGCTAGAGTTTAAATTAACTGGCAATGTGGAAGAGCAGCAAAAGCAGCTCAATCAATGATTCATCGTCCACCTCACAGTGATAAAAACGCCAATAATGAAGATGAACAGAAAGTTGCAATCTTTCTACAGTGCAGGCCTGGACTGATGCCGTAGATATCAGAATTCAGCCTACAAGACAAACATACAAACGATTACTAAATTAGTGACTGAGGAACTCCAGACCTTCCTCTAAAACAAACAAAAAAAAATCTTTAAAAAGTGCATCTTTTGTACACCAGATCCCAGAATCAGTGGAAGAATTTATTATAGACTCAGGAATAACTTAAAAGCAGAACTACTGAGACTAGAGGTTCAGGATATTATTAAATAACCTGCCAGGTGGGTTCATTCACTGGTCACTGAGCGAAAGGAGTCTCTCAGCTTATGCACAGATCCAAAAATGTTCTTTCTTCACATGTGTTTAACATTTCCACCTGCTTGAGGAGGAATTTTTGGAGATATAGCAAGAGCTACGTACTTCTTCAAACTAGGTGCATCAGCAAGTTTCTGGCAAATAGTTCTAGACAAAGAAAGTGCAAGACAAGCGGAAGGTACTCCTCAGCACCTGAAGTTTTTTCTGAGAACCATGCAGTAGATCAGCAGATCCTCAGGGACCCCTAAACGGTCCACATTTTCACTCTATTCCTAAGCATTGCAAGTTAGATGATATCCTGATTTCAGGTCAGACCCTGGAGGAGAACAATACTTGGCTAAAAAATGGACTCTTAATATCACCATTGCTAACAGGCTCTAATTAAATGCAATATGAAGTATGTAATATGAATTCAAAAGAAAAAAAAAACATTTTTGGGAGAAAAAGTTCCAGGCATTCAGATCTGACAAAATCAGAACACTATGAACAAAAGGATGCATTACATGTAAACTATCAGGGAAAAATGGCCCAACTTCAAACAAAATGTGACAGATGATTGCAAGATTGACAGCAGAAGCCATTTCAAATCGTGAAAGCCAATCCTAGATGGAATTCTGTTCAAGCGTTCACGAATAGTGGTACCAAGGATGCTACAAGAAAGCATTCTATTCAGAACAAATGGTTCTTTAGATATGGAATAGTCAGAGAGCAAAGGCTGCATTATTTTGGCCTGATTTGAATTCTGTCTTTATTCCAGCTTGTAAAAAAAGCCACAAATATTGAACAAAATCAAAGCAAGCAAACATGATTAACTGAAAAGTAGAAAGACCATGGGGTACAGTAGGCAGCAGACATAATCACTCTTTCAGGTAGACCTGAGACTCCTGAGAAACTACCTGGTATTCCGGTAGGCTACTACTCACATTATCCTGAGATGGAAAATCCATGTTCGTTCAGTACAGAATTTGGCACATTCCATTTTAAACAGTAGACTTTTCTGTATGAGTTCAGGCACATCAAGTTAACATATCCAGCATATCCACAATCTAATGGGTTGGCAAAAACTGACTGTAGATAGCGTAACTTCAAGAAGGCAGCTGGCTCAAAGATGGGCCTACGCATTGCTTTGTTAGATTAGACAGTTACTGTGAAACATGGTCTGTCACTTGCTAAATTAGACGGCTGCCAGCCAAGGAATCTGTTGGGCAATGCTATAACTAGTGCTATAACTATGACGCTCAGCTACTGCAAAGTTCTGGCTGACATCACTATTGTGTCCCAAACTGCCAGTGTTATCTATGCCAAAATTTCTTCTTGGAGAAATTCTAGTGTGCAACAATTGCCTCAACGTTTAATTCCCTCTTAATGAGCTGGTGTAAAAGTAAACAGAATGTAAATCTCAATCTAATGTAAAATGATACACTGTATTGTACTGATCTAGCATAAAATGTCATGTACATATGCATAAAAAGCTACTCCAATGGATTGCAAATTGTTTAAGGGACGAAGATGGGGTAATGTCAAGGTAAATTTAAGACTATTCAGACAAGAGCAAGTTTACTGGGGGATGGTGGGGTAGGAAAATGATTACATTAACAATAATAAATAACATCTCAGTGATTTTTGTCCTGTCTGAATCCACCAAAGGAAGCAGATGCATACTCTGAGCATCGGGGGACCATGGCGGAAAGAGTGAACTGCTTTAAACATAACCTCCAAATTGTCACACATATTTTGCACAATGCACATATTTATACATACTTCTATGCACCAGTACACTTCCGTGTCTCGCATTTATTCTATATTTAATGTCTACTGTCTATTTATTGTATTGTCTACATATTGTTAGTGTTTGGAAATGTATTTTTTGTGATATATATACCGTCTTCCTAACAGTACACGTGCTCTCATGTCCTTGTCTCAATGTTCATGAAATAGAGAAACAATCCAAACGTGTTTTGTTATACTGTACCCCCCATATATGTATAATGTCTATAAAGTTGAATTGAATTAAATTGAATGTCAGTTATGTCTACAGACTGTGCTTTCCTGTATCAGTAAAGAGTCTGTTAGCTTTTACATACTATAAAACAAGCTGTAGCTACAAACCCCAGATCCCATGCCAAATGCCATGTCAGTAAATATTCCATTATGTCCCGTGGAAAATGAGTTGTTACGTTTTATTATGAACGCACTCATTTTTACACCCTCTGCGGCTTAAAATTAGCCACTATGTATTGTCCTACCTCAAGTGTACTAACTCTGAACTCAACATTAAGACATCAAAACAGAAAAATTTTTGATTTTATGCTGCAATGTTGACTGTGAATTTACAAGCCAATGACAATGACTCTGCATTCCCTTAAGTCAGCTAGGTAGACAGTAAAGATAATTATGATTATAACAAATTATTTCTAGAGTGAAATCAGTGTGTAAATGGACTAGCCACTTCCATATAATTTATACCTTTATACCAAGATGTTTTATCTTAAGTGAATCGGTCATAAATATTACATATGTCCTATGATAAAAGGACATATGTAATATTGTCCCTAAAATTACCCTAGCACCCGTAAAACTAACCCTATCTGAATAGTAATTTATTCCTCCAGCTGTTCTGCCAAATTCCCTGTAGCAAAGAACTGAGAGATAGGAAAGTGAAGCAGAGTCTTGTGGGCCAGCACCAAGCCTGACTCAATTCAGCAGGGCTTTGTAAAATGCTTGCCCTTTGCTGCTAAAGGCTCTCAGACATTTCAGCTTGGCGAAAGTTTGTGAGACCATGTAAATAGAGGAGCAGTGCCAAGGCAGAGAGCATTGGGGTGACTCTGAGACAAACTTTTACTCTGGAAATGACCAATTCTATCTTTTAATATAGGACATACACTGCCCATGATCAATTTGAACAAACCTTTATTTTGAAATGTTCCAAGTAACGTTTGATTTTCACAGTTACTTTTCAACTAAGCAACAAACAATACCTGCCAAGACTGTTACCATAGAACAGATGTGTACTTTTATTTAGGATGTACTCTGCAACACTTCAGCTTCATGTTCATCAAAGCATCTTCCTTAGTATGAAGAGCAGGTCTTGCCTAGATACTGATTTGACAGTTACATTTTCTAAACTATTGTTAAAAGCACAAATTGAAAATCTTTTGGCCCTGAGAGGTTTAAATGCTGAGGAGTGCTGATATCACAACAAGAGGATACAAAGAGTGGGCTTTGTTACGCTTTTCAAGGTAGGATTTTTGTGAGTTGTTCCTTCAGTTTTTTCAAAGAAAAACAGCAAGATCCAAACAGCTTTCTATTTGATATGTTAAGTTATTGCAAACTGACAAAAAAACTTTGGTGTCTCCAAACGTTTGACAGGTAGTGTTGATGGTAAATAGCTTCAGCCACCCAGCGCGGTTATTTACAGCCTGTGGAAACAGACACTCAAACAAATATCTTTCTCCCTTTTGCATCATATTGTGCATTGAGTTACAATTTTCTAGTAAACAGATGGGGCTGAGATATTTCTGACCCTAGATAATTAGGAAAATGGTAGTGTACTAGTCTACTGCATAATCCGGAGCACTCCTATTAAATGACTAATACTACATACATACATCATCTAAACCGCTTATCCTTCTGGGTCACGGGTGGGGTGCTGGAGCCTATCCCAGCTGTCATTGGGCGGAAGGCAGGATACACCCTGGACAGGTCGCCAGTCCATCGCAGGGCAGACAATACACATTCACACACACACTCACACCTAGGGGCAATTCAGCATGTCCAGTTGGCCTGACTGCATGTTTTTGGACTGTGGGAGGAAACCCATGCAGACACGGGGAGAACAGGCAAACTCCACACAGACCCTGGTCGCCCGGCCGGGAATCGAACCCAGGCCATTCTTGCTGTGAGGCGACGGCGCTACCCACTGCGCCACCGTGCCGCCTTACTACTACTACTACTACTACTACTACTACTACTACTACTACTACTACTACTACTAATAATAATAATAATAATAATAATAATAATAATAATAATAATAATAAACTTGTTTCTTTATGCTGTACACTCATTGTACAATATGATAATGATAATTTACCCGTTAACCCTTAAAGGCCTGCATGTGGACCCACACTTTAATTATTCACTCTAATCACTACATGACTTGCATATTAGTTTCAAAGTGGTTACTGAATAATGCATAGTAGTTAGGCCTACTGAACACTACAGTCTTAAGATTAATAACTGAATACGGTTCAAGGAGATTAAAAAATTGCTGAGGCTTTCCTCTAAACCCACTAAAAGCATTACAAGACCTGCAGAAATGCACTCCAGTTCGGCTAGGCCTCTCTCCCAAGTTTTAGAATGGTGAATAGTGAAAGTAGATGGATGAGTGCTGATACCTGTGGAAATGCAGGCTCCCTTATGACTCAGGAGAAAGCTGATTTATGGCCCTTCACAATGCTCAGGGGGGGAGGGAGGGGGGTTGCCTCTAACTTCTGCCCCCTGGCAAGAACTTAAACTCCCCTCCAGACTGCAAAACTAGCCTCGGGCTGTGGGCCTGCAGGTGGGGACCTCCTTCACTGAGCCCAAGAAGAAAAGAGAGGGTTTGGCTGGGGACAAATAGCAGTGGACAGGAACTAGTTATATTTACTCAGTTAGATGTACATACACGCGGTAAAATTCTGATGGATTTGTATTTTCTGACTATTTTCAAGTTTTGCCTTAGCCAGTTCTAGAAGTTACTTAGTGCAAAGTTTTTTTTTAAACCGTACCCACCTCTGATGGTGCTGGCTTTGCTTCTCCACCTGCTTCTCCTCCCACACTCATTACATCACTTTTCCTGCTCCTACACAACAAGCTCATGCACACAGATGAAAACCTGTGAGCTTACAACTGCACGCATGTGTGTATTTGCTCATACTTGCTATTAAAACTAAAAGGTCAGAGTGGCACATGAAAGTATACCTTGCTACAGAGAAAAGATTCATCAATAATTCATACACACTATTATTTTTAAACTGAACTGCAGTGTAATGTACTGCATTCTGCAAAAGAATCTACAAACTAGGCCCCCAAAATAATGCTTCATTGTTTAGTGATGTAGTGTGCTACCACAGTTCTGTTAGCGATGCTACTGCAAACATATCAGCACACAGCTTGTGCTCATGCATACACATACACAGTGGTGTAATGGCATGTCTTCTGTTTGTACGTACACTATTAAATGGCCTCAGAAGGCAGTTTTCTAACAGCTGCATAACATTGGAGGACGCTGGCAGCACTGCAGACTGCAGTGGTTCATTATTTAAATGGATAATGGCAGTAATGAGGTTCTGTTGTTTCCTCTGCAGACACACAGTCTGTTAGCAGAACATTATGTAAGACAAGTCTATGGTACAGCTTGCTGTTATCTTAGCTGTAGTCCCTTCATTTCAAACCTTACAATAAAAATGCAGTGTCATCTCATTCCCATCGCACCTTCTTGCCTCTATGGCTGACCATCCACTTGAAAAACTCTTCAAAGACATCCAATTCACTCACGTTTACTGTTATCACTTTTGTTAACCTGGGGGGTTATTAGCATGCAAAGAAGCCATGTCTTTCTTGATTATAAGATTGATTTCGCTTTGAAAATATGACAAAGTGAGACAAATCAAACCTTCCGGTGAGGCAAAATTATTCAAACAAATGAAAAACATGAGTAGATGAGTAAAAATGACCATTTAAAAAGCTGGCATTCTCATCTGCTTGATCTCACTTTGGAAATACACTACCATTCAAAAGTTTGGAATGTCATCAATTTCATTCATATAAAACCATTTTTCGGAAGTTTACATGTACATAAAATGATTTTGCAATTAAACTAATTTCTTACAAGTTCCAAACAGTTTGTAGGAACCTACAAATATAAAGACATTTTTGATGATAAACGTGCAAGAGACTTCAAGTGTAAAATCTGTATAGCACTGAGAATTAACTTAATTAACAGAAACTGACAACCAGAATGCCTCATATTTGAAAAGCAATAACCAAACCTTGCTAATTTAACAGCTATTCATAGTAATTTTGTGACAAGAAATTGCAACAAATAGATGATTACGACACTTCCTTATTTTTTTAATCATGTTCTAATTTCATGTTTCTAAAATACTGTAAACTGTGAATGAAGCATTGGTTTAAGTAACATTTCAATCTACATTGTGAGAGTTGTTACTGAATAAAAATCATTAATGTGACATTGATATTAACATTCCTATTCATAATAATATTAATACTGTAAACATTTAAACTGTAGTGTATGAATGAAATCGAACCATCCAGTAAAGTAAAATTCTTAAAAGAAAAAGTCCTCATTCCTCAAAAAGATTTTACACCGGCCTGCATTCACTAGCAATAACCATTTATGTTGCCTTAACATGTAATCTCTCTTATTCCCAGCGCAGTCCTCCTGAAGTAATGCAGAAGAGAGAGCCAAAAGTTTGATCTAAATCACATGGATGGATGCTGGGAATGAGATAAACTCACTAAGGCATTTCAAATACGATCTAATCTCCTTCCCCATCAGCTCCCATTTATGGTTAACCATCACGTTCTAACTGGTTCTTTTGCTGTTTGCCCATGAGAAACTTTCAAAACCATCCAGTTCACTTATGAAAGAAATTATTGGCATCCTTAACAAATGTGATCAAGAGAAGTTGTGTCTGTTTTTGGTTATCAGGTTAATTTTGCTTTGAAAACAAGCCAACAGACCTTTTTTTCTCATAAACATATTGGCACATATGCATTTAGTACTTAATTCACTAGCAATAACCACGCAGTGATACATATACAAGCAATCTCTCCCATTCACTGCTTAGTCGTCCTGAAGTAAGGCAGAAAAGAGAGACGAAAGGTTTAATTTAAAACAAATGGATGCTGGAAATCACAGAAATTCTCCAAAGCAATGATCTTAAACATCTTTTCCCCATCAGCTCACATGCAGTCACATGACCGCTTTGGCCAACCATTCAATTCTGACATTTTTTTTTGCTGCTTGTCCATTAGAATTCTTTAAAATCATCCAGTTCACTTATACAAAGAATTACTGACACCCTTGGTAAAGAAAAGCAAATGTCTATGAAAAGCTGATCCTTGTTTATCAGATTGACCTGCCATTGAAGATAGGAGAGAAACCAAGCCTAGTGTGGCAAAATTAAATTCTGCATTTAATAGGCTACTTTGTGCACCCTCCCTTTAATAAGAGAACAAATATTCTTTTAGAATTACTTAATGTTAAGTAAAGCATTAGGCCAGTCTTCTTTTGCTCATGTTTACCAACATGCTAATCAGATATCAGTCCTAGCACCAGTCAAAAAACATTTAAGATGCATTTACAAATCAAACCTTTAGGTCAGTTTATCTTAAAAACATGCTACAATTATTGGCACCCCTACAATCAGTACATAGTGTACCTTCCCTTCGCCAGGATAACAGCACTGGTCTTTACTCATCTTTCCCAAGCTTATATTTGCACTGTGTGTCCAAAGGTCTGTAGACAGCTGCTCATCCAATGCTTTTTCTGAGACCCAGGGTATTTAATAGGGAGTCCCTTTGCTGCAGTAACAGCCTCTCCTCTGCTTGGAAGGCTTTATTAGTTGTTTAGATGATAAGCTCTGTATCACAAACAACACTCCTATTCATCCCAAGTTCTTGGACAGAGCTGCACAGCCCAAAGCTGGGAGGTTTATACTCCTCTAGCCAACGCTTGGCATTGTGCATGGTGACCTTAGGCTCATGTGAGGCTGATCCAGAGCGTCTCATTCTATTGCCAATGCTTTTCTATTGAAATTATTCAAGCTGTGCGACTGAATACCCGTGTCAGCAGAGGGTACACCTTAAAAGGGATTTATTTCAAAACTGCTACATAATTAAATCGCTAAGAAATAAACAAAGTCATTCAGAGTGGTTTAATGTGAACTGCCCTGTTCTATAAGCTTACCTAAGTTAGGATTCTTCACAGAGGTGGTGTACGACAGTTTTGAAATAATGGTTTGGCCTAAAATGTATGTTTAAAATATGTTGCATGTGCCTCTCCGACATGAATGTTAAAAAAGCAAAATAGCTCAAAGTAGGACTTTTTTTCAGATTTCAATGATGTTTCAGTGAGAAATAAGGTTTTCAAAATTACAATTTTTAAAAATCTTATTAAAAAAAGATGTGTGCATTTTAAAACTGCATATATATTTGCATTTATATCTGTGTGCATTTTAAATATTATAATGTGTTATCAAAGCTTTTAATTGCCTACTTCAGTTATTAAAACTGTGCTGTTCTGGGTGCAGCATTTAATTTAAACTGGTTGTGCCACCTGACTTTTCAGACTAATTTCAAATTGAACAACCACAGACACCCATAGGAAACTTTTTCTTGAACTTGAGTTTATACTTTTTTCAAATAAATAAACAATATTATAATAATTACACATTTCCATGGTTTCCATGAGGTTGTACCACCAGACATGGTAACCTAAACCATTCTAACCATGACTCAAAAATGACATTTGTGAAAGGGCTGCTGACCTTAGCATTGCACCAAGAAGGTCACTCACAGTCTTCTATATAATGCAATGCCCCTCTTTTGTAAAAACATATCAAAATAGAAGTCCTTAATTTCTGGTTGTTCCATCTGACATTCAAAGAAATAAGAACTTGCGGCCAAGTTTTTCAGTAAGTTAAGTACTTTTAAAGTTGCCTTATTTTGCAATCTGGTTTTTATTTTTAAGTTTTCAAACATAAAATCATGCCAAATGTTTGTTTTTTTTTAAATTTTATATAACTATATTATCTTTGTTGTCAACTTAACATATATGGTTGGGCGATGCACCCAACCCATAAAATAAATTAGGGAAGCTGAAAATGCACATATCAATGATCCATTTACAACTATTTTAGCATCATCAACACTAAATATGAAAACTGATTGTCTTGGATAATAAATCCCTGGGTTCAATTACCACTACTGTAAATTAAAGTCAGGAAGTTTATCAATAATAAATTTCAATTCATAAAAATGTATTTATATATAAATATACATCATATACATTATATATATTTATGTATTGTATAACTTTATAGTCAATTTTTTTTTAAAAAAGCGTGGTTTAGTCTCTTTCTTAGTGCTGCGTGCATATAGCAGGATGACAAACCCGGGTGGACAATCATCATGCTTCGCGTGCTCCGTAAGTGTTTGGGTGCAAGCTTTAAATTGCTCTGCTCTAACAGAAAATGCACAATCTTTGAGCAGCTGCCACGGCACTGGACAGCAGGGCTCCTTCAGCTGAGCGTGAAAACTGTGATCTGGGACAAAATGCACAAGAATGAAGCATCACAAAAGGGCTATTTGTGCTCATCACAACATATTTGGAACAACAGGCAGCATAGCGACATGAAAGTCATATAAATAAATAAAAAACATCGCAGTGCGGGGGCTGTTGTTGTGTAGGCCTTTTTTTTCCTCCTGAAGCCTAAATTGAAAAATCCCATGAGTGATTTGCTCCTGCGTGATCAGGCTCCTCAGGGACACAGAGGGATGGTAATGAATAGCTATGATGGAGAAAGGTATTAATCATGTGTAATCACGTCTAAAAGGTCCCCTGACAGGTAAAAATGGCACTCTTATGGCTCACACTTACAACCATCTATCAGCATCAGAGCCCCTTTTGTGTTTACGAGGGCGTGTGTGTGCCTGCGCGTTTGTGTGTGAAAAAGACTGTGTTTCAGAAGCCGTTCCCAGTTTGATTGCGTTCAACTGTCATCGCACTCGGGTGCATTAAACTCACTGGACGCTTATTAAGCTCATTTTAGTCCTTTTGTACACCACTGCAGCAAATTCTTTAGTCTTTGCTTATCATGGCCACATCCTGTGAAAATACATAAGGGAACTGTCCATAGCATACATACATGGTTTGGACTTACCAATAGCTTTTCAAGGGGTCACAGTCAGTGGCTAGCTGGAGCACTGCAAAAAAATTTGTTCTGGCAAATCTTCTTCAATATCGTCAATATATGTGAAATTTCGCATCATGCAAACATTGTAAGAATGTTTATTTAATTGATTTGTATATATAATTTTTACTTAGGTATATGGTTTGTATGATGCTTATGGTGTTATATGCTTACATTACTTATATGCTTACATTACTTTGTGGGAGTTTTTCCAGACATCATATGTCTTACTTATTACTGACACACATGCACGCTCAAAAAGAATGTGCGGTTCAATGTTTAGGTTTCAAATGCAACATGTCAACATGCTGACGAAGATATGGCGACAAAAGTAGGTCATTCACTTACATTCTCAGAAGACAAGACCTTCACCAAGTTTTGACCAAGTTCTCTTTGAACAGTTTTTCAATACACTACCAATCATCAGGTTCATCCACTCAGAAAAGTGACTCGAAGTACAACCGACGTTATAAACTGTTCTTCCACATGTTGCAAGTAATTAAACATTTCCATTCCCACAAAGGTCTCCAAATTCCAAAATCTCACACAGTGTAGCTTTAAAAGTCTTTAAAATATTTTAAGCAGGGTTTGCCTGTTTTACTTTCTATTCACAACGTAAGCACTCTACAATCCGCATGCATCTGCATGTGCTTGTGAGGACATGTGGATGGACCTTTGTGCCTGCAGGGTGACGTATCGCCACCTCAGTGACAGATCAGGCCAAAATCAAGCCTAATCCTGATTATCACAGCTGAGCATCCATTCATTCAGCTGATGAATTGGCGGCGTGCGCCAGCATGTCTAATGGCCATGTTTAGTTGTCTGAGAAGAGGTAACAAATGAGGAGTGTGACTGTGGAGCTCGGACAGACTGGAGAATGGTACAAACCTCCAGTGCACACACATACAGCCTCAGACAGGTCTCCTCAGACAGCAGCAGAATGCTTAGCGATCCTAAGCATTGATTTATCGGCATGCCTTAAACTGAGCAGGACACGTGTTTGGTCTACCCATTGAAGAGCCTACAAGTGTTCAGTCAACACTAAAATGAGCTTCAATACCACCTGTCTATTGGTAATCTGTCGGCCATACAGCAGCCCATCTGGAACCTGAGATGTTTTCACACTGTTTAATTTGTTTTTACTCTCTGGACTTCGGAAAGTGTCTGTTCTTCAATCCAGTACACTGACAAGGTCAACTATACTGCACACATGAATGGGCCAAACACAATCGTGCCTGATTGAATGTTTGTTGAAGGAAAAATGGCAATTGAGGTGCACGCATGTCAAGCATGCGTCTAAATTTCCATAAAAAGAAATAAGTATGAAAATGCAGCCAGACTACAGGAACTGATGTTGCTTTGCTTGTTCAGTTTGTCTTTCAATCTCTATTAATTCCTGCTTTTGTGGTAAGAATGAAATTGTGTACATTTTATAATAGGGGACCTCTTTTTTTGCTCTAAGCATACATATTTCCTTTCTTACACTTTATGGTAGGTATGGTATTTTATGATATGGTAGTTTTCAAATTACTTTTCATTAGCTGATCAACTATGGGCTAAAGGTAACTTATTTTTTCCTTTATTTGTTAAATGTGCTCTTGGATATGCTCTCTGCAAAGCCTGTCAACGTTTTGAAATGTTTACTTTTTTGTTTTAATAGAAAATATGTGCTGCAGAAAATGTGTTCAGCGGTGTTATATTCAATAAATATAAAACTTAGTACAATTTAATAGTAGATAAATGCTCTAAACATTTTGAGCTGCTGCCTGCTCAGAACTGTGCAGGCATATCAGACAATGCCAATCAGGATGGTTCAGCCCTAAATGATTAAGCCTTATTTTAGAAATCATGGACATATCATATCCAATATTCAAACACTCAGCATTATTGTATCCATAACCTATAGCTAGCTAACTAGCCAACTGCTTGGGCATGCTCCTGAAACTGAGGTCACGCAAGTCATGAGGCACGGTCATATATGAGGACATGGTGGAGAAATTTCTCTTATTGCGTGCAACATCTGTAAAGTACAATCACGGGGAAACACTGTGAGCCTTGACATTAGAGGCAACTAACGTATCATTTCAATCCTACAGTTAAGGTGGAACGCTAGCTTTCATGCTCTCATAAACAAAGTTAATCGCTTAGGGCAGGATTCTGTGACAGATGGCTACCACAAGTAGGACGCATTGTTTTGCTACGCTACAAACAACAATGTGATAAAATCTTTGTAACAAGCATTGTTAACAAATTTTGAAAAGCTTAAATACCTCGCTTACAGGGAGTTTTGTCTGGGACTAGCAGTGGGAGAGTCACTTTATGTGAGGGAGAGGAGGGCCGGTGGCTGACTGGTACTTTGGCAGATCTGACGTGACTTGTGCCAAATTCTGTCCCCCAGCTCAAATCAAACAGACGAAAGCAGCAGAAAAAGTAATTTGAAAAATCTCTTTTCTCTGCCAGTCCATAGTAAAAATATGACAAACAACAGATAATAATTAGATGAAAATCATGAAAATGAGAAGACAGGGGCTTTAAAAATAAAGGTTCCAACATGGTTCTTTGCTTGAACATACATTTCTAGGGGGAGGACATGCTATGCAAGTGAAAAAGAGATCCATACAACATAAAATGTTCTTTAACAATTTAAGGATTCTTTAAAACGGTTGCTTACATGCACACATCAAGTTTACCAAAATAGTTCTCAAAAGAACCTTTGACTGAAAGGCTGTTTAGGGAACCAAAAGTGGTTGTTCTATGGTACTGCACAAAGAACCCTTTCTGGAACCTTTATTTTTAAGAGTGCAGAACATTATGTGGAGGTTCTTTAAACTTTCTTTAAAACTACTCATTTAAAAAAAAAAATGGTTCTTCAGAGAACCTTCCACTGGAAGATTCTATAGGAAACCAAAAGTGGTTCTTCTATGGCATCACTCCAAAGAACCCATTATTATTAGTTTTGTTTGGTCTGTCAGTAGGTCATAATGTGAGTGTTCATCGTTTGTATAAATAGCAAAATAAATCTGCTTCTGATTGCGATTCTAACAGCACCAAAGAACGCACAGAGAAACAGACAGCACAAACAGCAAGGGCAGACAGTTCAGACGCAGGTGATTATTGCCAGAGCACGCTCTTCCTTTTCTGTCCTGTCTGAAGAAATACGTCCTTGTTTGTGCAGCAAGCTGCAGTCAGAAAGCGTTTCTGCAGTGACCTGCTGTGCTGCTGAAGAATGGTCTGGAGCCCGTGGCTGCTCATATGTGACAGAGGCAGAGCTGATATGCAGGAGGGGGTTTAGGTGGCCATCTATCACACGGCTGGACGCAGTTCGCACTGCTGTCTGAGTGTGAAACGCAGCAGCACACTGCCCTCCCTTTTACGTTATTCTCTTTTCCTCACTGGAGGCCTATTATTCCCAGACCAACGTGTCTAGGAATACAAGCAGGCCTGGACTTGAGGGACAGCATGCAACCTGAAACTAAATGCCACATAAACATATTTGAAATCATTGTTAAAATCTGACCAAAAAAACAGTATAAACAGTTTGTAGTTTTTAGCTCAAATAATGCACAAAAACATGTTTTTCCTCTTGTTCTGGCTACTGCGCAAGCACATCCACAACGAGGGAGGGCTTCTCCCACATGCAACTTTACTAACAAGCCATTGGCACTTTTTGGGACAGGTCTTTCCCCATGAACAGACACCATGCAAAGCGCTAAAAGCTTTCCCATTCATTTTTCAACCAACAATCTCCTCCTTTATACCAGTTGTCCTAATCAAACCATCAACTTACAGGGACAAATGTGCATGATGAAGAGATGTGAAATTTTCATTGAGGAGAAAAAAGGTTAAATGCCTCATTGACAAACCATAAGAGCTAGGCCTTCAGTTTGGGCCATAAATATCATTATATATATTTTTTATATATATATATATATATATATATATATATATATATATATATATACACACACACGTTTTTTTTTTAATTCCCAAAGGTTTATTTTCCACTGTGGTATCTTGAAGACAACAGAGCTTGTTGACAGAATACCTGGAACAAGTCATTTTATGTTTCTATATAAAAATGTATCTCTTGCCTTCTAGATGAAGGTATTTCTGATCAGAGCTCGATCAATCCCAGCAAACTGCAGAATCCACAATTGAACAGAGGTGCAAACAAGTAGCTATTGAAATTCCTACAAAGCGAGGTATTTCACCTATTCAGAATCAGGAGAAGTAGCTGCTGAGACTTGTGTTTCTCCAGGAGGCTTAAGTTGGCTTCCTATTTGTCAGCTTCTTATTAAAATGTTCTGTAAAATGTAACTGCTGCTTCACGTAAGGTGGAACGGAAAATTCAAATAACAAGCTGGTTAACTTCAGCTTTGTGTTTTCCCCTTGCTTCAGTACAACACATTTGCATAACGTCTTCACTAAAGACAACATATTTGAGGTACTAGCATGGGTATCTGATCCTCACCTTACGCAATGTCAGCACATTGTCACCATTTCATATATCGTCTATCATTTTTGTACTCAACTGAGAAACCGCACCATTTCAAAAGAGCTTAATCAACCATCCAAGGTAGGCCAACCAAACCATTCGTTCCAGTTCCGAGAGGGTGTTTCATGCTCGTGGCCATCATGTTTTGAAATATAATAGACTGTGTTAATTATAACTATAGGAACCATTCGTGTTAGCACGCAATTTATAGCATCAAAACTTTACTCGATGCACAGTGTGTATCGCCACGTGAGCCCGTATCGGGGAAAAAAGTGAAGGAAAAAAACAAAAAAACAAAACATGAGTTTTGTGATGCTCTACTCTGGTGTATTTCAGGGCGAGTCGACGCAAAACAGTTGAGAAATGCTATTCTACTGTGCGTTGTCCTCATGAACCAGCCCAGTTCTATAGATCGCTGGTTTTTTTTTTTTTACTTAAGCTGTTAAGATGTTCATCCAATCACTGTCAATTTAAGCAGACTTTGATTTGATTAATAGTATTAATTAATTTCACTGTTTGTGAAATTACTAACTTTTTTCAAATGGTAAGTTGTCATCAGTAGGTACATGCACAGCAATTATGCTAAGTAAACCAGGCTGCTTAGCAACTGTCCTTGATTGATACATTTGTTTTTTTACACATTGCTAAGTCTGGCCTTAGTTGCGCTGAAGCATAACTTTGCTTGGTACAGCAGTTGCAAAATCCTCTCTGAAAACTGGCCTTAGCTACAAGCAACTTAGCAGTCAAGATCATCTTAGCTAAGACCTGTTGGTTCAATCATTCCCAGAAGCCCTAACCAAGAGCTAGCTTGGCTATAGCTACACCTAAAAACAACAAAGAAAAGGGGGAAAAGTGCTGACATAATTTTCCACTGGCCATTTCAAGAATTTAACCCTTTTGCTTCCAACCAAAAAGTAACAATGAAATAAAAGTATTACTACAATACAGTTTAACAACACGCATGATAGTTTTATTAATTAAGAATGAACAAAAATGAAAAATTAGACATGTATTTTTCACAAAAAGACCATTAGCCCCCACACCCCACTGAAATGGATGCAGGATTACAAAGATCTTAAATTTGTTCTGTAAAAGAAAACAAATAAATGAATAAATACACAAGCAAGCAGATTACAGATGTGAAAAGACCTTTTTCTGCATTAAATGTTCATAACCAACCTACCGTCCCAATCCTCCTACCCAGCCACCCCCCCTTGATTTTTTATTTATTTTTTTTAAACAATCTGATGAATGAATACAGTTGGCGCAGTATTGAGCATGCTGAGACTGCTCCCTAAGCCAGCACATATCAAAGCACACTGTCAATGTCACTCTAGCGTGAAAAACAGTGCGATTTTCCAAAACACTACCATCAGACTCAATCTGGGCCCCAACGGAACAAAACACAATCGACACACCTACAAAAACAAACAGCAAACTGGGTGTGTCTGATGTTAAAAAGGCCTGAAGGTAAAAGCTCTGTCTCAATCTTTTTCAATAGAGTCCTATTCACACACTTACTCTACTTACTACTGCAGTCTTTGCACAATTCTCACACTCACACACACACACACACACACACACACACACACACACACACACACACAATTTACTGCCTGCCTCCTACAGTCTTGTTCTGCATATTTAGGGGACTGTGGGGAACAGGCTATTTGAGAAAGATTTGGGAATATTTTTTCTATACAAGCATCCTGCACATCTCTGCTACAAATGAAAGCATAAACTTTGTTTCTGGCACCTACAGTTTACAAACAATTCAGATAAAAGTACAGTGAGCGCAAATGTTACCCCAACTTGCAGATTTTTTTTAAACAGACAGAGGGGACAGATGTAACATATACTAAAAGACTGGTACATTGATGCAAATTGACCCTTTTTTTTTATATGTTGTAAATATCTGTCTTAAAATCATTATCTCTAACCAAAGTGCATTTTATTGAACATACATGTCCTCTGGTGATCAGTTAATAAATAGTCAGTTTAATCATAAACATTTCTTAAATTCTTCTAATTCTAAACATATTCCTCAAGTTAACATGCAAGTAAAAGAACAGGGATCATGCCTGGGTCGGGAAAAGTATGTAAAAATTCATTTCCATCCCAAGAAAAGTATGTTCCATTATTAAAGAATACATAAATGACATACACAACAGATACTGTCAGCCCTAAACCAGTCTCCCACTGCACAAATCACTACTTCTCAGTTATCCTTAGGGGGCACGATCCACTTCACCACAGCTTACCTGGAAAAGATTCTTTAGAAATATAATAGCACAACATTAATCTGTTTTTAACATGGGGAACACAGTTGGAAAATGTATACCAATGGTTAAACTGAATGTTTGTTTAACTAATCACTAGAGGCCACAATATATCCTTTGGTATATCTAAATATACCTTTTGTTAGAGATGATAATTTAAGATAACTGCAAATATATCACACTAGCAAACTAGTAAATCCTTGAGTGTAACTACAGCAGGATCATCATAGTGCGTTGTAGCTACAGTTAACTGCTTTGGTTTTCCCTACTGAACAGACATATCAGCAAAAAGGCTTTTAAACCTTTTGCCTTACATTTAACTAACTAGGTCTACGAAAACATAGATATAAATATACCCTTAAACCTCATGGCAATGTCTGCTTACCATCAGCAACAAAATGAAAAAAGCATCTGTTCGTTGTTTTACTTGGAGTCAGGCTAATGTTAGCAAAACAGCTACTAGCCTAGCTACTACTGCTACCTGCTATGAAGCTCGCTGTCTAATTTTACCAGGCTTCTTACTGATATTTAGCTGGCTAAGTGCTAGATAACATATATTCATATGGACAACCTGAAAAACAAAGGTTCTCCATATTAAACCAGGGGTGTCCAACATTATCCTCAAATCCTCAAAGGCCCGGTGTGGCGGCTGGTTTGTTTTCATTCCACACACGCTGGAGCACACCTGACTCCACTGCTTTAATCAGTTGGTCTCAGTCATTCCACCCCTTTGAGGATAAGATTGGACGCCCCTTCATTAAACTGATCATACCTCGTTATGTTTTCTCCACAGTTTTCATGTCCAGTCAATCTGATATTGAGATGCGTTTAGTCTTTCAAGTCAAACACTGTGCATTTGAGCAGAGCGTCAGCTGCGTTTGACGGCAAACTCAAATTGGAAAACGACCTCTCAGATCTGGGGTGGCCACTGAAGCGCCCAATCAAATTGCCTCTGTCTATAACTTGAATACGTACAAAATATAGATGCATAAAAATAAATATGAAAAAAGGCTGTATTGAATCAGCACAATATAATTTAAATATATTGTAGCGCTACTCAAAAGTAACAGCTCTCACTCTAGTCAAAGTGCTTTATTAACCGGCTGTTGGCCACAGCTCTGCTTTAGGCTACATAAACAAGAGTTTTCTTTTTACTAACAGCTCGTTCGCTACTCAGCTCACGTCTGACTTTCTCTGCTCTTTTTCTACTTACACACTACTTCACAATAAGAGTCCTTTACTGAATTACCCCATGAATACATTCCTTGAACATGCTAGAATACTTTATTTACTTGACATCTGTAGAACATTTTTGATGAATTTGTGCATAAAATTTTCACTGTGTTGAATTCCTGTGCAAAGACATACATTTCTCTGACTGAGAACTTTTGCCAGCTTAGTTGTGACACTGTATAAAACTAACTTTGTTGTGTGGAGGCTGTACTTTAGCCTGGCTAGCTCTCACTGTGAGTCATCTACATGCTTCAAAATTGGCGATATTCCAGCCACCAAGAGGGTGATAAAATACATGTGAATTCTGTGACTTACACACACAGATTATACACAGTAATAAAAAAAACACAGTGATAAAAGTTACTTCTTAGGTACAAAAAAAGAGTAAATTTTTGAGAAATATCTAAAAATACAAGAACATAACTGAAAGCCCACTGTGCTTGAACCTGTTTAGCTACATGTAATATCCACGTTACATTTTACCCTGAGATAGTTTGTTCCCCCATCTCTGTTATTGTATTGTGTTCTAGTTATTGGGCCTTGAGGCAAGTTCTTCACTGTTCTGTAAGACTGTTGTAGTTACTGTACCACACTGTTTTGTCTATTTGGAGTTTATGTTGTCTATGTCTTTCTGACTTGTACTGTGTCCTGTAAACACAGACCATGTGTGGCCCTGGAGGAACATGGTTTCATCCCATTGTACACTCATACATGATTGGGATTATAACGTTATTTTTGATCTATCATGTCTGGTACATCCTCCACACTCTCTGCATATATAGCCTGTCAATGATTTTTGAACACCTAATTTAAAAAAATGAGAAAATGTAAAAATGATCAAAAGAAGGTAAATTCTTGATGAACAGTGAGTGTGTATGACAAGCTGCTGATGGATGTGATGACACGGGCTGTAGCCACAGTGAGGAAAGAAAGCAGGACGTTGCTCGAGGCGCAGTGGCTGGAGGTTAACTGTAGTTCAGAAGAGCCTAATAAAGCGTGACTGCATCAGAGAGCGAGAACCACAGAGCTTTTAACAGCCATGAACAGAACATCAGGAGTTAGGACCAAAAAAAGACATTATAGACAGCATCAATGAGTTCACCATAATCACCATTTCATTAACACTTGGCAGTAGAGGATACTGGGGGGAAAAAAGAACAGAAAATTGTCAGGCCATGCCCCATTGGCAGGAATTTTAATTTACAGATTGGTAAAGCGTGTCTAACTGCAGGCTATACAGATGAGGGGAAAACGAGTAGCTGAATTTATGATATCTATAAATGTTCCACTTGCATACAATGTATGCCAAAGTCTGGGGACACATTGCCTTCTTTTGAAATTTGAATTTACTTGCAGTGATTTTAAATTATTTTTAAAAATAGCAAGGGTTATGCAAAACAGTTACATCACAAAATGTAAAATGTGTGGGGTTTGGTGTTATTCCTAAGGCAGCACCAACACAAATACTGTCATTATTCTGGTTTTATTGCAAAAACAAAAAAAAACATGTATGTTTGCATTAAAAGTGCCATATCCTACTCATATTTTATTTTTAAAGGATGTTTGTGTGGATTTATTTACCAAAAAAAGTTGTAGTTCATTTGTAAATGATCATTTACCAACCTGACTTTATCCCTTAGAATAAACTGCCATTTCTTCACTGTGCTGTTACGACTGATATATGTTACTATTCTCAATTCTAATGGGCCCCTTTTCACATTTCCAGTTTGCTACTTCTGTTGGTTTCTAAAGCAGGTCATTACATTTCCAGTCTAAGCATAACACCACAGTTAACAGGGCTGCAGCTTGCTTGCATTTGTGATTAAACGTATCATTTGTAAAATAAATATTAGTGGCTCTTAGTGTATTCAGTGATACATAACAAGACAACATGCTCACATATAATTAACTGAGGAGAAAAGATCCTGTGTAGAAGACCATGCGGACCCCTTACCCTGTAATGTTAGAACTGTTAGCTCATGTGAAAAAGCAGCCTACCTCCATCGATCATACCTCTTTCTTATCAGATATAAAAACTTCTTTGATTTTTTTATCACAAAGACAAAATATTTTGAATGATAAAACAAGCATACGCCTTTACTAGGCATGGAGCTTTGTTACTACTGCCCTCCAAACTAAATCAACCATACCTGACATCAGTTCCCAACCAAGCACACATTAATCATGATCCAGCACAACCAGGCACACATCAAAATAAATCCAGGCTATTTAGAGAGTAGAGGATCTTAGCTGTCACTTGTTTAGGCTAATGTAACCTTCCTCACATTTGACTATGACAATGGGGCTCAACCCGTAAATGAGTCCAGTACGTTTATTGATATGACCATATAAGACCTAATATTTATATTCCTATAATATTTTAATTTATATACTCCAATGCTTTCTGCACCAAATTCACTTTAAGTAATGCTATACTTTCCAAAAGTATAGCATTACTTAAAGCCTTAATTCACGTTGAATGTAATGTGTGCTGACTGATAATTGATGAAGACCCATGTATAGTGTTTTTTTTTTCTTTGTGGCACTGAGACAACAAAATGCCTCTAATGTTGACTGAAAGAAGTAGCATTACTGTGTCATAATGAAAAAACAAGATGTCTGTGGAAGGACAATTGACATAAAATCTTCATCCACACATTGTATGCAATTACACATTTCCACCAGAGAGGTCACCAAATCCCCAAATCTTACATAGTGCAGCTTGCCAGAAGCAGCAACCCAAAAATCTAAAAGGGGACCATTAACCTGCAAACATGCCCATGTGGGTGCACTGTGGGGCCACTGTGGTCTAAAAATTGGGCCCATCATGTGCTGTCCATAGTGGAGCCCCAGTCAATAGTGAAAATGGGCCCCTATGGTGGCAGCCCACAATAAACCCGCATATGAGGTCTTAGGGTGGGTAGCCAGCATTGCACATGCCCCTGGTTTCCCAACAGACTGGGGCCCCACCATAGGCAGCCCATTTTAAGCTCTCCCTGTATTGTGCTTCATTCAAAGTGTAAATGGGCAGAGCTAAACTGTTGTAGTCTGAATAGATATGACAAATGCTGTGATTTTTGGGACTTGACAAAATCAATGAATTCAAAACAAGCTGTATTTACAGCTTAGCTCCATATATGGGCTGTATGGAATGGAGAGTGAACATACATTTCAAACCATTAACAATGTTTGCATACATCATACCATTTTCAAAAGGGAGGACAAGCTGGTTCTATGATATGAGCCCTTTTAAACCTTTTGCATGGCTATGTGTCCCCAGTCTTTTGACGGTCAGTGGATTTGTCCCTTCAGACATCCTGCATTGAACCTTTGGTGAATCAGCATGCAGGCCATGGCAGCTCCCCACAGAATGTGAGCACTGCCTGTCACTCCAGGCTCGCGTCAGAGAGGTGAGAAAAGGAGGCAGCAGCGGCGGTGCTGCAGCAGATGGCTCAGAGAAGGAGGGGGCTGGGGAAATGAGGCTCTACCACTGCTCTGAGGCCCTGTAGCTGCTGCCTGCGTTCCAATAGATCACTTGAATGGTGCCCTAGTGAGCTGGTTTGCAACCTTCTCAAAACTCATCTCGTAATAGCTCCAGCGAGCTGGGCCTTTCATTATGCATGTTGCTGCTTCTTGTCGATCTGCCACAATTTGGCCATGTGTGTGCAAGAAGTGGCATGTGGGATATTTGCACTTAGGCTTGGAATCTTGACATGTGGCTCACGGGGGATTTCTGTTGTAAATGAAACTTTCCCAGTGTGGCTGAGCAATAAACAGATTTGGCTGTTGAGGTTTGGTAAATGTACTCACCAGAGCAGGCAAAATAGATTGAATGTACAGCAACACAAGGGCCCAATC
Source organism: Colossoma macropomum (assembly GCF_904425465.1). Classification (NCBI taxonomy): domain Eukaryota; kingdom Metazoa; phylum Chordata; class Actinopteri; order Characiformes; family Serrasalmidae; genus Colossoma; species Colossoma macropomum. The sequence continues at coordinate 18,512,159 of NW_023494795.1, read as the reverse complement.
GCTAGGGAGCTGCGGAAAGGGAAATATTTTTAGTGCACACTGCACAGACAGAAAAGAGCCTGACAAGCTCTGTGTGCACTGAATGGCCACTGAGAGGTTTAGTGCATTACATAATTGCACTACAGGAGTACATGGTGGGGGGCATCTACTGCTGTTTCAGTGAGCAGACACAATAACAGCCTAGCCCCCAATTTCATGTCTTTTTCTCGTCGACTTACCCTCCACTCTTCCAACTCTCTCTCTGCGTCATACACATGTAACTTGAGTTTTGACTTGCTGAGGGAAGTGGAGTGTGCTCACTTCAAAATTTATATTCTGGAACACTTGCCAACATGGAATTATGACCGACTTTCACCCTACAAGCAATTTGTGTTAATTTGATAATAGCCAAGCTATGCTTAGATAACTAGCAGAGCCCTGTGCTGTCAGAGTAAGGTAAGGTAATGTTAGGTAACCTCTTTATTCAGAGGGAAAAATATCTTGGGGGGTGTTCAGACACCTTTTCAAACTCGCTCAAGTGTGCTTCTTTTCACTGTTGTCTATGAAGCAACATGCCTCACGACTGAAAAGTGCTTCTCTAGTCTGCAGTGTTTTTTAACTGCATATTTAACTGCAAGTTTAAAAAAGTTAACTTTTCCCCTCAAGACATAGTGTGATGGTGTCTTGTGCTTTCTTTTCTAAGCACAAGACGTGGTGTATCTCACATTTTTTAATTCTGCCTTTACTCTTCCAATTAAGTAATGTGATCTCTAAATGCTGTCACTTTTCGAAATGAAAAGAAAATGTTCTACCAAAGGGGAAAATTAATGGATTTTTGTAATAATCTACCATTTTGAGCAAGTAAATGAATGCATAAAAATATACTTGGGTATTCATGTCATTTACATTTCAGGCCTTTGGCAGATACTTTTATCCAGAGCAACTTACAGTTTGATCATTTTACACAGGTAGGCAACGGTAGTGTTAGGAGTCTTGCCCAAGGACTCTTTATTGGTATAGTTCTTGCCCAGGTGGGATTTGAACCCCAGTCTACAGCATAGCAGGCAGAGATGTTACCCACTACACTATACCAACCACAGTCTCCAGTCTCACAGTCTTCAGTCTCCCCTTATTGCTACTCTGACTAAACAAATATGTTTAAAATTTAAAATAAGCTGTTAATAATAAGATGCTAATGTGTATCGTTAGCATTCCACATGCACAGACAACATTCAAATGATCCCACATGCATTTATAACATTAGCTGAAAGTATCTGGAGTAGTTGAGGGGGGAGGTGCTCCACCAAAGAGATGTGATGAAAAAGTGAAATGCATACTGGGATATGGCACTGCCTGATGTCTACAGTTTTGTAGACTCTCTCCCTTGAGTCAAGTCGAGGCTTTGAGGGGCTGCCAGTAGAAATTTCCCTTGACCCTTAAGAATGAGAATGCCCTTTAAGATGGCAGGGATTCCCATGAGGGAGAGTGCCGAATGGAAGTCTGGAGTGCCTTTCTTTTGCCGAATCAGAATGCAGGGCTAGACAGCAGATCCACTGAGGAAACATAAGTCAGTCTCACATGTACACTTGCACTACTTTCATTATAATTATGCACAACCAGAGTCTTGGTTCCTCTTAATTTTGCAGATAAAGATGTGTGAATACTCATCTGGGGACAACTTGCTAAACTTTTGGTGCTGGGTTGAGGTGAAATCCACTGCAAACAAGAGTATGTCCCCTCTAAAACCTGCCCCGAATTCCTTCATTCCATGCTCTTTTAACACCCTAAGTAATCAATAACACACGCAAAAGAAGCTAGGTAGCGCAACGCTATCATTAGCTTTAGTTCAGTCTTAAAAATGGATGTTTCAGGAACACTGCTTGATTTAGTTTTGTCATATGTGAACAGCAGAGGCCACATACAGCCACCGTTAACCCAGCTCACATCTACGTTTAATTGGGAGTTTTTTTGGAGGGTGAAACTTTTTTTTTTTTAGCCATGCTAAGATATGTTACATTTCTGGGCTAACAGGCTTGTTGTGTCACACTCAGTTTGTTCCCACCCTAATAAGTCTACATTCTAACCCACATTTAGCCTAAAATTTTTCATAGTTGTCCCAAGACGTTCTTGTTGCGGGATTATGTCTGGCCCCGTGAGGCTAGGAGTTTTCTCTTGGCTTGTTAAATAGAGTTCTGAATAGTTGCACTCTTAAAAATAAAGGTGCCAAAAAGAGCTCTTTGAAGCAATTTCACAGAAGAACCACTTTCGGTGCATTAGAGAACCTTTCAATGAGATGTTGAAGTGTAAAGAACATTTTTAAAGTTTAAAATACCTCCACATAATGTAATAGTACCAATTAAAAAAGTCCTTGCACTGTACATCCAAACCAAGAACTACTTAATAAAACTTGATTGTATTGAATTGAGAGTGACAGCAAGAAAAGAGAGCAAACATGAAAAATGAACATATCTGATATCCTAAAGAAATGAACAGAACATACTGATATCCTGAAGAAATGAAGGCTGCCTCCTCGGCCCGTCCCTAGCCTGTTCCTGACCTGAGCCTGTTCTGGTTCAGCTCCATGCCATGATAGCAATATGAGTGGACAGCGACTCCTCTTCGTATACACACACTAACATGACCCTATATTACCTCATCACTGACTGGACCATAGGCTGCAGAGGTCAGGGCGGTTTTGGCTGTGGAACGCATGCGCTCACCTGAGCCCAGCCGAGTGATCCCGGATTTAGGGGGACAGCTCCGGAAGCTTGGCTGATCTAAGCACGAACAAGCCAGTCACACTGCATAAATCACAAGCCCCACTATCTCTCTTTCTTGCCCTGCAGGCCTCACAGCGCTGCTGATCCAGAGGGTATGGCTAATGCTACTGCCATGGGATCAGTGAGATATGCGGAGATCACTGTGTAGCATAAGAAAAGATGGATTATCAGATTTGCTTCATCATCATGATTAACATCATAGTCACTGCTGTCACTACAATCAAGATCAACATTCATTATGATGAATCTTTAGTTGTTGTCGTTAAGAAAACCTTGTGTCACTAAAATTGTAACTTTCTAGGAATAAGAAAGAACATTTTAAGGTTCATATCTGCTAATGTAATGTAAAAAAGGCTTGTTTTTTCTCAGAAAATCAATTGGTCAATCAAATCAAACCGTCTTAAAAAAAACATTAGCGGCTCTTAACATTAGGTGAATGGAGATTCACCTAATGTTAAGAGCAGCTAATGTTTTTTTTGAGATGGTTTAAAACTGAACAAAGCAAGATAAAAGGTTTTCCTACGTCAGCGACAATTCGCAAAGAAAGACATCTTAAATCAGCCTTTCAGACACGGATAAAGCCTAGTCCTGGACTACATTTTGCTTTCAATGGAGAATCTCCATTCTGAATGCTGTGTAGTCCAGGAATAGGCTTAATCTTTACTAGGAAACCAACTCCACAAAACCTGCAAGAATTGTCAAGAACAACATACATTCTCTATATCTAGAGATCAAACTAGGTCATATACTCACCAAGTACATCCCGATACTGAAATGCTGCAACAACCTAAATCAATTAGGGCCGCTAATTAGGAAAAAGGAGTCCCATGATCCAAAGCAGTTCACTTATAGATGGTAAAACGACTGATATGACCTTGCTTAGAGTGCTGCGTGGGAGTTTGAGGCTGGAAACCAGAGACTAGGCTTTAGCCAGACGGAGCGAAAGGAGGGTGTAGAGAGCGCCAAGTTGTTTAATACGGTCTTTGAAGAGGTGAACCTGATATAGTTGAAGTGTGGAAGGGCTCTCTGAGTCTGTATCTAGCAACAAATCAAATCAAACGTGAGTGGCAGGCAAGCAGTGCTGCAGCGCCAGACCATTATAGTGTCATATTACTCAGCGGTCTGATCACTGGAGGCAGGCAAATCAACTGCATCCACTACATAAGCACCTGCAGGACGGAGGGAATCTCCCACATAAGAGGGTTTGAACCCTCATATTCCAACACCTAGGAGAAAGATGATACTTTATCCAAAACACAAAGAGGGCTGAGTGGCTCCACGAGGTGCAGAGCAGTTCATGCTCAAAGCCAGAAAGCCTGAAACATCAAATCTCAAACATAATGATGAGGAACTGGGTAATTTTAACAAGGTAGCTGCAGGTTCTACATAGATAATTAAAAAATGACAGGTGGGTGAATGCATACTGATTTTTTTCTCAAAGAAACAGCAATTTTAATTACACATAGGAATGTTCTCTAGCTACCACCTGTCTATTTGCTGTGCAAAACTACCATCCTTCTTTTATATCATTTCTAGTCAAAATGGCAATTAAGTACAAATTATTCATTTTGTGACATATTTCTAAACAGAATAGTTATAAGATCTTCCACTTGTATAAGGAAGTGGAAAGTCAAAGGAAAAGTGAAAAAAACAGCAGTTTCCAAAACTGGAATTTTTAAACAGATTTAGGAGAAATGAGGCTCCTAACAACCATGGATGACCTGGTAGACCACCAAAACTGTCACCATTAGATAAACAGTATTTATAGCTTCCCTCTTTAAAGGAGAAGAGAAAAATCAAGCTCCACGTTTGATTCAGATCTGAAAAAATCCACAAGTGTCCACAAGTGTTTTCTGTCCATCCCTCCACTGTGAAAGGACATCTCAGTGCAATGGGTCTGAAAGGATGTGTAGTTATCAAGAAGCCATTACTGAGAAAAGAAAATTGACAGACAAGAAAAACATTTGCAAATCAGACAAAGAAGCTGCTGGTGTTCTCAGAACAATGGACTAACCACCCCAGAGCCCAGACCAGTGTACAGGGATTGTGCATTTGTGGATGTGGAAAATATCCCTGACTATTTCTTTGACAAACCAAAAGCAAGAAAGGCAAAGAGTGGAGACATTAAGTACTGAAAAATAGCCATTATATTTAGTTGTTGAGGCTTCTGTGTAATTTTCTGCTAAATATGTTTTCTGCTTTTTCTTAAGGATGAAAAATGAATAACTTATACTTAATGGCTGTTTTGACTGGAAATTAAATGTACTGCACTGTATCTGAACTGCATTTGAACTCAATTATAAGAGAGGAAATAACAGATTTGCTACTTCATTACTCATCGAGTTCATCTTCAAGATGTTCGGTCTTTGTTCCTCGGGTCTCAGGTGCACAAACTGATTCACAGGATGAACCTCCATCCTGATAATGGAATGGAAATGCTGCATTACTGAATGGAGGTCTAAGGCTCAATGTGTTCATGTGACTGATGAAGCAATCTGGTGACGAGAGCTGATGGTGATATGGCAAGGAGACGTGTGAGGCATGTGGAGAACAGAGGGCTGGCCATCTGCTGCTCTCTCACACACAAACACGCATACATATACACACACCTGAGGGTCTGTGGCTCATCTCGTGTTACTCGCCAAGAGATTTTTCGGTGGTTGTGCGTCTTTCTGATGAAGAAATGAGAGACGAGCACAGGCAACGGTCATAATACGGGCCACAGCTCATGTATAACAAAGAATCTGTACATGTTACAACAGTTCACTTGAACACTGACATGCTTGGATGATAGAATGATTTCTAGAGGGAAAATGAAGACAATATCATCCAGCACTGTATTGAACATAATGAATATTTTAACAAATAGAAAATAATAATGAGCTACAGGCGATCTACATATCTATACACCATTAAAAACTGACAGGTGGGTGAATATTTACCAATTAGTTTTTTTTCTTCAGTCATTTTAATTACACAGGAATGTACTCAGGTTACCAGCTGTTCATTAAAGAGTCTGTTAAATTTCACTGAAATTTAACATTGATCTGGAGAAAATGTTTAAACATAATGAACAAACATATAAAACACAATCAGAATGGCATCTTACACTGTATCAGTGTATATCAGTAAAAATAGTATACCTTCAACAAAATGAAGCAAGTGAAATATGAAAAGGCTATGTAACAACACATATTTACATTTATACGCATATGCATATGATTATGTTATGTGAGAATATTCTACAGTTTAAAAACCTAAAATAACATTTAAAAAGATACCACACAAAAACAGCACCAAAAAAATACAACTATTCACATTTTTGGTCAAAATATTTGTCACCTATTAGCAAACCCTCCAGTGCTTCTGGAACAACTGCTGGGTTCTGAAACAGAGAACACCAGAACTACTGTATGGTAAAATCTGAAGTATTTGTATTGTGCAAAATAGTAAAAACATAGCTGCACTGTACATAGATAGATGTGTATGTGTAAGCACATAGCAGCTCCTCTGGGCCTGGTGTGATGAAAATAGTTGACAGTAGATTGTCACATGGTCAACGTCTCACACATAGAACTGTGAATGTTAAAAGCTGACACTGAAAAGATTTAATGCCGTACAAAAGTTACTAAAGTTACATCTCAGTGTTCAGCCTAACAACCTACTGGGTATTTTAGTCAGCAATTAGAAGATGTACCAGATAAAATGGTCAATGAGGGTAGGTACAAGGTAGGTGTACCTAACAAACTTCTCACTTAGTATAGTTCTTACTACTGTAATTTATCTTTGCTACTATGAAACATGAATATCTTTATGTGCCACAGACGTGACTGAGACTTCTGCAGTAGTGCAGCTAGGCTAACTGTAATTAACTAAAGGGAGAAAAAGATATTTCTCTGTTCTCAATTTTACCTCAACATGCCAACACCTTTCCACATCACAACTGCTGGTCTGTAAAAGAGAGCATCAAAACTTCTGTATTGTCGACTGATAAATAGAAAGTGAATGACCTTAAAACCAAATGTGGATGCAGTACAAATCATCCAGAGAGAGAACAATCCCCATCCCCCCTGAGAGAGACAGAGGTGTATACTTCATTAATGAATGCGTGTCTGCTTTAGCTTAGTCTCCAGCTATATCACTGACATAACAGGATGCTTAACGGCTTATTAGGTTTCCTCTTAGGCATGGGCATGGTCTGATAAACATCCCTTCCGAAAGTGACTACAGCAATGCGCAGCTGCTGGATTAACGTGAGGCTAATGGTCCAAAACACAGTTTAAAGTCATGTCTTGCTCAAGTGTTGCGTTCAACCCCAAAATGTCCCTCCACTCTGCCAGATGCTGCAGAAGCTGAACAAGTCCTCCGGTGCATAAGAAGTAGGGATACAGGAATATTCCATGGTAACAACAATAGCACACATGTCTAAACCTTGTTCTCCTGTCTCCATGGGGAGGAAGGAAGGGTTCTGGGGCTGATGAAAAGCATCGCTCGCTGAAGAAGGGGAAAAATAGTGCAGACTAGAAAACTTCTTCCTCTTCAGCCTCACAGCCATATTCTGGGAAAGGGAAGGAAAGATTAATGATAGGGCTGGGATTTGGGGATATCTGAATAAAAAGAAGTGTGAGTTTTAGACTAGCTGGCAAACTGCCGCTGGGTAATACGGCTGATTTCTGATAAGTGATCTATAGATCTAAGAGAGAAGAAGAAGGATGAGGTAATTTATCACAAGTTGACACAGACTGCTAACGGAAATGATGAAAAGTAACATGACAATGTTAATAAACTTGTTTTATTTAGATTGATTTAATCTATTCAGGCAATTTTTTTGCCCAGGATTATATATATAAAATTTCAGGCACCTGACGGTTTGTTTGTAAAAACAATATATTTCATTAGAATTGATGCAAATAAACATATACAAATACAGTAATTTTCAAAAAGGTAGCAGACATCTTGTTAGCTAGCTTAAAAAAAACAAAGTTTTATTTAATTCCATCCTCAGCACACATGATTTAACAAAATAAAGTATTGCTGGGTCAAACCAGGTGTTGGATGATGGCTACAAAAACTTCTGGACTGCCAGGAGCAGAGGTTTGGAAACATACATTAAATCACTAATCTATTTATATAATTAATTTTTATTTTAATATTATTTTTTTTCTGAGCCAATAAATGCTTGCTGCCCAATTAATTGTTTTTTTTCTTATATCAAATTTTCTCAGATTCCTAAAACATTTACACAGTACTGTGTATGTCCCTTCACTTTTAATAGGAATCATATTTTAGAACCAAAGCAAATGTAAAATAGTAAAAACAACTGAACAATAACAAAGACATCAATATTGTGTTCCAACCCTGACAAGATAAAAGGTATGTACATGCAAGCATGCAGCAGCTTCTCTGGACTCAGCAAGAAATGTGCTAAATGTTGTTTCACATTCAAATTTCTCATTCATTCATCTCATACATGCCCAATACACTTGTGCTTACATCTATGACCATTAGACTGCTGGAATGTTGTAATTATTGTAAGTCATTCACATTGTCAGTAGCTGCTGAGAGGCACTTTGTTTCAAGAAACAGACTCAAGACTCTGGCATCATCTGATACAGCTGACCGAAGGAGGTGGTGCCACACGCAGGTGTGAAAGGAAACTGAAGTGCGGAAAGTGGGCTGGTGTCCATGTTAGAGTAAAGGCTAACCCTAAGAAACCTGCTGTTCCTTCCATATTTTGTCTGCTCCCTCAACAACAAACTGGATCTCAGTGTCTGTAACACAGTGGGATCTGAGGGACTGCTGCGCTTTCATTTTCATTGAAACGTGACTAAAACATCCTTGACTGACCCACTCAACTAAACGAGCTAATCTGTATGTTGCAATATCCATGCTTATTTTTGGCATACCAGTATAAAGTTTATGACGAAGAAGATGAACTGGTATATCGCCCACTACTACATATGAATTCATCACTTTTTAGCTACATTAGCCTTGTAGCTCCAGTGCAAAACTAAAGAAGCAAACTTCAGATGCCAAACCTGGCTGATAAACTGTATTTGGGGTGAGAGAAGATTGTGTAAATCTAATTTAATGCCAAAATATTCAATTTGACTTCAGTCATTAACTTGAATTTATCACCCACTGTAGTGTCCATACTGACCGCTGCCTCCCATAAGCTCCATGGCGCTGACACAGGGCTCCTCTGCCTCTTCCTCCTCCTCTTCCTCAGTGGGCTCCTCATATGTAACAGGGCCGCTTTCCACCACTGGAGGAGGGGTAGGTGCAGGAGGGGGCTCAGGGGTTGCTAAAGGCAGCATCACTGGGTTAGGCATAACCTGAAAATCACAAAGGGCAGAAACATTGGCTCCATCTGTAAGATTTATGTTGACTTGCAGTATCCTATGTGTTGGCCTAGGACCTCTATTCATAAAGCCTTACTTTAACTAACAATATGCTGAAACTACCATTATTCAGTGCCCTGAGGAGACATCCAATAAAATCAATGATGGGGCATAAAGTGGTGATTTAATACATAAAAGAAACAAGTGGGAACATGGGATCTCTGCCAATTATAAAATATGCTATCTGTTCAGTACTGACTACTTTCCTACCGGTAAAAAAAGAAAAGACTGAAACAGAGAAAGCGAGAGAAAAAAATGGAAAAAAGACAAAAGACAGAAGCAAGGCCTCACTTCCCATCAGGCATCAGAGAGAGGAAGCAGTGCCCGAGGAAGAGAGAGTCCTAATTAATTATCATGTTGTGGAAAAGTGAATATGTGTATGTAAGTCTTCATGCTAATTATAGCTCAGGCTGGCTCAGATGGCACGAGGGTCCTCTCTAGGCGGTCTCTTGCCGTGGGACAGGCAGCAGCAGGGTTCTGCTGATAGTGGTTCTGCCAAGCATGCACCACTTCAGAACCAACCCCGTCTGCTGGCCTCAAAGGCAGCCTGCAGCTTGCCTGTGGGTCAGTCCCTGATTGGGTCAATCCTAACTGGGATCAATCAGACACAAAGGCTTGGTGGCTAGAAGATCTGGGACAGAAGGCCATGAGACTTCAAGTTTCATGTGAAAAGACAGGTCTGATGCATTAGACTAGGTGAATAATTCAGGATAAGTAAACTGAAATTAAACTGCCTTAATTTTTTTGATTGGTCTTTTTTTTTGGGAAAGTGAAATAAACAAGCGCAAGCAACAGTAAGAGATGCAGTAAGAGATTTTTGCTCCAAAACCCAAATTGGCAATTGATCGATTTATTACTTTAATTTTGACCAATATGTGTTACCAGTTTATGACATAAATAATGTGAGGCAGGTTGGTGCACTTGCTGTATTTGAATGCGGCTGCAATGTATATCAAAATGTTGATGCATGTAGCAATTTACTTGTTTTCATATTTTCTAAGTAGACAACTAATTTTTCATTTACAAATCTAAAATACCAGTTTGGCCCATTAAACAGCAAATGCAGATGTTTTTTTATGTAGTGCTTTGGCTAACAGAAAGTACTAGAAAAGTGCTAGTGTGTTCACTTACCCCATAAAGTGTGAGCTTGGGTTAAAAAAAAAAAAACTAATAAAAATTTGTTAAAAAATTTGTCCATCAGCCAATATGGCTGCGAAGAAATCAGAATCAGAAGTGGCCAAAAAATTATCGGTGCACCCCTATTAAACAGACGCATATATGTCTTTTCTGTTTTATACAACATTTTAAAAATATTACATTAATCATCAAAACAATTACGTTTATATGATAAATAAATTATATTCAAAACAAGTTAAACAACTCTTTCACAAATGTTGTCCCTCCTCCGAAAACATATACATTTTATGTGATACACACAATCTTAGGAGTGGGCTTGACATTTACAAGAACGACGCTGAATTATGATTAATACCACCTTACAGAAATAAAACTGCAATGTTTCCCACACATAGTCTATATTTGGGCTTCTCCAAGTATACTTTGTCCTATTTTAACAATTTCCAAAACATTTTATACACAGCACCAGCTGATCAGCTGCTGGTGTTTCAAAATTTGGTTCAATGCTCTTATCTTACTCTTATTACTTATATTATGAAACTGCAAAATATACACAACTTATTGCCCCCCTCCAGGCTTATTTCATACCCATGGGAAACACTGAAGTGTGTTATACATCAGTTGCTATTCTTTTCAAACCTCTTTGTATTCAAAATGACTACAAATATACATATGGATATACAGCATTTTGGAACTGAATATCATAGTATGATATCCTGTCAAAGTTACGGCAGATTTTAAGATTATTATATTGAGCTACTGCGGATTACATATTTAATGTTTCCTTTTATTTACCTTTACCTTATTTATCTGTGTTATTTTCTTCTAAAATTTTAGTTTTATCACTTAATTGTAAAGCACTTTGAGTTGCTACTTGTATAAAAGTATGCTCTGTACATTTATTGTTATTATTATCACTATTGTTATACTAGTGACTGTTAGTGGTGCTAATTTTTCATCTCATGTTTCTTTCCTAGGGATGGAGAGGGTATTCAGACAGTTGCTGTTGATTCTTTGTTGAGGGTGACTTCTCTCCGATTCCCTCGCAGGAACACACACGGTTATGTAACCCCAATTCATTTCACCGGCTCCCTTCAGCCAATCAGAGCAGCCGCTCTGCAGCAACCAGGACGGGACCAGGAGGTTGCCTAGCGACGGCCCAGTTGACCCCCGCCAGCATTCTGTGTGTGCTCTTTCTATCTCTCTCTGCCTGCACAGACCCCTCCCCCCTCCGTCTCCCTTTCCTCTCTCTCTCTCTCTCTCTCTCTCTCTCTCTCTTTCTCTCTCTCTCTCTCAGCGCAGCATCAGTTTTAAACACAGGCTGAGGGGCTCCTAATCACAGCCTTGGCATACACGCAGGGCACTAAAAGCCACAGAGCTCAAATGCTAATCCATCAAACCATCTAACCATGACTGCAGATACTGACTTCAGATCAAATAAACATAAACATGAATAATGTGCCATTTGCAGGGTCACTGCTACAGCCTTTTATGATGAATCATCTGATTCATGAGAAAGACATAGCACGGAGCTCAACTGGGGCTGTAGGTTACGTCAGGTCAAAGCCCTCCAACCACAGACAAGCTGATAGCATAGAATGTACTGACTCTGTAATAAAACAGAGCACACACCATTCTAAACTGATGCCATTTGTTTAATCCCATTAAACCCCGGCTTATGAAGCAATTTGTTCACAGGAATATTGTTGATTTAACCCTTCTGTCTATGCAGGGTTGTGTTTGTTCATTACACTGATATTCTTTTTGAGTATTCGGAAGCTTCATTTCTTGTTAACACTTTAGAATAGTAGATTCCTGACCATCTTCATAGTTAAGGCTGTTACACACCAAACATGGTGTGAATAAATGACATTAAATGTGAAATATTCAGATACAATTTTGGCATCAAACTTATACCCACCGGATGTGAATCTTTTGAAATTTTGCTGTGTTGTTCGTTCCATGACAAAAACACAAAAAAGGCCTTTTCTCCTCACAAAATGGACAAACAGTCCCATTGGGCAGGCTAGTTTCCATATAGCAAAAATAGCACGGAGAGCTTCATCACCTTATTCAGGAGCTGAAATTTTATGAGCTTCCACATTCAACTCGGATGTCCATATTATAGTTTGAGCTGATTTTGGAGATGCTAACACCAACCATGACAAAGCAGAAGTCAAACTAATTCTTTTTAATGTTTGTCAAAAGGTTCTAGTTGCTGGGACACAGCCAATCCACTTGTGTGACTGTTGCCAACCACAGAGACGATCGTGATTGGTCAGTGAGTTCATGTTGCCTGCTAAAGTTTTCAAAAGTCGAACAGAAGGTGAATAAAATAATGATGCATTTTATCATCCCAGCTAAGGTTTAAAGGCTTATTTATCACTGTTCGAAACAAAACATTTTATCATAAAACCAGAAAAATGAGGGAGACAATAATGAGGGACATAATTTTAGGCTATAAAAAATCATCCAATCTCTAGATAATCTCAGCTAAAGGCTGAACGCCCTTCAATTCCACCTTTCAAGTCACTTTTTTCTTTAAAGGATGGGAGAAAGGAAAGTTACTGAAAGACATTAAAATGGCAAACACTGTTTAAACAAAGAGAAATTACCAAAAACACACTAATTTATTTGTCTATAGTTTTGACATTGAATTGAAGAAGCTGACTGCATCCTCGCTCGCATGTTTACCCACGGTGGAGCTGAGGGACAAAGATAACAGCCTTTAATATACAAAAATTTAGTTTACAACTTTAAAATAACTTCCTGATTTGTCATTCTGAGTGAGATTTGTGTTTGTCTATCAAAGATTTTTTTTTACTCGTAATAGAACTGAACTTGGACCGCTGCAATGGAATATGAATTTAGCTAACGTTATTTATTCAGTAAATAAGCGAAACAGACAATGATAATAAATTACTAAACAAAGACTTTCAAATATTTATATCTTGAAATGTGTCATTGCTGCTATGTAGGTACGCAAAAATACAGTCAGACTTATCTCTCTCCTCTCTTCTCACAGCATCTTTGCAACATAAAATAGGGATATATAAAAGTATAACCATTTGTTACAAAAAAAGAGTATTTTTAATTAAAAAAACAGCTGACATGAATGAACAAACTTAAAATTATAGCTAATTATGAAGTGTAAATATTATTGTTTTCAAGGGTAGTATTGAGAGTACTCACTCGGAAACACCAACAAGTTTTCAAAGCCTGTAAAATACAGAGGCTAGCCCTACGTCCATGCTATCAGTATGGAGCCTTATTATTCATCTCTCAGAGGCATTTCTTTCCTCACCTGGACCGCTGCTCTCTTCTTCTTGGGACTGGATGATATTAGTGGGCGGAGCCTAGGAAAGTGCAGAGAGAGAGTGTTATTAATCATTAGTTTTCTCACACTACAATAAGCTATTGTACTGTACAGGGAAACTTCCATCTGCAGGTTACATTTGATTCAGCTTAAATCCACACCAATGTTTTTGTTACATTCTGCGTCACAGATAATGCTAGAACCTTTTTCAGTCACATAGCTTGCAGATGCACACACCCTCGCAGAGAGATAATGCTACCACTGTGGCTCTGAAACATCCCACAGAAACGAATAATGCAGGCAGAAATTTCCAAATTCCATCCCACTTCCAGAGTGAATGCATAAAATAAGCAGAGCCGCAGTGGATTCGGTTTCCCATGACCGGCCTCATAGTCCTCTTAAAAAACTGCGCCAAGCATCCTGTCTCATCCCTGGGCTCCTCCCGCACTGCAGATTATTTAAGCATAGCTAAAGCACTTTGTTCAGCCCGAGAGCCGCACCACTGGGTGAAAAGACGCCCTGTGGCACTGATGAAATGCTTAGCTTACATCTGCCAGCAATCGGATTTGAACATCAAACGCCCCACACTATTTAAGGCTAATATTAAAGAGACTCGTTTGAAAAGTTAATTAGTCTTGAGGGGGAAGGGAAAGGAACGGAAGAAACGACAGAACGTTCTGGAAAAAAATGACCTTGATGCGTGTCCGTGCTGGTCCTGTGTGAGTAGAGACGAGTGACTGAGAGAAGAACTGAAGAGGCTGCCTAAATGTTCAGGGTGACCTTAGCACTAGTATAGAAATGTAGATGCTAGTTCTAAAGAAGTAGTCTTCACTTCAGCGTTGAGTGCTCTGAAGCTGTGGACATTAACAATGGGATGAATCATCCATCAATCATCCATTATCATAAACTTTAAAGACATAAACATTCAGACAAAAAACTATAATACAGTAAAATCATTAAATGCATGGGTGTTTTTCCAACTGTGTGTACATATCACAAACTGTGCTACCAAACATTAACATGGACATTCATTTGTTGCACAGAAAACTGCAGTGATTTTTTTAACTGTCATTACTGAAATTCAAATACAGGACTAATAATTTTATATCATTTATAATAATAATTAATAATAATTAAAGGAACAGAGGGAAAGTAATGCTTAAAAAATACTTCTTAAATCAGAGAACATCCTTCATTTAAGTTCCTTTCAAAACAGGCATGTTCAAGTTAGATATAAGAGAATCCTCTTGCACAACGAAGGGGAATGTCAAAGGAAAACAAGTGAAAAAAACTTTTTTTTCCTTTTTCAAAATCAGAGTTATCAAATTATTAAAGGTTACCCAGAAAATGGGACTCCAAACAACTGTGTGAGATCTGGTAGACCACCAATGTTTTATCAATAATTTTCTGTGTTATATATGTTTTTAGACAAGTGTGGCCATGACTTGAAAAACAGAGAGGAAATGAGGTAGAGGATTAAGGAAGAGGGTACCTGGACAAATTTCTTATAATCTCTAAATGTCATGCATGAATCTTCACAAGCAAGAAATACACACCAACGCATTCTAGCCCACACACAGTCACACATAATATCTCTCTTTCCTTAATACACTCACATACCGAACCATCCCAGTGTGAGAACTAGAAGCTGGGCAGCGAGTGGGCCTCCCTGGTGAGCCCTCCCTGAGGAATCGGCAGGAGTGCTTTCCTGGCCCGTAAGCGAAAGTGGTGCTAATTAATCAGCTTAAGAAAAAGAGGAGGAGGATGGTGAGGAGCAGAGAGACAGTGCTCGCCACTCTGCTTCGACGTGCCTCATTAGGAATGGCAGCTAGCACCAGCCATCTGCTGGGTGCAAGGTGAGCTAAGCCTTGTCTGCCTTGGCCTGGGCCACCATGTGCACTGCAGCTACTGGTGTGCTGAGCTCTGGCACTGATCCCCACTGTAACACTGGCATTAGGATTACCCAACACATTACTGCAAAACACGATCACCCTCAAGCTCCTTCGTGGAGTGAGAGACGTTTCAGACAGTCTCAGGACCTTCAGCCGGCTGCAACTAATACACTTACAAGCGTGTGTGAGCTACACTGGGCAAATGGCCTCTGGGCAGAATGTGGAGAATATATATTGACCGGCTCTGCTCAGTGGGAGTGAGAAATGTATATAATCTTCTAGTATTGGGCTCAGGAGATAGCCCATGAGCAAGTAAATGGGAGGGCCACACAAAATGCACTGGGCATAATACTGGGGCTGAAAGGCTAAGCGATTGCTTTCAATTATTTTTCCTTGTGACCTTCCATTCCATAGCACAGGGCAGTAACGGGGAATCGATAACAATCCGTCGGAGCTCACTGAGTCATAATGGGACCTGAAAAAGCCTGAGATACAGTGAGAGCATCTGCCAATGCAATCAAACACTGATTACTGTAATTTATCTAGTTTTCAAATTCAATTCTCCAAATGCATCTGCAGCTTCTCAGAATAACCTCAGATGCGGTCAAACAGACGTCTGGCACAATCTCGTTTGTTAATCTTTCATTTTACCAGAACCTGTACTGAGATCACTTTCAAAAAAGGATTTATACCTTTGCCAAGTCAGATAATACAAACACAATTACTCTGCTTGTCACAACTCCCACACTTTGTCTCGATGTCAGTCAATCTAATGCACTATGTATGACAGAACGTCTATGATAACACACTGTGAAACAGATCATGGTCAGATAGCTCTGAGCGCTGGTATCCCTGAAGCAGTTTAGATGGGCTGAATTAAGAGCAGAGCTGCACTGAGATATGGCCATGTGTGGGCAGCTCGGTAAAAACAACCCATTATACTGCAAGTCTTCCTCTATGCGCTTAATAGGGGGAAGTCTACTGCGAAGAGACGTTTGGTCTGGGAGCATCAAGCCTTTACAACAGAGAATGGGTAAGGCGAGAATGGGTCAGTTGTGTGGCACCTTAGGGTGAGGTCCTAAAAGTGGCTGCTGAACTTTGACCTCCACTGCCCGTTTCCACTGTTTTTTTTTTTTTGTTGTTGCAGACAGGGCTAGGCTGGAGCTGACCAAGACTGCATCCCCATGTGGGTTTCCAAAAGCCCCTTCCCTTTGGCTAGGCCACTTACACATCACAGAGACAACCAACAGTGAAATCCCGTCTGCCACCCTAGTCTGGAAGGGTGCTGGCACTTGTAGTTGGATTATGTGTGGGCATTTGTGACTGTGGCATCATAAGGAGTCTCTAATAGGGAGGGTTTGGGTATTTTTCTGGCTTTGCTGATGCAGTAACAGCATTTAAGTTAGGTGTGAATGACAGAGGAGTGTGAAGGACACCTTGGCAACCCGCAGAGTTGGTAAAAGTGGTGCTGTGAAGCACACAAGGCTCATATTACAACGAAAACTTCTTCAGCTGAACACAATTAACTAATGCAAACAATGGACACAAAACTGCATGCTGTGCTTGCATGCTGTATTGCATTCATCAGTTAATTTGCAGGTCAATACTCAGTTCAGTTCAAAGTAAGTCTCTACGGAAAAGACGGGGTTAAATCAATTTTACACATAAAAGACCATAAAGGTCCAATGGCTTAACTTTGCTCATCAAAACCAGGAAGTCCAGCAGGAGGTCTATATGGATCAGCTAAACCCTCCATGTTTATCCCATGTAATGCTTGGGGGCCCTGGCCTTAGTACTACTACATACTACGTACATACTAAAACATCATGCAGCATCTGGCCACTGCTGCCCCCTTACTATACAAGCCTTGGGAGCTTACTAGTGGGCAATAAAAAGAAGCTTACCATATTAAACGATTTTATACACATTATGATAACTGCTTAAGCAATTTTCACAGCAGCTCAAGCTGGGAGGAGAGTGCCAAGCAAATATGAGAAACGTAAAAAAAAATACAACTGTTAGATCTGAGAATACAAGACATGCAACAGCAATGTCTTCACTAATGGAAAATTACAGCAACCAGATGGAGAGCTTGTATTATTCAGTGAGGCAAGTAGTCCATTTTGGGTGTCCAGTCCATGACCTCTCAGTGGGGGTAGCAATGGGGCATCCGCAGAGAGTGCAGCATGCCCCCAGGGCTCGCTGGGACAGGCTGGTGAGGGGGCGTCATCCTGATGCCAGGCTCCACGCCCCCCGGCTGCTTGCTCCCGCCCCAGGACAGATGGTGGATGAGCTGGCTAATGGAGCGAATTCACGCAAGACAAATTTGCCCACTTAACAATCAATCCCCACGCCGCACTGTCATCAATAATTTCCTGGAATCTCCCAGGACTCTTTAACAGGCAATGTCCATTATTAATGTAAACGCTCACATTAGCTTTCCACAGAGACAAGCAGAGAAAAAGCAAAATAACAAAGAAATAAACATCATCACATACTATGTACTTATGTTTGTATATACATACACATGCTAACAGTGTTACAATTTACAGACTTGAACTGCACAGAGAACTTATTAGGCTATTATTTGCATCATGCACTCACAGCAGAACACAGAACACAGAAAGCCTGGTGTTCATTGTAAATTAAACAATAGCTTTCTTCTCCTCCTACTATGTCTGTCTCGAATGTGTCACATCAAACACAAAGTAGACATTAGCATAAATTCACCCAGCCAACACTCTGGTAACATGGGAGCTATATCACAGTTATCATGGAGAAGATTTAAGAAGGGAAATCATACACTTCCTGTAATACCGTCATGTTCTTGTGGGTTTTGTAGCTAGGCAACGTTTTTAAATGGCTCTCGGCATGATCTCATAAAGACTAGCCCAGCCACAGTGGTTTGAGGGGGGGCGCAGTACCCTAGCCAGGCCCGTTCACCAGTCAATAATGAGCATCAATGAAATCTGACAGGGAGAAGTAATATTTCTTTTGAGCCAATATCACATGGCAGCTGGGTTTGTGTAAATACATAAGGGGCGTTGCGGAGTGCTGAGTGGAGGAGAGGAATTAAAATAGCTAACGGTGACACTGCACAGCTGTGGTCCCCCACTCACCAACAAGGAAAGCATTTAGGTGAAGGTAGGGGACCATTCTGAGGGGGGGGAAAGCCATATAACAGATGCTTCTCCCAAATAATAGACTACTCCAACTGTTTGGGAACACCACTGTGATGTCCTGGAAGTCAAATCTATTTAGGCTACATCAAGTGATACTTAGTACCAAGTAACAAGACGTCAGCCACATCTGACCAAGCGTTTCTGAGGGACCTTAGCTGGTGTCCAGACAGCTGGGAGAAGAAAAACAGTATTGAGATCCGTAGCACGCTGCGGGAAGGCTCTTGCAGATAATCTGAGAAGCAGAATACAACGGGATCTCCAGCTCTGCTCAGGACACACCGACTTGGGACATGCAAGAGAGAGCAAGCCAATCCAACCATTGTGTGAAAATATTATACTACTTTTCCATAACCATGGTCAGCTATCCAAAGAAAAAAAGAAAAAAAAGAGTCAAGACCATACTGTACCCTGCTTTGCATTGTAAAGCAAGATTATCTCAACCTTAGAAACAGACACTCTTCTGACACAGATCACTGATCTGAGGCACACTGCACACATACACAGCGAAGGAGAAGAGAGGTTAAAGCGGCAGCTAACCCCGCTAACGCGGACCAGAGGAGGCTCGCTTACACAGCATCCTCTTCCTGGAGGACAAATCCATTACGCATTCAGCTTGCACCCTCAGCTCCGGCACGATGGAAGGAAGATACTGAGAGGAGGCATGCAATCTGACCCCAGAGCAGGCATGCATTAAGGGCCTGGTGGTTTCCACACCTCCCGGTGACAAGACATCTTATCACGCTTCCTGCAGACCACTGAGGAAGCCCCCCAGGGTGTGGGCTTGAGGAGAACGCTTAGCAGGAGGGATCCAGGGCAGAGAAGAAAGAAGTGATTATCCTCTTGCTATCGTCCCCTCTAGCAGTTGAGCAGGGAGGAAGGAGGGGGCTTGCCCTCCACTGTTGTGACTGCGCTGGCCTCATAGCTCTGCACACTCGATTTCATCCCAGAATTCCTTCTGCTTGAAATGGGCTAGCCTGCAGGCCTACGATGCCAGCCTTGTTACACTGACACAGACACAAAGAAAGACGAGTGGCCCTTGCATGGAACAATGGTGCAACAATGGCTTAGAGCAAGACACAAATATACACACAAACCTCACATTATACTCTTAAAAGAACTCAATCACTCACATATTCATAAGCATTTACTGTGGAGGCTGCTAAAAAACATCCTGCCTCTGAGTGAACAAAACAGTGTGTGGGAGTGAGAACGCCCTGAACTGATCGCGCACCACGAATCTGACATGCTGCAGGGCGGCTGCAAAAGGAAGTACCAATTTTCTCCTCATGACTGGCACAGCTTGGTAACAGCTCCAAATGTCACTGTGATGCCCTTTGTCGCATCTGGTCAGAACAACTGTGGGTTTGCAAGCCAAAAAGTAGGAAAGCAGATAGGATCGTACTTGCCACCTCCGCTCACGCTCACGTCAGCGTGTCTACACCTGATCAACATCACCAGGAGACATAAGCCTCTATTAACAAAGCAGGCCTAGTCCGGCTTAGTGAACAAGAGTGTGGGAGAGGGCTCCTACTGAGACAGCTTGAGATGTGCAATGTGAGTCAACTAGCCTTAGCATCTAAACAGCAGATGGAAAAGGAAGGTGAGAAAGTGCACAAGGTTTTCAACAAGGCCCTGGTGGTAATTGTACAGAACAGGCCTTACCTTTGAACCAAGCCTTTTCATCACATTCCATCAGAGGTTGTATTTTCAGTTTAGTACATGTTACAGGAGTAATTCACTGAAAAATACTAAAGTTTGTGAATATTGGTTTGCACTGTACAGATAAATCGTGTTAACTGGTCCCAACATGCCAGCATGCATAATTTTCAATGTCATCTTTTTTGAGTGCATGTCTTTCACACCATTCATTGTACTAAATACAAAATTCTTGCAATGACAATATGTTGTTATTAAGTAACAATTACGTTTTCAAGCCACTGGCTTTATTTATATAAGAATAGTAATGTAGCAGGTGGTGAAGGACCTCACATTCCACTAGTAGTTGTTATTTGATGAACCTGCCAGCAAGGAGGTCACTGGTAACCCTAGGAAACACAACACTTACTCTACAATTCAGTCTTAGGTTCCCCTGAGAGATCTACTGGCTAACAGCAGCATCCAGCTGTTATGCTTCTTCAAAGGATGTGGTTCTCATCAGCAGGAAGTGGCTCCTACCAAAATGCATCCTCCAGACTAGCAGACCACAGCCCACTGATAAATCACATCCTTAAACAATGGAAACCTCCATGTTGTGAAACCTGATCTAAAGCCCTTCAGCTGAGCTTGGGCCAGAGGTTAGGCAGAAGATGACCCTAGGAATAAGCCCTAGCTAATGGTTATGACATGTTAGCATTATGAGCTTAATGGTTAAAAGAACCAGTTTAGATAGTTAAACTGTGGGATGAACTATGCATGGTAAAATTCCAATAAACCCTTAGTGGTCTGTGTGTCTTTTTTCTTCTTGGTAGTTCATGCAAATCTGGACTTTTACCAGCCAATTCTAAGAGGTCTTTTCTGAATATCATCCCTTTCATGCCTGCAAGCATGGTAATGCTTTTTTAAAGGAAGTCCAAACTTTTGGAGACGTAAACTGTCATACTGTTCATTAGGGACTGTCTCTCAACATGACCAGGCTGTGGTGAAACCAACCATCACATACTGGTCTGGTTACTACGGGAGGCGCTGCTGGGACATGGAACTCAATTGACATAAACCATGTGGCATGCTTAACTACTGGTTGCTTTGGTTTCCTTCAAACTAGAAAACCAGTTGCTAGGGCTGGGCCCTCATTCTCTGAAAGCTCTGCCATTATGATGGACGACTAGCCAAACCCATAAAGCTAGATGAGCTATATTGGATGAGCAGCTATAGCCGAGTGGACTACCATAGTGGAATGGTAGGTGGAAACAATGACATTAACTGTGGGAAACTGAGCATTTCCACTGGGAGCAGGAACCCTCAGCAGCATTCTGTGAAACACATCACTCTCCACATAGGTTATTTGTGGCTATGTCTGGTAAAATGAATGTGATGGGCTTCCATTCTTGCGCGCAGCAAGCACACACATTAACGCTCACCTTTGGTCGTCAACCTAGAGCTAATATTTACAAATCACTCTCAGGCCATGTTGTCACTGGTCACGATAAGTGTTACGTACTCATGAACTCCTCAGTTCTGTCCTGAACGTTACAACCCCAAATTATTGCTGTGATTTCCAAGTATGTGGAGGCAATGTAAAATGAGGATCAGACAAAATCACGTAGCATGCCAGGAGGAGACGCGTCTGGCAGGGCTGTCACTCTCTGAGGTATGCGGTAAGAGATCCACAGACAGGCCGTCCTGCCGCACCAAGTTCAGATTTGCACTTCAAAAGCCAAACTCTGTGAGTACTAAAGACTGCAAACCTTTAGGAACATAAGTGAGGAAGTACAGATAAGGAGGGGGAGGAAGACAGGAAAAAGAGAGCAAAGTAAAAGAAACTGCACGGTAATTATCCCCTACTCTTTCTGGAAGAATGCTTTTCCTTCTCTGTTAGTATGGAGGTCATGCAGGGGGCTTGGTTTGGCAGCTGGAGTAGGAGGCTGGCAGTGTTTTTTGTGTGTGGGTGAAGGGTGGAGGAGTTGAGGCACTGTGTCTGCTTGCCTGGAAACACTACCAGAGGGGCTTTGGGGTCACCGTGTTACTAATGTCTTAGGTCAGTATGAAAAACTCTGTAGAAGGGAGATACACAGAAAAAAACACTTGGGTCTTTACAGCAGGTAGATGAATACACCTGCAGAGCGTTAGCACAGAAGCTAATGGAGAGTTAACGTGCACGTGAAGAAAGATGTGCTACTTCAAGCATTTCAAAGTGAGGGTGAGATGATAAAAGCATTAAAAGCTTTTGAATGCTTTCATAATACAGGTCACTTCATTTCTGCAAAAGAACAAACGGTTCCTCACAAAAAGAGACACATACAGAATTCAAAAAGCTTCCAAAAGTCTGATCAGCAATAGAAACTAAGGCGCCAAGGCCAACCTTCCTTCCCATGACAGCTCACCAGAAGTTTTGCCATGGTCCAGCAGGAAGCAGAGGAAACGTTTTCGCTCAATCTGAGCCGTAACTAAGCTTGACTTTATTGTCAAATTTGTTCCAGAGTGCCACCCACCATGATGATTTAATATCCTTCAGTGCTAGAGAGCTAAAACCTTGCAATAGTCAGAGATAAAAAGCAAACACAAATAAATAAACTTGGTATTAAGGTTGCACCCGTATAAAAATTGTGGTCTGATGCCGATTTTATGTATACATCTGGTAATGGTGAGACATAAATATTTATAAATTGTAGAAATGAAAATTAATTTAATCTGGATTTGCATCACACAAAAATAAAACATTTATTTGTAGAGTGTTACAGATGCAGTAAAATTAATAAAACTGGCACAGCAGTACTGAAACTGTCATATCACTATAGGTTACAGTTCAGCGCTGCCCAAATGCTGCTCTGCTGTTCTAGAGCACAATAAATACCAAAATATACAATAAAGCACCAAATATCGATGTGAAGAATTGGTCAAATCTAGTCATCTGCCTGATGCCGCTAAAATGCTGTTAAGCAGTTATTTGCTGATATTGATATGATACTGATATTATTGTGCATCCCTACTGAGTATTGTTGAAATTATTAAATTAAATTAAATTCAACATCAATTCCTGAACCATTCTTTTTTTAACCTCTTCTTCCAAATTATAAACAGATAGTGAGTGGTTCTTAAATCAGAAATGACCCTGATGTTGTAGGAATTGGTTATATTTACTGACCGCAACAGACTGCAGATTGATCAAGAAATGCTGATAACATACATGTGGAATGCTGATAACATGCATGTGGAATGTAATTAGGATAGTCAATCAGCAGTCTAGATTTTGGAACAATCATTGTTATTGGCTCATGGACGCTAAGATTGACTACTTAGGTTTTAAAAATTGTACTGAATGATGTGAAATTTTTCTATATTTGGTTTAAGTAATTCGGTCGGTAGCACAAAAGTATTGCATTTTGATGCCCATCCCTCTGTGTGAGTATGAGAACGTAGAGAAAAAAAGGAATGGTTAATTGCCTAAGCTTCAGAACATGGTGCCTCCACTGGAGCTCACATGCCTGATTCATAATCATTTTGACATGCAATATGAAATTAGTAATTATTATTAACGAAAGGAACGGAACAGAAGAAATCACACAATGAGAAGCCATCTCTCATTGAGCCAGTGAAGAAGTCATGATCTTACGCTCCGTCTGGTGCCGATTCATTACTTCCCTCACAGGGGCATTTTGAGTCCTGTAGGACTATTAATTGAAGAAGGGGTATGCTCTGAGAAAGGACCGCAGGGTGCCAGGTGACAGGGAACAGAAAATCCTGGCACAGAATTGATGACAAGCTTTTTCCTGGTGGAAATGACTTTGAAGGTCAGCCAAAGAAACAGAGGAAAGACAAAATCTTATAGCTGGACAAGGAAAAAGAAGTCCTTCGAGGGCAGTGGACAACCTTTTGATCTTGTCTTTTGTCAGTAGGCACAAAAGAAGTATTATACCACTTGGGACAAAGCCCTGCTACTATAGAAAGGCTGTTTCTGTAGATTTTGAGCACAAGTGTATAAAAGGGGGGAAAACCTCCAGTGCTCACAAGAGCCTTTAGTAGAAATGAACCCCTTGTTCTGTAAAACAGCAGCGACTAAGCGGTTCACCTTATTGAAAAGAAACACTCTTTGTTAATTCTCACCTTTTCCCCATGAGACTAGCAGGCTTGGCCAGGCCGAGATTGCTTTTGTTGGGTTGCTTCTTGCGACGGGTGAGCTTCTTTCGCCCGGTGCCGCTACAGGGAACATCCTCCGCTTGATGAGCCGGGCTGCTGCCTTTGCTGTTGAGATCTCGCAGCACATCATAATTGATTTTACTTGAAATCTTCTTCTGCTCCAGCATCTTTTCTATAGCCTCTCCAGCAGTGCTGGCTCGAATGGGCTCTCGCCTCTTGGACGGCTTCTTGGGCTGTAGAGCCATAAAGATAAAGGATTAGACAAGCTGAGGGGATAAGAATCTGTACTGGCAAAGGCCTACAGAGCCAGCACTTGGGTAGTGTCTCTACACTGCAGACAATACTGAAACTGTCATATCACTTAGGTTATAAAAAAGTGTTAAAACATCTGGAATTACTTTAAAATTTTTTAATCAATTTTGTTATTATTTATATGCAACACCAACTTAAACAATGCAAATTTAAATACTATAAGGTGGACAACACAAGATAGTTTCAGTCAATATTTTGGCATGAACAAGACAATATTTATGAATAAATAATTTACAGTAATCTATTTATAGGAGTCATGAGATGTGACCGTCACTTTTGAAATATAACCTATTGTGTACAGTATTGTTCATTTTTTTTAAACCCACAGTCATTTTAGAATCACTTGTTAAATTTATTAATTAATTATGTATTTTACAGCATTATATTAATGATTTGTGATTACATAAACTTGTAAAATTGCACAGGACTAGTGTATTATACATTTACCTGCCACAATACTGATTTTATATTATTAAAAAATTGATTCCAAACTTTTGAATGCTGGTGTATATATGTTTCATTTATCTCACCTCAGACTAAACATAACTTCCCACATGTTCACTTTGGGATATCTGAGTGGGTTTATGTACCAAAAAAAGCTATAATTAGTTTCTTCATGATCATTTTCTAACCTTCTGTCATTCCAGAGAAATAACAGGATGTTCCTGTTACTGTTTCTTTAACACTGAAACATGTAAATGACCTCTGTTCTGATTGGCTGCCCTTTATTTCTATTAAGCAGTCTATGCTGAAACACTCTTTACAACATCAGTGTGAATGGGTGGGGCTAAATTGCTGTAGGCCAAACAGGTGGAGATAAACGCTTCGGTTATTGTGACACTGCAAAGACACCGAATTCAAAATGGTCTGTTTTTGGCAGTTTAGTTTCTATATTGGGACTGTAGGGACTGGGAATTGTTCATAATTTTTACATACCACATCAAACTCTTTCATTAAAAAAAAAAACAACTTCATAAATGTGATATGAGCCCTTTAACCTTTTGTGTTTCATGACATCATCAGGGCATTGTTTAATACTTTGATTACACTGATTCTTTTATGTATACTGTAAAGCGTGTACATTTTCCCTTCTGGGCTTCCACAAAATTATGTAAGTCTAACAGCTGTCATCGGTAAGATGACAGAATCCCATTAGTAGCCTGTAAAAGCGATTCAGCCCATATGATCATGAGTGATCTTTAAAGGCCATGTTTGTTATGTGCCAGAGTGGAACAAATCCCTGCACAGCAGCACTGCTCTCCACATAGGCTACTGTATCTGCTATCAGGATCAGGTTCTCTGCACCTCATTAGAGGTCTGGCGGCGGGTCTGGCTAATCCGACCTGGCTGAGAGTAGCGGTGCAGATGTCAGAGCAGACAGGTTAAACACAGGCAACACTGTGAGTCTGGGGTGAAACCAGAGGAGTGGTCTGGTTAAAATGGAAAGTATTCAGCCCCCTCTGACCAGCAGCTGCTGTGTGTCTGAGGAACCCAGTGTAAGAGAGGAGCAAAGGCCACCACCTCTGCTCACCGGTGTCACAGATACATACACCCACACTTACTTTCTCTTTATAAATTCCTTGCTCCTTCTCTTTAGCTATTCTCTCCTCTTTTTCTGGAAAGACAGGAAGAAATAAAGTTTAGAGGAATTTCAAGTTAAAGATGTAGCCAGGACAAAATTAATAAAGCAAGAAAATAAACCTTTTTCCAGAATTTAAAGGGGACTTACAACAATTAAAAAACAAAATCTGTGTTCAAACAAAGTCATTTAGAGTGGTTTGAAGTGAAACAGTTCATTGTACAGAAACATACCAACTCAGATTTCACAATGTCAACAATGCTAACAACCACTTTATTCACTCTTGGTACTACTTTGCCTTACAGCACTCTGCATGTGCCTCCCCACCATAAATGGATTTTAAAAAGTACATTTTAAATAAAAACATAACCGCAAATTTATTATACAACAATGTCTCAGGCATCGCATTCATGTATTTCATGTAAAGTTCTGTGAAGTTTTAAGAGGCATTAAAAGGCATTAAACTGATCAGACATCTGGTTCCTATCACTACCACTGTGAACAACTCTGACTCAGCAAGTTTCTCTGAAATGGAGCATTTCACATCAAACCACTGAATGATTTTGTTCAGTTTTGAAAAATCAATGAAATTCCCATTTAAGTAGCCTGCTAGTTTATCTTAAGCAAACAACTTCAGTTCATTTCAGTTTTTTTTTACTGTCCACGCAGCCAATTTGGTTGTTAGCTTGGCTCAACAACAATGACACATCAAACATTCAATACAGGAACAACCCCATCAACTCAATCGTAAAACAATGAAATAGACAGTATAAAAGATATGGCGCAAGATTACCAAGTGTTCACTGTGGTCAGTATAGCATAGTGGGTAACTCTGTCCTCTGTATGATTCCCTGCCTGGGAAAGAACACCTCACTATATCACCTCACTCCTTTTGCAAGACTCGGACCTCTATGTTTGCTTGATTAAACTGTAAGTCACTCTGGATAAGAGTGTCTGCAAAATGCTACGGCGACCAGGCCCCTAAAATCTTTATTGGGCCCTACATATAGACACTGATGCAACTGTACACCCATGACTCATAGAAAGATCCATCTGCTTAGCAACATTCCTCCTCCAACAAGCTTCCACCAACATCCACCAACAGATAGCCCCGATGCCTGTTTATCTCCCTCTTATTTGTTCATTCATGGTAGCCATTCACCATCTACAACATGATATGTTCATTATTTATCATTTTTAAATCTTAAATTAGTAGTCTAACAAACATTTAGTTTACGTTACATGGTAGTGGATGGAGTGGCCTCGAGAGAACAGATTTGTTATGCCACTAGGTGACAGGAATCACCATTTTTTTACCTTCTTATAGACTCCATGGACTGCTACTCAGTAATAATCCTGCTGCATACGATTATTAGCTAAATCTTCCTTCCTAACATTAAAAACATTTAACCTCCTTAAAAGGTACTGTCTCTGGTTACTTTATTTTTTATGACTGCACATCAGATATCAGATTACAACCAGACAAAGGACAAAGGCATAAATAGCTTCCTGCAGCATTTCCATTGGTTAGTCAGATATTGAACATATATGAACTTTGTCATAAATTCTTTCACATTACAATAATTAAAAAAGCTAAACATCTTGACATTTGCCATCAGATCTAAAGATGGAAGCTCAGGAAGCAGCCCACCTTATCAAATGAGTTTTTAAAAACAACAAAACCTTTCTTCTTAGCCTTTTTTAATTTGAGCCTTTTTCCTCCTGGGCCGCTCACCAGCTGGAACGAGAGCCATCAGTGCTGCGAGAGCGAAGCCGTGAGTTAATGAATATGTTAAGCTGCTCTGTCTGTTCTCTTACCTTTCTGCTCCCTCAGATACTCCTCATTCTGCTTCATCCACAGCTCTGTCTTAGCTTGCACCTCCTTCTCATTTAGAATGTACTGCAGAGAGGAGAGCAGTGTTGATAAGGGGCTAATGCTACACAGCTAGAATGTAATATCTCAAATTGTATTCTAATGTGAGCTAATAAGGGATGGAAGATTCAGGCCATGGCTTTTTTGAACTTCACATTACTGCCTAACGAGCTGTAAGAGCTTACAGATACAAGTGGCAAGAGAAAATATGAAATCGCACATTAAGAACATGAACGGCAGACCTTTTCGATCTCGTCCTCATCAATGCCTTCCAGATCAAGCTCGCCGCTATCAGACTTCTCGTCTGCAGACAGGGAAAGAGAATGGCACATACAAATTAAAACACTGAAGAAACATCAAGATTAGCTCTCCTCCTTTGAAGCAGGCTCAGACTTCACCCTTTCGATAAGCCTTAGCAAAAGGTGTCAGTGGGCAGATGACAGATGACATTTATAGGAAGCAGGGAAAAGTTGATTATCTGGTTTTCTGAGTGAGCTTTCCCAGCCAGCCAGAGAACGCCCTGGGGCGTGATTCAACTATTATCGCCCTGCCACACCAGCGGGCAGGTAATGCAGCCCAGCACCTCATTTCTAAATGAAACAGAAGATTATCCCCCGTCTGACTGGAGACCGGAGAGCACCTGAACAAAGCCACAGAATTCCAGTCCTAATTGGAATTCCATTTCAGTGAGGAGCAACACCATTTGAGTGGATTTCTGTCAATAACGCACGCCCCTGCAATCTTTTTGTTGTTTAATTGCCAGTAATAGGCTTAGTGGCGATGCGAAAGGATTTTGCATATTGCTCAAATTTTTTTTTTTCAAATTGTCCTTAAATCCCACCAGTGAGCTACATTAATACATATGTTAAAATCATATATTTAAGCAAATTGCAAAAGATATTTTGTATTGTGTTAATAGTGTGACCTGCTGCACTGCAGACCCATATGAATATGTCTGATGTGTATCACATAAGGAAGGAATATATTAATTTCAATGAGACCAAGGTGAAAAGAGAACCATAAATGAAAAACACATTGCACAAAAATGCAAAGTATACATATAATAATTGGCCTGGGTATATAATTCGTTCAGAATATGACAATAAAACAGAAAATATGGAAACCACTGAATTCAAACATTGTGAATGTCACAAAAAATCACTAATTTCTAGGTAGTATTTCATGTTGAATGATGAAAAAATCAGACTAAACATACAAACCTGTAAATCCACATTTAACCTGTACTTAAACCAAAATGGAGATATTTAATGTTTTACCTCATCAACGTCTTTGTTTTTTTATAAATATATGCCTTTTCCAAAATTCATACCTGCAGCACATTCCAAAAAAAAACTGGATGGGGCAATTTAATACTATTCCCCCATTTCAGTACCAATTTTAACAAGGCCTCGTCCAGTTGGACTCATCATTTCCCTTGAGGGCATCCTCAGTGCCATCTTAAGGGCTGTCCCATTAATTTATCAGCTCAAGTGAAGGGTGTTAAATGAGCCCTTGGAGGGACGATAAATCGAGTGAACACCAGCGTTGATTCAGCAGCAGAACTTACCCAGAAATGTGACCTGACGCATTTCCCTTTTCAAACCTGAAAATAATGGCGGACAAAGCTGTTCATAAGCTATAGTAATAAATAATAAATAAAAGGCTCTACTCCACGTTTATAGCCAGACAAAACACGTTACGTACATTATGCTCACACTTTCATAAAAACATTCTGCATTGCAAAGTTTGTATGGGTAGTCGATTAGCTCACTGAGGTTAACCTGCCGAGGGTGAGCGCATTCTGTTGGTATAATCCGCTCTTCACTTGCCTCCACGCCTCCTGCCGCGAGCGGCCACTTGTGTAACATAGATCCGAGTGATGAGTCAAAGTGGGTAAGGGCAAGTTTTATAAACACCTTAAACACACATACAGTATAAAAGGATAATCCAGGAAAGGCCTAGTCCTTTATGAGCAAGGATGGGTCAAGGTTTGCCACTTTGCCAAAAATCTGTCAGTGAATAATCTAACAGTATAAAACAACGAGTGACTGCAAGGATTTTAGGCATTTTAACCTCTACATTGCATAATATCATCAAAAGATTCGGAGCACCCAGAGAAATCTCTGCGCTTAAAGGGCAAGGACAAAAATCACAACCGAATATCCGTGACCTTTGATCCCTTAGACGGCACTACATTAAAAACGGCATTCTGCGCAACCGTCTAAGCGTTGGCCCTATCATCAGGAGATCGCGAGTTCGATCCCTGGTGATGCTACAGCCACCCGTAGCCGGGAGTCCGAGAGAGCACAATTGGCCTCGCTCTCTCTGGGTGGGTAGGATGGCCCCTCCTTCTCCCCCCATCACTCAGCGCGATGCTAGTCAGC
Source organism: Colossoma macropomum (assembly GCF_904425465.1). Lineage (NCBI taxonomy): Eukaryota > Metazoa > Chordata > Actinopteri > Characiformes > Serrasalmidae > Colossoma > Colossoma macropomum. Next base: position 18,481,531 of record NW_023494795.1, on the reverse strand, counting down.
GCAGGCGTCTGTTAGCTGACGTAACAGATCTGGCGGTTGGCGCTTTCCTCCGAGCGCGTTCGGCTGTCCAATGACGTTGCGTGAGCGGCAGCTCGAAAAGAAGCGGTGGTTGGCTTCACATCTCGGAGGAAGCCTTCACCCTCCTAGCGTTGATAGCATCGTGTGATTGGGGGAGTCCTAACTAGCGGGTGGAATTGGAGTAAAAATCGGGTAAAAATTAAAATAAATAAATAAATAAAAAAAAACGGCATTCTTCTGTGATTGAAATCAGTCAACCTTTACATGTAGTAGCAAGGACTCTGACAAACCATTCACAAAAAACAGTTTCTCGTTGCATCCACAAATCCACAAGTACTTTGCACAGCAGAAATGCCACGGATTCATCTGAAATGGACTGAAATGAAATGGGATGTTGTGGTAAACGTGCGCCTGTCCTTTGCGTCAACTTTTTTGGAATGGGCTCAACGCATCGAATTTGGAACAAGCTCAGAAAGTAAAATATCAAATATTGTGTTTTTCAATTTAATACAGTTCAAACAGAATTTACTAATCACTGCTTTCTGTTTTTATTGGCGTTTGAGGTTTGCATTTTCAGCCTTTATTAACTGCTATAAATTACCTCTAATTGTAATGGGTTAACAATATAGCCCACAATAGCATGCTGAATGGTGCACGACTAACACTTCACAGTGATTAAATTATGGATTCAAATCCATCACCAAAGCTGCAGTGCAGCACAGGATGGCATATTCAGGCTGAATGTATTCAGCTTTCTAAAATTGCTGCGATGCCTCCGTGAGTATCGGAGCCTGATTCCTAAGACTTCAAAAGGAGAGTCTTTTGTGACATAAAAGCCTTCTTCCCTGATAATTAAGAGCTCTGAGAAGAGCACTGAGGGGGCCGGCCTGAGATATTGCTGTGAATTAGACGAGCCTCCGCAGATCAGGACCTCCGCAGATGTTCATTAGCCAAACTGAGCTGTGCCTTCACCGTGACCAACGTCACATGCATGTCTGCACACACACACACACACACACACACACACACACACAGGCACACATACACCCCAACACGAGCACGTTTTCTGACACACTAGCTCTCAGAAACAAGGGGAAGGAGGCAGAGCTCATAAACAAGAACGGGGGGCGACCAGAAGAAACAAGCGGATCAGGAGAAGAGCAGATTTTACATGCGAGATAAGAAGAGAAATTGGGTCACAATCTGCCAGCCATCTTAGATTTCCCCTTCTTGCTCCTATGGGGTCTGAGGCACTTCAAATTCTGGCTGCATTAAGAGAGAGAACACCATTACAAAAAAATAAAGGCTGAAAAAAGACAGACACTGTTCTATAATGGCAAACCTACTTTCCCAGCAATTTAACTGTCACAGTCCACAGTTACATAGCAACAGCTCATTGGAATCTATCTCAGACACCAGAAAGTAAGGCCTGATCGATATATTGTTTGGCATCATATATATATATATATAATATCATCATATCAGTCAGTAAAGCACATAAAGTTACTGACGTCTTTAAAATTATTGAAGGTTGTTTCTTTTTTAAACATATAAAATTACATCATCTGGAAATATCAGCTCCTTAAAAATGGTATCAGGGACCGGGGTAGGTTTAGTTATGATGGGTCTCAGGCAAAAGACAGAAATAGGGCCCCCTGGATTAACATTTTTAAATTAGTTTAGGCTCTGGGCTCCCGTTATGCCTATATTCTATTTTTACTGCATTTTGTTTCTCTGTTTTTACAGCTTAGTTTCCAAATATGGACTGTATGGACTGAGGAGTAAATGGTACATTTTAAACTTCTAATTATGTTACCATACTAGAGCAAAGTTTTATTTAAAAAAGCAAGGATAACTTGTTTTTCTATTATATCTCCCCATAACGTTCGTAGACAATTCTATTTATTTTTTCATTATTTGATTAAGTGAAATTATCTGCCAAAATAGTGAGATAATTTCACTTAATAAAATGACTAAATAAAAAATGTTAATAATAATAAGAATAATAACAACAACCAATCACAAGTAACAGCTGTTTCACAATGTGTATATATTTCAGCTGATCATTTAACATCAACACGTACAGTGTATTTTCTTTGGCCCTTTGCTTGTTGGAGCCCTAGAGAGGCCGCTACCCTGTTACTGACAAAAATGAACTTGAAATGCATTCCGCCATCTGATGCTCAAGCTCCTGTGCGGTACAGCTGAAGCTGTCATTCAATACAGATTCATTTGACACTAATCTGACTTCATACTTTTGCCATTATGCAACATTATAAGCACTACAAAGCGGTACCCTATACTTCCCTGACACACTAGAACAACATTTCTGTAAAGGTTAAAAGGCCAGAAAGATTATAGCAATCATGCTCAAATGCACAAGATGCTTATGACAGACACTGTCCACTCACAAATCATCACACAAGTCGATGCCGTCAATCATTTCGACTGCAGATTCCTACCAAGCCAATTATCCATTACAGTCTCTGTTGTGTTCGCTCACAATCCCTAGCAACACCTTAGGATTTTCTTGGGGGGGGGCGAATGCTGGGAAGAAATCCTTCCCCGGGTCTCTCCTCCGCAAGGCAGAGATAGCGTGCTCGTCCAGGCAGGCATGGCCTGACGTGGGCACAGGGGTGTATGTGATGGGGCTTGTTCGCGGGCAGCCTGCAGTGGCTGTCACATATCAAACCCAGTGGAGCAAATCACTGCTGCTCCTCAGAGCAATAACACAGCCAACTAAAGGGGGCTGGGAGCGGGGGAAGGGCAGCCTACATCAATGCATGATTAGGTTTCTGCTCTGCAGCATATTGGCAGAGTTCTCTAGCGGAGGAGCAGACCTGGGTCACCGCGACTGCATCACCCACCTCGACCGCCAGCTTTCCGCTGACATGCAGAGAGGGTCACCAAAAGGTTATTCACAGGCTGTGTCACTGGAGCAATGTAGCTTACAAGCCTCAGATACAAAACATTCCATTCGTTCCTGACACTGTGTTACAACTTCAGAGGAGAAATGTACTTTCAGGTTTCTCCTGCACACTTTGCCTCATGGGAATCCCTGACACCATCTTGAAGAGCATTACAAAACTTAAAAGGCTTTGAGAGAAGCATCTACCATCACTTTAAACTCTCAATCTGACTCAATAGAGGGAGTCTACAAAACTGTAGACTTCAGGTAGCGTCATATCCCATAACGCATTTCAACTTTGTCTAAACTCTGTAGCCAAGAGCTACCCCATCAGTCACACAAGACATATACTTTTAGCTAACATTAGAAACAGATGTGTGGCAACTGTTTGTGCATCCTGATTGCAAATTATTTCACATATTTCTTGAAACCAAAGTAAATGCTACCTAACATTAATTCTTAGCTTACCTTACCCTAGGAGAGCCTAAACGTAGAGCAACCTACTCAGGTAATAGTCAGTCCCAACTTACAATGCATTCAGTAGTTTATTTTTATCACAGTCCAAATGTCCTTCACACTACAAAAATGATATGTTGGCAAGTCAAACCATCCTAAATCTTAACAAAATAACAAATATTTATCATTTTCAGATTGTTGTAAGAGTCTTATGTGATTAAATAATTTCTAAACTGAAATGTTGATTTTCTGAGTAAAAAACAGTTAACATTCTAGACAGAGAAAAAACTAAAATATGGCATTTTTTTTGCAATTTTTAGAGCACAATTTGTGTTTATTTGCTGAGTTTAACATATTGGAAAAATACAACATAAAATATAAAATGTGCCAAATCTTTGCACAGGCCACATTTATGTTTTACTTTTTTCCAATATGTTAAAGTCAGCAAATAAACAGTAACTGTGCATTACCATTTGCAGAAGTGTGTTCTCTGTAGAGGATGAACTTATTCCCACTCAGAAAATCAACAACACGTGTTGTTTGAATGGAGCACCCAAACTTTTGCACACAACTGTAACTGCATTTTTTTCATAGAATAAGCAAAATTACTTGTCAGTGGAATAAGACAATTTCACAAAAAATACTTTAAAAAAAGTAAAAACCATACAGGAATTGGTTAAATAATTTTACTATATTCTTACAGCAATCCCAAAATGAAAGATTTTAGATATTTAGGCTAGATTTAAGATGATTTCACTTGTCAAGCTAAAATGTTATATCTCTGCAAGTGAAATTTGCATTTGCAGTGCAGCACTAATGTTCCTTATGCATTAAGCAGATATGAGAGACACAAGATACCATGAGGCAGTTTGAAAGAGTGGAGAGGAAACCAGCCAGAAAAAGAAATGGAATTGGGGGCGGGTGTGGCAAAGGCCGCCACCACCAAAGCATGCATTAGAAGAGACTGAGTTAGGCTCACAGCCGTGTAATTTCGTTTGAGATGTTTGGCTCTCATGTAATGCTGAGAGGCACGCGAACACAAGAAGAGCCAGTAAACTGCTACTTGTAGCTGGAAGATATCTCAAAACAACAGCAGAAACACGAGTGCATGACAAGACAGAGAACAAACCCGGAGCTGAAATGTGAATGCTGAGCAGTCAGCATGTTTTAAGGAGAAACAAGCCTTTAATATGACTGTGCACTTGAGTGAGCATAATCCAAATTACATAATGAGTCATGTGAATCATTATGCAAATAAATAGATCAGCTTGATGCAGCACAGTGAAAAGCCACAGAGATGAACGAATGCTGAAAACATGCTCAATTCATTTAGGGTAATCACCGCTGATGAAAAATACAAATTACGCCGCTCACAAAACAGTATATATATCAACAGAAAGAGTAGTAAAGACATAAATACTCCAAAGGACAAAAATATGGGTAAACTTGATAAGTATGTTTAACCTATTATAGAGGGAGGTGGATCATACTGTTTGTGTTTAATTCCAGCAGGTAAGAATCAGGAGGTTTTAGAATTTAGAGAGTGCTGTGTTCATTCACACAGTGGAGGCCAAGGAGAAAATGAGTGCAATATGGCACCATAACCTCCCCAAACACTTTCCAACCTCACCACCTGCTCCCACTGTTTGTGCTGTCGGGCCATAGAGGTACATGAGAGAACGCAAGTGTGCAGAACTACAACAACTAATCAACGATATCCATACTGTTGATAATAAAAAACTATTGGTAATGAATCTCGTTATTGATAAGCTGTCATGATGATGTTTGTGCACTCCATTTATATCTGCTTTTCAGAGAGCTCTGTTTTAATTTAACTTAAACACCATTGAACGAAGGGATGAGCTGTGTTGTTGTCTATAATGCACAAATGAATTATACTTATTTGTTAACTGTGATTTTGTGTGCTAATGCAAACAAACCTGCTAATTCTCATGGATTTTTTTGAAAGTGTACTTACTTTCTCTGCGCTTTGGCCTCCCGCCCACACGAACACAATGTTTTAGTTCACTGGAAATGAAGCTTTTGGAAATGAAGCTTTTTGCTTTTCAGGGTGGAGATTTTTAATGCTCCATTTCTGTTTTTAGGGTAGGTGCTTTATGTTTGAATGAGCATCGTGCAAAATAAGGAACAACCCTTCAATACTAATTTGTTTAAAACAACGTTATGTAAGTAAAATATTTCAAGGAAAATACTCAATTATTCACAGACTATTAGCCACACTTTTTCTTTTCCCAATTATTTTCTATTAATTAATCAAAGCTACAATGAACCAAGGAATCAATTATGGAAATCTTGTTAGTTGCAGCCCTAAAAATGTGTATGTGTATAAATACTATAGAGGGCAGGTACTCCATTCATCAGCAGAATGTAGAAGGCAATGAATGTGTTTGGGATTGCTTAGATCGTGAGAAGCAGAAAATGCAACCAGTTTCTAACACTGAACTTTGGAGGTGTGGAAAAATACATTTTCAAACATTGAAAATGCAAAAATCTCTTTGGAAAAATAAAAGCAAGTCTCCTAAAAAGAATGGAAACTGTGGAATTTAAGAATGCACAATGTCAAAAAAGTTGTATTTAGCTTTTGAGGCTTCTAATATGTTTACTGCTTTTTTCCTTGATGCTGAAAAATGAATAAAAACATTTTGGACTGGAAATTAAATAAATGGAGGGTTGTCTCTGACTTTTGCACTGCATTTGATGCGGAAGCAAACACAGTGATAGCATGTTAAAGCTTAATCTTTGTCAAACAAAATAACATAATAACAGTAACTCAGACAGTCTTTCACTCGAGACCCAAGGCTGTTTTGTCTGATGTCTGAAACCTGGCAGTCTGGTCTGAGGATGTCTTAAAATGTACACCATACTATATGTGACTTTGACATCTGCTTGCCACACCAACCGTGTTTGACCTGCACAGCTCAACAGACGCATTTCTAATTAATCTCATATATCGTCCAACATGTTAAAAAGTTCAGTAATGCTTTTTAGTTGCAATTCTAGTGTCTTGCATAAAATAAAAAAAATGTTTGAACAACGTAAATGAAAGGAAAATGTGTTTTAATCCAGCGGTAAATGAGTTTTAACCATCACTGGGGGCTGTTACTGCAGTAACTCAGTTAAGCGCAACCGAGACAGGCCTCCATACAGAGGTTCAAGCTAAACCTGAGATCTATTTACATACCCACTGCATTTTCACAGCATAGCACGTACTGTGGCAGAAACTGGTGGTGAGCACATCCTCATATCTGTCAATTAGGCCTACTCTAGCGCACGTCTGTCACCCTTTGCTGCTAAAAACTAACAAGCTTGAATTGGTTGAGGAGAAAAAGGCTTAGTGGGCACATCTTGTACTCAGTGCTACACAAACTCAGCAGTGTTAAAAATTAATGATGACTGTATACTGGCAAGACTTTAATACCCATCCTATCACAGATGTATCAAATGTGTCTTACAAGCATTCTATTGCATGTTTCACAGAAGTTAAAAGTTTTATGGCCTGTTTGTATTCCACATGTGCAGCACTTCTCATCCAACCATATGTGGAATGGTTTTTTAAACTGAGCAGCGTCTTTCTGACATTAGAATTCAATATGAAGCCCGGAGGAGGATAAATCTTCAGAGCCTACGATTCCTGCAATCCCTTACCATCTTTTGATCTCTCAAACATTTCCATCAACTTTCGCCTGAAAGGTTAAGCGCTGCATTTGCCGGTGGAGGTTTTGGTGTTTTTTTTTTTTCTCATGCTAAGCGTCATCCACGGAAGGTCCACTGAGCTTAGCTGTCATCTGCAGCGACGCATATTCTCCATTCCTCTCTGTCTTTCTCTCTGTCTCTCTCTCTCTCTCTCTCTCTCTCTCTTCCCTTACCTCAGGCCATAGGCCTATCACTCTGAATCACACACAGCTGCCTGAGCTCACAGCAGCCATTAGATCAATATTTTACCCACACAGGCATGAGCAGCAGTAGCACAGCCTTTTGGCAGGGGATAGCATCCGCCCCGGTGCGGGAGAGAGGGAGCGAGGGAGGAAGCACAGAGCCAGGCTCACTCAGCAGAAGCAGCACTGGGAGGAGGAAGCTGCGCAACGTTGCTGTTTTCTGAGGCCTGTCAGACACAAGAGCTTCAGAGCACTGCGGCTACGCTTCACACACAGAACATCAGCAATCAGAACAGATGAACTCTGGCATACTAATGTATATAGCTAAATAATCATAATGCACTAAAGAAGCTTTGAATAAGTGAAGAAGTAAATAAGCTGGCTACATAAGACTTTGCATTTGTAAATGCCTCAGAACAAACTTCAGCTTCTCAAATAAATCAGAAACTGGAAATTCAAGAAAACCTCTGGAATCATTATAATAATATCATTATTTATGGGGCACTTTTATATAGTTGGCAGCACAAAGTGCTTTACATAAATACCAAAGAGACGCAGAATTTTAATTAAATGCTAAGTTGAAGAGATACGTTTTCAAATGTTTCTTAGAAGTGAGCACTGAACTTGACTGTCTAATAGGTGGAATTGATTTCCACAGGTTAGAAGCATAATAACTGAAGGATGCCTCTCTATGTTTTCTGTATTTTACGGAAGGTGTTTGCAGAAGGCCAGTATCTGCAGATCTAGGATCTCATATTGGAACACTGACAGACATTCTGTGATGTAGGAAGGTGCGTTAAGGTCATTTAGAGCTTAAAAACATAGCAGAACTTTAAAATCTATCCTACAAGATACAGGCAGCCTGTGTAGTTCTTTCAGCTGTGGTCTTCTAAACCTTCTATAATCAAATAAATAGTCAGTGTTCTGTTAAACAATAAGATGTTCTTTGTTAATTTTCTTTTTAAGTGTTTGCTCTGATTTGTTTCATGATATTTCGTCATATTTGCATGTTATCCTCTCTTCCTTTTCTTGCCTCACCTAGCCTAACATCTGACACCTTATGCCTGGGCCCACACCAAAGACAATCAGGCTAATTTTGAGGCTAAATCAACCCTTCCAGCCATCACAAAATTTGTTCAGTTTTCAGGTTTTCAGTCAGACCAAACTGGGATTTTCTAAATTTCTTATGGAAAAACTTGACTTTAGATTAAAAAACAACATTAAGGCAAAAGAACGCTAAAGTAGGTCTGTGTGCATTTTGTGAAAAGAAAAATGTTTTTTTTACAATGTTGATCAGAGAAATTTTATCCTAATTTTTGTAAGAAACTGTGGAAAAGTGAATGTTAACTTGTCTCTAAGAGAACATACCAATTCCCATATGGAAAACACTAATGGAAATCAACATTGTCGTAGCCATCGCATATGAATAAATCAAATTTTATCCTTCTCTTTACCTCGACTATCCAGTGTTGAGCCATGAATGATTGTCTTCCCAGATTAACCTGCTGTGTGGGTTTTGTATAATCCAATCTTAAACCTTCCGATCTACTCCAGTACAGTCATGGCTGTCCTGATTTTGAACCTTAAACATATTAAATATTTATGATTCAGCATCCTATGATGTAGGAGGGAATGCAAAGTGTTTCATATGAAATGCAGTGTTGATGTTATGCAAGGAAGACTGATAACCAATGAATGCTGAGCTGAATAGAGAGCTGAGCTGAATGGAAAGCTAAACTGAATGGATAGTCGAGGTAAAGAGAAGGATAAAATTTGATTTATTCATATGCGATGGCTACGACAATGTTGATTTCCATTAGCGTTTCCCATATGGGAATTGGTATGTTCTGTTAGAGACAAGTTAACATTCACTTTTCCACAGTTCTTACAAAAATTAGGATAAAATTTCTCTGATCAACATTGTAAAAAAACATTTTTCTTTTTCACAAAATGCACACAGACCTACTTTAGCGTTCTTTGCCTTAATGTTGTTTTTTAATCTAAAGTCAAGTTTTTCCATAAGAAATTTAGAAAATCCCAGTTTGGTCTGGTCTACAAGCATAATCTAAAAGTGTGTGGTGTTGTATTCTTGGCAAATCGTGACATGTGGGGCTGTGATGACTGAAGGATGACTAAGGACAACATATTGGTGAAATGTGTCATTATGTGTGGGGTCTCTCATGTGCTTCTAACAGCAGTTATTAGGATTTTCTAAATCCTGTAGTGTGGACCTGGTATAAGGCACTGGTTCCCAATCCTGGTCCTGGAGTACCACTGCCCTGCACGTTGTTGTGTTCTCCCTGCTCTAACACACTCAGTTCACCTCAGGAACAGCTTGTTAATTACTTTATTAATTGCATCAGGTGTGTTGGGAAATGGGGAAACTCTAAAACGAGCATGGCAATGGTACTCCAGTATCAGGATTGAGAACCACTGACCTGTTATTTCTGTTATTGCATTTTGTCACTTATGCTTGATTACAGTCACTCAGTTTGTCATTAATGTTTTATTTGCTCTGTTGACTGCAATTGCTAGCTAATGATTTAAATAAATACATAAATAAATGACTCAGTAATGAACTTCCTTCTCATAGAACTGCCAGTGCTTTGGCTTGAATGTGTCTGCTGGTTTCTAGGCTTCCCTGCCCATAGCACTTCATACTTCTCTCATACTCATGCTTCGTAAATGAGAAAATAAACTTCTTTTGGTGGCACCGCTTGCAGACTATCTGTCAACACTGCCTTAAAAATCAAAATCTCTCCAAGTTAAGGACACACCACCCTTACGTTTTGTCCCTTAAATATTCTTAAAATGGTGAAAAAATAGATTTTCATTAAACAATCAAAATTGATTTCTAAATCTTTATAGTAACAAGCTCTGTTGATGAATGATCTCTATAATGGACAAACTGATAAACGGATCATGAATTTTTTAGGATTTTTGGGATCTTCCATTTTACACATGCTTAATGTCCAAATCCCATCCAATTTCATGAGTTTCAACAGTATCAAAATCTCTTATTTGTCAGGAGTCTGACAGACATGAGAGAGTGTGTAAGAAAGCTTCTGCCTTCAAGAAAGATCCCTCTCTCTGTATCAGCCACTGCTGCCACCCAAATGGCAGGGTTCACACAAGGTTCAAGGAACCACAGCCAAACAACATACTGAAAAAGATCTACAGAAAAGCTTCCTTTTCTCATCTCTTACTTTCACTTTATCTGTTCACGTCACCATACAGCAGACCCGCTAGCCACCTCTCTTGAGGGTTTGGGGCGCATTCGGTTCCCAACATATGTGATAATGGACCCAATGCCCTTTTTATCCCCCATCAGATAGCATTCATATTTCAAAGCATTCAAGTGCTGTGCTCGAAAAAATATTTTGATTACATAAGCGTGAACTACTTACAACCCTTTTCTGGGCTAAAAGTGGCCTGCCAGTCAGAAATGGGGCTGCTTTAAATAGATGCTGGCGAGAAGAAGGAGGTCGTGGAATCAAGACACACTTGTTCCTCACTGCGGCTGTGGCAGAGTGTGAACGAGAGGGAGAAAAGAGAGGAATAGAGTGGGGTTCCAAGGTACTGAGGGCTACAGAGACTGAAATAGCCCCGGAGGAGTCAGACAGAGACAGCCTGGAGAGAGACTCCTCAGTACTGACAGCCTGTCAGAGTGAGAGATGCATCTGCCAGACCTCACACATACACACTGCTGCTTGCTCTATCACTCTTCCTCCCCTCCTCTTTTCACAAACCCACACCAGCGCATTCTCAGGCACTCCCTTTCTCACTCCCCAGCTCACATTCTCCACTTTCTGTCTGTCTAACACTTTCACTCGCTCCCCTTTACCACAACAATGCGACAGTCTCTCGTTCTCCCTTTTACAATTCTCATTCACATGCACCGCAGGTAAACGCACCTCCTCAATACCACGCATTTTATAGCTGTTCACAAGGGCTGAGATTTTGCAGTCTGCTGCGCATTTTGTTGTTATTGTTGCGAGGAGGTGGATTTATTCCTGTGGAGGAGAGAGCAATAAAGCCATGTTTACTGAAGACTCTAAGAGGCTTTCGCTACTGCAGAGTCATCAGCCCCGCACAAAGGACACCGATGACGGGGAATTATATCGGCCCACGGCCTTCCCGCAAAGAGTGCAATAAAATCTCTGGTGCACGGCAGCTCACGGCCCACAGCTCTCCTGCCTGCCCTGGGGGAAATACACTGCCTGTCAAAAGTTTAGAAACAAGTTCCCTTCCTCTGAAATATTCCCAGTAATGTCTGATTTTCACTGTTCATTCTCAACTGAAATAAATTTTGTTGTCATGGAAAAATGAAATTTCTCACTTTTTAAAATAAAAGAGCTGGATGTAAGATGTCAACACTGTTAGTGTTTAAAAACACAACATTCACTCAACAGTCTATATGATCGGCCACCAATCTTATCCGCAAAGGGCTGGTGGGGCTGCAGGTTTCCATTCCAACCCAGCAGGAGCAGACCACCTATAACTAATCAATCAATCATTAAAAGACTGGGAGCAACTGATTAAAGAAGAGGATTGATTGGACTGAAAACCTCCAGCCACACCAGCCCTTAGTGGATAAGACTACTGATGCTTGGTCTATATCGGGGTCGGCAACATAGCAGAATTAGATTTTCAGGTAAAAATAAAATAATCATCCTTTGCAGTAAAATACAGCTATGCTGGTGGCTTTAACACAGCTTTAACCATAAATTGTCTTAAATGCTGGAGAAAAAATATATTTCTGCTAATTTACCCTTTAACCCTGAAGACTGGTATGCAGACTGCTGGTCACCATAGCAACGCAGAAAACAGTCTTGCCTAGCTAGTAGCTAACAAAAAGGCAAAGAGAAAGATTTGAGACGAATGGATTTTTTTGCATTATTCGCATTTATAAGCACTCCAGCTGGTTTCCTGATACGTTTTGTCTGCATCAAGAAACACTCAAACACTAAAAAGTCGTGAAGCTGAAGACAGCTTTTCATTTGAATTCTCTTGTTCCACTTTAAATGGCGCAACAGTTACATTTAAGGTGGAACAGGAAAATTCAAACAAGAAACTGGCGAATGAGAAGCTGACTTCAGCCTTGTAAAAAGTCGATCATTGAGATACATTTTACAAGAAACCATTCTACTTCTGAGAAAAAGTTTCATGCCAGAGGTGTGAGAAAAGCAGCTATAGATGAGCTAAAGCTTAAAGCAGAGCAAAGTTAGTCTGTGTTTTCATTTATATTTTTAGCCGACACTAGGACATTAGCACATACTGAGACATATTTACAGCCAAGATGGTAAAACATTACTTAAACAAATGGACATAAAATGTTGTGGCTCCCAAGGGGGATTGATTTTTGTTGAAAGGACAAAATGGCTCTTCTGAACATTCAGGTTGCCGACCCCGGTCTATATGTTCCATATATAGAAATTAAGCTGGAAAAACTGCCCGTTTTTAATTAACTGTTTTTGTGATGTCACAAAAACTAGCACACTTACATATAGCCACCCAATCAACCAACTACTATTTTGTCTTGACCATTCATGGTGAAGTTATAAGGAGTGTTTCAGACTGGAAAGCTTTTTTGAAAACAAGACAGTCAATCAGAACAGGGATAACTGACATAGATCTGTCTTCTTGTAAGTATCTTAGTGTCCACCGCATGCCAGTTTGTAATCTGAAATTTCACTCTATTTTTTTTCGTCAGGGAGAAGCAAAAAACATGCGGACCATCAAGCAGCAAGAACTGGACTAATGTCATGGTGAAAAGAGTTGAGCTGGTTTCAACTTTATAAATTACTGGCATCAGCTGTGTAGCGTTGACCAATCGGGCAAAAGCAACCTTCCACTGCCAGTAAGCTAACCCTAGGTGTGTCTAATTAATTCCATCCGGATGAAAGCTAAAAACTATGGAGCTCCTCATGCTTCTTGCAGCTGCCACAAGACTCTTCTTTTTCAGATGAGTGGTGTAGATTATTAAGAGTGTTTAAGCTTCATATTGATAGCTGAGTGCAGGCCTATTTGAGCAGGAAAGCATGCCATTAACAAAAATAAAACTTCACTGAAATATTCCATTCAAGAGGCCTGTTTATAGAACCAAGTTTACGACAGCAGCCTGCTTTAATAAGAAGAGAATTTATTTGGAATCAATTTCATGACTGACAGGTTCATTCACACCTCTAGTGCTGAAGCACTGGTATAGAAACCAGAGGGAGATAATCTCGGTGCTTGTAGCAGACACACACCATTACAGGCACAGTCACAAAAGCACTGTTTTATTCTAATGGATAATGAGATTTAAATGCAACTGAAAACAGAAAGCTGATACGTTGAAATTGATTATTATTATTAACTGATTTTTGGTACACAAACACACACAAAAGTGGACCTCGGGGAAAAAACAAAGCTACATTGAGCTACATTTTTCCTTCATATTTCTGTTATATTTTGCAACACTTAATTTATCATAGTTGACAGCTTTCGTCTCCAAAATATTCTTTAAAGCACATACTGAAAGTGTTTTTGTCCCAAAGGTGGTTTAAACAATAACGAGCACTTACATCACAAGGGAATAAAGTGTGTGGGTTTTGTTATAATTCCCAAGCTAGCAATCTCATAAATGCTGTCACAAATATCTACATGTGGCATTTTTCTCAAAATTAAAAACATTTGAAAAGCCAGATGTACCCAAACTTTTGAAAAGCAGAGTATGTGGTATTCTGATAAGTCGCTACAGGCAGCCACAGGGACCAAAGAGTCACTAACCAAACCCAGGCCAATGGCAGGGCAGAGGCCAGGGTCAAAGTGCAAAAGGTAATAGTCTGAGTTCAGCCAGCCAACAGGTGCTGAGACCAGAACAGTGCTGCTAGCTTAAGTGGACTGGCACCGGACACTCAGACTGAAGGCAGGTTTTTTTGGTGTTAGTAAAGATAGCATTAGTGCATGCTGAATATATCAAGGCTTCAAACCCTTTGGCTGGGCTCTGTTATCTCTCAAAGGCACATTAACTCAAGCTGAATGTTCTGTGAAGGGATCATGCCTTTAATTACAGTCCTAACTAAGCCTTGATCAATGCCATTGATGTTTTGCTTGTCAATACAAGCTAATGTGTTGTGGCTATTAGTGTACTGTCAACACATATGATAATAATGAAATACTACTTGTTTATTTATTGACTTCCTCATCTGATCACCCGGGTTATCCACAAGCCAGCTACAATGTTTATATTTTTTATATTATTTTTTTTCTTTTTATTGCTCTATTTTTCTACAATTAGTGTTTATTTTGTTTATGATCAGTGTCTGAGAGTAACGCAATTTCAATACTCTGTATGTCCTGTACATATTGTAGTACTGACAAAAAAGCTGACTTGACTCGACTTGACAACACCGGCTGCAAAATGTACGACCAATATGGTGAGATAAACCTTAAACTTCTAGCACCATGAATTCACTCACTCCCCTGATTTCTCTGTAAAATCACTCCAAAAATCATTGTGATTTAAAGAAGTTTCATAAGACAAAATGTGTGAAGGCAATACTTGCAGGAAAGACATGCAATATTCTAATAAATATTGCCTCTGCTTAGACCATGATAAAATACAAGTCAAAGCTGAGCATTATCAAACAGGGATCAAGCAAGGCTTGGAGTGATTGTGTTTTTCAGACAACACTACAGCATTTACTGAAATTAACCAGATTAAAGCATCCCGTCAATGATACTGAAACTTAATCATAATGTTTGATGTACAATACTGTACAAAAGTCAGAGATCAACATTCATTTATTTTATTTTCAGTCTAAATGTCCAGCTCAAAAGGTTACTCATTTTTCAGTATCAGGAAAAAAGCAGGAAACATATAAAACAGACAATTACACAGAAGACTCAATAACTACCAATACACTATCAACATTTTCTACAGTTTACCCTTTGCTTTCATTACAGCTTACATTCTTTTTGGGAGACTGGCTTTCAGTTTTTCAAAGAAATCTGCAGGGATATTTTTTCCACCTCCAAAAATCAGTCTGAAAATTTGGTTGGATTTTACGCTTCTCACAATCTAAGTAATTCCATGTACTGTTTATCCAATGCTGACAGTCCTATTTTCTCTACATCTTTTAACCATTTTTACCTCCAGTTTAGGAAACTCTTCTTTTTTTATTTATTTTCCTTTGACTTTCCCCTTCCTTAAATAGATTACAAATAGATTACCTTATATCTATAGCTAGTGCACAATAGCCATTGTGACTGGAAATTAAATAAATAAAAACTTTTTTACAGTACTGTATACCAGAGTGTTTTTGTGGCTGTTATGAAGGTTTATGGGCTATGGACTCAATTAGCTCAAATTTGCTAATTTAACTCTCTTTTAATTGTTTTGTCCATAGGCTGGATGGCACACTTTCCACAACAACACAGACTCTTATACTGTTGATTATAACTGGTCATATTACTGAAACATACTCCTGTAATACAGAACTAGTGTATGCTGCAGACAAAACAATATATTTCTTCATCTTTCTCCAGAAGTCTGGACAATATTGGCTATAAGTCTGCAGCACTCAGCCCAGGAGAGGAGTTATTGATTAGGCTAATTCAGCTAATTCCTTCCCCCCTTTGGTTTTGACTTTCCCACACTGTGAGGGGCTGTAAAATGAATACAGTTTGTTTAATAAAACATAGACCACTTAAATTGTCTGAAATTATGGCCAAAATTAATGAAAGTTAAAGCATCACATAACATGGAGCAGGTCTCTTGAGAGTACTACAGTTTGATGGTTAAGCACACACAGGACACAAAATAGAAAGAAGAATGAGGTATTACAGCCATGGCTCGTTTCCTGTAGCTATGAAAGCATGTGCACAGATTTGATTAAATGACATTGTGCAAACAACAGATTCAGATAAAAAAATGTTTTAAATCTAATGCTGCAATTAATATGCGGCCGTATCTCCTAAAAGGTAATCTTTTCAAGAGATGGAAAAAATTCTTAATTTTCATGGAAGTTAAAGGAATTTTTAAGTAATTTTGGATTGTTTCTGTTGGTCCATACATCATAAAATTTGACACAATGTAAAAGGCAGCTAAATGAAAAACGACAAAAACTGAGATATGTGGTTTTGTCCTGACAGCGACAATATGTGTAAAACCATGGATTACTATTTCTATTTCAGGAAAGTACAATATGCAGGCTACAGTTTATAATACTAAATGGAGACACTTTTTTCCAATGAATTAATTCAAGCATAGGATCTGTGATGGTTCCAGGGCTTTCTGTTTTGTGTACAGCTCACACAACTGTAGCAAAATAACAGACTATTTCCTGACAGCTGGTGGAGCTGTAGTTTCTCTGTTTTTTTTTTGTAATCAAATCAGTGCCATTAGAACAGCCAGATGATATCAAAACATACCAATAAACTTCCAAAGAGCTGTATGTCAATGAAACCGAGAAAAATATTTTTCAAAGTTCTACTGTTGCATAGCCAAATGTTAACATGTAAGTGAAACGGTGCACAGATATCAGTCAATATCAGTTATTCATTTAGCTACAACTCATTTTGGCTGGAAAAACAGAACTTTAAGACGTTTTTCTCAGTTTCACTGTTGGCATAGTTACTGCTAAGGTAAGGCATGTCTTGACCAGCTGTAGTCCACTTCCACTTACCTCCTTCTCTGTCCTCTGTTATGCAATGGCGGATGGAATCTGTGAGGCCTAGGCTGGCAGCACTGGGCAGGGGTCCCAGTAGGACAGTAAGGGGCACGTGTGTTGAGGGCTCGGCTGGTTCTTTACCCTGCTCTTGTGCCTCTGTCCCACTGTGAGGCCCCTGCTCCAGCTCGGGAAGCATCTGCTGGATGAAGTCCTGGTTGAGGTGCTGGGCTGCAGCCTCCATGTCCTCATCCTCCAGATCTTCATCTCCAGCAAACTCCGAGGCCAAAGACAGGCTGTCATCATGTGTGTCTAGCAGGAACAGAGAAGCCTGTTAAAAGTGGTCTTTAAACAAGTGGTTCATTGAAAGGGCTGATTATTTAGTAATACAATTATATATTGTTGTGCCTATACAGTTGCACCTACTGGAGTTGTACCTAATGATGTTGTGCCTGCCTTTTAACAATTAGGTGCACCTATCATGTGGATAGATTCCAATTACTGACTGTAGCTAATCTGTTGTTGCACACTGTATCAGCCCCTCTTTACCCCATTTATCAATAGAAAGGGACCACAGTTGGACCAACAGTGACCAGATATTAGTTTGGGTGATGGACTATTCTCAGCATAGCAGTGACACTGACATGGGACAGGTACCAGTTTATGAGGTGTTGTTGGAGTTATTAAAGTTGAGAACAGTCAGCCATCCAACAAATATCCAGCCAACAGTGGTCCTGTGGTCAGACACTTACCACTGATGAAGGGCAAGAGGAACACCATATATTCATGGAAAAAATAGCTATAATCTCTAACAATATACCTGCAAGATAAACAAACAAGGTACAGTATGTGTGTCTTATTAAGTGGCCAGTGCGAATACATTTCTTTAAGTGTACTCAAAGTTTCTTCTAATATGGCTGTCTAACTGTACCAAAATCATCAAACTACACAGTATGAAATACACTAAAAACAGACTGTACCTTGTACATTCCCACACAATAAAATAATGTTTTTTCTGTCATACAGAAAAAAACAAAGACACACACAGAGATCGAACAAACACACCCGCACACAGGCTTTCATGTAGTGTACAGTACCTTCTCTAGTGTAGGCAGCGTAAATCCCTTTCAGTTTGGGCCTGCTGTTCTCCAGCTCTGTCTCGATCTCATCCCGATATGAGCTGATCTCGCCTACGAAGACGCAAACAACACATTGCTACTCACTCAGGGCACTGCCTCTAACAGTCTGCACCTTTTCTCCATCACAGAATGGACATCATGATGCCAACAAAGCTCTCATTTTACATTATCTATAGTTTTAAATGTTCATCAGCAACATAAGGCAAATAAATGTGTATCCTGAACATTAAAAAGCATTTAATGAACCAATAAGATAGTACAAGCATTCTGGTATTTTCTTGGCAAAATTCACTCTCTGAAATGCCTTGATTAAAAAAAAAAACATAAGTATGCAAAACTCACTCATAGTGAATTCATGCCATTGTACGGCAAATGCAACCAACATCTAAGACTGAACCTTGGAGATGTGGAAAAATATCCTTGCAGATTACTTTGAAAAACTGAAAGTTAGTCTCCTGAAAAACATGCAAGCTATAGTAATTTAATAATTCTGCTTTTTCTTGACACTGAAAAATGAACGACGAGTGGTCTCTGACTTTGGCACAGTACTGTGTAATGGTGTGTTGTTTAGTTCCTGGTTATTAAAACGATATGGAAGCTATCAGTGACTTACTCATATCAAAAATCTCTATAACACTGGTAAATAAACTCAAAAACATCTGTGTTCGTACTTGCTATGTTTGGCTAGAGGATCAGGTTTCATAACACAATCATATCAGATATTGGGCAGTAACTGCAGTCGATAGAAAAACACCTTTAGGGAAGGTAGTAAATCAATCTTTTAGTTTTTTTCACAACCAACCAATGTCTCCACACAATGCAAGAGAACTAAGGTTCAGCAGTAAATGTGACAAAAGCTTCACTGATAGCACTGATGTCAGGAACATTTTGTATGAAATGTGTTATGTTCTTTTTCAGTGGAACTCCCCCCTTAAGGCACTGTTCTGCATGCATGTGGCATGTCATACTGTGATTCATCCATGGAGATTTCAAAAGTGACACATCTAACTGATGCCACGCAATTTCATCATATGAACGCAGTGTGATCAAACAAAAATTGATTCAATTACCAATATGCTTGTTCGACCACAAAAATTCAAGTGACAGACACTGATGAAAGCCTTTACAGGCCTAACAGAAAAAGTAAAACTTCAGTGGGCACTCAAACATCAAGACGTAAATCAATATCTTATTTCAGTCGGGCAAACTAACCTTGATATTCATCAAGCTTCTTGGTCAGCTCTTTTTCCAGCTGAAATGAATGAGAGAATTTTATATTAAAAGGACAGCTGAAGAACTGAATAAGACAAAAACCTACAAACATACAAGAGACAATGTAACATGACAATGTAAAGACAGCCAGTTGTCTTTCTAACATTAAACTTGACAAGGGAATGATGCTGTATGCACCTTTACCTTTGTGGGTCATGTTATGATTCTGTTAGTGCACCAACCTGCTGCATCTTTAACTTCTTCTGACCAGCAACAAAAGAAGGGGGATCACACTCTGCCTCCAGGTCCACTCGCATGAACTCATCAATAGTGAGATGACTGGTGGGTGTGTCCTCAAATTCTGTCAGCCTAAGGAGAAATCATGTAGATATGTACGATGACCAATCTGACTGTCTTTAGTTATTATTGTATCTTTGTATAGGTATGTTTAATTAATCTTGTTCCATCATTCCTTTCTCACCCAACAGATAATTCAAGAGCCACAATTGTATTGTGCTCAAGACTGTGCCAGAAACCACCCTTTAATGTCCAGTTAAAACAACTATTAAGTACTTAATTTCAAACTTTTTTCAAACTAATTCACTATTTTTTCATTTTCATAGTATTCATTTTCCAGTGCAGGCAAACGTAGAAAACATATATTTAACATACAATTACACAGATGCCTCATAGACTAAATATAATTTTTGCATTTAGTCAATATTATTCATTATTTATAGTCAGTATTTTGTGGGTCCACTATTATTTCATACCTCAAGTTCAGTCTTAGAAATGTATTGCATTTTCTGCTTCTCACAATCCAAGTAATCCCAAACACATTCAGTGATGTCTGGATTCTGGGTTCTGAGCAACTTCTTTATTTATTCTTTATTTGCAGAAGTCTCCTGTTCCTTTTCTCAGTAACACAGTTCTCACAGTGGAAGGATGGACAGAAAAACCTATGACCTAAAGAACGAGTAGAGCTTGTTTTTTATCTCAAAGATAAAAGCTTTAAATGCTGTTTATCTGATGGTAACTGTTTTTTTGTGATCTACCAGGTCTTACATGGTGGTTATGAGCCCCATTTCCTCTATATCTTTGAATCATTTTTTCCTGTTTTATAAATTTTCCTTTGACTTTCCCTTTCTTTATACTTTATACTTCTTTATATCTCTTGAAAAATGAAACTTGTACTTGGCCATTTTATTGCATAGCACTGTATGTCAGTATACTTGGTGTATAATATGATTCATGATTCTTCATCATTCATACAATCCTAGCAAGGCTGGAGAAAACCTCAAAGCGATAAGAAAGGTAAACACATTAGTGAATCTTGAAAACTATCTAAAAAAGAAAAGTGCAGCAAGTACAAACACCAGCACTCCTCAGATCCAAATCTGATTTCAGCTAGTCTTATACATAATAGGCAATATAAGAGAAGTCAAACTATACACTCACCCAAAATGTACAGTCACTTACCTTTTCCTCAGAGTGGCCTCACACACCTTCACCACACGTATTACTTCCTTCACCGTGCGGCGGAACTCATGCATGCGGGCCGCCACCAACAGAGCTGCAAGATTGAGATGTGATCCATTTGCTACGTTTTATAAATACACTCAGGCACAACCTCAATAGGTTTTCTATTTACTAATGGTAATGAGAAAACATTTTCTGAGTGCTGCTGCACCTTTACACGGCATCTCAATAAAGCTTCTGGAGCACAGCATACAGGATTGGTAAACATAGCACATACAGTTGGGCTGTAATACTGTTTACCAAGTGCTGTACAGTTCTACAGTACATGACACAAAGACAAGCCTCCACATGCTTTCTCAATTCCACTGCCAGTGTTACAGCTCAGTCCACACAACGGCCTCCACTATATTTATGCAGCACTACAACAACTCACAAACCGGAGCTGAATCAATAAAGGCTTAGATACACGTTGCCCACATTATGGAACTAGGCCAGGTTTTTTTGTGAAGTTCAACAACTACCTTCTGTGCTATTACAATGGAAACTTTATCACTTTTTGAGGATGGAAAAGTGCTTTCATTTCTGCGTTTACTCTAAACTTTCTCTCAGGATGATAAACGTCAATGCTCAGAAGCCCCATCTAAACTTACCGCCTTCTCCTGAATACTGTGAATGATTAATGATTAATTATTAATTATTCAGATATTGCAGTAGCGGATGTAGGAGGGAACGTGAGACATTGTGAGAGAGAGAGAGAGAGAGAAAGCAGAGCTGCAGGAACTTTGCATGCTATTCTGAAGCGAGGGCATCTTGCTGACGGCAGAGTACGGGGGCTTAAACGCTGGGTTTCAGGCGAAAGGCGAAGAGGTCTAAGCAGCAGAACTGAATGTGCAGCGCTCCAAGTTCAGGCTTGTTATGTAATGCTGCAACTCTGTTCCAGTTCCCATATCAAACTTTCAGCCTGGTAAGGGTTCGTTCACAGTTTGGTAAAAGCACTCAGCAGTGAACTTCAATAACACGTCATGACATACTGTACCATCTCTCAGGCACACAAAGGAACATTCAGCCAGTCTTTCCTCTGGTACGCTCAGTGCAATGATCATACATTCAAAACAATATAATGAAATGCTGAACTTCCGAGTGACTGAGAGTGAAAATGGTAAAGGTTGTGATCAGAGCTGAAAAGCAAGGCTGTCCAGCACATCATTTAGCTGATAAATGTGGTTGATTTTAGGATTTCCCAGAAAACGGCATCAGCAGATATCCCACTGGTAAAGTACCAATAATGTCTCTTTAAATGTTAGGCTATTTAAGAACCCAAAATGGAGGACTATGATGCTAAAGAGGGCTAATAACTAGCTAAAACAAGTCAGTTATTGCAAAATTTAATTTATATGAGGCATTTTGGACACCATTTCTCAAAGTAAGTAACAGTCCAGGTATTCATAGCATTCATTGCTCAGATATTATCAGTTATTAGTAGGGATGTAAATGATTAACTGTTAAGTGTTAACTGTTAAGTAAGTGTTCAACCAATACTCTTGTTTAATTTTATTTCATTCCAAATGAACAACATTTCCTATTTGGACAGGTTTATCATCAAACTTGAAGAACATTTTTGGACTGTATACATGAGGGCACAATAGGCAATTGGTTAGAAACATGCATTTAACCTTTTTTTCCAAAAACAGGTACTAACCACTAAATTGTACAATACTTTGACAGGGAAAATACATTTTTTCTTTTTTTTTTGTAGTTATTACAATTATGCATTGGTGACATATTATTTCACATTGGCCTATTAGTAAATTTGGGTACCTGCACCACACAGTCCGGACGGCCGGCGTCCTGTGTGCATCCAATCCCTCTTCATCCTCTGCAGCAGCCTTAGAGCAGTCATGGACACCTCATGGGTCTTTTCTCCAAACTCCAACATGTGGGCAAAGCGTGGAATATACAGACATGGATCTATGGACAAGGAACACATCATCAGAATAGACGTTCCAGATTTAGTCTCCCAAAAAGTGTCTTTCCATCCAATCTTGCTGGCCTGTAGCAAGAGGGTGCAAAGTAAATGGACAAATAACTTCAGTCAGCCAGAGTATATTCTAAAGCTGGTGTGCTGAATAACCATGCTAACCAAAGAAGGGCCACTTCATTTGCATCCCATTGCAGAGTTTGAATACATACAACTTCTTCAACGCTCTCCTTGACATTAGGGTGAATCTGGACCATTGCTTTTCTATAGGGAGCTCTCAAAGTGGCTTGGCTTACAGTCACTCAGAGGGAGCAAAAATCCCTCACTTCCACCTACTTCAAAGTCCTTGGGTAAACTCATTCTGCTGCCCCACTAAAGTACACATCACGGATGTCCTAATAACAGGGAAATGAGTTCAGCTCACAGAACCAGTCTGCCACAATCCTATCTGAGGCAATGCTGTATGGACTCCACCTGTGCTTGAGGGACAGTAAAATCCCCCAAGACCTCTTCTGTTGCTCACTTATAGGCAATTTTATACTAAATTATAATATTAATACACCGAAGCAACAGTGAAGAAGCTGATCTTTCTGTGTCATCTGGGAAACAGGAAGCAGCAATTCCAGGAAAATTAAATTTCTACATGTGACAACTCTCTGAGACGTTCTGTACTACACTAAAATAGAAATTGATCTGGAAGCCTCTATTTCACCCAGGCTATTGGGTTTGTGTGATTTGCGGGAGTATGCAGCTGTCGAAGGCTGATTAAAAAAAGGTGATGAATGAACACGGGAGGCAGGAGGGTCTCTAACAATCAGAGCCATGGGAAGTTTCAGCCGATCAGAAAGCCACAACACTACCACAGAAAGAAAAAAACATGAGTCGTGGTGGGGATTTAGTGTTAACAAAAATTGAAAAGGAATCCCTGATGCATTATGCTACACATTACTGAGCTTCTACATAAGCTTAGTATATATGTTCAAAAAGCCTGCCCTTCAATTTTCGCTGAACAAAAAGTTCCTAATATTATGCTACGTTATATTCTACAACTTCTCAGATTTCAAATGAAGAATAGAAATTTGTATAGCATCGTGAGTAAAGTTATAATAAATTTAATACCCAGAATGCCATGTATTTCAGAAATGATCTTGAGGCAGATGAGTTGACAAAAAATATAATTTCAGTCTAATTACAGTATTTCCCATTTAATAATATTTATTCTATTTGTTCCCGAATACTTCAAAGACGGAATAGCACACCTAAAAATACCTCTTGTTGTGGAGTTTATAATCAACCAAACTGACAAGCCCAGTACTGAATCCAAAAAAGATAGCAGCTCATTTAAATTTGCCAACAGAGGAGTTACACCACAGAGAATATCACACATGCACATAGAATCATTGCTTTCTGTGTGCTACCTTGTTTTCTATCACTATACAAAAGATGCATGTGGCTTTTTTTTGTTGGTTGCACCGCATTTTTCTCAGAGCAAGCATATGAACTCATTCACAGCACAGTTTGGATTATCACTTAATCCTGACTTTGTTTAATCTGAGTACTGACAAAATATACCTGATGTGTGACTTATATTCTGATGAATGTAATTACATGTTCAAAATGGTAGTTTGAGTTCAGACCATGCCTTCAACATGTTGGTAATATAATGAAAGACTGATTGAAGGAGGGGGAGAACGCTGAGAACTTGGTTCTGGAGTTCTAGGGGGCTTCTGTCTGTAGCTAGAAGGCCAGACCCCCCCTCATAGCTCTAGTAGGACTGATGTAGGACTGAGGAACAGGGAGGAGATGGGGTTGCGGTGGGGATTGCGAACGCTTCGTCACGGGAATGGAAGATGAGGATGGAATTTTATAGGCCGTTAGATTGGAAGAAGGAGGGGTTTCAGGCATGTTCCTCCGCCAAACTTCAGTTATAACATAACTACATTCATGACATAAATTGAATAAAAATCTATGAATTTTCAGCTTTGTTATGTATTACATACATATCAACAACACCATGAGGAAATTGTGTTATTAACAGAGAAGAATAGATAAAATTTCAGAAAACATCCATTTTGTGTCAGCCTTAAAGGGTTCATTAATGCACAAGTTATTCTTATATACAGGAAAACAAAACTATTAAAATGATTATAAACATTCTAATGGTAGTGTATCTCCTCCAGCAAGAGCATAACTGATCTGAAACAACATTAGCAAGACTGATATTATAACACTGGAACTCTCCCACTGTGTATAGATGGAATATACATAAGAAACCTCTTAGATCAGGGGTTCCCAACATTTCCATCCCATTTATCCACTCATTCCTAGCTGAGGAAGATTTTTTTCTTTTTACTCCCCCAGTCTTATTTTTTTTACAGCTATCATATAGGTCAAAGGCAAATGTCCACAGTG
Source organism: Colossoma macropomum (assembly GCF_904425465.1). NCBI lineage: Eukaryota > Metazoa > Chordata > Actinopteri > Characiformes > Serrasalmidae > Colossoma > Colossoma macropomum. The sequence continues at coordinate 18,456,380 of NW_023494795.1, read as the reverse complement.
GACAACAAAGTAGTATTCTGTTCTATAATTTCTTGTTTGCCAACCTTGCATACATGTAACTGCACAATCACTGTGAATAAGCTATTTAGTTCTTTAAAGCTAGAGTGTGAGAGAACGTGAACATTATGCTAGGAGTCTTCTGAGCCCATGTGACCCTGTGATGGAATAAAATTATGCTGAAATGTTTTTATGATGTGCTTTTAGCTCAAACACTGATTGGAAGCACATATGTCTTGATAAATCTGATTTACTTTCATATGTTAATCCAGTATTCAGACGAAACAGTGACCGAGCTGCGTTCAGAAATAAGTGTCTTCTGATATAATTACATAAACATTAAATTACTGTTCTACTATACTTTGGTATAGGGTTTTCGGAGGAAATGCTTATAACTGGACCAGTGAAGTATTTCCTGAGAATGCTGCACTTGATGAGACTTTTGGCTGGCAAAATAACTGTTGTCTAGGTTTGTATGTTGTTTAAGCCTCTTAACCCAGGCCATCCGCTGATAAACCCCTCCAAATGATCCATTTTGTAACGCCGGGGCCCTCTGTTGGAAAGCCGGGAAAGCTAACTAGAAGCAGGACGTAAGCCCAACCCCCCTCTCCCAGAGCAGGCTCCGGATTTAACATGGCTCCTGGCTGCGACCGAGCGTCCACAGACCAAACCTGAATGTATTTCTCTGCCACCTGGGCCTCCCTCTCTTCAATAAGGTAATGAAATCCCAACTGCATATAGCCGTTACTTTCACTCCGACCGTTTTTGTGCTGAATCTCGCGCGAACCTCGGCAGCTAAAAGCTCGACCACCGTCCGTTTGGAGGAGAACTCCTCTGTGTAGACGGCTCATCCGTACTGTTGCTACTTTATCTCTTTTTACACCGCGCCGGTCTGCCTCTAAAAAAGACCTTCTCTGTGTTGGTGGGCATTTTAACGATTGAAATTCACCATGTATGCCAGCACACCAGATCTTGAGCTGTTTTGGTGCGGAACAGTCGCTAGTGCACTTCGTTTCAGATGTTTATCCCGGTAAACCAGTTTATAAATGTGGAGATATCACTGGCAACGTTGGCAAACTAAACGATCATACACGTTGTTAAACTGCTTCTTGATCTGTATGTAAAGTGTCCGGTTCCGCACATATTGTTACTGCCTTGTATTTGTGATCGAGCTCTGCCAACGGCCAGTCAGTTTGAAAGTAACTTCGCAAAATGGTCCTGGTAGCCTTGCACAAAAACTACCACCACACACAAACACTACTGTTTCTGAACAGAATTGAGCTGTTTCGCGATTTTTTTGTATCTGTTTATGCGTCTTTCCTGCTGTAATGAACATAGTGTAGTCTTTCTGGTTTCTTTTTTCACGATCATGTCGGTGTAAATGCTGACGTGAACGTATATTGTCAACACCGCCGCAAGGGTTAAATCTGCTGCTTTAGCTGTACGGGAATATTATGGCGAGAGTGGGCGGGGCACTCGGGTCGTGGGAGGAGCCCCGCGTCGTATAACGTAAGCGCGTCCGTAAATCTGATTGGCCGGCGCAGGGCTTGGGCGTTTGCTTTGGCCACACAAAACGAGCCTTTACAATACAGAAGGAGTGATAGAGAGGAGCCGTTCAGAAGCGATGAGCGGAGCTCGTTCATGATGGCAACCACAGTGTAACGTTTTTAATCAGCAGTATCAGCAGATGCTCCCTGTTGACTTTTAGTTGTTTTTCTTCTGGTCGTATGAAAGACGCCTAGAGAGGCTGCAGCGTTGCGTTTGCTGTTGATCTGGAGCTCGACAGGAGGTGTTTTCTCCGCGATCGAGGATGCGATGAGAAAGAGGAAAAAGTATTGGCTTTGGAATAATTCTGCTGGACGGATGCGTGTGTGTTGCCCCGTTTTGTTGCATCTATAGAGAGCAGCGTTATGGGAGCGCGTAGACTGCAGCCCATGTGAAACACGGGACGTGTCGTTTAGAATTAAACCGCAGGGCGCCAGTCAGTACACCTGTCTTTCAATCAGACTAACAGACTGGAGGATTTATTTGCTGATGCCAACATCTCCAGATTGCCTGTATGGCCGGATCATGAAGTTTCTGACGTTTTTCCTTCTGCTTCCAGAGACCCTAAAGAGGACTAGAAAGAGTGGGAAAGAGCCCGGCAAGCTGCCAGCATGCTATGAGATCGTGACTTTGTCCTTGAAGAAGAAGATGGCTGCAGAACTGTATCCTGCAAGCATAAACACCAATCTGCCAAACAGCAACGGACCAGCAGTAACTGCTGCCAGCAAAAAGAGCATCGTTCAGGTGACCCAAACAGTGACCACCCCAACATCCAACACCACTCAGCAGAATATCAACAATAACAACGTCGAGACTGCCACCTGGCAGGCTACTCATCCAACGCTGCGAGAAAGGTAAAGGCACATTTAACGGTTTTCCTTTCAAGTGTCAGAGTCTAGACTGTAATTATGGACATACTTTAATGCTGTTATCTCTTTTCCAGGAATGCTTTGATGTTCAATAACGAACTCATGGCTGACGTTCATTTCATTGTGGGTCCCCCTGGCGAGTCACAGAAAGTTCCAGCACATAAGGTAAACGCAGTGTGGTATACGGTTTGTGTGACCTGAGGTTAGTTACTGTCGAAGTTGTTTCATCCAATGTGTTTTCCATTGGTTCTTTCAGTATGTATTGGCAGTGGGGAGTTCGGTGTTCGGTGCCATGTTTTATGGGGATCTAGCTGAAGGCGAATCGGAGATTCATATTCCTGACGTGGAGCCTGCTGCTTTTTTAATCCTATTGAAGTAAGCTCTCCTATTATATTCTTCTATACAATTTGCTGTTTTATTCACATGATGAATTAAATTTTTTTTTGTGGTTGTGATCACATCTATTCAAGAAAAGGCAATGTGATTTTCTCATGAGCTCATCTCACATTCTCCCTCCAGATACCTGTACAGTGATGAGATTGAACTGGAGGCGGACACAGTGCTGGCCACTCTGTACGCCGCCAAGAAATATATAGTGCCTGCCCTGGCCAAGGCTTGCGTCACCTTCTTGGAGACCAGTCTGGAGGCCAAGAACGCCTGTGTGCTGCTGTCCCAGAGCCGGCTGTTTGAAGAGCCTGAGCTCACCCAGCGCTGCTGGGAGGTTATTGATGCTCAGGCTGAGCTGGCTCTCCGCTCTGAAGGCTTCTGTGAAATTGACCTGCAGACCTTGGAGATCATCCTGAAGCGAGAGACTCTAAACACTCGGGAGGCCATAGTTTTTCAGGCTGTCCTGGACTGGGCCGTGGCCGAATGCAAAAGGCAAGGACTGGGACCAACGGCTCGCAACAAGAGGGCAGTGCTGGGCAAGGCCCTCTACCTCGTGCGTATCCCGACCATGACGCTGCAGGAGTTTGCAGATGGAGCAGCGCAGTCGGATGTGCTGACACTGGAAGAGACTCATGACATTTTTCTCTGGTACACAGCAGCCAACAAGCCCAAACTGGACTTCCCATTGACAAAGAGGAAGGGGCTGACGCCACAACGCTGCCACCGCTTCCAGTCCTCTGCTTACCGCAGCAACCAGTGGCGCTACCGCGGACGCTGCGACAGCATCCAGTTTGCTGTGGACAAGCGGATCTTCATCGCGGGACTGGGCCTGTATGGCTCCAGTGGTGGAAAGGCAGAGTACAGCGTCAAGATCGAACTGAAGCGCCAAGGAGTGATCCTGGCCCAGAACCTGACTAAATTCATTTCGGATGGTTCGAGCAGCACCTTCTCTGTGTGGTTCGAGCACCCGGTTCAGGTGGAGCAGGACGCCTTCTACACAGTCAGTGCTGTGTTGGATGGGAATGAGCTCAGCTACTTTGGGCAAGAGGGAATGACAGAAGTGCAGTGTGGGAAGGTGACCTTTCAGTTCCAGTGCTCTTCAGACAGTACAAATGGCACTGGTGTGCAGGGAGGTCAGATCCCAGAGCTGGTCTTCTATGCATGAAAGGTGTGAGGATGGCCTTACTGAAGTGCATTCCGCCCAACTGAATTTGGATGCAATGAACACATGGAAAGTACAGGGTCCTAAGAGGCTCTTGCCTTGTTTTCAATGTAGCAGTGGAGGACAATTGAATGGCAAAGCCTGTTCTTGCTAAAACAGACTCTTCTCAGACAAAGTATGAGTGAAGGAATGCTCCTCTGCTTTATTTATTAAAAAAAGAAGTATATTTGATTTAATTATTGATGCTGCGGCATGCAGATCTATATAAATATATATATATATATATATATATATATAAACAAAGATATAGATGTATTGCACTCCTGGTGGCTCACCACTAGCGTGTTGTGTTTTGTACATAACCTGAGGCTAATTTGTTTACAGCTTGATGCTGACTGACAAATGAAATGTCTTGTATTAGTGTGCAGCTTACTAAACTGCAGATCATAAAAGTTTTTGTGACTCAAACTGCAAAGTTGTCGCCCTCTGTTTTGCTTCAAAAGTGATTATCTGGTTCACTAGCCTAATAACTGGAATGTTAAAACACTAGTCTCTCCAGTACTAAAAACCATCCTAACCGAAAGTGTTCAGACACACATTAGCACAGTTGTACAAAAAATGACCTTAGCTGTCTTGTTAGGGTTAAGACAAACATCTGGTCTCTGACTCTATTGTGCATGAAATATGTGAGATGAATACCAAAAAAAAAAAAAAACTACTGCATCAGCCACAGCAAACATGATCTGTATTAATGAGACAATGACTGTCATGTATGGGTGAAATATCTTCATAGCCCACATAAAGTAACCACTTTCCCTGCCAGGCTGCGGGGGAAACTGAATAGGGAGATTGTTTGAATTCAGCCCAAAGAATCTGCTGCAATGCTGTTTGCATTCTAATTGAGGGTTTAGTAAACGCAGAGCAGATGCAAGTTGGTAAAATGGCAGATTTTCAGCAGACAAGGAGCTGAATATGAAATTAGAACACATGGAAAGCTGCTAATCAGTCTGTTTGGTGGGATTACAATAAGTGCATTAATATTGAGATCCTCCCAGATGCATACTTGGATAAAATTTAGCTCTCCCTACTTTAACATAGTGCATCTATGGAACAAAAGACATGAATTATCTCCATTGTGGCAAAGACAAACAAGAGAGGCTGGCTCAGAAAGACCGGGTGATGGAGTTGAATGGATTTTAGATATGGTGCAGTGCCCCCTATGTACTTGAAACCAGACTGCAACTCATTTGTGTAATTTCTTTGAAACAGATGGACAGTTCATTTTCAGCCATTACCTAAAATGTGGTGAGTTATAGGAATTATACAGATGATGTGGACTGAGAATGTGAATACTCCAAGAGGTATAGAACGTAAAAGTAGTTTGAATGGAGAAAATGTATTCCAGACAACACACTGTCAGTATACTGTATGGTGGTACATTTTCCATAGTGAGTCAAGACTTTTATCAGCTGACCTACATACGATGTTATTTAAAGGGCTCATATCATGGAAAATCTTACATTTTGGAAAGTTCAATGTAGGATGAACCACTGCTAAAGTTTCAAAATATACAGTTGACACTCCACTCGTTGCAGTCCATGTATCGTTGTGTCCAAAAAAGTCTGCTTTTTTTTTCTACATCACAAATACAGAACACAGCAACTCTCCTTTATACTGTGTAAACATTTCATGATGAATGGACCAAAATAAAAAATGTTTCAAAAGAACTGTATAGATATATAGACTTTATTACACTAATTGATGTGCATTATGTTTTTGCCTTCTTTTGTAATGTTACTACTTTGGACAGTGATGATAAATACAGACCATTATGAATGAACTGTTTTTGTGATGTCATGAAAACATATTTACATACATCTGCCTATTCAGCCTAAAGCAGTGTGGCTCCACTCATTTATGCTGAAAATAAGGAGTGTTTCAGACTGCTTTTTGGATGATGCAAAATACAGGGCAGCCAATCAGAACAGACATAATTTACATATATCAGCCTTAAAGGCTCAGTAACAGCCTTTTTAATCCTATGAAGTAAAGAGAGGTAGGAAAATGGCCAAGTAAAAATGAATCATGATTGTTTTTGGTACATAAAGCTACACATATGCACCTCAGGAAACAAAGGAAAAAAAATGGATATGGGCCCTTTAACTAACCTTAGCATAGTATGGAATTTATAGTACAACAAAGAAACTGGCCTCTGTGTGATTAAACAAAATCATCCATCGGGAATGCTGTATACATGTGAACGAGTAAAATGTAACTTTACCAACAGCAGGAGCGTTGATGCAGAGCTCTCTGGCCAACAGCAGGAAAGTTTTGCCCAGGATATAAACATTCACCTGAAAAACAGCCAGAAAACGTGAGACTGAACTTCACTGCTGCCTTCAATATCTGTTCAAGAGAATCTATAAGTATTTCTTTACCATCTTTGATTCACCATCTAAGTATATGAGACTGACTTTACATAGAAGCTCACTTTCTTAAGATCTATAATACATTTCACTTTACTTTAAGTATAACACTAATTCAAATTGCATTGTTTACTGCTTATGGCACAGTAAGGCCAGTCTAAAATCAAAACTTGCAGTCTAATTTTTACACTTTTTCTCCAGTTAAGAAAGAAGTGTACAGTATGTGCAGGGCACTTTGGGCAACCCAGTAATGTACAGAGGTCACAACCTCAGCAGCAGGTCTCTAGTTAGCCTGGCATGCCCAACAGGGTGGGGTGCTGTCAGAGCTGGGTGTGGCTGCACTTGCTTAGGATTCATAGCATATTTTACCCTGGCTCAAACCCACCCTCTTAACTTCCCTTCAACACCAGAAAGGGTTCAAGGGTCTATGCTCTCAGGACAGCTGAAAGAGTAAAAATAAGTGTAACGCCAGCTGTGTAGTCCTGAAATGCCTCCCCCTGGAACCACTAGCATTAAGGGCTATGCGGTGTATGGTGTGTACAGAGCTGATCTGGCAAACAACCATTTGGTACAACAATAGCAGTATGTTCCCAGGCAATGTCAACATGTATCATTCACTTCCTCAAACCACATGTACAGAATGTCTAGCGCTGTGTGTAGTCTTGTATTTCTGTTTCTGTAGAGTTGAAAGCTTTCATTTACATAGCGAGGTCCAGCTGAGACCAAAGCCTAATGCTCAGCAGGGCCCCGTCTCATAAGAAATGCAAACATCTGAAAATGATAAAATCTGAAAATATGAGACAGACATGCAACTAAATAAAACATGCAACTTTTCAGGGGGCTACATTTTAGTATTACTCATTTTCATACAAGAAATCACTTTACATCATACATCCTGTTTTGAGGATATGATTATTTTTGACTTTGTTAAATGTCCAAATGTTTGTAGACACTTGCTCATCCAACTCATCATTTCTTCTGAAATCAAGGGTATTAATAGGGAGTTTGTCCCCCTTTGCTGCAATAACAGCCTCTACTCATCTGGGAAGGCTTCTAGATGTTGAAACATTGCTGTGAGGATTTGATTGCATTCTGCCTCAAAAGCACTGATGAGGTCAGGTACTGATGTAACTTGGCTTGTTCATTTATTCTTTTTTAGTTACTGTGCCTTTAAGACTGCAATAAGTAAATGACCTCTGTTCAGAATGGTTTCCCTGTATTGTAGCTCATTCAAAAAGCAGTCTAGGCTGAAACACTCCTTATAACTTTAACATGAATTGATGGAGCTTGAATGCTGTAGAATGAAGAGGCAGATGTATGTAAATGCATTGTGACATTACAAAAGCAATTAATTGAATACAGGCTGTTTTTGCAAACTTCTTTTCCATATATGGACTGTGGTCTAGGAAGCGAATGGTAAGTTTTGAAACCAACAATGATTGTTTACATACTATATAACTAGCAATGATATGCCATATTTTATCAAAACTAGACAATAAAGGACATAATTAGTGGAGCAAATGCAACAAACTAATTTTAGGCCTGCTACAAGATATTTTTGTGCCATTACAGATAGGTTATACACACTGTATGTCTAAAAGTATCCAGACAACAGTTGTAATTAGTGAATTCTGCTAATTTAAGCTTCACTCATCGCTGACACTGGTGTTCAATCACACTTCTAGCGTCAGCTATAAGGGTATAAAGCCCCCAGGCATTTAAACTGTGCTTGCTGGAACGACGGCACTCCTTCCAATACCCCTGCGATGAGTCGGAGTGGCATTTATGATCCAGAACTAATCAATGAACATCAGTACATTTATTTTTTAATTTATTTTACATCTGGCAGACACTCTTACCTAGAGCAATCTACAATGTAACCATGTTAAGAGGTGGATAAACATAGCATTATGAGCCTTTGCAAAGGGCTCTATAAGGTATAACATGGTACACTTGCCCATGCAGGGAATCAAAGCCCACTCTAGCATGTGGAGGACTGTCCTATTACCCACTGCACTATCCAAGTTGTTAAACAAGAATTATACACCTAGACCATTTCATTAATTCTACAAGATTAAAAAAAAATCAAGTAAAAATGAATTGCGACTGTTTTTGGCACATAAAATCATATAAATGTCTTACGTAGCCCTCGGGGAAATAAATAAAACACAAGAAAAATGTAGGTTATGGCCCATTTAAGACCTAATAAAACATCTGAAAGCCAACCTGTAAGAGATCACTCAGGTCCAGGAGCATGTCTGCAGGTGAATTAAGGAAGAATGACAGCTATTCCAACCAAGAGAAGACATGCAATGCTAATAATCAACAAACAAAAGAGATGAAAGAATGTCACTGCTTCAGAAACATTATATATTCAGTGAATATCTGCACCCATTAATGTCATTAATGCAAATCCAATATCTCTGATGCAGTAATTGTCACTTTGGATTAGTCAGGAATTCAGATTAATCTTTTCAAACCACCTTTGCGCGCCCGCAGGCCCGAGGCGATGTCTGAGCCTTCCAACGAGGAAGGGATTCACCCTGTCCGTCTGCCACCACTACTCACCTGACAAGCACAGGCTCACTCACACCTGTGGCATGGAGTGTCTCCATGGTGACTAATTCCTTTTAAGTACAGTAGTGAGAGATTAGTACCACTGAAAGGGAAAGGCTAATCCTGTCTTATCAAGAGATAGTGAAGGCGATCAGTCTAAGGGCCTTAATTACGGCACCGATCTCGATAAGGATAACACATCAGTTTTGGGTAAGTGTCGCTCACAGCCATGTAGGGAAAATCTGCATACAAACTAGGCAAATGCAGAGAGGTAGATCTGGAATGCTATTGCTGACAATCTAGCATAGTGCATTTTAAATTTGGTTGATCTAACTATGCACAGTAGAATTTGATTTTATTTTTTATTATTTAAATGGAAATTCCATCATTTTTTATCAAAATTTCTGCATAGTTAACAGGCTAAGACGTAAACAAAGAAATTCAGAGCAGAATGATTTGAAACAATTAATTCCAAAGAAACACAGTCAGAATTGTTGACACTGGTGGTGAAAGGAACCAAATGTTTGAAGTGTTTAATGCCTCTGATAGCACAGAATGCACCTCACACAAAGTTATTACACAAAATGGTTTTGAACACACTGCCTGATGCCCAAGACATTGTTTTACAACAGTTATACAATAGTTATCTCTACAATAAAGATAAGGTTTTGCAAGGAAAAAGCAAAAACTGTACACAAGTAAAACTAAATAGTTTGGATTATACCATTATTTTACCATAATTAACATCATAGATAAAAGTTCAGATTACACATATTTGTATATATTTTGTATAGTCAATAAAATCAAAACCCCTATCCTATCCCTTCCTATTGTGACCAGTATAAAGAAATCAGAGTCAGCAAGTTTCTCTGTAATGTAACCTTTCACGTCAAACCATTCTGAATGATTTTGTTTGCATCTTATTTAGTATTAATTAAACAACATCACCAGTATTATTATTATTATTGTTGTTATTATTATTGATTGTGCTGTAAGGCTTAGCTGGAGTTTACCCTGACTACCAAATGAGCCGTTCCCACTCCTCCGGGACGGACTACCACACCCCGGTGGAAGCAAATCAAGCACAGAACGCTCACTGCTTCCGCACAAGAACAGTCTTAGGAACAGGGCGGGACAGGGATAGAGGGTATTAGGTGCATGTTTATGCTGTGTGATGTAACATTGTGCTCTAGTAGGACAGAAAGGCTTGAGCACAGAGCAGTGAGAGGTTTTTCACAAAAGAACATGAAATACAGATATGCAACGAACAATGAAACATGGTAAACATGGAAACAAATGAATTTCTCCCTGACAAGCTGCCGTCAGTTAGACCTGACTCTCTACTTCATACTGCAGATCATAAAGGCTAATGAATGCTTTAACACAGAACCTATTTGTTCACACTTGGAAATGCCCATCAAAGATTCTATTTTAGATCATTCAGCATAGCAAGCACAAGTTTAAGAGTAAAGTTAGTATGTGAAGCTTTCTTCAATTACACGCATGGTGGGCCACATCATTGCATGGGTTGAGTGTTTTCTCCATACCATAACATCTACTCCTGAAGGGTTTAATAGCAAACCAGTGAAGTAAAGATCAGCATGAACAACAAAACATTGTGCAGCACTGTAGCCTTCCATGACTGGTATAAAGAATGCTAATGCTTTAGTTTTGATTACACACACAAAAGCTAAAAGGAAATTTAGAAATCATATATTTTCAAAAACATTGATGAGCCAAAACATTATGACAGATGTAGCGAATAACGTTATTTATTTCGTAACAATGGCGCATGTCAGGGACTGGGTGTGACAACACAGTGCATTGCACCCTGCTGCGTAAGGGGCTGCGTATCTGCAGGTCAGAGTGCCCATGTTTTCTTTTACATCACATAGATATCCAGGTACATGGCCGCTGTTTACCTGGGGACGTGATGGCACTACAATGCACTGCGGCCAGAAGACAAGCCGGTGGAGGGAGTGTGACGCTCTGGGCAATGTTCTTCTGTGAAACCCTGGGCATTCATGTGGACATCAATTTGACATGTGTCAACAACCTAAACATCATCGTATACCAGGTACACCCCTTCATGACAACAATACTCCTTGATGGCAGTGGCCTCTTTCAATAGGATAATGTACCCTATCACACTGCACACTTTGTTCAGGAATGGTTTGAGGAACATTTCAAAGAGTTCATGGCGTTGTCCTGGACTGAAATTTTTCAGATCTCAATCCGATCGAGTAGCTGTGGGATGTGCTGGAACAACAACAAGTGAGACCTGGGGTAGCTCCGTCTTGCAAATTAAAGGATTTGCTGCTAATGTCTTGGTGCCAGATACCACGGGACACAGAGGTCTTGTAGAGTCCATGTCTTAGCAGGTTGAAGCTGTGTTGGCAGCATGTGGAGGACCAACAGCATAATAGGCCAGTGGCCATAATGTTTTGGCTCATTGGTGTACAATCAGTACTGATGGAGGCCCCGCACTGGAAACATGATATCTTGGCAAGTGCAATTGTCTCAAATCTAGTCAAAATATATCTAATATTTTTCATTTTGATTGTTGTAATAATATTATAAGGTTGTTCAAATTCTCGATTTCTAGACATTTTAAGCTATTTTTTCTAGTGACATTGTTTTATTATTTTGCAAGATCTTTTTGCTTGTTTCTGGCAAGACAATTTCATTAGATAAAAGGACTTTAAACCAAATAAAACATCTACAAACAAGTTGAATAATCATATTCTAACAACAATCTCAGAAAAAAAAAAATATTTAAGATGTTTAAGATTTATTTAAGATGTTTTACTTGTCGACATGTAATTTTTTTGCAGTGCAAATGCCATCAAAGTGCAAGAGGTACGTTTTGGTAATCTTACAACTCAGTGTGACAGCAAACCATTAGAAAGAGCTCATCTTGACATTTTGTTTAGCAATGAAATAAGCAAGACCACAATGTTTTTAGACTGTTCATAGCAGACTGTTATTAGCATACACTTTTTGGAAAGCTATTAAATTCGTAATTGCTTATATGCAATAACTGTTTATGGTTTCGCCATTCACAAATTCTTGCTACTTTCAACATCCCTGCTGTGTATGACAGGAAGGACTAACATAATTGTGATAGTTTCTGAGGGGAAAGAGAGGTGTGACTCTAAAAGTGAGCAGATGGGCTTTATTCCATGGTTTACTCAGTAGAGGAACACAGAACGATCATAATCCTGGAGGTGTAGTAAACACCCCCCAGCTCTCACGGCATCTCCCAGCACGGCTGCTTTCTGCCTGCCTCACCACGGGACACACTGCTGACAGAACAGCTTCTCAGCTCATTAAAGATGATCCTGTAAACGTGCGACATATCCGTTTCCTGATGCTGTTAGTGATAATGAAGCATTAGGAGCAAAGTGCTGCAAATAAAGGACTTGCTTAAAACATGGTAACTGTAAATACATTCATGCTTATGAAAAATGCCACTTCAGCAGGGGTGAAAAAAGTATCGATGCACAGCAATGTATCAGTCTGAAGGCTGTCATTTGATTTTAGAATATCAGAATCAATTATAATCAATTCTACACAAAGTGAATCAAATCATAGTCAAATTTAACAGTTCATGATGCAATTGAATTGTTTCCTAAAGAACTGTGTTAAAAACTAATTGTTGTGAGGGCAGAGGTTTAGTTCTTTGGAGTTCTTTGGAGCTATGCTATAGGAGAACCACCTTTGGTTCCCAAAGAACTTTTCAGTGTTTGGTTCTTTAAATGTATGCCGCATTGTTTTGTAATGTAATCTCTATCTGTTGCTTATATACTGTACAATCACTTATCATGTACAATAATTTAGATGCTTCTGCCTGTGCTAAGCATAAGAACACGAAACTAATAAACTCAAAACACACTAACAGGCAGAGTTAACAGGTTTTCTGCTTTTAGCAGGGCATATCATGGAAAACAGGATTTTTTAAATGAAAGATTTTCATAAAGTATATAAACAATCTTAAAATTGAAAAACTTACAGTTCACTCTCCAGTCCATATAGCTTATATATGTAAACTAAACTGCGCTTTTCATTATTGTGATGTTATGTGTGATGTGTGTGATGTACTTAGTTAAAGGGCTCATGTCCACTTATAAAGTTTGAGTGGGTTTATGTACCAAAAACAGTAAAAATTCTATTTTTTATGACCATTTCCACCTCTCTTTATCCCTTACTATTGAACAGGCTGTTTTGTTACTGAGCCTTTAAGACTGATATATCTAAATGAACTCTGTTTTGCACTGTATTGTGCCACATTCAAAAAGCAGTCTGGGCTGAAACATATCTTATAGCTTCAGCATGAATGGGTGGAGCTAAATTGCTGTAGGCTGAATAGGTGGATTTATGTAAATGTGTTGTTTTTTGTGACATCACAAAAAAATTAAAAATGGTCAGCTAAGTTTCTGCATATGGGCTGTATGGACCAGAGAGTGAACAGTACAGTAAGTTTGAAATTTTAACATTGTTTATACACTATGTAAAACTCTTCTATTTTGGAAAAGTGAGGAAAATTCAGTTTTCCGTTAGATGAGCCCTTTAAAGAGTATAAAACATGTTGACGGCAAATATAGCCTATTCACTTCTATTACACTTGAGTTTGAGTTTTCCCTTCTTTTACTAAGTACAGGAAAACACATCTGAATTATTGCAGGTTGAAAAATGCTGGACTATTCTTTTAAAGAACCACCCACTGAAAGGTTCTACTTTTGGTTCTTTTATGGCACCACACCAAAGAGCGTATGTAGACTGCTTTGAGTTCCACACCTGAACTGTGTGAGGATGATTTGAGGAAGGATACGGGGTGTGCCTTCCGTCCGGCAGACCAGATAGAGGCAAGCGGCTATGACATGGGTCATCTTGCGTCCTCTTGTCAGGTGCTTGCTCACCACCATCTTGAAGAAGTTGAAGGCCGTGTCCAGGCAGTGCTGGTTTAGTTGCAGCTGGCTCCCCAGACTGTGTATTTGCCGTTTCCCTAGAGACAGGACACACGCACGTACTTGAGCGTAGGCAAACATGTGCGCACACACATACACACCGAAGCATGACTTCACATGCAGGTGTTTGGTTTTCCAGTAGCAGTGATGTCATGAGAACGATGCACAACTAGACAGGCTTTTTTAATGGGACTTGGAGGAGCTTCCCTGGGCAGAGAGACAGCTGTTTTACTCCCCAGAGTGAGACCATCTGCAACCTTGTCTCATTCTTTCACGCTCACACACACAGTCTGAGAGTGTGTTTCCTCAATCACACACTGGTGATGTAGGCCAAGTCGTAATTCATTTGACACATTGAATAAATCAGTCTAGGCCAAATCCCACAGTATGTCTGCATGTGTTTAGCTTATTGAAATTAGGACTTAAAACTATGGTGCGTTATCTTGCGACTGTACTGTATTACTTAGCACTAGGGCTGAATGATATTGGGAAAAAACCACATTGCAATTTTAGGTTTTTGTGATAAATACTGTGTAAGTAGTGTAAATTTGTAAAAGAATAAAAGAGTCAGAATTTACCCAGATTAACTATTCCTAAGTGGAGCTAATGATCACTCTAACACTAGTAAGAATCAAAGTAGATCAATGTTCTGTCAAACTACAACTGTATTCCTTTAATACTTAACAGTGCTGCACAATTCATACAAAATAATGAGATTGTACTGTAGTGCTATATATTGCAATTTAGGTGTCAAATGTACATATTTTGTTGATTTTTTAAGTGAAAATAAGTTAATATATCCTCCACAAAGAACGATTCTGCACATTTTAATGCAAAATTGCTGTTTATTTGCTGAATTGAACATACCGTGGACAAAATAAAATATATAAAGTGGTCTGTGCAAATGTTATAGTACATTTTTATTTGATACTAATATGTTAAACTCAGCAAATAAATAGAGCTTGTGCACTAAAGTTAGCAGATGAATACCATATTGAAGTGTGCTCTCTGTAAAGGATGTATTAATTTCACTTAGAAAATCAACAAAATATAAATTTGACTGGAGGTAGGGGTGGTTAATATGACAATATTTTGTCACTTTTGTAATAAATTATGTCACAAGTTTTTCTGAGCATATCATGAATATTGTCAGTACTTAAAGAACACTGGCTCACTGCATGTGATTTAGTGCAGTTTGTGAAACACTGAAAAATATTCATTGCAGTTGTAGACTTATTATTATTTTAGTATTTTTTATACGTGGCACCACAAGTTCTCTTCTGTCTGTTTCAACTTACCAATTTTTTAAAAAACAACATTGTGATGCATTTTATTCATAAACTCATCATATCATAAACATATCTTAAAGTGTCATGATATAATATTTCCGCCATATTGCCCATCTCTAACTGAAGAAATTCAAACATTTGCCTGCAGCTGTATATTAAAACACACAGGCGATAGTAGACAGATACAATGGTAGACACTCAGGCCACCAAGCCAATGAATCTTGTGGCCACAATTATAAAAAAAATTGCTTATTTCATACAATGTATTTACAATAAACAAGCATGCTTCATTATCAAAAACCCATCAGGTGTTGCTTTTTGCTATGATTCCCCCATGTCCACGAACCAGAGGATGATGTGTAGGGAGTCCTTGTTGTTCACAATATAGACAGCCAATCTGAAGAGTTTTAGCATTAGATCCCGCTGACCCACCTGCATCTTCCTCTTGTTTTGATCAGTCAGCCCTGCATACTGTGTTTTCTAAACAAGTTACTCCTGGTAAAGAATGAACTTTCTAATTCTTTTTTTCATAGTAACCATCGTTATCCAATTCTTTTTTTAAAATTATTAAAGCCATATTTTAGCAACCCAGCAATCTCAACAGGCCACAGAGAAATGCTAATTCTAGAACGACGTTGCCACTTGCAGTCATATTAGCTATTGCTGTGGTAACATTAACATTACAGTTACAATATGAAATTAGTTTTTGTGCTATCTGGATTATCTGTACCAAAATTATGTACTTTTGGTGAATCACATGAATGCCTATTTATCTAAACACCAACAGAAATTCAACAGAATATCTGAAGGTCAGAATGGTCATAGCACAAAATAAAAAAATAATACCCTACAGAGCTCATTTGCATATGGCAACCGTCTGCAATATGAACACTGCAATGCACTATCATGATAATATTGAGCAGCACCATTTTGCATGTTTTTATCTCAAGAACCTTCAACTTTAAATAAAACCGGTGTCAACACTGCAGGGCACAGGCATGGACGTGCATTAAACCATCTAGCCTTGGTGGAAGGAGTCCGTTATCAGACACGAACATTAAAGCAGATGTGCGGAAGAGACAGAAACAAATGAAAAGGTGGAGTCCATCTCTCAGCTCCCCCGGCTTGGTGTTGAAGGGCTGCAGAGCAGAGCAGCGCGTCAGCATGCCAGACGCCAAAAATAACTCTGAAAGCTTTTAAGAGTGTAATCCCTCTATTCTGGAGCCAGTGTGTGCCGGCCCTGCCCTCTTGCGCTCTCTTTTGCACTCCTCCGGCCTGCCGGAGCTCTGCATGGTTTTCATACTGCACGCGCTGCCAGGATTAGCGGGCAGCTCCGCCGCAACCTGGGCACGTGCGTCTGCGTGGCGGCAGGATTACGTAACTGCAGCAAAGGAACACTGGCTTTCTGACTGAGCCCTGGGAGCAGCTAGCACACTGGGCGACAAGCATCTCTACTCTTTCATAATGGACTAAGCCTCTCAGAGAAATGGACCTTTGAAAAAACTTCTGAAAAGTTTCCCTTATCCTTACAATTAATTAGATACATACGGTAACATTTCAACTTCTAAAACTTAAGAAAGTTCTATGTGTGATTATTAAAAGATTATTTATATGTTCAAGAAATAATGGAAGTATAGTCTACCGGGCTAAGATTAGGCCCATATATTAGCCCCCCACACTTTTGCAACTTAAAACTCTAAAGTCAGGTATAAACTTTGTCTGTGCCCTTTAAGTACACTCATTTGTCAGGTTCTTATTTGGACCACTATCACAATAAATGTCATTATAAACTGCAGCTCATAAGTTTGTGCAGTTCTGTAATTTCACAGAATGGAATGAAAGGACATTTATTTAAAAAAGCTCAAACATGTGGTCCAATCCCACCAACTTTCATTTAAATTCAAATGGTCCTAATACTGCATTTAAATACTTTTCAGAAAACACTATAGTTTATATAAATGTGGCAATTTAAAATAGAAGCTCTTTGGCAACTGTAAAACATATTACCTTTTCTTGTAATCGCAGAAAAAAAGACTATTAGAATAATAAATCAGTGCTAAGCTTTACACAGACTATGCTAAATTATATTGTTAAATTTAAAGTGAATAGGATATCATTACACATTTCCCTCCGTATTGTGACACGTCTGATATTTTTGAGTGAAACACAGTATTAGGGAGAGTTTCTGAGCTAGCTGAATATTTTGCTCAATATATGATAGGTGAGAGTTAGAGATTTTAATGGTTAACATTTTTTCCGTGTGCTGGTTTGTGGAGACCTAATCAGACCATGTTTTTAGCAGCATGCTCCGTAGTTGGCTATGTTAGCGATCAAATGAAAAGTCTGAAGTCACTGTATTGTGTTACATGCTCATAACATACTACCACAACCATGCAAAAGTTCACTGTTAACTAGCATATTGATGGCATAGTATCGTATTGTATTTCAGTATTCTGAAAGAAACTCAACAACTCTCAAAAACTGTGGAATAGCATGTGGTTTAGATGTATGAGTTGCCTATTATCCCTTCTGTTAACTAGAGTTTGGTAGAGGCCTTTTTGGCATAATTTTCATGTGTGCGCTAAACACTGAGGTGCAAAAGAATGAGAGAGTTAATGTAAACCACATTAGTAAGCATATAATAACTAAGGTCATTAACATAAAAAACAATGTGAGACCTTGTTTTTTTTTATACAAGTTTCATACATGTATACATTAGAGGTACATATTGCTTTTTTAGCTTTACAATATGATACATTTTCTATACAGATTTAGAAAAGAACGCTAACATAACATTTATTTATCTATTTATCTATTTTTTGGTTAATTCTGAACTTTTTGGTCCCAAAAAAAACAACAGTGCTTGTTGAAGGGATAATGCTTAAGTTAGCTTCTAAAGTGAATCCTCCTCAGGCTCCAGAGTGTTACTGCTGCACCTTTTAAGGTGGAATAGAAAATTTGGGTAAAAAGCTGGTAAATAAGGCGCTTCAGCTTTGTGCAAGGTAGCCTAAGCAAAACGTTTTTTTCCAGTTCTGTGCAGCAGTATTTTTATGTTTATGGTTAAAAATTTTAGAACAATAAATAGAACTACATAAACCATTCCTGGTATCATGCATTTTATAGCATGAATTCTAACCGTTTTCAGTACACAGAGCGTATCATCTCACAACCCCTGTATAAAGAATATTAACATTAACATATGTATCTTGAAACCCCTAGTATACATATATTTTCAGCTGAAAATAAATGTGTAAATATAGTTGAATAACTAACTAAATACAATCAACCCTTGTTGTGTGGTGTTCAGGTCTGTGGGACCCATTTTCAAAAGAAAAAATGCAATTTATTATTATTTCAACCACAGATTCCTTGGCCTTTGCTCATTTTCTGTGAAGAACATATAAAATAACACATTTTCAGTGATTCACACTGTTCACCCCCTACACATTTATATTGCACGTGTGGTGTGCAGGGGTGCCCACGGGGAATGAAAGTGTGGAGGTGCTGTGTCCCTTCATTCTGTTCTCCTCCTACATGGCCTGCTGTTAGTGTGTGTGTGTCTGTGTGTGAGGGTGGACAACATGGACAGGCTGCTGACTGGCTACAGCTGCTAAAGGAGACCCCTACGCTGGCCACTTGTGATATTTTAAACATCTAGTATTTTTACATACATTGTTATGACTGTATTGATTTAAAAAACAATAATGTGGTGGGTCCACCAAACCACTGAATAACAAAAACATGAACACCACACAAGGGTTAAGCAGTATAAGTGGAGTTAAATCAGTGTATGGAACAGTAATAGCAGTTTGCAACAGCAGTATGGAAAAATAGAGGGAATTGAACAAACGAAAGGAAAAAAACAACAAAAGTTATGGGTAAATAAATAGCAAAGAATTCCTGAAAACTGACTGATTTTAAATTGGCTGTTGGTATAATACCCATATCTGATATATTTTTCACTATGTGAAGTTGGTCACTTTTCTGCAAAACGTTCTGCTTTAAAAAGTTAAGTGAAGTGTCTGTTAGTGAGTCATGTTATACAATTTCATGTGATATCTCTGAGCTCTGTGTAAAGTGGTACACTGCAACAATGCAGCACAAACAGTACTATCTTAGTTCGTTCCGAATATATATGCTTAATCATTCATTATCTAGGATTTGTTTTTAACCTCCATTATGTGTTATATCAATCATGATAACAATTTTTATATAACATCATAAAGTCCCAGCCAATTTTATCTCAAACTCTGCATAGTACAAAAAGGTCAAACATAATGGCATAATGACCATGACACTGTTGGCATATGAGCTTGAGTAACTGAACCATTGAACTGCTGTCAGTAACAGGGCAGGCACAAATGCTTGCTAGACATCGTTCATCACTGCACCAGGACAGGCCTTTTAATACTAGTGTGTGCAGAATACAAACATCTGCAAACAACTAATTAAATTACAAGCTGTCAGGTGATGTATGTGACCTTCATCCTTTAAAACCTCATCAGAGGTACTAATAACCTTCAGTCCTCTTTGTCTCAGAAGGGGAGCAAGAAAGGGATTGATTACTCACCATTCTGAAGCGTCTGAGCCCGTGACTCCTTTCCGAGGCTTGTATGGAAGCCGCTGCCCAGGACTGGGGCCTTTGCAGGACCTGTATAAAAATATTCCACAAAACCACATCAACTAGCTTATAAAAGACATGCCAAACCACAAGGCAGAGTTAGGCCCACCTGCAGTAGGAGCTTATTTGAACAGGTGCTGTTCATCATGTTGTAGTAGGCTCAAAAAAACCCCAAAAACATTTGAAAGCATGTAATTCCACGGAAAAGGTGAAGTTGTTCAGACTTAATTTTTTTGATTATACATACAATTTTAGTTCGCTATGACCTGACCCAGATATTTAACCACACAAAAGTATAGATTGACCAAACACATATGGTAGCAGTCAAATGTCTGGACACACCTACCTACAGCAGGGGTTTCTTTATTTTTAAAAACAATGAAGAAACTAAAAGAATGAAGAATAATCAAAGGTGTGAAATAACATGTGGAGTGACCAAAAAAGAAAATCTAAGTAAACAAATCAAAATTGTCTCTATGCTTTACAGGCTTCTAAGAACACCCCCTCTCCCATTTCTTTGATGCTGCTTTACACCCTCTTGGCATTCTCTCAAGCAGCTTTCCAAGGAGCCACCTGGGTTGATTTTTCCACATGGACTAAAGAATACATGCTTGGCATGCAAAGAAATACTTATTCAGTGGGAGATCCAAAAAATCCTTGCCTTTAAAATAAATGTATACAAAGGCATCAGCTTCAAATTTTAAGCATTTAAGCATATGTCGCTAGGTCAAAATGCTTGAAAAAAGCATACAGTACATTCAGTCATGTGCTCAGACTTCAGACTGGTATTGTACATTTACACTGTCACTCCATCTGGTGGATTCCAGTGCGAGGAGCGGATTTAATCAGAAAATACAACACTGCCCCCTTTTGGATACTGAGCAAACCTGCAGGCATTTCAGTCTCAACCCTCAAATACAATGACATCCAACACCAGATTAAACCAGCCATGCTAGGCTGCACCTTATAAGACATTTTGTCTAGGGACACCTCAACCATCTAATTGTATGTATGGAGGACTTTGATCTATCTGTTCTGAATACATTTAACATGCTGAGAGAATTAACCATATAATAGGTTCAATAGATTCTATTTCAAGAGTTTTTAAAAATGATTTTGGCCTTTTTTATGAAGTCCATCCCACAGGTTTCAACAGCTGTGCTATTATCTTTGTGATTTATCGTAAGAGGTGTTAAAGAACAGAACATGTATCATTTTGTACCTCTCCCGGGACTGAGATTTGACTGCTTTGCACTTGTTTGAATGCTGCAAGCAGGGAAGTTTTTTCTCTCAGGCAGAGGAACATAGATAACTGAAGCTAGTTCAACTAGCTGTCAAGGTGTCAAGGTAACAGGCAAACAACAAGATGATCCAAAATGTTTTGGTAAATATTTTTAAATACTCATTCATAATTCACACAATATCCCGAGGATATGTTGCTGTTGAACTGTTTTTATGCTTGCGGTTGTACAAGACTGAAAACTGATGTATTTCTATGTCAGTATCTGGGTTTTGTGTTGATAATTCCACAGTGTGTCCCAGATTGTTTAGGAAATACATCTTGCTGCATTACTCAAAAGTACAGCTTATTAGGCAGGCTAAAGATATTTTCCTATTTTTGGATATTACATGTGGTTACAATGAAGTGGAGCTGTGATATGCCTTGCACCCTCATATAATAGACAACACTTCCCTCTAGCTTAAGTGGATCTTCTTGCCAATAAGACCAATTTTGCTCTAGGGCTGCAGTGCCAAAGCCTGGCTAGAGGAAAGTAGTTTGTGTAAATTTTCAACACTGACTGCTCTTTCTGAGCAACATTATTCCAATATAATGTGTCAGCTGTGAAAATGTGATATTCATTTAAATGTTAAGTCTAATTCACTCTGTGAAATTTAAGTGATTATCTCTCAAGTGAAAATTGCACACTGAAGTCACACATGGTGATCGTATCAGTAAAGCATGAAGTGAGCTTTACTCACCAGAAAACCAGCCACCTATAGGAATAATGTCAGTGCAACACATGGCTGATTACTAATGCCTAAACAAACTGCCTTTCTACTTAATAATCTGCTTACTAGAAATCTCATTTAAACAACAGCAATAAAACACACTGGAAAGTGGGGCAGCACAATGCTTCATGTTAATCATTATCACGATACTGGCCTTTCCAGTAACAGTGATTTCACAGAAAATGGTGATATGCAAATTTGCCTTCTAACTATTAATTGTGTGCAGTGAGAATCTTGATACATCAGTGAATTAATGTAATTCAACAAAAGTAAATAATTTTTGTCAAAACAATGCTGGTCAATCTATAACCACATAACTGATTCACCATAATATAGCATGACTTTGCTTTTGAATTTTAGAAATATTTTAGCAGTATATTTGATAAATAATGAGTATTAAATCCATGATGCTGGATAATGTGCTTACTGCTAAGTGCTTTAGTTTTTAAAGAGACCACAATAAAATTCTGGGATTTTTTAGGTTTTAGAATAGTAAAAAAGTAAAATAACTAAAAGTCATGACAGGCCAAGTCAAGATTCTGCACTATTTCTCAGTCATCATTCAAATTTAATCACATTTTGAAATTGACCATTTTGCACAAACTTGTGCAGCCCATGGCTCGAGAGCAAACTGACATTAAAGTGAAAGGGAGACATAATAAGTACTAAGAATTTCCTAATAATTATTTCAAATATTTAAAAGATTCTACTTTTCACTCAATTTATCATGTGATAATATAATTTGTAATAAAAAAACTGTGTATTGCATTAAGAAAGAAAGCAAAATAGAGACACTTTCACTAGTGATCTTTGACATTTGACCCCGATGCATGTCATTATGTGGGTGCTTTAGACTGCTGCGAAAGAACCGTTTTAAGAAATCCATAAAAAAGTATGTGTTTGTGTTGGAAATAGATTTCCTCGTTAATGTTCACAGTACTGTGTAGGGTTTCTCTGATATCATTTTAAGAAAAGCAGTATTCAGAAAGAACTGTTCACCCCTTTTTTATTTTCTTTTATTTTCTTTTTTGTTCTTTTGATCCTTCCATAAACTGCTTTTCTGTAAAGCTGCTTTGAGACAGCACTAGTTATAAAAAGCGCTATACAAATAAATGTTGTTGTTGTTGTTGTTTATTATGAGTAACCTAAATATCATCTGATACCCATGATATATTTGGAAAATATCATGATAGTGAATTTTTTCAATATAGCAAACCCTATCATACCAGTATTCTGTCTGTGTTGTGCATTTCTACGAGAAAGTACTTCAAATCCGCTATATTTCTGCAGAGGGTGATGGCTTTCCACTTCACTATGTCACGCATCAAGTAAATGGCCTCAAGTGCAAGTGTAGAGAGCAAAGGAGGCAATGAGCAAGAACAAAACCAATAAAGAGTTATATTCTGTATCTTCTTCACCCTATTAATGGTTTACTATCAGCCGTAATCCAGTACATTAGCTTTTCATTTTCAAAGCCAATGACCTATACGAGAGAACATGTGTATACAGACAGCTGAGTGTGTCTAGAGGATACTTGTGCAGCTGATCAATAAACAATTACAGTGTACAACAAGAAAACCAAGCCAAGAAACAGCGCCAAGACCCCAATTAATGCTAACAATGGAAACCTGGAGCATCATAACAAGAATAAACAGGGAATTCAAAGGTTTTAATGATGCTGCATCTCAGAGAAGGATACTGTAACAGTCTCTTTCAAAATAGGAAAGACAGAGGAAAATACATACTGATCATAATAAGTGGGTTGAATTGTATGTGGTGTACACTGATCTGTGACTGCCTGATTGGAGGAAATGATTTGCAGGTGGTTGCACCACTGAAATGGAATCAGTCCCACTATTCTGGAGAAATCACTCGGCTCCAATTCTCCCCGCAAATCCAATAATTACACATCAACGTCAAGACAGGATTTATTATTCAAGACACACATGGTATAAGCAACCAATCAAATTTGCTTCACTCTGTTGCACAATGAAATTATATCAGATTCAGGTGTCATTGTAGAACTAATGATGGCTGACACAAATAATAATACAGTAAATAACTAACAATGGCACAAAACTAAAGCCCTTTTTTCCTTCCTACTGCCAGTAAACCTGTTTAACAGTGTCATGTTAAAGTCTGCAGTTCTATTAGGACGATTGCTAGGGTTAACATTTTTAGGACGATAGTGGAGGAGGAGATGCATGATGGCTCACAGTAATACATTAGGAAATAGAATTAATGCATTATATATATTGGCATCCCGGTAAACAAGAGCAAAACATGCTGTAAAAAACATTCGTTATTGCTTATGCTTTTGATCTTTAGCTCATATCAAATATTAACAAAAATCTGACTGTTTTTGAGTTATAATGAATGAAAAAAAAACTAAATATTATCAGAAAATAAACATTTTTCTTACATCTGTGTGTTTCACAATTATTGGCACCCCTTCATTTAATACTTTGTGCATCTTCCCTTTGCAAAGATAACAGCAAGTCTTCTCCTATAATACTTAATGAGACTGGAGAACAAATGGCAAAGGATCTGAGACCATTTCTCCATTCAGAACCTCTCCAGAACCTTCAGATTTCAAGGTCTATACTGTGGACTTTCCTCTTCAACTCATCCCACAGGTGTCCTAAGGGGTTTAGGTCAGGGGACTGGGGTGACCATGGCAAAACCTTAATTCTGTGGTCAGTTAACTATTTTGTGGTGTGCTTTGGATCACCGTCCTGCTGGAGTCTGTGATACCATGTCTCCGAATAAATTCTAAAGGTTCTTTGTAATAATAATAATAATAATAATAATAAAAATAAATGTTATTACTGTTATTACTATTATTCCATTTATATATATCTACAGCTTTCCTTTCTATCTATCACATGTACTCTTGTAGCTTCTTCACACTCATGAAAGTATAGGGCTGTTAGGTGGTGAAAAAGCCTGCTAATGTTCTACCTTGTGATACAAAGTGACGATATAACTTGTTGTTTAGGTTTAGAAATAGAAGCCGAAACAGTCCCAAATAATTAAGCACCTTCTCCTTTGTGGAACTAATTCAATTATTGTTTTAACTCAGGTTCTTAACAAAATTTATTAGTGGTTCTTTCATTCATGCATTCTTGCATGTCATTAAGTTTTGGGAAGTAATATTTTTCAGTAAATTCAGGAGTAGAGCTCCACCTTTCTTGATTCTGAAATCTCTGAATGTGGTTTTATGTCAAGCTTTTTGGCATAAAGCCACATCCAGAGATCACATAACCACGAAAGGTGGGGCTCCAGGATTTACAACAACAGTGAATAAAGTAAATCAGATTACAATTATGCTTTCCATATGAAATTATGCTTTGCAATTTCCAAATTCTGAAAGTCAAAAAGAAATGTGAAAAAATCTACAGATTTTAATTCATCACTTCAGCAGGATTTGCTTAATAATGCAGACTCTACATGCAGCTCATTTGTTTCTTCATTTATTTGGATTGCCTGATTGATTGAAAGCCTCTATAAAGACACAATGCTTAAGCATATTAAACTCCTGTTGGTTGCCCGTTTTGTATTACTATACAGACTTTAAGCTCACTTGAAGCTCTGGTCAACGTGACCTTTTATGAATGTATATAGAACACAAAGTTCAAATGGAAATCTAACATCACCACTCATACAGTACTGTCTAAAATGCACCTGAAAAAATTATATATAAAGCTGTTTATCTCAGCAGTACATATTTATTTGTTAAAAAAACACTAATATTAGAACACAGAAAAGTCAGGAACCAAATGTATGTTCCTCTAACTGTATCCTTCTAACTATGATATCAATAACTTGTTTCTTTCTTGCTGTATTTTTGTATTCATTATAATGTTATATAGTGTTTTCCTCGAAAATACACACCTACGACTGAGATAAACAGTTTTAAACAATTTTCTTGGTTGCCAAAACCAAGACTTTTGCATGGTACTGTAAATGCAATAGACACTGCTCAAAATCAACATTTATAATTCAATAACATCATTTGTATTTTCAATTTAGCAAACCAGTACTGACATGCCATTTACACAGATATTGTTTTGAGTCACTACCTTGACGTAAATAAAAAAAAGGCCTAGATAGGCTATGCTTTTTTCTGTAGCATTAATTTTATTAAACATTTCTTACCATCTGCAGAAACAAACTGGCCGATGGCCGAGGCGCCTCCTCCGCTGTTTTCCACAAACTGGACCTCGGACACTATAATGTTGTCCTCCAACACAGACCCACAGGCCGTACATACAGCGCTACCTCTGGCCTGGTCAGTGTCGATGTCTGCTCCACCACAGTTCTTACACTGCCGAGAACTCATCCTGACGGGAGTGATGATGCAGGCACACCTGAGAATGAACACAAATTACAGTTTAATATTTGTCAACACGCCTAAAATGTACCATTTTATCTAAGATTTAAAGGACCCGTATCCTACTTTTTGCATTTTTTGTTTTTCCCTGGTAACTAATTTTTTCAGACCATTTTCGAACCCCTCTTTATCCTCAAACAGGCTGTTTCTGCTACGGTTCCTTTAAAGGGGAGTTCCACCGAAGTTTCTGAAATTACGTGTAAAAGCTCTTACACTGAATGTTGATAACGGTAAAATAGCGGAAAGGCTTGAAAAGTAAAGTAAGAACGTGAAGTAACGTTAGCTTTCAGAGGCCAGACGTTGAGAAAAAAATATGTTGGTAAGTTTCCCTAGACAGGAGCATTTCACATCAAACCACTCTAAATGACTGTTTACATCTTAACGATTTTATGACACAGACATTTGAAAAAAATAGGTGGAATTCCTCTTTAAGACAGTAACATATTAATGCATGGACCGGGCAGTATCTATACATTCTGAAACTGGTGAAAATCGCAAAATCTCTAGAGTGCAAATATAGTCATTCTCAGTAACGTTACTATGGTTACGTCTGGTTCCTATCACCACCACTGTGATTGACTCCAGAACGGAGCATTTCACACCAAACCACTCTGAATTACTTCGTTTAAATCTTAAACGTTTCACTGTGCAGAACATTTCTAAAAAAATGGCAGTATTTTCCTTTAGCGCTAGAAAAATACTACATTGACTTTTGCAAGGACAATGATGATTTCCGTGATATGGAAAATATGCTCCATAGTGTTAATAATTAAACATTCACAACATTTCATTCATTACTACACAGTTGCAACGCTTTGTAACTGAAAAACAAATTGACTCGTCTCCCATAACCACGAGCACAGCCACAACTATTTCGACTGTCACTACCAAGCCTTGAACCCCGGTCGCCCACATCCATTTAACATACACTGCACCCTCCCGCTCAACCACACTTCACGTCGGAAACACACCGCTCTCCTACGGCAAAGTCTCAAGAGCTGCAGACTGCTAATTGCATCCTACTATCGGCTTTGTATACTACGAATTATTCTTGCCTATTGCGTCTCACGTATGGTTCATGTGTGATGGTTGCTGCATTTAACGTTACTTTAGTAACACCCAGTTAAATAAGTTACGTTAGTGTTAGTGGTATAAGTTAACGTTAGCTATGTTGAAGCTAGCTGGGGTTGTGAATCTTTGTCCAGCTCCTGTTCATGATTCACTTTTACCGCACCAGTATACATTTTGTTGTTCCTCAGTCAAGCATGTTTACAACAGCATGGGCTACTAGCTACTAACATGTTTAACGGGAAAACAGTGCAATATTTTGCTAGCCAGTTAGCCACTCACCGGCCACGGAAGTAAGCAAAGACTCTGTTCTGTTCAAATTACAAAAGCTGTCTCCGAGAGACTCTTATTCAAAAGCACAATATCAATGCTACCGAAAATTCACTGCATCTTGTGCAAATTATGACTGAAATAAGTCAGTATCGCTGATATTTCCATTCAGCACTGACAGTCGGCAGTGCTGTGACGCTCAACTGCTTCAAAGATAATGTTGACGAAATGGGTCCAAACATTTGCACCGAGAGGGGTGTATGTGACAATACAATGCTTTTTTCAATTACTTTGCGGTATCCTACCATGATATGCCGGTATTCCTTCCTTAAAAAAACACAATAAATTTTACATTATTATTTATTTTCTACATCTGTTTCCTTAAGTGGTCGATTTAATGAATTACCGCGGTCACATTCTCCTATAGTGGCGCGTACCATTGCTAGTGCTGCTCTCAGTTTTAAAACGCGCCCTTGCCAAAAAAGTTTCTTGGTTAGGTCTTTTTCTCGTGCATAATAAATTTAAATAAAACGATTATTTTTTTCCCAGTGTCTCTCAGTAATATTCGTTTGAATAGTCCAAGAACTTTATTCAACTGGATGCATGAATAAACTCTGTCGTTACTGGGACTTTTATTGTGTCAGGGAGTTGAAAATATTTCCATAACCTGGAAACAGACTACACTGGAACCTCTTGAGCTAAAATGTATGAAAAATATAATTTTACAGGTCATATGGCTTTGTACCGACAAAGCAGAAGGGTTTAAATAGACTGAAAGATATGCAATGGACTGGGAACAACTTGAACTGAATCCAAGGATTATTAATGCTCTGAAAAAGGGTAAAACATTCAAATGTCCCGCTACATCATAGCTCTAACTACATGCATTAGCTTTATTCATTTGTGAATTCGTGTAATTTTTGTTCGCCGTTTTTTGTCACTTTTCTCAGCCTGTTTGAAATCAGCGAAAGAGATTCTCAGTCTTTCGGGTCCTGAACTGCAGAGAATCGCTCATCTTTCCCAGAGTGAGGTGAAGCGTGTGCAGGCTGCTGTTGCTGCTGCATATCGCAGTTCACCTCCCGTTACAGGTAATTCACTATAGCCACTATGGAGAGCAGGGGTGCCTAGTCCTGGTCTGGACAGCTCCGACCTTAATCTAACACACCTGAGCAAGATAATGAAGGCCTTCAGGAGCATGTGAATATTAGAGCCAGGTGTATCATATCTGATCTTTCCAGGATGGTAGCTAGATCTCCAGGGCCAGAATTGGGCACCCCTGATTTAGAGTCTGCACAAAACTCTCATTACTTGCCTTCCATACATCAATTTTTTTGTTGCCCATCCCAAAACCACACATAATTTGCTTTAGAAAGATTTAATTCGATAATGGACTATGGTTATTGTATTTTGCCATATTTAAAGCTATGCAATTTCAGATATTTTATAACTGATCGGTTGATACATTGGGTCCAACTGAACAATAGAAACTTAAAAAGTTTTTTTTGTAAAAAATATACTGAAGTCATGGAAAGAGACTGGAAATGTTCAAAATCTGCTACATGCTGACTATGCAAAAGCAAAAATAAAAGAAATAAATAAAATCCTAAATACTGACTTCCTAAATACTAAGGAAAGAGATCACTAACATCTGAATCCCAAACCAGCCATTCAGAAGCCTAAAGACTCAAACAGATGACAAGATATTCTGGAGAAACACTATTCATATGGTCACCAGGAGTTGGATTCGACTTAACAGCACCTAATAATAATAATAATAATAATAATAATAATTTCTGTCCCACTAATGTTTGAGTACTTTTACTTTTGAAATCACTACCAGGATAATTTTGAGTTTCTGTTAGTAAACCTGCTTGTTATTGCTGGTTGTCATAACTTTTCTGATGGATAAAAATGAATAAATGATATCTTTAGCTTGTAATAAAGTAACAAAACATAAATTGTTTTCAGAGAGGGTCCCAAGACTACTTTTTGGCACTGTATGAGAAATCCATTTACACTGGTGTGGAATGCTACCACTTTTTGCATTTGTCACAGGAGTGGATCAGATACATTCCTGTTTTGTCCTCCAGTTACCCATTGATTGATGTCTACATTTTTGCCGATATGGTCACTGTATTGATACCTAGTATTTTTTAATGGTGATTTACCATTACCACTGCGAATTAGTCCTAGACTAGACTGCAGTTAATCCATGCCTGGTAAACCCAGTCCTAGTGTTAAGTTTTACAATGGTGAACTTAACGTAAATGACTGAAATGAATGATCATTATGGCTGGCTGTTACATGCAGCACGATTTGCAGGGTTTCTGTTATTTACATTAGTAACAAACTGGACAGGCACCTGTGAAATGTTCTGCTACAGCTTTACAGTTGGCTCGTGGAGAATGTCCTTCCTTGGAGCCTGGACACAGACTTTCATTGGCCTGCCCTGTTTTGGATGACCTTTTGCGGGGAGGCCTCCCACTGCATGGAATCACAGAGTTGGCTGGCGAGAGTGCTGCTGGAAAGACTCAGTTTGGGCTGCAGCTTTGCCTGTCTGTCCAGTATCCGCAGGATCATGGGGGGCTCGGATCAGGTAAGCAAGCAAGTTTATTTATATAGCGCTTTTTACAACAGGTGTTGTCACAAAGCAGCTTCACAAAAAATCCGGGTCCAAGCCCCCATGAGCAAGCCAGTGGCGACAATGGCAAAGAAAAACTCCCTAAGAGAGGAAGAAAGTTTGAGAGGAACCAAGACTCAGAACGGAAACCCATCCTCCTCTGGTCGACACCGGATAGCAAACAGTGTTAGTATAAAGTATTATCGTACAAAACGGGGAAAACAGGTGGAGCAATGGTTAATTAGATTAGTCTTAGTTTATGCAGCAGCAGCAGCAGCAGCAGTAGCAGCAGCATCATTGGGAGGGTCAGTTCATGAGGGTAAGGTTTGCACAGCGCTGTACAGCATGAAGTAAAGCAGGTACAGATCAAATAGGTTTGTGAAGAAAGAGTTATATTGATTGATTGATTGATTGATGGATATATAGATAGAAATACTGTCTATAAATCATACTGTAAGTCTAATTTCTATGGATAATTTGGCAAATATTATGTTTTTTTAAATGCAGGAGCTGTATACATCTGCACTGAAGATTCTTTTCCTATCAAACGGTTGCGTCAGCTGATTACTCAGCAGTCCCGGCTCCGCCCTAATTTACCACAGGCTCTGATCCGCAGCCTCCGCTTCAGTGACAACATCTACATCGAGCACACTTCAGACCTGGTAAGAGGAGATGCACTACATGTCCAAAAGTACCTAGACACCTCGTCCAATGAGTGAATTCAGCTCCTTCGAGGGGCACCCATTGCTGGCACAAGTGTTCAGTTGCACTGTTTGCATATTCCCCATAGAAAGGCATTGCCAATAGAATGGAATGCTAATGCTCTTGTAGCTTTCACCAAAGAGTAGAGGCTGTTACTGTAGCAAAGGGAGGAAAAACTCCCTATGAATACTCTTGATTTCAGGAGAAATATTGGATGAGCAGATGTCTACAGATGCCTTTTGGACGTCTAGTGTGTTAAGCATTTTCCTGATACTCCAGAATGCAACCATCTATGACAGTGTCCTTCAATACATTTCAGAAGAGAGCCATCCTGACCAAAAGAGCTCTGGGTTGAGGGCCAACAGGTGTAAGGGGCTTGCATTTAAGACCAAGGATTGGTTGGGCATAGCACATATAGTCTTCCAGACACATTTACTTATTATTAAAAGAAACTGATCCATTTGTTTGTTTGAACTTGTTACATATTATTTTTGCTGCCTACAAAACGTAACATTCCTCCCTCTCCATTTTCTGAGCTTTCTGTTCTTCACTGTCACTGTGAAAAGTTGACGCATTACTGCTACACACTCCTTCATTTTTAGGCTACAGTTGAAATGGCTCCACGTTTTGGTGAAGTTGTATTATGACTTGTTTCAGAATAATGTCATTTTTATTATTAGAATGTGCCATAACTATTACTTTTTTGCAATCAGAGACCTTTGTGTATATTTCTTGCCCTCTGGGGGGCGCTAATGGCCTGTGTGCCACACAGTGAAGAGCTCAGCTCTGTGATAAAGAAAATACAAAGCATTGCCCGTTCTTAACACAAGGCTGTATATGTTTCCACAGGAGGCTCTTCAGACGTGTGTATCGCAGCGTGTGCCCATGCTATTGGAGCGAGGTTTGGCGCGTCTGGTTGTGGTGGACTCTGTGGCTGCTCTGTTCCGTACTGAGTTCCAAGCTGATGAAGCCATAGAGAGAGCCCGCCACCTGCTTGCCTTCTCTGCCGCCCTGCATCGTATCAGTCATACACACGGTGCACCTGTGTTCTGCATCAACCAGGTTCCTCACACTGTTCTGGTTTTCCTTTGTTAGACATGAAGCACCTCAAACAGTTGTTCGCTCAGTCAGTCAGTCACTCATTCACTGAAATACTCGCTCTCAGCAGGCTAAATCTTTGACACAAGGGGGTGCTGTTAACACTTTTTGTGTGCATCATTTAAAGAGCCTTAAACTAGAGTTAAATATGTGATTTGTTATGCTATGTAGTATTCTGTAGCGCAGCACTATATCAGTCAGACTCATCGGTTTATCAGAATTCACATAGGGTGGACCAAAATAAAACACTTTAGTGGGCCAAGAACACATCAACAATTATTTATTCTACTGTCATTTTAATGAAAGATACATTCTGAATGAACAAACTGATTTAACAAATATCACCCACAAAACAGATTATTTAGACTAAGGTTGCTCTCTATACCATTATACCATCTTTTACACATTTTTTCAAGTTCAAAGAGTGCCAAGGATTGTAGACATACAAGTGCGGTAATATTTATGTTCAAACAGAATGTTTTAATCACAAATTTGAGCACTGAACAGTCCAACTAATTCAGTAAGCTGTCAGCAATGTCAGCAGTGAAGTTAAGAAAAGTTACCTTGGCTAGCTAATTGATCTTAACATTTTTTCTGCGGGGGTGTTTATTGTTAGTTATGTTATATTAAAATAGATGTTAGCCAATACCATAATCTAGATACCTTAGAGCTGCTTGTTAATAATTTTGACATTGAGCTGTGAGTGTGCTCTTCCACATAGTTAAATCCAACACTGTTTCAGCTTCAGTGATGAAATAGAAACAGCACCGCCATCCAGATGATCAGGATAGTGATGCATGTCTGAACTACACATTCCTCAGTAGCACTACTTCATGCCTCTCAGCCTAATAGTTGTGACTAACTTACCATTATGACCAATCTTCTAAGTTTGATCTGAGAAGTTTTGCCAGAGTTTTTCATTCACATGTCGAAAGAAGTAGAGCTTAAAGATGGTGGCTAAGTAATGACTGGTTGAACGTCGTCTCGATCTTTATTTTGCAAACAAAATTACGAAATGAAATTACATTCCACTGGATGATTGTAATTTAGAACATGGATTCTAAATTCTTCTGGCTGTATGTTTGACACCCTGCTTATGAGACTATTGCAGCACTGCTGTAAGATACAAGTAAGTATGTTTACAAAATATGTTGCAGTGGTTACATTTTTCATTTTGGCCATAATCCCTCTTTAAAACTGACATGAATCCACACCAGCAAGAGCTCGCCATTGGACATGTTTGTAGTCACAAATTTTGTACATATAAAGTAAAAGATCTGAAATGCTAATATATAATATACTAAACATACCCTATGTAAGTAAGTACATACAGTGGTGTGAAAAAGTGGTTGCCCCCTTCCTGATTTCTTATTTTTTTGCATGTTTGTCACACGTAAATGTTTCAGATCACCAAACAAATTTAAATATTAGACAAAGATACAAGTAAACACAAAATGCAGTTTATAAGTGAAGATCTTTATTATTAAGGGATAAAGAAATCCAAACCTACAGGGCCCTGTGTGAAAAAGTGATTGCCCCCTAAACCTAATAACTAATTGGGCCACTCTTAGCAGCAATCAAGCGTTTGCGATAACTGGCGATGAGTCTTTTACAGCGCTGTGGAGGAATTTAGGCCCTCTCATCTTTGCAGAATTATTGTAATTCAGCCACATTGGAGGGTTTCTGAGCATGAACCGCCTTTTTAAGGTCATGCCACAGCATCTCAATCGGATTCTGGTCAGGACTTTGACTAGGCCACTCCAAAGTCTTAATTTTGTTTTTCTTAAGCCATTCAGAGGTGTCTTGCTGATGTGTTTTGGATCATTGTCCTGCTGCAGAACCCAAGTGCGCTTCAGCTTGAGGTCACGAACAGATGGTCGGACATTCTCCTTCAGGATTTTTTGGTAGACATCAGAATTCATGGTTCCATTTACCACAGCAAGTCTTCCAGGTCCTGAAGCAGCAAAACAGCTCCAGACCATCACACTACCACCACCATATTTTACTTTTGGTATGATGTTCCTTTTCTGAAGTGCTGTGTTACTTCTACGCCAGATGTAATGGGACATACACCTTCCAAAAAGTTCAACTTTTGTCTCGTCAGTCCAGAGTATTCTCCCAAAAGTCTTGGGGATCATCAAGATGTTTTCTGGCAAAACTGAGACGAGCCTTTATGTTCTTTTTGCTCAGCAGTGGTTTTCGTCTTGGAACTCTGCTATGCAGGCCATTTTTGCCCAGTCTCTTTCTTATGGTGGAATCATGAACACTGACCTTAACTGAGGCAAGTGAGGCCTGCAGTTCTTTGGATGTTGTTGTGGGGTCTTTTGTGACCTCTTGGTTGAGTCGTCGCTGCGCTCTTGGGGTAATTTTAGTCGGCTGGCCACTCCTGGGAAGGATCACCACTGTTCCATGTTTTCGCCATTTGTGGATAATGGCTCTCACTGTGGTTCACTGGAGTCCCAAAACTTTAGAAATGGCTTTATAACCTTTTCCAGACTGATAGTTCTCAATTACTTTGTTTCTCATTTGTTCCTGAATTTCTTTGGATCGCTGCATGATGTCTAGCTTTTGAGGATCTTTTGGTCTGCTTCACTTTGTCAGGCAGGTCCTATTTAAGTGATTTCTTGATTGAGGTGTGGCAGTGATCAGGCCTGGGTGTGGTTAGGGAAATTGAACTCAGCTTTTCAAAGATGTGATAAACTACAGTTAATGTATGTTTTACCGGGGGGGGGGGCAATCACTTTTTCACACAGGGCCCTGTAGGTTTGGATTTCTTTTTCCCTTAATAATAAAGACCTTCATTTATAAACTGCATTTTACTTGAGTCATCTTTGTCTAATATTTAAATTTGTTTGGTGATCTGAAACATTTAAGTGTGACAAACATGCAAAAGAATAAGAAATCAGGAAGGGGCAAACACTTTTTCACACCACTGTATATAGGATACTGCTGCCTTTGCAGTACAGCAACAACTGTTGACTGATATTAAAACCAATCAGAGTAACCATACATCTAACAAAGCAAACAACCAGGAGTGCTGTAGAAGAATTGTACTGCACATGAATGGTCATATTAGTGAAAGATCACTTTGCCTGTTCTAGGAAACAGTTACTGGGATTGAAACTACCAGGAATATCACATAGTATTAAATAATTCAACAGGACTGCATGTCAAGGTACTCAGACTTAAAGTAATTAAAGTATCTTTATCCTTACTAACTAGGTGTCAGATGTTGTGGATGGCCCGAACCCAGGACGCTGTGATTATGGGTGAGAATTTCTTGTGTTTGTTGTATCTATAGACTCTAATATGTTGTTCCACGTCTCTTAATTATAAGTGGTAAAGAGAAGCTAAAAGCTTGTATTTCTCACCGTGTTGTAATAGATGATTGTTTGTCTGTTTCCTGTCAGGCTCGTAGACAGTAAGGTGCTACCTGCACTCGGCATTGCTTGGGCCAACCAGGTGATGGTGCGTCTAATGCTGAGGAGACAGGAGGGCTGTTTAAGATCAGGGGGCCAGACTTGTGCTCCCCGCAAATTAGAGGTGGTATTTGCGCCCCACCTTCCGCGAGCCAGCTGCCTGTGTGGAGTTTGGGAAGAAGGGGTTAGAGGGATTTCTCATGAAGACATCAATGCACAGCCTCAAACCCCTTCATAATGATACTTCTACAGAGGGAAATGTCCTAGAGGAACAGCACACCAGAGATTTTTGGAGATAAAGAACTCCATACACTGTATAAATAAAAGTAATCTTTTTTTGTTGAAGTGACCTCTGGCAAGGTCACTTGGCTACAAGCATTATACAAACAAAAGACTATATTAGTTCTTTATGAATGTTTGTCTTTGATACATTGAATAAATGATAATTTTATCAAACTTTGTGATGTTATCTCATCAGGAGTATAATCTTATAATAATTGTATAATAATTTTTTTAAGGTTTGTCCTAAATGTAATTTTCTCAACCATGCTAGGATTAAAGTAATAGATGAAAAATCAAATTTATACAGTTTTCCACTTACCTCCTAATGTAGTTGATCGGGCAAATTATGTTTGGGGTCCAAATTCTGCTGCTGTAGTTTTGCACCAAAGCTACAAGGCTTATGTAACTAAGAAGTAATGGAACTTATATTGAACCAGTTAACACTGTATAAAACTGCATGCCTATAGCATCACACTGTTACCTCAAGGCACATCAAGTTGTTCAGTAATGTCAAGTGGACCTGCTGTGGTTTCTGACAAGAGTGTGCTTATAGCTCAACATTGCACCCTAGACAATGTAAACATACTGTGTAATAAACCATAACTACTAGAAATAACTATCATATTGATGCAATGGATGACTGCTACTACAGTGTTTTAATATGTACTTTTTGTTGATTTTTTTTTGGATAATAATATACCAGATAATAATATTAACACATAAACAAGTCTATTTGAGATGGTGTAATAGCCTCCAAACCTTTTCTTTATTAAGCGATTTATGTGCTACGTTAGCTACATTTAGTAGAGTAAGGAAAATGTTACAGAACATGTTCTGATTGGTCAAGTTGTCAAGTGATGACTGTTTAGAATAGTTATAGGCATACTTTCAATGAACGAAACCTGTTCTTCTTCTTCCAATTCTTCTTCTTCTTCTTCTTCTTCTTCTTCTTATTTTTATTATTATTATAGGTAGTCCTTATACCTTTATTCACAGTAAAATTTGTATGTTCGGTTGTTTTGTTAAAGTAGTTAGTTGTGGTAGCCCTATGTGACCAAGATTAGATTTAATTTGATAAATTAAGTGAGAAAACTTACTTTTGATGATTAATTTGAACGGATTTGTGCTCAGACAAGCTTACAGAACAGCTGGAGTAAAGAGCATTTAAAAAATCAAATAAGGAGATAAATAGGCTGAGGATGCTGCTGCACTGATTGAAAGACTTGTTAATGGTGTCTTCTTAATCCACCAGGGCTGTGGGTGTGGCGCGTTCAGCAGTGTGACCTAAAATATGTCATTTCAGGTTAATGGGAAATTCTGTCTAAAGCTTCCATACTGGCCAGCAGAGGGCACTGAGTGTAAATGAAAGTCTTTTACTCAGTTCTATGTGTCTGTCCAACGGAGAGCACGCTGTCATTGACGATCTGTGGTGCTCCCTAACCAGCTTATTTCTAATTGACTTGTTCTGGGGGACTGCTAAAATGGACGGACAGTTCCGGCAGCGATATCACAGTTTGATCCATTTCACACCAGCCGCTGTCACTGATTTTGGGGACAGTGTGCCCCTGGGACACGCACAGCAGACAGATCAGCCAGAAGTGCTACATCAGAGGTGTTGGAGCGGGTGTGAGGAAGGGAAAAAACTGTCAGTTTCTGTATGAGTTTATATCACTGCAGGGATTCTGTCATGGGTGTCTGTGTGTGTCTACGTGGAGGGAGGTGACAATAAAAGCCATGGCTGTAACTTTGATCATCTAACAATTTGTCTTGCACTGGGGTGGTGTGACCTGGGTACCTGAGCCTTTCTGCCAGTAGATTACATTTTTGTCCCACTGTTCAGTTTCTAAGAACACATTACATGCAGAAAATGTTAATGTTGTATTTATAAATTACACTGTATTTCCAAAAGTATCCAGACAGCCCTTCTAACAAGTGAATTCAGCTCCCATTGCTAGCACAGCAATTCAGTTGCTCCCATACAGTTTGCATAATTTCCATAAAAAAAACATTGACCACTAGACTGGGATGCTCTGGAGCAGCCACACATGAGCCTTAGTTCACCATCTCTATTGCCAAACATCATCTAGAGGAGCATTGGGCTGTAGAGCCATGGAACTGTTCTCTGGAGTGATGGCGCTCCATCCAGTCCCTTTAGAATGAGCCGGAGTGGAGTTTGTAATCCAGAACTGATCATCCAACATCAGTACCTGACCTCACTAATGCTCTTGACACTAAATGCAATCAAATCTTCACAGCAATGTTTCAACATCTAGTGCAAAGCCTTCTCAGAAAACTAGACTAGGCTGTTACTGTGGCTGTTAATACCCTTAATTTGGATGAGCAGATGTCTACAAACATTTAGACACATTGTGTAGTTTTAAAGAATAGTTACATAAAACACGTTAATATTTTTACATAATATTAATACTAAAACTAATTCTACTGCTAATATTATATCATGTGCCCCAGCTGGGTTATTGAAACCGGTTTATGCTGCTAGACAAAGTAGCACATCAACAGGGAAGTATCAAGACTCATTTTTAGGTACGTGACCAAGAGACAAATAGTATTTTTTCACAATAAATAAATAGGTTTCATTAACACATATATCAACCAAGGTATACAAGAATATGCAGCATATATTTATGATGGGGCAAACATTTTTTTAGTTGCCTTTAGTCAAATGTTCCAATTAGGCCTCTGGCTCTGTGACTTACAGAGGGTGCGGGGGTGGGGGCAGCACAGTCATGTGTTGCCATGACTGTACAGCAGGTTAGGCGGTGGCAGCAGCTGCGTGATTGATTATTAAAGCACACAAGGGCTTTTGGGAATATTGGCTTGACTTTGCATCCTGAACAGGTCACAGCAATGTGGAATAACCCTGAGTCATCAACAGAATCAGATGGGTACTTGTTTTTGGTTCGTGAGTGTGTGTGGGAGTATGTTTGTTGTTATGGAAGAGAGGTATAAGAGCTGTTGTGATAAAGGCAAAATTTAGTCATGTGTGATGAATAGTGATACATAGTCTAAAGACAAACAGTAGTAACAGTTTTTTTTATATATATATATATATATATATATATATATATATATATATATATATATATATATATATATACATTGATCAGGCATAACATTATGACCACCTCTTTGTTTCTACACTCATTGTCCATTTTATCAGTTCCACTTACTATATAGGTGCACTTTCTAGTTCTAGAATTACAGACTGTAGTCCATCTGTTTCTCTGCATACTTTGTTAGCCCCCTTAAACCCTGTTCTTCAGTGGTCAGGACCCCCCATGGACCCTCACAGAGCTGGTACTATTTGGGTGGTGGATCATTCTCAGCACTGCAGTAACACTGACGTGGTGGTTGTATGTTAGTGTGTGTTGTGCTGTTCTGAGTGGATCAGACACAGCAGTGCTGCTGGAGTTTTTAAACACCTCAGTGTCACTGCTGGACTGAGAATAGTCTAACAACCAAAAATATCCGGCCAACAGCGTCCTGTGGGCAACGTCCTGTGACCACTGATGAAGGACTAGAGGATGACCAACACAAACTGTCGTCTCTGACTTTACATCTACAAGGTGGACTGAAAGGTAGGAGTGTCTAATAGAGTGGACAGTGAATGTTTAAAAACTCCAGCAGCATATATCAGTGTGTATATAAATATATATATATATATATCCCATGAAATAATTAGATTTAGCTCTGAATGCCTGTGTATACTGCAGCTATGCAATTTGGCATCAATACACCCACTTAACTATGCATTCACTCAGTGAGCTGCTGAGGGTCCACTTATCAGAGCAAGCTAAACAGATGCACAAACACACACACACACACACACACACACACACACACACACACACATTACCACACACAAAGCTGCTTCTTTCTCCTTCTAGCCCCTTGCCATCACCATGGCGACAATCACATGGGTCCGCTGTCCCAGATTACTTGACCCACCCCCACCCTTGCCAAGCGACGCAACTCATCTCCATCATACTGCAAACCTAACTCGCCCCCCATATACACACACACAGATACACACACACACACACACACGAACACTGCTCTCAGCTGTTTACTGCTGCGCCATTTAAAAGCTTATTACGTAATACCCACAGTCTACAGGCTGTGCACAGTAAGGTATGCCAAATATAAACACCACCCACATCTCTATCTTCGCCTTGTCTTCAGAATGTCTTGCAAGCTTGAACATTAGCCTGTGCAGCTCCACTCTTATAGCAGTGCTAACCCTTTCTGAGTGGGGCAAGGAGGAGGTGGTAGGCTGAGTGTTGGTATGCACCCCTCGTCCTCTTGTCTCAGCCTCACTCAGCCTTACTGGGTGTGCTGAAGGGAAGAGAGATGAGAGGACAAAATAAGGAACATAAGGCAAGATCCTAGACTCTGAAACATCTAAATATGTGGGTATGTAGAACACACAATGGATTATATATGTGTGCACAGCTGAGCATACATCCATGCAGATGTTACTCACCAGGATATATTTAGAGACACAGAGAGAGGTCAAAAACTCGAATATATTACATCCAAATGGCAATTACACAAACAAGCACGCACACTCTGGGAGATGTGAAGACACTGCGTTACGTAACTACAGCCATGAATCAGAATAGCTGAGAGCACATTTGCATGAGGATGTTGCTGGCACTTTTACAGCCTTTAAAACGGCAGATTGTTTGCAAATAATCAAAGCATCTCTTTGATTATCTTCCGTTTTGATGTTATACTTAAAAACATGCATATGGATGAGAGATCATATCCATTGCTTACCAATGATGACCTGGCACCATCTGCACTGCATTTATCTACTGATCTTCTTGCACTCATTTACATCTGTGCATTTTCAAATGCATTGCTGCATAGCCATGTAGGTCAATGAAGGCTTTGGCAAAGGCAAAAGTGATTCCTGCTGTAGTGTCTAGCCAAATTTCAGGCTCAATTCAGGGGCCTAAGCTGTTATCAAGAGGAGAAGAGGTGGCTATTTATATACCAAACTATGGATCAAGATACAACATTAAATTAATATGCTTGCATATTAATTTAATGTTGTATCTTGATCCATAGTTTGGTATGCTTGCATATTAATTTAATGTTGTATCTTGATCCATAGTTTGGTATATAAATAGCCACCGAGTACAATGTGCTGGTGTATTTTATTTCATTTTATTTTATTTATTTTATGCAGAAGTATGTGGACACCTGACCATCACACCTATATGAGCTTGTTGGACATTCTATTCCAAAAACATAGGCATTAATATAGAGTTGGTCACCCTTTGTGGCTATAACAACTGTTCTGAGAAGGCTTTTCACAAGATTTTGGAGTGTGTCTGTAAGAATTTGTTCCGATTCTGTCAAAAGAGCATCTGCGTAGTTGAGATGGTCTGGCTCACAATCGACATTCCAATTTATCCCAAAAGTGATCAATAAGGTTGAGGTCAGGGCTCTGTGAGGGTCACTGGAGGTCCTCCACACTAAAGTCAATAAACCATGTCTTTATGGACCTTGCTTTGTGCACAGAAGCACAGTCATACTGAAACAGGAAACCCTGAAAAACAGCCCTAGATCTTTATCCCTCCTACACCAAACACTAAACTTGTCAGTAGGTAGTGTTTTCCTGGCACCTGCCAAACCCCCGATGCATCCACCAGACTGTCAGAGAGTGAAGCATGGTTCATCACTCCAGAGAACATGTTTCCACTGGGTCCAGTGGTGATGTGCTTTACACCACTCCAGCTGACACTTGGCACTGCGCATAGTGATCTTGTGCAGCTGCTTGGCCATGGAAACCCATACCATGAAGCACCCAGCACATAGTTCTTTGTGTTGCTGCTCCTAGATGCTTCCATTTCACAATCTAGCAGGGCAGAAGTTTCACAAACGGACGTGGCAAAGGTGGCAAGCTATAATGATGTCACGCTTATATGACATTGCCACTGAGCTCTTCTGGCTCTTCAGCCCATTCTACTGCTTTTGTTTGTTTAATGAAGATTGCATGGCATTTGCTTGATTTTATACACCTGTTAGCAATGAGTGAAACTGAAACATCTGAACTCGATAATTACAAGGGGTGTCCACATACTTTTGGCCATATAATGTATGTAGAATAATTAAATATCCTATTTATTTTTTGCTTTTTTATGTCCTATCCCACCTAAATTTTCAGTATCTTAACTGCTAGCTGCTATTAATAGTGTAAGTCAAGTCGTGAACACTGACTAACTCAATCAAACAAATACGGAAATCAAGAAGAGATAAGAACTGTGGCTTTGGAGGCAAGATACTCACAGCAGCAATTATTTACTGTGACAAAGGGAATTAGTTTTGCTCCAGTTGGCCTTCAGCTTCACTGGTGGCTCACCTTTTTCATGTTTACCTCCGTAAAACCTGAGCTGCTGTACACATTACTGTATATTATTTAATTTTCCATAGTTAAATTAGCTTTGTCTCCTTTCTAATGTTATAAACGTATACCCTTTATTGATTAATAATTGAAATAATGTCTCATTCAAGTGCTTCTTTTAGATGGAAACAAGATCTGAATATCAATAGCATCTAAAACGGGTGCAAATGTGCGGCCCTGAAAACATGGCAGCTGGAGACAGGGGTCCTACTTACCTATTAGCCTCTGAAATCCTTTTTTTCTAATGGATATGGAGGCCTGCCTGGTTAAAAATGTAAACAAACAGGGGGACTGAAGGACAGCGTGAATGACGTCATCTGAGGTGATGCTGGAGGATACAGTGGCAGAGTTTCACCACAGGGGGAGCACTAAGAACACAGCAGAGAGGTTGAGGAGATTGCTGGCTATTTTCCTCCTATGCATGCCTATTTTCTCTTTCTGACTTTCTTCTATAACACAGGCTGTCTTTCACTGTTTGTCATCAGAGCTTTGCATAGGGTGACAGAGCCAGAGCTCCTGTGAGAGAAAGGAAACATTTGAAGATCTACAGGCATAAGAAATAAACCCTGAGCTGTTGTCTGTACATGTGACTCCTACAGCTCCTTGTCAAAAAAGCTAATGAGATGTGAATGAATTGTCAAGAAGCGTGAACTAGATTGCAAAATGTCCGGCATCTTGTTATTGTTTACTTCCTCGCCTCCACTCCAGACGACTCTCCAGACTGACACGCCTCATCTGTTATGAACAGCCTGCCCTGTCTGTCTGATGCCCAGCCCTCAAACACCCCCCACCCCTCCTTGTGCTCTCCTAATCTCTCATAGAAGAGTGAATGAGATAGGGCTGTGTGATCAGGTCGTCCCCATTTATACCGATCTAGGATTCGTCTACCAAAACTAAAGCTTATAAAGCACTATGGCCCGTCCAGACCACTAGACTTGGGAGCCCCTAGAATATGCCTAGTTTTATTGTTACTGTAGTTTTATTTCATTAACTTTGCTTTTTCATATCGATAATAATATTTTAGCCTTATAATGTTTTGCTTATCTCTGTACAAATCTCTATGGGATTTTAGAGATGTTAATTATTTGTAATTTTATTTTTATGGATTGCATTTAGTACTGCACAAAAGGCCAAAGACCACCCTTCATTTATTTCATTAATTTAATCCAAAAGAAAATAAATAAAAAAAAAAAAACATTTTCAAAAACTCCAAAACATAAAGTTGCATGTTTTAAAGTATGTAGTGAAAATGGGACTCATAACAACCATGCGAGACCTGGTAGACCACCAAAACTGACATCATCAGCACTTAATACTTTCATCTGTAAGAGAAAATCAAGCTCCACTCTTGTTTCAGATCTGTAAAAATCGATAGGTGTTTCTGTCCAGCCTTCCACTGTGAGAAGACAACTCAACATTATGAGTCTGAAAGGATGTGTAGCTGCCAAGAAGCTGTTACTGAGAAAAAGAAACAGACAAAATGTTCTCAGAATAATACTGGCCATGCTCAGGCCAACATGCAACCAACTTCTAAGACTGAACTTTTGAGGTGTGGAAATATCCATGCAGATTTCTTTAAAAAACCAAAAGCAAGTCTCCCAGAAACAATGGAAGCTGTAATAAAGGCAAAAAATGGACACACTAAATACTGAAAACATTACAGGCTACTATATTTAGTTGTTGAGTCTGTTAAATATGTTCTCTGCTTTTTTTTTACCAGACACTGAAATACTAATACTAATACTACTACTACTACTACTACTACTACTAATAATAATAATAATAATAACCATTATTATTATTATTATTATTATTATTGTTATTACTGGTAGTAGTAGTATGTGAACGTGTTTGAAAAGAAAGCACAAAGCTGACCTTAGACCAGCCTCAATGCTCTGACTGTAACTGCTGTAGTACTGTGCAGTACAGTGGTGGATGAAATGGTCTGAAAGAAACAGAGGTCTTATTCAGCTCCAGCACAAAAGTAGAGCACTCTGCAGCAGAACAGTCTGACTCTCAGCACTGGATTGGCTCTTTTTGCTACTTTAGAGACCCTCTGTGTTTCCTTTCTTCTCCTAAAAGGGCTGAGGCTCTAACAATGTTCAAAGCTTTGCACTCAGCACACCAGCAAATCTACCCTCAGTTTTGTTTTGTTTTGTTTTTTTTTCAGGGGGGGTGGTAGAACAAGTGGATGTGATATTTAATAATATTACAATTGGGATTGACAAATAAATATTGCAAGCATAACTGTCTCTGTGATGCATAAAAAGTTCCATGGCTGGACCAGAATCAATTTTCTCTAATTTAGTACTGAGCCAAAGCATTTTTCAAGTTCACAGTCTGCAGTGTACACTTGGGCTGTCTGGCATGTCGGGACACTGCTTCCAATGTTTTGGGAAGAATTCTTAATGAGCTGGATGCTTTGTGGGTGAGGAGGTGTCTCCATGACGACAAGAAGCCAGGCTGGACAAAAACACAATGGTCGGGCCGAGACTGGGGGGTAGAGGAGAGTATGAGTGTGTGTATGTGTGAATGCTGGTATGTAGTGGGGGATGAATCAGTCAAAACAGCCATTAAGTAGAAGATATTTATTTTTCAGGAGATATTTCTGAGGAGGTATAAAATAATCCACTTCCATTGGTAGGGGGAAATCAGAATGAATGAATGAAATGAATTAAAACACAAGTTTAGAGCTAAAAAATATTAAAAGACAGA
Organism: Colossoma macropomum; assembly: GCF_904425465.1. Lineage (NCBI taxonomy): Eukaryota > Metazoa > Chordata > Actinopteri > Characiformes > Serrasalmidae > Colossoma > Colossoma macropomum. The sequence continues at coordinate 18,411,551 of NW_023494795.1, read as the reverse complement.
AAATGAAACAGTTATGATCACAAAGACAGCACTTAAAGCTTTCATTTTTGAGAGAGAGGAGAAAATCAAGCTCCACTCCTGCTTCAGATCTGAAAAATCCACAGGTGTTTCTGTCCAGCCTTCCACTGTGAGAAGACAACTCATCACTATTAGTCTGAAAGGATGTGTAGCTGTCAAGAAGTCGTTACTGAGAAAAGAAAATAGACAGAGAACCTGCTGGTGTTCTCTGAACAATGGACTGACCACCCCAGAGTCCAGATGTTAACATTACTGAATGTGTTTGCAAATACTTTAATAGTGAAGAGCAGAAAATTCGACAAATTTCTAAGACTGAACTTTGGAGGTGTGGAAAAATATCCCTGTAGATTTTTTGAAAAACTGAAAGCTAGTCTCATGAAAAGAATGAATGCTGTCTTAATGGCAAAGGCTGGACACACTACATACTGAAAAATGAGGCTTAATGTGCTTTTCTGTTAAATAAATGCTTTTTTCCTCTTCCTGAAAAGTGAATAACTTAAATATCTGTTTTGACTCGATATTAAATAAACAAAGGACAGTCTCTGACTTTTGGACAGTAGCGGACATCATAAACAGCCAAGCCCTGGACTGTCTATTTCTGACCTTTCCATCAATCAGCCAGAAAGATCAGGGAAAAACGTGATTTCCATAAGTGAATCTCTGAAGTCAATATATAGTAACACAGTAGCTACTGGTAAAAGTTAACATCCATGCAATCTTGATAAACTGCCTGAACATCTATGACAAATCTGATGCATGTAGTTCTGATGGTCACCACTGATGGATGAATGTTATTTAGATTGATTCTGTCTCCAAGCACTGCACACAAGATGTATATAGTTCATGTAGTCATAAGGCAATTCAACACTACTACAGCTCCAAAAAGGCTGTCAAGCACTCCACTGTTAAAAACAAACAACACATAACAATGAACCAACTTGGAAAATAAGCAGCTTTTATCGTAAAACCTATTTACAGCTTCTCATTTGAGGAACTCCAAAGGACTTCTGTTCTATTCTTACTTTGCCTTTCTGTGTGCTACCATTCTACACAATCCCCTGAAGCACAGTCAGACTGAACTTTTATGAGACTCAAACTTCAAACTCAGGATTAGTGCAGCTACGACATCAGAACTTTTGAGCATCAGAGGAACCACTGGAGCCTGTCCACAGCTTCCCTGCTACCAAACATCTTTCAAATACAGGCCACAAGCCAGTACTTAGCTTACATTCTCCATTTGTTGCTTGGTAGCAGGACACTGTTTAAAATCAAGAGAAAGCCAAATGGATTCTCATTCAAATTCAACTGCTGAAACTATAGGCTTATTATTCAGTTATTATTATTTAGGTAATACTTAATAATACTTAATTATATTTATTCTTTAATTCATTATTCATTCATTTGGCTAGTTACTATGAATTACTCAGTAATTACAGTGTAACTAACATGTAGGTTACACTGCATGTCCAAAAGTTTATAGAGAGATGCCCATCCAACATTTTTTTTCTGAAATCAACGGTATCAATAGAGAGTTTGTTCCCCTTTGCTGCACTAACATCCTCTACTCTTCTTGGAAAGCATTATAGTAGATTTTGGACCATTTCTGTGCAGATTTGATTGTATTCAGTCACAGGAGCATTACTGAGGTCAGGTACTGATGTTGGATGATTAATTCTGGATCACAAACTCCACTTCAACTCATCCCAAAAGTATGATGGCATTCCACAGCTCCAAAGCTTTACACCCCTCTAGCTGATGTTTGGGGATGCTGACCTGAGGAGCAGCATCTCCAGAGCATCCCATTCTATGGGCAGTGCTTTTCTATAGAGATTATACAAGCTGTGAGTTGAAGTAAGGGTTTGCTGTGGGTATTGGGCATGGTGACCTTAAGCTCATGTGCAGCTGCTCCAGAGTGTCCCTTTCTTTTGCTTTTTTTTATGGCGATTAAACAAGCTGTGTTTGCATACTTATATCCTTGTATCAGCAATAAGTGCATCTGAAAGTAGCTGAATTAATTAATTAGGGACGCTGCATATTTTAGACATAGTGTTTGTAGTTATTAGAATGAATGATTGAAGTGTAGACTCTTGGAAGTGCTGTAGTTAAACTGTACAACAAAATTGAGGTTAAACCCTTCCTTTGCTAATTTAATATGCCCTTTATGGCCCACCCTATTTTTTCTGCAAAGCCATAATACTTCCTATTGTGTCTGTTCACAAAACATCTAGGACAGAAACAATATCTGGTCTTTGTCGTGTTATTGAAACTGTGTCAGGACCTTTGTTGAAGTTGACAAAACAAAAAGAGGAAGTGTTGTTGATCACTGTCCCTGTGCGAACACATGACATGTGGTTCAAGCCACAGAGGCTGCATCTGAAAGGGTGCTCTATTTATCAAGCTGCGCTATATGTATCATCCCATCACATAGTTTTTACATACTAAACATACTCAAAAGTGTAATATACAAACCCAACTGTAAAAAAGTTGGGACAGTAGGTAAAATGCAAATAAAAACCCAAAGTGGTGATTTACACATTTACTTTGACCTGTATCTTAACAAAAACAACACAGAGACAAGATAATTAATGTTTTGTCTTATCAACTTCATTGTTTGTGGTGTAAATATACACTACCACACATTCCAAAGTCAGGCAGGAGCAGTTTAGGATTAGGAACATTGTAAATTGTTCAAAAACGTTTTAATCAGATGATGCAATTATGCTTGGATATAAAAGGAACTTCCAGGAAAGGTGGAGTCTTTCTTGAGCAAAGATGGATCACGGCTCACCACTTTGCCAAAAATGTATCAGCAAAAAATCCAACAGTTTACAAAAAATATTCCTCAACCAGTATTTCACTCTCTACAACAGGGGTCTTTAATTAAAATTCAATAAGGTCCAGTTAGAGAAAATATCCTCAAGCAAAGGTCCGAAACATCATAATGTCTAACTTGCATCATGATTCAGTGCCATATACTGTATATTGAAGTAGCCTAGTAGTAGATCAACATCTTATGTAGTCAACAACTGAATGTCAAATCAAATAAAGTACAATTAATTTATTGTCAGTTTTCTCTTTTTAGAGCACATCATGTGAATTAACTTTCTTCTGGCTCACTTTCTTCTCCGACTGCTGTTTCTCGCCTTGCCCCTCCCCTGTGTGTCTTGGTGCTCATCGTAATGCACAGATCTGATTGGCTGAGTAGCATCACGTGTGATATTACAACGCATGGACTGGTCTGTGAGTCCTCCAGGCTACTAAACCGGTACCGTAAAGGCTAGAAAACTTACGCCGATTAAAATAGGACCACCCCGTCGAAATTAAATAATTCTCCACAGTTTATCTATAGGTCCAGGTCCACATAGGGCTAGGTCTGGATTCAAACCGTGGCCTGGCTATTAGTGATCTCTGCTCTACAGGATAAAATAACATCAAAAGATTCAGAGAATTCAGAGGAATCTCTGTGCGTAAAGGAAAAGATCAAAAACCACAAATGAATGCCTGTGACTTTTGACCCCTCAGACGGCACTGCATTAAAACTGGCATGCTTCTATGATGGATATCACTAAATGGGCTCACGAAACTTTAAAACAAATGTAAGTTAAGACTGCACTATGCACAGTCAAAGTCATATTTTCTGGGCTTGAGCTCTTCTGAAATGGACTGGAAATATTGGAAGTTGTGTTCTCTGAGCTGAAGTTCAGCATCATCCAGATTGCTGCCAGCATAAAGTTCAAAAGTCAGGGTCTGTCATGGTGTTGTGGTTATTAGTGGGTAACATTCACATCTGGGAAAGCCTTTTTGACACCGTCTTTTTCAGGGATACCCATGCTTATTTCAACACGATAACATCAAACTACATCCTGTATGTGTTACAACAGCGAGGCTGTGTAATCAGAAAGTGCAGGTGCTAGACTGGCCATTGAAAACCTGTGTTGTATTAACCTTGAAATATCCCATTGCTGCCATACTGAATAGTATAGGAGAACCGCACAAAAATTATGCTTTCAAAATCAGATCAGTTTGTTTCTTTAGTCCCCAAACATTTATTAAGTGCTGTTAAAATAAACCTTTTTTGGAACATGTTCCAGGCATCAAATTTGGAATGAGTGCATATTTATAACAAACACTGTTTCATAAAGTAAAATAAAATAGTGTTTTGTAACATTTTCAGTTTAATACAGATAAAACATTAGTTACCACTGCTTTCTGTTTTTATCAGTATTTCATATACTGTCTCAACATTTTCGGATTTGGGGTAGTATATGAAATAGCTTCTGAATGAAGTCACACAAAGAACTGCAAGCATAGTGAGGAGGATATGGCTGTTCAACATGGTAACATAACATTGAAGGAATTGTGTGGTGGATCACATAACCACTGCGATGCTGTATGCGCAGTCAGCAGTAAATGAGTGCTGTGTGCAATTGCCTATAACTAACTTTCCTCTGATACTCAGGGGTCAGCACAGGGTCACAGACTCATTATAGCAGACCAGTGCTATACACTGACCAATCTCAGGAAAGAAAGTAACAGTCACTGTAATATTTCCCAGATTTTCTGCTGATGTTTCATTAGTCAGCTCTCCAATGCTAAACTTCCTAACCTCTTGAACCCTAAGGATCCAGAAGTCGGCACTAATTAGCTCCTTGTTTTTTCAAATATATTTATTTACATTTGACCTGGGCCCAAATTCTCACAGAGCAAGTACTGTTTGGGATAAGCCCTTAACATACCCCTCACCCCCTCCCCTTTCCCACAAAACTCACATATTATCAGATACACTGTCTCATAAATATCCACTTGACACTTTCATCCAATCACACACTCATTCACAGATGTTAACATATAAGCCGGCAATGATCCGAATTAATACTGAGATTTATAATATATCATTCCAAACAAGCAAGTTCTACCATGTAAATCGGCCTGGCCTATAACTCAGTAACTGACTCTGTCACATTTAGCAGTCTGAATATTCTCCACAAGGCGGAGCTATTAGCACTCAAGCAGTTTATGTTTGCATCATTAAAACAAAACTGGCATAAACCTACACCAGGCTAGGCTAAATGATTAAGGCTTCACAGTAAAATTGCCTCAAAAAATAAAGAATGCACTTTACTGCCTATAACAAGCAGATGTCCAGAGCTGCCATAAATGGTGTTAAACCCAGTGGAACAGTGAAAATACAACACATTTATCTTGGTGCTAACATGACATTGTAAATCACATGGGCTGTATAGCAGAAACTGGTGTAATCCTTAAAATATGTTTGTAAAAATGGAGAATAAAATACTGTGTCGATTACAGTTGTAGTAAATAAGAATCTTTTCAAAGTCCCTTTCTTTCCCTCAGCAGGAGGCTTTATCAGTTGAAGGCCAAATGTTCCATTGAATTCATCTAAAGTTATCTCATTGACCTATACTCTGCCAGCTAGGGTCTTGGCTGATCTGGCCTGCCAGGTCAAGTTAACCCTCAGATTTACAGTGCCAGGCTGGATCTCTTTTTCTTTTCACACTGGTACAATGTCCAATCTCATCTGGGGTGATGGACTGCACCCCATGGAGGTTGGCAAATAGGTTACGCCTTGCAGTAATTGGACTGGATTGTTTAACCTTGGAGAATCCGCTCCAGGGCTGTTGTTATGTCATTTCACTAATCCCTCATCACTCTTCTCACCCGCCCTTTTACTCATGACATGGAGATAGGACTCTCAAAATCTGTACACATCTATGGCCATCTGTTTTGTCTGACTGTGTGTGTGTGTGTGTGTGCGTGTGTGTGTGTGCGTTTGTTTGTCTGGAGGATCAGTCTCTAGGTACAGTGCAGCTGCTGCATGCACATGGTCCCCTCTATTGTATGTGTATCTATGCAAGCCTACTGCATAAGCAGATGAATGGAAAATCACTATTTGAATAGTAAAATATAGGCAGGGTCAGGCAGTCTGTATGGGCCAACAACTCACCTGCATTTAAATCTTCTATGGACATTCACTGTGACTGCTATAGCCTAGTTGTGAGCTGGGACAACTCTAAGCTATGCTGCGCCTCTGTAGCCACAAATTCACTATTGATTTTCAATCAAAATGACATATTACTGCCCCAACAAATACTCCCACTCTACAGTCTGTCCCTGAATTCATTACAACACTGTTTTGTCCTATGCAATACGCAGCCTCTTCACTGCTAGCAAAAGTCTGTAAAGATTTTTAAGTAAAACAACACTGACTCACAGGAACAGTAAATGTAATGGAAACACAGGGCAGGTACTGTATATGCCCAACTGTGTGGTGTTAAGAAAGTTAATGTTTTTTTTTTTAGACTGTTTTTTGGCACTATATGATACACTATTATCTACAAAAGTGAACAAAAATATGGACGACATTCAGGGTTCAGGATGGCTTTTAGTTACGCAATGAACTTATGTCTGCCTCTGTAGGTAACAGGATGTCAGAAACCACATAAACAAGTCTATTTTACACATTTACATGATACTAATCGATGGCTTTTAGCTTCCATAACATTTTAAGTACATTAGTGTTTCAGTTCCACAGTTAAACCACAGAAATATTTTGCCTGAACCATTGCTTTGAATGCTAGTTGATTTTGTGAGAGAGTCTGGCTTAAGCATGCATCCCTCACTGTGGGAGCCATGACACTGCAGCTTCGGTCACGCAAGCTTTCTCAGCCTGATAGGCTGTGCTCAGTACAGTACAAAGCAATCCCATTACTGCCATTATTGTGAACTTAAACAGCACCCTTAGAGGTGACTTTGTTTCCAGGAACTGTAGTGTTACTTGTACACTTGAGGAGATCTTTATTTTAAGGAAAAAGTTAGGGGAAATGTGATATGTCCATGGAATGACATTCTCTCTGTTAGTTGTTGTTAGGCTGTTAAAAGGTGAAATGTATATAACAAATATTTCCCAATAGGAGTCATTACAGTATCATACATTTGGATTCTTTCCATTGCAGAATTACATTGCATTGTATTATGTAACCTTACAGGTGAACTCTAGGATTGTCTTGGCACAGAGGAGACGCTGCTCTGTTCCAACAGTACATCACAATGAACCCCACGTATCTGATCTGCGGCAATGCGGCTCAGTCTGAACAGTCCGATCGGAATTCATGCGACTTTTACGTCAGTACAACTCGACATTCGTCATAATTTCGCGCTGAGACTCATAAACATTTAGGCGGATGTTTCTGTACCAAAACATTAGAAGAGACTCATCAAACCGCTCCGTGTTCGAACGAAGCGGCCGAACGCGGCCGGAGGAGCCCGAGGCTGCAGCGTCAGAGAACAGTTTAAAGAATCCGAGGACACGAACCAAAGAAGTGGCCGAATAACGCGCCCTTTTTCGGCGAACTCGAACACGTTGTGGGTGATGAGTTCAGCTGTCAACCACTGAAACTCGCTCATGTGATGCTGGCGAAGACGAAACTGAAAGCTGCGGGAGCGACAGGCGTTCGCTGGCCGTCATGACTGTTTACCTCTGGACGAGCCGCCACGTGTAAACGTAGCATAAGCTCAAACAGAATTCAAGACCTTTTCCAAACCTTTCACTAAACAATTAAACTAAATTGAACCTAACTCTCATGCAATCCAGAGAGTTACATGTAGATAGTGAAGATGATTACATTATGATTTGTGTATTGACAAAATTAAAATACCAAGTAATTATTTTAGTATTTCATAAAATGTGCCACCCAAAAAAGCTCATCATATAACTGGAAAGAAGACAGACACCAATGTCCAATGGGAAAGAGATGAAAGAAGCACATAATGTAGGCAGATTCTATGTGTGTGTGTGTGTGTGTGTGTGTGTGTGTGAGAGAGAGAGAGAGAGAGAGGCAGTGTGAGGCTGATGTATCTGTGTGTGTGCTGGCATTCTCTAACACAAGTGCAATCCAAATTATACACAGGAAAAACACTGCAGGCAGAACATCACATCCTATTATAGAGAGAGAGAAGGGCAAGCAGACAGACAGAAAGACAGAGATACAAAAGCAGATATAGCGGGTCCAAAAGTCTGAGACCACATTGGAAACCTGGGGTTTTGATCAAGACAGTTTTAGAATTTTGAAACATTAAAATAAAACAAAGAAAAGTTAGGGGAAGCGAAATGAAAAACAAATATTCATGCACTTTTTCCATGTCAAATTTGCAATGTTGATGTGAAGGCCTTTGATACAAAAAAGGACAGATTTTTTAAAACTTTTCCTCTCCATTGAAGTACATGTTCAGTCAAATCTCAGGTGGATTTGATCTCTCAGCATTACAGGCTTTTGCACAAACTTGTGGCGTTCATGCCAGCTCAAGTGCATGCAGTCTGAGATTCTTAAATTTCTGAAATCCAATTAAATATGCTGATGCTGCCTTTAATGCAGCTGTCTTCGGGTCCTGCCTGTTCTTGGAGCATTTTACCTTCAGTAAGTGAAATGTATGCTAGATTGGATAAAGGTCAGGTGACTGACTTTGGCATTGCTGAACATTCCAACTGTTTGCCTCTAAAATGTCCTGGGTTGCTGTCGTAATAGCCATTGGGACTGTCCATCTGCACTGTAAAGCGCCATCCAATGAGTTTTGAAGCATTTGGCTGAATCTAAGCAGATACTATAGTTCTATACACTTCATACTTCATCCTTTTATCAGCAGTCACATCATCAATAAATACAAGGGAACCAGTTCCACTGGCAGCAATGCATGCCCACGCCATAACACTACCTCCACCATGCTAACAGATGAGGTGGTATGCTTTAGATCATGAACAGTTAATTTGTTTCTCCATATTCTTCTCTTCCCAACATTCTGATACAAGTGGATGTTTGTCACATCTGTCGATAAAATGTTGCAGAATTCCAAAAAATAAAAATGATTTTTTAGGAAAAAAAAGGTTTTTTGGAAAATTTTAATCTGCTCTTTCTGTTTCTGAGGCTTACCAATGGTTTACATCTTGTGGTAAACCCTCCGCATTTAGTCTAGTAAAGTCTTCTTTTAATTGTTGACTTTGACAAAGATATGGCTGCCTCCTGCAGGATGTTCTTGGCCAACATTGTGAAGAGGTTTTTCTTCATCAGGGAAAGAATTCTTGTGTCATCCACTGCAGTTGTTTTCTGTGGTCTTGTGGGGCTGTTTTGCAGAAACTTCTTAACTCTGAAATTTTATCTTATCTGCTTAGTCACCATGACAACTTCAGTTAGGACTGAATTTAGGACAGTAGCTATTACAGAACAACAGTTCTTAAGTTCATAATCTTATCCTAACTCCAAATAAGAAAACAGTATTACAGAAACACCATAGATAGATAGGCAGAGAAGTAGAGAGAGGAAGAAAAACAGAAGGCTAAAAGGCTAAAGTGAAAGAGAAATCAGGAAGCATTATAGTAAGTCAATAACAAATTACAAAAAAGTGGCTGAACTATTTATTTAGCAAAATATATTCCCAGACTTGACAGTGTAATAAATGTCCACTTGCTAGTGGGCAGGGTCCTGTGCTATTTCCCACTGCCACCTGTTTGCTGTGTTAACTATGAGCACTAACTGGAAAGGTAGGCAGGGTCAGCAGTGCCCGGTCATTCTGGACCTAATCAATATTGCGCCGTAGGGATGACAGTGTACCAGTCACGCTACGATACGGCCCATTGAACAGTGTCTGACTGAAGCTTCTGACTGTGAGGACAAGCTGAGCGCCAGACCTAACCTCTCCACTAGCACAAACACTCTAATTGGACAGATATGAAAGATGCATCCATGTTGGGATGTGAATGCCCAGCTGCTATAACAATATATACTGTCCCTCTATAAAAATGGACCAAAGTGTGGTGCATAGATTAAAACAGTAGAAGCAGCCTTGAGTTCTGCCTGAGTTCTGTTTATGATTTTATTCATTTTTAAAGATAACAGTATGTTATACAGTATCAGAAACCACTTCAGACACCGTACAGTTGGCTGATTATCAACATTTGAGAAAAAGGGAGAAATTTGGCTAATATATATATTTTTTTGGCCAAACTATCACTTCAAGTTCATCATAACAATGAAGCACCATCGCTAATGCTACACAGCTCTTTGCATTAGTGCAGCACTTCACTGATTCACCCTTCTATTAAGCTACTTCAAAAACAAGGCCCAAACATTCAAAGCACTTCTGATCTTGTGATCCCAAAGATGTTTTTCTCTCTCACACACTCACACACACAGTCTAACAGAAGGCTCATTCTGAGACAGAATAATCTTTCCTGCACACATATCAGCCCATTGATGTGTGAAGAGGACCGTCACAAGGCTCTGGCCACATTCCTCAAAGCCTGTTCTTATGCTAAAGGAGCTGAAAAAGAGAGGCACGAGCAAAGAGAGAGAGACACTGAGAGAGAGAGAGAGAGTTACAGACCCACAGACAGAGAATGGGGGGGTCAAAGAGACAGACAGAGAGGGGTCTTTGTGTCTGGAGTGGAAGCTGCAGGAGAATGGACTATTTCCACTCTCCACTAATGGCATACAGTGTTGGTTAAATGGTTCTGATGGTGATGAGAATGAGCAATAATCTCTTCAGTAAGAGAGCATACTAGATACACTGCCTGTCAAAAGTTTGGGGACACTGCCATCTTTTGAAATGACAATTTCCTCCCTGTTAATTTCATAAATATAAAATCAAATGATTTCAAAGCATAAAATATCTGTTTGCTTATACTTTGGATATATGTTAAAACATGCATCTTCAACTTATTTGCATGTCTTGTGAGGAGAAGGTGTGAGATATTTTCCTTTCCTAACTACTGTTAAAATCACTAATTTAAAAGCTTTTGCACTGCCAACAATAATATAGCAAGTAAATCATTATAAATATAGTTAATATATATAACACTCTTATTTTTGCTATAAGAATATTATACAATTATTTCATTTATTTCCATTCAATTACATTGAATTTCTTTACTTATTTCTATTTTACCTTGTAAACTTGACCTTCTATTGGCAGATAATGTAGTTTGTTTCAAGAAATAATGCTTGAAACAAGCAAAATCATATGCATTATTTCCTAAATTAAGCAAAATGATCTACCAATGAAATAAAATTATCTGACTATATAAATTATCTTAAACAAGTAAGAAAAAAATCTAGAAAAAAATCTCAAAATATTACGTGTATTAACTGCATTTAAGATGATTTCATCATGCCAAGATCTATTTTTTTGCATGTAGCTGAGATGTGTAAAAGCTGATGAGTGCTGCCATCACAACGAGGGGATACTTAATCTGTGACATGTATACAGACGGAAAAAAGCCAAGAGTCCCCAAACTTGTGAGGGGCCGTGTATGTGCATGCAGTATCATCTGTCCAAAAGTTCTGGAAACTTGACATGATTGCTGAGACAGTAATGTAAAGTAGACAGTGAATTTGCATTCTGAATGTGTCCTTGTTCCACACGATTCTGTTTGGTATTCAGTAAAGAATGCTGTCAGGAGGTGAAGGTTATCTTAGGTATTATCAAAGTATTGTCAAACTGAATACACCATGCGATGCAATATCTGCTTTTTATAGCCCATATCGGTCCATGCTGGCATGCTGCTACTGTTACATAACACAGCTGAACCCCCAGCACCAGCATACAGCTCATTACATCCACACTGAACCCAAACAAACACAACCAAAAACCAAACAACTAGCAAGCAGCCAGAGTGACACACATTAAAATAGTTTGCAGTGAGCACATAAATTAAACTGAATTACCATTTTTATATATTTTAAAGAGCCCCTATCACACAATTTCCACTTTGTTTTTTTTAAATATGTGGTGTAAGTTGTATGTTAATGTTACTAGTTTCAAAACATTCACTTTCCTGTTCATACACTGTTAGAAATAAAGGTTCTGTGCAGGTACATTTTTCATTCATCATCCTGAAACAGGCCATTTCAAATATGTTTTTTTTTTTTGTGATGTCATGAAAACTAATAGCAAAAAGGGTTCTATATAGTACCAAAGAGGGGTTCTTTGGCTTGTAATAATAGTGGAAGTCTCTTGGGTGCTTTATAGAACCATTTCTAAATGCCATCTACAGCATGTTCTCCATCAATCTGAAGAACCCATTCATAATGCAAAGACCCTTTTTATCATGCAAAGGGCTCTTTGAATGTTCATGGTTTTATACGGAACCATTTTATTTACCAATGAATCCTTGATGAACCATCTTTTTAAAAAGTACAGGTTAGCCCGACCTACTCCCATGAACCTTATAAGAATAGATTCAGCCAGGGCTATTTTCTAAATGAGGCAAGTAAATGTGAAAAATTATGAACATAGCTGGTGCTGCACAGGCCATGCAGCTCCTTATGACTTGCTTCTGAATGCTAATCTGATCAGTGGGTTTTTTACAGCTCTGCATTTTCTTGGGATTAAGAGTTCAAGGGAAATGAAAAAGAGCAGAGAGAAGGAGGGGGGAAGAAAGAGAAGGTGAGAGAGAAAGAGACTGTTTTAGTGGTTGCATGCAAATAAAAGGAGAAGGAAGGAAGGGCAGCAGGAATGGAATTATGATGGGGAGGAGGAGAGAGGCAGAGAGGGAGGAAAGAGAGTGTAAGGAAGACTGATGTTTAGGTATTTTTAAACACAGGCAGTGTATCTGTTTCAGGCTGGACTTGTGCCCACAAAAGCAGGCCTGTCAGAGAGAATAGGGAAGAACCCAGTACTGAAACTCAAATGAGCCCAGAGAGGAACATCCATCTGACCTCCTCTACAGCAGTCTGTCATTACACAACACCGTCTGACTCATTCCTCACTCACAAAATCACCATTCCTCTTTATTTTAGAGTGTGTGTGTGTATGTTAGTGTCAGACTGAGAATGAATGTGTCAGACACAAATACACAGTTCACTGCTATCTGTACAAAATCTGTTATTTTTGCTTTTGTACAATAATTTGAGTGTGAAAACAGCACCTGTCCTTTTAATAGTATGGACATTTCATGATGAATGAATCAATAGAAATGGTCAAAAATAACTTGGAATAAGATCTTGTTATCTTAATGTATATTCAAAGTTGAGAAGAATGTTTTTCCTTCTACACTGTGGAGATAATAGGCTTTAATGTGACAATCTCAGAGCATCAAAATCTCAGAATGTGGATATAACTTTAAATGGAAGTTAATGTAATGAGATTTTAGTGACACTTTATTTTGAGTGGTCCTTTTTAAGTGAAACAAACACTCAATAGACTCTCAGTAACATGTCAAAAACAAGGTTAATGAGGGTTACGATTAGGTTTTGGGTTGAGGTTAAGGTTTGAGTAAGGATTAGGGCCAGGGTGAGGCCCTACATGATACATGATATTTATTTCAGTGTATTCAGATGCTTCATTACTGCTACTTCACTGATATGTTGTTGATGTGTTACTGATATTCTGTTAATAGTTTATTAAGCATCTACAAAGGACCACTCCAAATAAAGTGTTACTGCGATTTTATTCTAAACAATTTTGGATCATTTCTGCTGGTCCATTTGTCGTGATGTTTATACACAATGTGAAGGGCAGCTGGTATTGTCAAATAATGTCAAAAAATAAAAAAACAACAAAAAAGAAGAAACAAGGTTTTGTGACGATATATATTTCCATATCTCATTGTGAGAAAAAAACATGTTAGAACTGTTTTGTTTGTCCTTTCATTGTTGATAAAGACAGTTGCACAGACACACAAACTCATGCTAAGGCTGGGCATCATTTAAAATATTTCAGTAACAGTATTAATACTTTGCCTTTTAAAATGATTCCTAAATGACATTTTCTTTAGAACCAAATATGTTAATTGCCATTTCTGGTGAAATGAAGTCAAATTTCACATCATTTTGTGTAAGACTGACTACTTAAATATTTAATCTAAGTACTTCAGCTGAAACTAAAGGTTCTGGCACTCCATAAACACTTCACAGAGCAGGAGAAAATGGGTGGAAATGTTATAAATGCATTGGTATTGGTATAGTTTGTTGGTATATACCAATTTTGATATAAATAAACAATTCATGTTTTTACTAAAACTAATTTCAAAGCCTCTTTTTTTGGATTAAACCAGAGCAATTTAAAAAAAAAAAAAAAAAGAAAAACTTTTAGTCACTTTGGTATTTGTGTGTGTTTTGGAAGTGGTTACCATGTTGCAGTGAAGAGAAACAAAACCCTACAATGTTAACTTATAACGTTATATTGAAACAGATTTTTATTTGATAATTGTGTGTTTTTTTCATATAAAACCCCTCACTACTATGAGGAATCCTAACTTTGATTTCATGAGAAAAAGTTCACAGACCTCCATTTCCATCTATATCTATCTACACTGCATGTATTATGTGTCCGGCTGTGTAACCCTGTAGCTGAGTGCATTGGGGCTTGCTAAACACAGTCCAGATGGGGACAGAGGCTTTGACAGAGGGAGCCCAGCAGGGTAGGCCCAGAGAGTGTGTGTTTCATACCCCCTCCCTGTCCTCTCTCTCTCTCTCTCTCGCTCTCTCGTCCACACATAGCCAGGGTTCATAAAGACCTTTCAGTCATTCTCTACCAAACTCTCCTCTGCCTCCTTGTCCACAGGGCGTTCCCCATTTCTCTTGCTTTAACAGCTTCTCTTCTTGCCTCTCTCTCCCACCACTCTGTTATCCCAATTATGATCATGCACAGTGCTAAACATTTTCTTCACACCTCTTTGGTGAAAGTCACTGAGAATTGAGGAGAGAGAGAGAGAGAGAGAGAGAGAGAGAGAGAGAGAGAAGAGAAGGAACAGAGCCCTCAGAGAGATAGGCCTAAAAAAGAGCTCTGAGGGGTGTGAGAAAAGTTTTGCTTCCCAGCTAAAAGCTGCCTACATGGCCAATAGTATGGGGACACCTCCTTCAATTAGTTTCAACTACATCCATTGCTAACTGATGCATTAAAAAGCATACAATCATACAATCTCTATACATAAACACTAGCGGTAGGTCATACTGAAGAGCTCAGACTTTCACTGTGGCACTGTCATGTCATTTCATGAGATTTCCTTCCTGTTAAAACTTCCCCATACAACTGTAAGTGGAAATGTCTAGACGTGACAACACCTCAGTTGCAAATATCCCACACGATTACAGTGTCTAGAGCATTAAAATCGGTTGCAGCACTCAATAACGGGTTCTAAACCCCCTCCTAAAGCAACTTTTGCACAAGAACTGCATGTCAGGAGGTTGGATGGTGCTGTAGCATACAATTAAATTTTAGAGAATTGAGTGCTCCCAACGTAGTTAAAAAGGAGTCATTTGGTGAGAGGATAGTCATTTTTTTAGCATTAACTTCAGTAAGGTTACAAATTCTTAGCCAGGCATTTTCAAATAAATTATCATTGTCACACAAAAACCTTATATCTCCATTTTTTTGTATTTTTGTACATAGTTTGAAACTTCAGTTACCTTTTGCATTGTGTTAAAATTTCATGACAGGCCGAGCAACAAAATTGGTTAAAATGAAAAAAAAAAAAAACGTACAGTTCCAAGTTAAGAATGTGTTTTCCTTTTCCTGTGAAGTTACGGTTCTGGACATACAAGGTTTTATTTCAACAGCAACAAAATAGTTAAATGGTGTGACCGTTGTCATACAGAACTTCACTTTGAGTTTCAACTCCAGCGAGTGTCCTTTCATTTCTGAAATCAAAACTATGCCTTTGCTCACAGCCTGGCTTGTAGTCGATTGCCAAATAGCCTATAGTCAGTAGTGTGACTCAAACAGTGAAATATGGAAGTAAATTAATTTGTCACCTACCAGGCTGTGATTTAATTATAGAATTAACTAACAGATTGAAATCTAAATCTCAACAAGAAAGGTCCAATTTGAGTTCTGAATGTAGGTGTTTTTTATATAGGCGACTGTCTGCTAGGCTTCAGTATCCCCTTGTGATCAGTTATAAGCTACATGGCAAATAGAGCACCCTCCCACTAGCACTCCATCTGCACTCACAGAAAACCATGCCATCTCTTACATTTACACATGCACTGAGCACAAGCTCAACATGGCCTCCACGCCTTATGCCAGGGTGTGAGACCACCAGCACAGCTCAGCCAGCCACTCTCAGAGAGCGCAATCTGCTTACATATGGAGTTGTAGAAGTTTGGCTTGACTCTAGCAGAGGTGGTAGAATGACTAGCTCTCCCCAGCGCTAACAGCCAATGCTACAGTATCTCCCTGTGGCACAGAACGATTGCTAGCTATGTCAGAAATCCCATGGCAGTATGACTGCCTGTTGCTAAGCTGTTTCTAGGAAATTCTGAATCCCATTCGCTGGAAGCAAAAAGGGAAAGAGCAGCGTTACTACTGAGTCCATTAATAATGATCCTTTATCCATCCGAGAGAGTTAAGCTACCACATAGAATTAGCATTTCATAGGCCATGCAGTGAAGCTCCCCTCTGTGCTCTTTAAACCGCAGTCTTGATTTCATCATGAGTTCTAATCCAACTATTACTTCTCTGTCCCTCTCTCTTAAGCTGCAGTCACACTGAACGCATGTAAAATTTATCTGCTGAAAAAGCCAGTACATTTGAAGAGGAACAGATGCAAGGACATGATAAAGCGAGTCGCTTCCTGTAGAGTTCATCTAGGTGGATTTGAACCCTGTGAATTTATGAGCTGTGGGCTGTGGTATGTTCTTTCTGAAAAAAAAAACAAAAAAAAACTAAACAGATAAATTGCTCCTCAGTCAATATAATGTTGCTTGTGATTCACAGTTGCAGAAAAACAAAAAACAAAAAACAAACAAACTAGTTAACTAGCTAATGTTAGGCATTCACAAAAAATAGGTTTCCACCAAAACTACATGATCCACCACATCACTTGTTCTACCCCAGCAAAGAAAAAAGCAAGGTGACAGTCTGGTGTGACTGCAACTACTACTGAATAATACCTGCTCTGTGGTGATCTTGTGGGGGTCCTGACCACTGATGAAAGCGGCAAAGAAAGACTAAAAATATACATGCAAGAAACAGACACACTGCAATCTGTAATTAACTACAAAGTGTACTTATATGGTACGTAGAGCAGATAAAATGGACAATGAGTGTAAATACAAGATGCCTAATAATGTGACCATTACACATTTGATCAGATACACCTGCTATACATGCATTTTTCAGTTACTGCATAAAAGAAACCACCACAGGACCACCACTTTACATTTTTTATGTGGTGGGCCATTCTCAGTGCTGCAGTGACATGGTAATGGTATGTTAGTGTGTGTTGTGCTGGTACAAGTGGATCAGACACAGCAGTGCTGCTGGAGTTAACATTGGCCACATAATTAGACATGTCTACCTCTGTGGTACACCGAGGTGCACAGTGAGACAATGGCTCATTACTTTCTCAATTTGGCCCATGGGCCAACATTTTAGGGAGAGGGGTTCAAGTTGAATAAAGGGCTATTTGAACATGAATAAAATTTAATTCAATTTACATCATCAAATACTTTTTTAAGAGAGACTTCTGGTTCAATTCCCCTATCCTCCTATTGGCCGATGACATTAACCTCAAAAAGTATTAGAAATATGTCAGTTATAATTGTCTTTAAGATAGTTCAAGATACGTTTTAGTTTAGCAAATTATTAATGTCTGTTTATTGCCAGCATCATGTTTTGTTGCTCAAAATGACCACAAGAGATATGATCAATGCTGTACTGGTGGGATTTCCAGCCGTGTGGTGATGCGTGCATATGAAACAAGTTGGAGTTAACTGAGGCAAAATCTAGAGGAGGCGCACAAGAGGGATTACACTTGTGGAACCAAAGCCACCTCATAAGCTCTATTTCTAGGCCAAGGCTGAGCTAACTGTGTTTCACAGCAGTGGATGTTAAACAATAGCAGAGGCAATGTATACATTCCATGGTCCCAAGTATGTGGACACTTGACCATTATACTTATATGAGCTTGATGGACATCCCACTCCAAAAACATAGGCATCAATATGGAGTTGCCCACACTTTGCAGCTATAACAGCCTTCAAGTTCTGTCTAGGTTTTGAACAAAATTTTAAACACTATCTTTAGGAATTTGTTTCTATTCAGTTTAAAGATAATAAAGCATGGTTCAGAACACATTTACACTGCTCCAGAGTCCAGTGGTGGTGTGGTTTACACCACTTCTTCTGACACTTGGCATTGTGCATAGTGATCTTAGTCTTGTGTGCAGCTGCTCTGCCATGGAGACCCATTTCATAGCATTCAACATGTACATTTCTAATGCTTATGTTGCTTTCAGAGGCAGTTTGGAAGTCTGGTGGTCCTGCTCTGAAGGTTACATGGTCTTCTGCTTCATGGCTGAGTTGTTGTTGCTCCTAGATGCTTCCACAATAAAAGCACTTACAGTTGACTGAGCAGATCTAAGAGGTTTCACAAATTGACTTGTGGCAAAGGTGGCATCCTATGACAGTGGCACATTAAAAAGTCACTGAGATTTTCATTATGACCAGTTCTACTGCTAATGTTTGTCTATAGAGATTGCATGTGCTTGATTTTTTATGCATGTTAGCAATGAGTGTGGCTAAAACATATGAACTCAGTTTTTACATACACCAAACAATGGCACTTATATAGTCTGAGGACAAACAAGAAGGCTCAAGCCCCTATCTGGGGTCTATCTGTGCACATGCCTGGTGCTTCATATGTGGCATACAATATATAGATAAAGCTAACATTCTGCTCTTTTGTCTCACTTATTGTTTCATTTCAAATCCAGTGTGAGCAATAATAACAAAAATGGTGTCACTGCCCAGTTATTTTTACACTGCACTGCATGTTCTCTGTTTAGCTGTTTGGTGGCTAGGACTGGTAGTGCAGATTTAGCTCAGGGTGAGGCTGTTAGCATGTTACTGTGGGCTCTTAAGTCTCCAAATCTTGTTAAATGCACAGACAGAAAGAGGGAGGGAGTCAAAGTCAATGTCAGTAATGTCAGTGATTTCTCCTGAAGACTTAGACAAATATTTAGAGTGCAATGTCACCCTTGTAGCGTGCCCAGTGGTGCTGAGATTAGTAAGGCACCCTGATGCCCCCCCCCCATCCCCACCATTCCCAAAAGCAGATTAGGGATTACAGCCAAGGCTGTGTACTGTCATGTGACCAGCAGCCTTATTTACAAGAAAAAACAATAGGTGTCGCAAAAATCTCATGAGCTGTGTACACAACTCTGCTGTCACAAGTCCATATTCAGACTAAATTCACTCGATTCACACCACTGCCCCATGACTAGCTCCAATCACTCACGTCTGATTTGCCATTAGTTTAATGTGCGCCTGAGTTACAGCACTGAATAAGTTAGAACAAGGCTTTATATAAGCAGATAAGGAAAGGTGAGAGAGAGCAGTGAAGTCGATCAAGCAGGATGTTTACTTCCTGGCTCACTTTGCACATCCCAATCCACTTTACACTCACTGCCACGATCAAGGTGAAGAAGGGCAGGAATTCAGAACTCACAGCACATTCTGTTGGTGTACACTCTATATGTCCGTACCCTATTTTGTAGTTTGTAGACACCTGCTTATCCACTGTTTTTTCCGAATCAGTAGGGAGTTTGTCCCCCTTTTGCTGCATTAACAGCCTCTACTCTTCTGGGAAGGCTTTACATTAGATCAGTGATTCCCAAGCCTGCTCCTGGAGTACTCTCTGCCCTGCACATTTTAGTCCCAACACACCTGATCCAACTAATCAGCTCATTAACAAGCCCTTCATGATCTGAAGTGGGTGTGTTAGGAGCAGAGAAGACACTAAAATATGCAGGACTGTGGGTACTTCAGGTCCAGGGTTGGGAACCTGTGCACCAGATGTTGGAACATTGCTGTGAGGATTTGATTGCATTCAGTCACAAAAGCATTAGCGAGGTCAGGTTAATTAATTCTGGATCACAGACTCCACTCCAACTCATCCCAAAGGTATTGGATGGAGCGCCATCACTCCAGAGAATGCAGTTTCACAGCTCCACAGCTTTATACCCCTCTAGCTGATGCTGGGCATGGTGACCTTCTACTCCCTTCCCCTGCTACTGGAAATGCGCTTCTATGTACACTATACAAACTGTAGGTTAGAATTAGCTGTTGGTGCACCTTAAAGTAACTAAATTCACTAGTTTGCAAACTGCATCCATAAATCAACGGTCAGATTTAATCTGATTAATGTTGATGTTACATATATACAAACATAATTTGGGACACAAACTAAATACATATTAATTAATTTTCTGCTTTGTTAGATTACAAGCTTTATATATCAAATAAAGGCAACAACAGCATTGAGACATCACATTATATGAGAAGAAGAGCGATTAGTGATTTCTCAGTGATGTTGCATTCATTCTGACTAGGAAACTTGAAAAATCATAGATTTAATTTTTGGTGTGACTACAAGTAACAAGTAAAGGATGAATATGAACAAAGACAACTTTTATTGCTATTCTGATGAAACACATCACAAACAAGCACATAGCAATCTGAATTTCATTGTGAATGTATGTGCACACTCATTCAGAAACTACTGCAGTGTATTCAACAACTAAGGCAGCGTCATGCTTTTTATATAGTGATACAAAACATAGTAGCACACCGATCTAATTGCACACACTGCTATATTTTACTATGTCCAAACATCACCATGCATGAGTTGCAGATACTCTGGGGGGCAGGTTATAATGAGTTTAAGTGGATGTTGCCAAAGTCACTGAGTGTGTCTCCAATAACATGTTAGATAAGATTCGGTTAACTTGATCTCACAAATCGGCTTTATCCTTCAATCTGTCTCATCAATGGTATCATGTAATTTAAATTCATGTAGCAGCAGTGATGTGGGAGTGCTTTAATTAGATAGACCAGCTTCCTGCATTATGAAGGCCGTCATGGGGGTTTTGCCAGTGAGATCTGTGGAGGAATTTGCTCACATAAACAGCACAGTAACCAGCATTCCCTAAGAGCAAAGACCACCGCCACAGCACTTACGATGGCATCAACCCCACACACGCGGCCTGGCCGCTCTAGTCAGCCCTCTGAGAGGAAGTGGCTGTGCAGTAGACAGGGAAGTGAGAGAGGGGAGAGGTCAGTGCAGGCTGGGCCACGGGGCTCAGTAGTTCGAGAGACAGAGCAGATGTTACCCACTCAGTCGCACACTTGCAATCCCATTACTGCGCTGACAGATGAATGACCTTCTCCAGTGGGATGTGATGGGGATGGCCCAGCTCTGCCAGCCTGCACTGGACTCAGGGGTACATCAGCAAACAGCTCAGCTGTGAAGTGCACAAGAGAACTTAATGTAATACGCTACAATTTTTTTAAATCAAAACAAGCAGAAAAACATCAGAAGTGCAGACTTAAACCTGGCAATACAGAATGTAAGTTGAGTAATTGTGTTCATGTATTAATTCATTACATAATTATGTAATTACATATAATTAGTACAACAAAATTGCAATGATATTTTTTTTTCTTACTAAATAGAAACATGCAGACATTTTAACAAAACAGAGCGTTCAACAAAACACTACATTTTACTTAAGAGTCAAATAAAATATACTTAATTCAGTGTTTTGTTATTACCATTCCATTAGGATTCATAACATCGTAAAAACAGCTAAATGAAACTCTTTTAATTTAGGATTAAAGAAAAGATACATTTTCTGTCATTATGGTGTCATGTCACCTCACTTCAGGAGAAGTTGAGACAACACCTAATGTCAACAAAAGTTATGTCAACTTGACACTGAAGGTAAAAAAAAGCAGCCTTTATGACAAGTGCTTATCGGAATAAGCCTTTATAAATGTTTATGTATGTTTATATCAGCTGTCACAAAAGGCTTATGTAATTGTCATGTAGCCTTATAAAATGACCTGCAATAAAGTGTTACTAAAAACTATACTATAGGAAGATGTAGGGAAAATGGGACTAACAACTGTGTATGTCCTCATAGACCACCAGTTAAACAGAACTTAAAGCTTTCATCTTTAAGAGAGAGGAGAAAATCAAGCTCTACTCTTGCTTGAGATCTGAAAAAATCCACAGGTGTTTCTGTCCATCCTTCCACTGTGAGATGACAACTCAACTCTATGAGTCTGAGGTGAGTCCAGACTTCAACATTACTGAATGTGTTTGGGATTATTTAGATTGTGAGAAGCAGAAAATGCGACCAATTTCTAAGACTGAACTTTGATAAATTTCCTGATACAAAAAATAGTTATTTTTTGTTCTTAATTTGTTCTTAATCTTGACTGAAAATGAAATAAATGAAGGGTTGTTTCTGATATTTGTACATTGCTGTAACTTGGTCCAAACAGTTTTTGTTTCCCGTATGTGTGTGTGTGCCATGTGTATGGCATTTCCTTTTGAAAATGATCATGTCATGTATGTCATGGACATGTGTTTTCTCTCTCTGGTTCTTCCTTCTTATCTCCCACTGTTTTGATGGTTCTGAACATAAAGTCCTGCTGTTAAGAGAATGTAAATAAGCTACGTAAGAGAACAACACTTCTTTCTGATATAGCCCATGGATAATGGCCAAGTACAGAGACTGGTTCACCATCTGCAGCAATACATCAAACTATTAGCCATGAAACAAGCAAAAGAACAGAAATCCATCTTGTTGTCAGAACATTCCTCCAACATCTTTTGAGCAGCTATGTATATGAAACTTACAGCACTACATCTGATGGTGGCCTACATGAGTATTTGCATCATATTGCAACTAGTTTATATTGTTAATACCACAGGACTTTTGTATTAACCACGTCATCCAAGCCACAACATAACTGTTTATAATAGGTGTATTAAATAAGTATATAGGGATTGATGGAATTCAGGTTCTCTCACCTTTCATTGGGTTTCTGTTACTTTTTTGATCGAGTGGGTAGTGTGTGCACCATTAAACAGCCATTAAATCATCTAGAGCTCTTCTATTGCTTATGCGAGCCCTGACATATATTTATGCACGCATACTAGGAGTAAACTGCGACAGCCTTGAAGAGGGAACAGTGACCTTCCCCAGTCTAATGACAACAGCATTGTTCAGGCTTCCCTCAGTAGCGCTGCTGAACGACTGCTTTTATTGTGAGGGCCCCATCTGTTCATTTGTGCTTCAGTTGATGTTCGATTTGCAGCCTCAGTGAATTGCTGACCAATCTTTAATCAGCTCCCACAGTAAAGAACAGGAGGTAGGGTCTGCCTGGGTGACTGATGCAGAGGAGGAGCAGCGGGCAGTGGGGTCAGCAACAGAGCTGGACAGCAGGAGGGAGGCCAGTGATATTTAATCTCTCCCCTGGCTGCCTGTCACCGAATGTTTGCCCCAAAACCTAATCTCACAAAGGTCTGTCTCACAACAACTGCTGTGAAATATTTTCTCATGAACAATATTTGAATCATTAACAAACCACCTGCTTAACCACTTAAACATAAGATTAATTATTCAGTTAATAAAATGTCCATATTCTACATTTTTCTATATTTGTTTCCTGACGTCCATTTATGACGCTTATGTGAGTTCATGTACAAAAAATACCCTTAGTTAATTTTTTCACAATCAAAGCTTTCATTATTCCTTAGAATTGAACATGCTGTTTTGTCTGCATCACTCTGTGATATTCAGTATATAATAGTTTTTATAGAATATTACATGTCTACCTGACCTACATGTTTTCTTTTTGGACAGTGACGATGATACAAGGTTGCTCTGTTGTGTCTCAGTTGAAGCTGAAACACTCTTAACAACTTTAGCTTGAATTGGCAGGGCTAAACAGATGTAAGCTGAATTAAGGCATACATGTAAATGTATAGCTTTTTGACAAAAAAATCAGTGTTTTTACGGCTTAGTTTCCATGTATTCTTAGTAATGATTTGGGAGTGAATTGTAGATTTTAAACTTGTTTACATGCTAAATCAAACTTTTTTCAACAAACTTATAAACTTACAATAAACTTATTTCATCTGGGCCCTTTAAGGTATATTGCACAGTATGAGTGATTCAGCAAGCTGTATGAAATAAATATGTAATGTATGTAGTTATGACAGTAAAACTTTAAAATCTAGACCTACTCACATGTTGACATGCTGTGTGATGACAAAGAAACCTCACTTGACTTTTTCAAAGGAAACTGAACCAACCCAAAGGTGCAGACAGCAAACACTGTATTTGGTTCACTGGTCGAAGTTCACTCTGTTGCATAAATACATGTGATGGTGCCAGTGTGAGATGTGGTTCCGGTGTTTTCTGAAGCTGAATTCAAGTCCTGAATGGCGGTGATGGAGGTGCCGGGCTTGTTGCCTCAGTAACAGGGCAGCCATTGAAAAAGGAGACTGACAGCTTGTTCAATGCAGGCATGGCCATAGGCGGCAGGTCGCCTGGCAACAAGGCTTGGAAGAGAGAGGGGCCACAGCAGGACCCCGGGCGCACAACCCTCTCTACCAGGAGAGGGAAAATCTTTAGCACAAAAGAATACAAGAAAGGAAACACTTCCATGTCCAGGCATTGAACTCAGAGTACTACTCCGCCCACTGACCAAGACCATGAAGCAAATGAGGACAAAAATGAGCACAAAAAAATACCTTTATAATATATACTATACGTTCAGAGGTTTGCAGCTCACTCACACCTGCTTATTCAACATTTCTTCCTAAGTCAAAGGGTATTACTAAGGACTTTGTCCCTCTTTTGCTGCAACTAGTCTGCTCTTCTGGAAGGCTTTAAACTAGAATATTGCTGTGATGATTTGATTGCATTCAGCCACAAGAACATTAGAGTAAGCAAGTACTGATGCTGGATGATCACAAACACCACTGTAACTCATGCCAAAGGTATTAGATAGAGCTCCATCACTCCAAAGAATGCAGTTGCACTGCTTCACAATGCTGGGGAAATATATGCCCATTTGGATGATGCTTGGCATTGGGCATAGTAACATTAGGCTCATGTTCAGCTGCTCCAGAGTGTCCCATTCTATTAGCAATGCTTTTCTATGGAGATTATACACACTGTGTTTTCACAACACCGGTATCAGCAATAAGTGCACCTTAAAGTCACTATTTAGTAAATAGAAGGGCTGTCTGGATTCTTTTGAACATTGTGCATGAGTGACAAGAATAAAAACCAGGTAATTTCTTACAATGCCATGCAGTAACAGGCCTGTTGTGAAACATCAAACTATCTAGATGGATGGATGGATGGATAGATAGATAGATAGATAGATAGATAGATAGATAGATAGATAGATAGAGAGATAGATAGAAGAGCAACAGAAACGCCTGTTCATTCAAAATCATTCCAAATTAAATAACATTTTTTCATTCAAAATCATTCCAGATTAAATAATATTGACCGTCTACTAAGGAAACCAGGCAGTGGCAACTCTTCCTCTGCATCTGTGTGGGTTTTTTCGATTGGCCATGCTTGACCTCTGTGCGTGAGGTGAGGATGCAGAGAGGTTTTCCCCTCCTCCACTGTTCTCTCCGTCCTCATCCAGCCTGCTGCTGAGCTGCTTCATGAATAAAAGAGAGTGGCAGTGCAGCCTCTGCTGCAGTCTTATGCACCTCCCTCTTACAAAATACATTCAGATACAGCCAGTGGGGGATGTATAGTCTGATTATAGTACAAGCTATAAGAGAACTATCACTGGTTACTGTGTGTTGCTGATTGGTGATTTAACATCAGAAGCTTCTCTTTGATATAAAGACAGTGACATTGCTCTCTGCTGTTTCATCTTTCACAGGTTGTAGCTCCTGTCTGTATGATGTACGGTTGTGCAGCGTGTGCTATCTTCAGCCTGCTGTCATGCTAGCTGTACTGACTGCAAAAATCCCAGTGCTGACAGCTGACAGCTTAACGGCAGAGCAGGAGAGAAGAGAGGTGAAGTGATTTCCAGAATTACAACCACTCTTGTTACAGCCGCTGAGAACTTTTTTGACTTGTTTAAGTATCATTAAATCACAGTAGGCCCACTTTAACTTCATTTGTTCTTCTGTAATGAAGTATTCCACTTTGCTATATTTAATTACAGAGTAGCTCGATAGATGGTGCAATTAGAAGAAGTTAGTTTTCCCCAAGTGCGTATTGCTGCAGGCTGGACCAACTCCAAATGGGAGGGACTTGACTCCAAATAGGCCGGTCTTAGCTCCAAATAGGTTTGCATTCTGTTAAATGCTTTGTTATTGGTCTAAAACAAATGTATGCAAACTGTAGTAATTCCAAAAATCTCTACGATGTTTTGTGTTTGACCTGTTTAAAAGCCAGTGCTTATCTCAATGCTATGAAATGTTTACTTTTTGATGTTGTAGAGCAGGGTGGTCTCAGGAGAAACTCAAAGACATCAAAATGTCAGTCCATAACCCGGCTTTATTAAACTCAGCACAGAACAGCAAACAGAAAAGGGAAAAACACAGTGGCTAGGCTAGCTCTCACTCTCAGCCCTGGCTCTGCTAAAAATATAAAGTGCCCAGAACAAAAAGGCTAAATTAAAGCTACAGAACAGAGCAACTAAACTAAACTCAGGCATGTCTTTACATCACAATATAAAAAGTTTTATATACATTTTCTAAAGTGTAAAAATGTGTTTCTTTAATGTGATCTTACAACCAACAAACTTAAAAACATGTATGGGTGAGAGGTAGGGCAGAATGATGAACACAAAAAATGTTATGATCTCATGAGCCCTTTGTTGACTGAGGCTAAATGATTAATTTAATGAAAACATATGAAAACAGTTGTTTGTTTCTGATGAATACATGAGAATATAAGCAAATATTGGCATCTCTGACATTCATTGGCCCAAAAAAAACATGAAAATATGAAACATCTATCTATAATAATTAACTGATTGTACTTCATTTTTATCTGAAAAAAACAACAAATTTGCACAGATCACCTTTAGGTTTTGTCAATATGAAATGCATATCCATTGACTTTTAGACATTAAACATGAATTTTTAAGGGGAAAGAAATCATTAGGCTGTGGATCAAACTCAGGTCTAGTCTGTTTAACAACTCTACAGTTTAGATTATTTGAAAAATCAAATGGACCTCGTGATCTGTCTATGTATTCAATGCACAAAAAATGTAAAAAAAATTTATCAGCAATATAATTCTGTTTTACAACCAGTCAGCAGGAACACGAAATCTGCATCACAGAAATCCCAACAAACTCCTCAGCAACCAATAGCGCAGCACTCTGAATTACACCCCTCTTATTTGGAGCTGCACCCCCCCAATTGGAGGTTTTCCAGCATGCAGTAATACCTTACTTGGTTTTCCAGGTCAAATTTTAAAAAATTACATTTTAAAAGTCAAGCAAAGCAAAGCAGAGCCCTGCTCCAAAACTGCTCACTACAGTTTACGCACTTAAGTTAAGTTAACCTTATTAGTCCCACAACAGGAAAATTTCACCTCCGCATTTTAATCAATCCCTGCAGTGAAACATCCACATACGCATAAGTGAATGCACACACTAGGGGGCAGTGAGCACACTTGCCCGGAGAGGTGGGCAGCCCTATCTATGGTGCCTGGGCAAGTCAGCTCAGGGGATAAAAACGGCGACTTTCCGGTCACAAGGCTGGTTCCATAACCTCCAGCCCACTTGCTGTACTTGTGCTCGGTCAGTAAGCGCAAATTGGTTGATGGACACAGTGAGTAAGTGATAGCAGCGCACACGCAAAACATCCTTGGTCCATCTGTCATTTCTGTTCAATATCTATTTCAAATTTTTTAAAGGAATCAGTATGTCAGTATGTCTGAGCTGCCTAATATGCCTTATAAAACCTAAAAAATTACTCCTTTGAATTAATCCATTAAAAGTTTCTATTGGTTCCTGGTGGTGTCTAACATTCAGTAATGGTATTTTCTGTTGTCCCGATGCATTGATGTCACAGTGTAAGAGATTCTAGGTGTTCTGGAACGGATTCCAGATGTATTTGATGGTATCCTAACGGGATCTAAAGTTGTCTTTCTGGAAACTAGTGATCCGTAATGGTAACCATTTAGCCAATTCCTATTAGAAAGCAAGACCATAAGGTTTAAATGCTAATGGTTCTAATGGTCTGTTTCAGAAGGGTATACCCTAAAAGGTAAGCATTAACTGGCTGTCTACTTTAGTAAAATTGTTACTGCTACTGGGTCATGGCTTTCACCAAGGTGATTGAAGTGATTGAAGTGCATGTATAAGGCAGGTGCTTCCATAAACTGTCTGAAATTCTAACATCCATTAGATTTTCTAGCTATAACGTTGCTACCGCTTATATTTTACTAGCTAGCTAGTTAGGCATCATATGTTAAAGTTTGCCTTTAATTTCCTCCATTTAGTGAAATTCAAGCTAAGCTTAGCTAGTGCCAGCTCTTAGAGAGCAATTAAGAAATTAAAAACTAGAAGTGAGAGGGTGAGTGTGTACAGTAGAAGTACTTGCAACCCTAAAGTCTACCCTGTTAGTAAGATCAGTTTACCAGCTAACATTAGCAAAGCCCTAGCATCATACAGTCATGCAACAAACAATTTCTCCTCACAGTGAGTGCAATAAACAGTTATTCAACATTATCAATAATGTTGACAAGTAAAAAAAAAGTCAGCAATATTTCTGTTGTCGTTTTTTTGTTTATATTTTCCAAGTGCCATCCAACTTTGTGTGGGTTAACAGCTTAACCTGAAGAGGCAGCAACTTACTTAGATTTTCATACTCATGTAAGCAGATAGCGAAAAAAAAACAATTATGACAGAAAGTAAATAAAAAGTAAAATCTGCTTTGAGTAAAAAATAGCTTTGCATGGAAGCGCATAACCTTCGACCACCGAAAAAGAAAACATGCTGGTGGCAGCAGAATGGTGAGAAAATGGTAGCTTTCCATCCATACTGGTGTTCTGACAAGCTGAATCGGACAAACTGAGGATGAACAGTTCACACTGTAAGTGATCTCCCTGCAAAACCAGCATAGACCAGCACGGCTGGTCACCAGCAAAACCTGCATATGTGTTTTTTTCGATGCTGTTATGCTGGTCACAGGAGAACAGCTGGGGCGTTGGTTTTTTTCAGGGTTGTCAGAATGAGCTAACATTATCCTTACAAATGTCACTTAAGCTCATCATGTTACATCACTAACTGAAAAAAATCTACACTGTCAGTTTCTGTTCATTTGAAGTGTTTAGCAGCTGCTTTATAAAACCGTTGAATACTTGGCAGCCCATCCTGTCACAGCGTTACATAGTTTTACAAGTACATTACATATTACATAGCATTACATATACAACAGGTTAATTAGCTTAAAATACAGCTCATTTTGTGAACACAGTTTTCACATCTGCTTGTCCTCGAAACCTAATCACACATAGATCAGCTGGTGAACTAGCATGCTAAATGTTAAACTGGTTAACTGATGCTGCAGCCTGAAGAGTTATAACATTAAACTACTATTAATTGTTATACAACTTATTTTTAGCTATTGCTTATTACTTGCTATTACTTATTGCCAAATATTTTATTGTTATAGCTTTTCACAGGCCACATTTAGGCTGATTAATTGATTTTTTAGTTATTAATTTATGGACTGCCCACTAATTGAAAAAAAATACATCTGTCTTTCTAACACAGCTGTGTATTTTATTATTTAGGGTTATAATAATTATTATTATTATAATTGTTAAGAGCCCCCACCTCTTATTATCTTTACTTAGAGTCTTATATAGAGTGATTAGATCTCCCGAAAGCCCCCTGTAATTCGCACTTGTATTCAGGTGAATTAACACTACTGTAGCAGCAGGTTTTCAGCACAAATGAGAAAGCTGTATTAGAGGGGACTTCAGCCAGCAGGCCATGGGGAGAGGTGAGTGGCTGGCTGTGCGACTTTCTTTCTCTTTCACAGTGCCATTAAACTTTAATGCAATTAGAGGAGTGAAGGTGATGCAGAATGAGCAGAGGCCCAGGAGTGCACAACAGGGGTGAGAGGCAGGTAAAAGGGGAGAAAGGAGGAGCAGAGCAATCTGCCCTTTCACTCTCAGTGCTCCTACAGTTGATATTCTGCTCTCTAAAGCCTGCTAGATGTTTGTGACCATGAGTGAGCTGTTGCATCTTTACACCTGCACATTCTACATGCATGTTAGTCACACATTGTAGCATCACTGAGGGAGGAACTCAGTTCTGCTTTATTTCCTGGTGTTGTTTCTCATTCAAATGCTCCACATTCCATTTTCTAATGTGATTTTAATGCTGCTTATTGTGTGTTCAGCTTACCACAGTTAAGTGGTTTATGCTCTTGTTTTACACAGTGCATTAACCTTGTGTGGTTACCTGTCTTGTTTGTGTCTGAAAGTTAGGATGTTTCATATGCCTTCTGGTTACCCTGTGTGCTTTTCCACGATTGTTTCAGATATGAACAAGTAAATGAAAAACACGTTTCATTTGAGCTCAGGTTCTGCAGCAGTGCTTACAGCACCAGTAGTTTGGAAACACATACTCATAGAGGGTTTTCCTAATTTCACGTTTTAGAATAATGGTGAAGGCATTGGAACTAACACATATAGAATGACAGTGCTGCACAGAATCAGAGACTGCTCATAATGTACTTAATGTCCACTCACATCTTCCAGTCAAGGCATTTCAGAGATTAAAAATGATTAAAAGCTATTCGAAAAAAAATGAGACTCCTAACAACCGTAAAAGAATTGAAAAAGAATAGAAGCTATAATGAAGGTAAAATGTGGACACATTAAAGACATTTTAATATTATACTTTTGAGGCTGTTGAAGCTTTTGTCAAATTCTTTTCTCTTCTCTTTTTTCCTGACACTTGAAAATGAGCAACTTGCACATACTGACTTGACTAGAGATTAAATAAACGCAGCCAAAAAGTATCAAAACAGTGTAGACAAATCAAAACTGTTGCAATTATTTATTAATGATAACATCATGCATAGGCATCAACCTCATTCGTCTTGGAAACACATTTCAAGCATTTAGGCTTAAGATTTTAGGTCAAAATGTCTAATATTATGGAAAACATAAGTTTTATCAGTGTTAATTCACTGGAAGAAACAGCCAGCCATTGCTTTCACTGGCAGCTGTAACTAAATTCAAATTCTAATTTATTTGTATAGCGCTCTTTACAAGTGTTGTCACAAAGCAGCTTTACAGAAATCTGAGCCTGTAGAGATCAAGCCAAGCATGAGTGGCTATAAAAAACCTTAGAGGAGGAGGAAGAAACCTTGACAATAATAAAGCCTCAAAAGGGGAATCCATCCTCCTCTGGTTGACACCAGATAGCAACACAATAACAACAGAAGCACTAAGAGTTACAAGATTAATGAATTTTAAAAAACTGAACTGCACCGGTCTGACAGCTAAAGAAAGCTAGTGGTGCAGTCCGGTCTGTGTGTCCCTGTGGCTGCTGCAGCATATGTAGGGGGACAGGACAGCTGGGCAGAGGAAAGGAGAGAAGGACAGAGGACACAGGAGGGAGGAGATGTCAAAGAGAAAAAGAACTGAGCATGCTCCCTCATAGACCTGCAAAGGTGCACCATGGGAGACTGCAGCACTGCAGCTTTGGCTGCAGTGCCTCCTCCTTTTTCATTGCCCAGCGCGAACACACTCACGCTCAGACAAACAGCCCACACCTTCATTTCATCTGTCTTTCTGCTATTTACGATGGAATGGTGTAAGGCACGTGCAGAATGGACACGCCTGTGTGAGTAAATGGAGCGGGCCAATGACGTGCTGCTGAAGTCAACAGCCCCTCACATGCACCAGGCAGTCTGTAAAAGCTAAATCATTCATGACTCAGGGCAGACAGCATGAGGCTGCACTGTGCTGCAGCCCCTAATCTGCTCACACAGGATGAAAAGCCATCTGTGTCCTCTAGCTCACTCCTACAGCACAACCTAACCTAGCTTACAGCATGAGCCGGATACACGCAATAAAATAAAGAAAACAAAACAACAGGAAAGGCAACAGCAAATAATGGACACATGGCAGAAAGCACACAAATACATGTGTAAACTAGATCTGTCACTTATTAGTTTAAAGGAGTATTACAGCCTAAAATTACCACGTAATATTTAATTTGTTATGCCATTCTATTCTAATATCCCCACCCCGACAAGCAATAAAGAAATGCATTGATGTAGTGGCTAATAAAAGAGTACCCCTTTAATGTCAAGTAATCTACTGATATTTTTATAATTACCCAATCAGTGTTTTTAAAATCAATAAAAATGAATTTAACTGAACAATACAAACCATGTATAGGATTTCCAAGCTCCCAGAATACTCATTATAAACACTGAAGCCTTTAAAAAGACAATGTTCATTGTAGTTAAAGAGACCAGCAGGAGAGTTTTAAATGTGCATAATCATCATCATGCAAATTGTTTAATAGCTGATTCACCAAGAAAGTAAATTTAAATCAATTATTTTTTTAATTGAGTAGTCAAGTTTAATCCCTAAAGTAAACACATGATATTGATTGAAACTGAAGAGGGAATAGGAGGAGTAAAGTCTAAGGGAGTGTATATCCTCAACATTTTCTCTAGCCTTTGAGCAGCTGTAGTGATCAAAATCTTCTCCTTCCTTGCCCTCTAAAGAAAGGTGTTCAGAGAGCTTTCCAGGCCTAGAACTGAGAGTGCAGTAGAAATAAGTGAGGGTGCACACATCTTTTTAAGTATATGTGTGATTACAGTAAGGCTGCTTGCTGGCTATGCATCATTTTCCCTACATTGGTGGACATCCTAATCATAGACATGTTGTGAATCATGTCAGTGCTATATTTTGTTTGTGTGCTCCATGCAAGACAACACTTGTGTGCACTGAAATGACATTATAAGACTTGCAATCATCAAGATACTCCATGCACACTGGCATGCTTTGTCAAGTATGGAAGTTAAGCTGCTTTGGCAGTAGTAGCCTACAGTTTAACTAACAGTTATATAAGAGAGTTGAAGCACAGTCTAACACTTCAGTGTGCAGCAGTATTAGCTTACTTGTAACTTGTATTTAGCATTATTTGCATTTCGACTGCTAACAAGCCTCATAATTCAGAAGATCTATTGACACCAGATAAAATAGTTTTAAAACATTTCTGGACATGATAGTTGCAACTTTTTTGAAAACACCATTCCTATTTCCCATAGAGAAAAACTGCTTAGATCTGGAGTTCCTTACATGAACATGACACCTATGCAAGATTTCAGAGATCTATACACTCTTCAGAGGTACACTATGACTTCAGAGGTACACTATACACTGAGCCTTGATGACCTCCCTTCTTCCCTCTCCCTGCCTCCTTTCTCTCCCCTCTTGATGGATCCTGAGGCAGCACGAATCCAAGCGCTACTGTACCACAAACCATCATCACTTAGGAAGCAGGACAATCGCCAACACAATAGCTGAATGCCACCCAGGCCGCTGAGAAGTGCCTCACATCTTGATGAGCGCACAGGAAGACATTAGAATATCAGCCTTTGTCTTTGCTCCTCATCAATGGCTCTTTGAAGTCCTCAGTGCTTCCCATTGCTTTGTGGCAGGCACAGGTGGCAGATGAGAGAGTTCTGACAGGCTCCTTGCTTTGAAGGACAAACAGAATGCTATTGAAAGGGGTGCTGACACACTTGGTTGGCATAGAGACACTAGACATGAATGCCAGGGCACTTTGATTCTATGTGATGCTATCTTGCCCAGTAGAGCCAAAAGGAAGTCCAGCATGAGGAGTGCAAAGAAAGATGGCTTTGACAGGCCAAAGAAATCACATGTAGACTGAAGAGCTCTCTAGGGGTGCATAATATATTGGTATGTTATTTGCAGATCAATGGGAGAATAACATTCGGTCCCACTTTATGTTGTGTCTGTAATAACTATGTAGTTACATATTAACAATACCTGCAACAAGAGTGTAACTAGTGCTGATGTGTTCATTGTTACAGATAGATGACAGTCGTACAGCTTATGTGAGTACATGTGTGTCTACCTCAGTTTTTACTCATGTTTTTGAAGCAGAATAGTTGTAGCAGCTTATTTTCTATGGTGTAATTATGCATTTCTCAAATGTAATTACACATGTGTAATAGGGTGAACTGTTTTTCCAGCAAGATTGTAACAGAAAGCTTCATATTACAGGACGTTAAACCAGAACGTTGGTTAGGATACCATGTCACAACACAAGCATACTACGGCTAGCTAAATATTAGGAAGGCTGTCAAGTACTCTAATAATGTACCTAATTACCCCTCTTGCTACAATAGGTTCATACAAACATAATTCCCCTCATCCTATAACACATATGTATTTACATAAGCTGTGCTCCTGTAAACCATCTGCAGCAATGAATCCTTTACAAGTAGTTATTATGCTATTATGCATGTATTATTAACATTTAACTACACAGTTGTTGGAAACACAGTATAAAGTGGGACGTATCATTCTTATTAGCCTGTCAGTACAACGATGAAATTAGTGCAGATAAATATATTTGGTATAAATATATTTGATGCACATACAGCTACTAGTCAATGGGCAATTAATTTTTTTGTCACAAGTATTTTGGCAAACAAATAATCAAATTAAATCAAAAATGGAGTGGATAACATCATCCCCCACACAATATATTGATGATTTAAATCCCGGTCAAGGCAGTACTGGCACAGTAAGAGTTCTTGAGCAAGACTAGGGCATTACATTTAACACTGTAAGTTGCTCTGGACTGCCAGGTCCGATTTAGCTATGTCATTTCTATTTCAGTTCAATCAGTGATCCATATTTACAGTAATATTTTCACTGAATTCTGTATATATCACTTATATGGGAACTTAATAGAACGTATTAGAATGCAAAAAAGTAAAATCAGTTGTGTATCAGAGTGTTGGGTATCAGTAATCGTGAAATTCCATACTGATACATCACAGCTTCTCTTCTTTGGCCTTATATAGCCATGCAATATAACTGAGCTAACTGATTACAGTGATATATTTTCTCACAAATCTGAGGTTTATTATAATGCAAAATGCTTGTATGGTTTCACTACAAGCTTAAAACAGAACTGGCTGGACCAGAAGATTAAGTGTTGGAGACTGGGCTCTTAGCTTAGGAGCCTGGCAAAGCTCCACAATGCCCAGTGCTCTCCCACGATGAAACAGTCAGGGAGGTGGTAAAGCATGAGACACCTTTTCCAGGTGGCATTTTCATCTTCTTTTCCTTTATTAACTTGGCAAAAAAGTCAGTTTTCTCCATTACCCCACCCTGCATGAGAATCCATAAACACTGGTTTCATTTTAACAACCCAGTATTAAAGGCCTAAAACGCTAAGCTGATAAGGATAGAGGATCCCAGGCTAGTGCTTCACAACCACAGTGGTGGAGAACTATGCTCTTCTTTGCATGGCTCTCTATACATGTTGCTATAGCACACCTGACACAGTGCATGAAGGGACTGATAATGAGCTAATGAAACAGGCAATGTCCTCTATTCTCTGTCCTTTCTGTCCTCTGTCCTCTTTGTGTGAAAACACAATAGCATGAGACCCTCAGGAACTCCATCACCTAAACTAACATATTCTATATGTATTTTTATGTTCTACACCTTTTCTCAACAAATTCTTCAGATCCAGAAACATTGATTACCTTTCTAAATACTGATGAGATGCCAGTTTCATATCATTTTTCATTTTTTGACATAATGAGAAAATTAGCTGCCTTTACATTATACGAAAAATTTATGATGAATAGACCAACGGAAATGCTCTAAAATTGACTGAAATAAAATATCTTCACATTAACTTAGAAAAGTAAAGTACATTTTGTCCTCTCTTATAAAGTTGCCATTTCGAAGATACTTGTTTTTCCTAGGACAGTGGTGATATGCTTTGTACTTTCTGAATTCCTCACTGTGAAATACTAGTGCCTTTGAGGTGTACTGACCAGCAGGTCAGCTGCTTTGTTTCAGAATAAATAAATTAAACCTGACAGTAGCCATATTTGGATTGGCTGTCACGGCCATCGGACCAAAACCTTGTATCTCCAGTTTTATTGTTTTTTGGTTTTAGACATAAATTGAAAATACCTACTGTTCTTTATATTGTGTGTAAATTTCAAGGTGAATGGACCAAAACAAACGGCCCGAAATTACTTAAAAAAAATGTCTGGCTCCATTGACTTACATTAAAAGTTAGGTATGTTTTTTCCTTCTCCTGTAATTGCTTTATACCTCTAGCTGCCATGATAATCAACCTGCACTTCCTTTCTCCTCCTGCTAATGTTCTCCAAGTGCAGAGAGGAAGCAGATAAAGTTCTACCTCCAAGACTAAGTAAATGGTTGAGAGACTCCTTCAAAGCATCCAAAGTTGCGGAATTGGGGAAGTGTTTAATATGCATTTTTTCTATGTGAGGCGACATCTGCCTGGACAATCACAGAGATTTGGTTCTGGACGGGACTACAATTATCAAGTGACCACTAAGTTGATGAAAAACAGTAGGTAATTCAGTCTGTAATTTTCTCAAAGGAGGAGTGAGAAAAACACAGATATGGCTTATCCGGATGGAAATAAAACCACAGAGTAGCACCTGTAATAGAAGAAATTACCCAGGGACCTTATGTAAATTGAATCCTTTCCGAATGAGCATCATGGAAAAATCATGCTGAGCCACTACCCTGTAGCTTGCACACAAAACTCGGAAGAAAATAAACCCAGAAGGGATCAAATATCTTATAAAAGACAACCTGACAGTTTACAGAAAGTGCAATATAAGACGATTTCATTACTGAATGACATTATTGAAATTGCATGCTCTTTTGTCATGGTTATTATGAGAAGAAAAGGTCCAGCCCTCAACATGTATTCAGAGAGCAGATACTGGGAGGGGGAGGGGCTCTCTGAGAGTGATAAATTCTGGGTATTAAAACCTTGCAGAAGTAGTGTTCAAGGAGACAGTGCCTAGAGTGAACGGAGGAGAGGAATGTAAGAGATGGGCGCTGAGTAGAATGAAGT
This sequence comes from Colossoma macropomum, assembly GCF_904425465.1. Classification (NCBI taxonomy): domain Eukaryota; kingdom Metazoa; phylum Chordata; class Actinopteri; order Characiformes; family Serrasalmidae; genus Colossoma; species Colossoma macropomum. The sequence goes on along the minus strand of NW_023494795.1, from coordinate 18,374,580 downwards.
CAGCTTTAAATAGTCTGCGACAGTGTGAAATGTGCCTCGCAGTGAAATGCTGTTGCTCTCCACAGAGACACACAGAGAACAGCCTTTCTGCAGCAGTGTATGGTTGTTCACCTGATCAGCTAAAACAGAATGAGCCATTGTTGTGTTCTAATATTACTCTGGCTAGGCAAGAAACATGAATCTCTGAGCCCTTATAGCACAAAAGGAGAGAGGTTTACATGAAACAAGATTATGTAGTGCCCTTACAGCCATTTATACTAATGCTTTCTTACCCCTTAAACTGCAGCTTTTATTCAGTTATTTATCTGAGGAATTATTCATAGCTAACTACTATGAATTAATTGATAACAATTAAAAAATAATTCTAATTCAATAGTTATGAAGTGATACATTAAAGTGTGTACCCCATTCAGTATAAAAGTGTATTTATTTAATTTCCAGTCAGAACAGCCATTCAGAATGAGTTATTATTTTTCAGGAGATATTTCTGAGGAGATAGAGATAATCCACTGGCATATAGAAAGAGCAAAGTCAAAGGAAGATTATATAATTATAATTATTATAACATCATATTATTATAAGTACTATAATATGTGGAGTTTCCACATGTATAGTTTAAAAAATCACACTCAAAAATTGTGACAGACCATTGAGAGAGAGGAGAAAATCAAGCTCCACTTTTTCTTCAGATCTGAAAAAAATCCACAGGTGTTTCTGTCCAACTTTCCACTGTGAGAAGACAATGCCATGTGTCTGAAAAGATGTGTAGTCAAGGAGCCGTTACTGAGAAAAGAAAATCAACTGAATGAATGAATAAAACTTGCCAATTAAACCAATAAGCTGCTGGTGTTCTCAGAACAGTGGCCTGGCCACCTCAGAGTCCAGACCACCGCATTATTGAATATGTTTGCAATTATTAGGAGCGTGAAAAGTAGAAACTGCAACCAACTTCTAAGGCTGAAATTTGGAGATGTGGAAAAATATCCCTGCAAATTTAGAAAAGCTTAAACAAACTAAAGCAAGTCTCATAAAAAGAATGGAAGCTGTACTGAAGGCACAGAGCAGGCACACTAAATGCTGAAAAAAAAGATGCATACTTAGTTGTTTAGTTGTTGAGGCTTTAGTGTAATTTTCACTTACATATACACCGACCGGACACTTCATTAAGTACACCTACTGTATCTACACTCACTGTCCATTTTATGAGCTCCATTTACCATATAGGTGCACTTGGTAGCTCTACAATTACAGACTGTAGTCCATCTGTTTCTCTGCATACTTTGTTAGCACCCCTTTACCCTGTTCTTCAATGGCCAGGACCCCCACAGGTCCACCACAGAGCAGGTATTATCTTAGGGGGTGGATCATTCTCAGCACTGCAGTGACACTGACGTGGTGGTGGCGTGTTAGTGTGTGTTGCGCAGATACAAGAGGATCAGACACAGCAGTACTGCGGAAAAAATCTCAACAAATCCATGGGCCAGAGAATGGCTATGCTTTTATTTTATTTTTAAACAACATTTTGTTATAACCCACACTGACTATTATTTATTCAAAATACACCAAAACATCAACAGCAAATATAGTTGTAGTAAACCTTAAAACATTACTTGAGTAATATTAGAACAGTTTTTACAAAGTATTACAATACTTGAAATAAAAAAAAGGTTGGTCTTTTAAACCTACATATGATCTAAACACCTGGCATCTTTTCTTTGCTGCAAGTTCACTCATTCTAGGGATCAGTTTCCGAGCTGCTGAGTGTTTATGGTGTTTATAGTGTTTATGTTGGTTGAAACGCAGCTGAAACGCAGCCAGTGTGCTAGATGATATAACTGGTGTGGTAAAATTGAGGTATAACAACTGTCCCATAGAATGTTGCTGGGGGAGGGGAGCAGGAGAGCAGTGCATGCTGAGGATCCTAGTGCAGGACATTGTAAAATAGGCTAAAATTAATATTAAATTACAATAATTGCGCAGGCCAGATAGGATTGTGTTGTGGGCCTCATCTGGCCTTGTGTTTGACACATGGGCTCTAGTCCTTCATGAGTGGTCACAGGACGCTGTTGGCTGGATATATTTGGTTGGTGAACTATTCTCAGTCCAGCAGTGACACTGAGGTGTTTAAAAACTCTAGCAGCACTACTGTGTCTGATCTACTCGTACCAGCGCAACACCACGTCAGTGCTGAGAATGATCCACCTCCCAAATAATACTCTGTGGTGGTCCTGTGGGGGTCTTGACCGTTGAATAACAGGGTGAAAGGGGGCTAACAAAGTATGCAGAGAAGTAAATTAACTAGAAATTGCACCTATATGTTAAGTGGAACTAGAAAAATGGACAGATAACACAAGGAAGTGTACTTAATGAAGTGGCCGGTTTTGTACTTAAAGGCCAATAAATGAAAGATGGTTGCTGACTTTTGTACTGTATGTGTCCTTGCAGTTTAGAGGGTTAAACAGTGTATTGTCATGATATGTCCAACAATTCTTGATGATCAGTGTCAAGAATTTTGAACACAGATCTGATTTGCACATATAAGGGATTTAACACTATGGTTTATCTAAACAGGACCAAACCATTCCAAATCAAAATCTTATATTGGATATTGGTTCCTGTACCACCTTAGAGAGCGAAATAATACATGTGAGCCTCTTCCAACTGCCTTAACTTGTTCAAACTCACAGTACATAAGACATCTACCATGGGCAACAACAGAAAGCGTAGTGCTCTTATCTGTACAGTGAAGGGCACCACTTATTACCACCTGAGCGTCAGCTGCTGCGTGAGTGCGTGGTGTGTGTTCTTCAGACTAAACTGTTGCTTCGGCTCTTCTCCACCTCCACCTTTCACATCTCAGCCGACCAAGCATGAACTACGGGTCTACACACCCACTACACTGCACACAACCCTGCTGTCAAAGCTGATCACCACTCATCATGCTCAAACACTGCTTTGTAGGTTGTTTACAAAACACTGAATGTCACAGATGTACGGAAACGGAAAGGTTATAGGAGAAGGAACAACATTCTTAAGTTAACATGTGATAACGTATCTTAAAGAGGTATTCTAGCATAAAAGTAGCATTTAACATTGCTTGTAACATCATGTAATATACTGTAGTGCAGAACTGGATCCCTCAGCCTCATCACATTGACAGAATTAATGATTTTGTATCCTTTTTGTGTTTTCATCAATCTGTATTCTCTACAAGACCCAGCATGCACTACCCAGATATGGTTGTATAATGTGTTTGGGAATATACTTTATATAAGAAATCATGACCGCTAACACAGTCAGTGATGCACAAGCTAATAAGTTATTATTCAGTGTTGTCAAGTCAAATCCGGCTCCTGGTGACCATATGGTCTTTAGGCTCTTAAATGGCCTGTTCATGATTCCTCTGATTATATCCACACATCTTGTGGCTGGTCATCCTGTGTCATATTTCCTCAGTGCTGGATCCTTTGTTGTTAATAACTGATGCAAGCAAGCAAAAGATGACCAACTCATCTTCTCCATCAATGGTAAAGTAAGTGGTCTGTCCTGTCTTCATAACCTTAGTCTTCTTCATATCGAGCTGAATTCCCATCTTTTCACTCTGTTCTATAACCTTTCTTAAAAGAAGCTTCAGGTTTTCCAGGTTTTTCACTAACAGTGTTGTATCACCTGCATATCTAAGGTTAAGGTCTAAAGTTTCTTTCACCAATCCTGAATCCCCCTAAACAGTCTGTTTGCCCATTTTCTTTCCTAACTGTGGCTTGTTGATCAGTGTAGAAATTCCTTATTAGAACAATACAATGCTCTGGTATTCCCATTTTCCTGAGGACATTCCATAATTTTATGTGGTTGCCACAGTCAAAAGTTTTGCCTCAGTCAATGAAACATATTTTGACTTCCTTCTTGAAGCTAATAAATACAGATGTAGCTCATCTTCCAAGTAGTGATATTAACTGTCTGGCCTTCTTCTCCATTAGCCAGCTAGCAAAAAAACATCAAAATCCACTTCATACAGGCCGCATCAACCCCAGCCTGCTTATAGTTTTTAAAGTGCCTCCCACTTTCAAGTTACATCATCAGAAGGGGGTTAAATTTTCATCTTGGCTGGAGTGCATCTTTAAAAATGAAGATGAAATGAAAATGAAAAAAAAAGAATTTCAAAAGACATTAAATCTATTTTATAAATCGTTTTTTTAAAAAGATGCATTGTGTAACGGAAGAGCAAGGCTTGATAGACAGATTTTATGTACAACATTTTATTTCAAGGATTTTTTGACCATTTCTATTGTTCCATTCATTAACATTTCAAATCTTACACAATGTAAAGGGCAGCAAATGTTTTCTAATGCAGTAAAAAGTAAAAATAAAAATAAGAGTTAAATGAGAGTGACGTTTTTTTTGGCACAGCGGCAATTCTGGAAAGGTATCTTCATCAGATTACTACATTAAACCTAAATCGTGCCCACACTAATAGAGTCTATTGCCCACATGGTGATGAGTATGTAAGGACATTTGGGCAGGGCTTTTCCTTCTAATAATCCACTTAGACCTGCTGCTTCCACTCAACTAGACGATTGGGGAGGCGGAGGGGGAGGGAGGAGAAGCATGACATCATAGCTTCTTTTGTCCTCCCTGTAACAATGGGACCAATGTTTCATTAATACATGCGCTCTGGCGTTCATATGCAAAATAGGGCATCCATGAATGGAGCCGAGCGGTGGGGAAAAGGACAGAGAAAAGAGGATGGGAGCGAGTCTCTGAGCTCATTCACTCCACAGGAGACCGTGCTAATATGCAGACTGTAGGCAGAAGCTCCATTTTCAGCTTTCAGAACAGAACTCAATTAAACTGCAGAGAGAGAGGGAGAGACAGAGAGAGAGAGAGGGGGGAAAAATAGCTCCAGATCCTCTAAAGGGCCCTGCAACTGCAAGACAAATTGAAGTAGGTGGCAGGAAGATGAAAGTGACTCAGAGAAAGAGAGAGAGAGAGAGAGAGAGAGAGAGAGAGAGAGAGAAGGCCTTTGTGTCTGAAGTGGAAGCTGCAAGGAGAATCATTCTCACCCACTAGATGCTCCATTTGAACACAGTGCTGATTTAGCAAAAAAATACTTTTAAAAATAAAGGTTCCTCAGTGGTTAATCATCATATGGAGGTTCTTTAAACATTAAAAGAGGTTCTTCACTCTCATACAGCTCATTTACACAAATGCTTCTGAAAAGGACCATCCGTTTAAAGGTGCTTTGGGGAACCAAAAGTGGTTCTTCTATGGAATCGCTCCAAAGAGCTCTTTTTTATGCCTTTATTTTTAAGAGTGTAAGTAATGCTGTATAGATACAGAGGTCAGGACTTCATGGGTATGGGTCATGTGAAATCATATTTAGCCACTATCAGGTTTTTATCATGTTTTTCATCAAGAAATAAAATGTTTTCTGTATTATTAACCCCATAAACTACAAGGGCATCGACAGTATTGTGTAAGAGTTCCCTTCATTTATAGGCAGTTAAGTACAAAGTATTTACAGAATATTACACAAAGGCTTCAACAACTAAACAAAACATTTTTTTCAGTATTCAGTGTGTTCACAGCTTCCATTCTTTTCAGGAGACCTGCTTTTAGCTTTTCAAAGAAATCTGCTGAAATAGTTTTGCAGATAGTTTTGCAAAGTTCAGTCTTAGCAGTTGGTTGCTTTTTCTGCTCTTGACAACTGAAGTAACTGCAAACTCATTCAGTGATGTTGGGGTCTGGACTGGCTTTTTTGTTTGATTTGCAAATGTTCTTTTTTGTCTATTTCCTTTTTCTCAGTAGCAGCTACACACAGTGTTGAGGTGTCTTCTCACAGTGGAAGGATGGAAACAAACACCTATGGATTTTTTTTTCAGATCAGAAGCAAGTCCTAATGTTAATACCCGAAAATCAGGCTGCAGTTTAAGGGTTTTTTTTTTTAAGAGTATTTCAGTGCTGGATTTTGTCATGTTCATTTTCCAAGTGCTGCCTTGCTGCTTTTCGTCATTCCACAGCAGGAACACTGACTACACGCCAAGTGTGTACTGTAAGCAGGCTACACTTCCACAGCCAGACAGTGAGGAAGGGAGAGGAAGGAAGAAAACAGAAGAGAGGAGACAAACTTCCTGCAGACCAGCCCATAGCTGGAGGCGGAGCCACAAGGAGGAGAGGAGAGCGGAGAAGAGAGAGGGTCTGGAGTCAGCAAGTCTGCACACACATACAAACAGATGCCTCCACCTCCTATGCTGAGCTGGAAGCTGGAGGTGATTGAGGTTTATCAGAACTTCTGTTCTGCAGGATGTAAGCTGAAGATGTGCACCTCAGCTACCATGATGACAGGCTGAACAAAGTGCATCTGTTGGTTAAGGATTTAATGTAACGCTGTGGTTTCTGAAGCTGTTCCTGGAGGATGTTTTACATAGAAAGATTTATCAGTGAGCCAACCTTCATCCTGGAGTCACCCCTGTCCTGCACAATTCAGTGTTTTCCTTGCTCCCAACACACCTGATCCAGCTAAACAGCTCATTACCAGCCTCTTCCAGCCCTGAAGTGGAAGTGTCAGAGCAGGAAAAACATGCAGGACAAGGCGTACGCCAGGACAACCTGCGAGTTAGCCAGATAAGTCAAATATTGGGTTTTTCTATTGAGAGATGATAATATGGGCATTCCTTCTGAACAGTCCTCAAATTGGGCTTAAAATATCCAGCTTTATCAAATCCTCTTTTGTGAAATATTCCTCTGGAGTTTACCTACTTTGGACATTTTAGTATTTTCCCTGCCCAACACACTTTAACTGAGAAAGGGCTTGTTAACTGACCTATCCAAATAGACTCTTTCATAGCAAATGTCGCAGATTGAAGAACTTTGCACAATGCTGTCAAAAATACCCTTCAACCTAAAGAGAAATTGTTTTTAGGGGTAAATATTTGATTTGTAGGATTTGATTGGTAGTGTTAGCTCACCGGCTTCAGCTGTTTTAACATTGATAGCAAGTCAACAACATTTTTCTTGCTATACATATTTGAAATTATGGCAAAAACAGGAAGCAGACAATATGTTATCCTGAACTATATCAATAAAGTCAAACTATTCACACAGTAAGCTATGTTAACTAAGACTGGTCTCAACTTTTTTTTAGATGTGTTGCTGGCATTAAATTCAAAATGGGCATATATTTTTCAAAAAAACAAAAATTTCTCAGTTTCAACATTTAATATGTTGCCTTTGTACTTTTATAAATAAAGTATAGTTAATTCAATATAAATCTAAACATCATTACATTCTATTTTCTTTACATTTTGCCCAGCACCCCAACTTTTTTGGTAATGGGGTTGTAGATATTTTACCTTATTCATCAGACCTAAACAATCCACAAACAATACATTCACAACAGCAGGTGATTCAAAACAAGAATTCTGGAAAATACAAACAGGGATATGGAATTAACTGACTGCAAGAAACAATGTTCAAGATTATCATTAGCTAATGATCAATCTGATATCGGGCCTAAAAAAATGCTGCACAGTAGAAGAACTCCTTCCAGGTCTGACTTCACATCATCATCATCCCGCATTTTGAAAGACTCCATATCAAATACCTTGTTGAGCCATCAGTCCAGAACATGAGTTAGCCTATCAAATTTATTTCACTCGCCATGAGCTCTGACCACTGGAATTTAGCAATAAAGTATGAACTTGGCTTTGCATTTAATAAAACTAAAACTAACTATAAAAAAAAGCTAGATTAACAACAGTAAAGATTTTTTAAAATGAATGTATTTTCTCCATATCATCAATGCTATGTAGGTCAACAGAAATCCTGTCACCCATCTCTCTCTGTATATCTGAAATGAGCTACTGTAATTACTTCTGAACAGTGTTGAATACTGTATGTCTAAATATCTGCCTAAATAAATTATAGTTTATGATGAAAGTTTTTCTGTCAGAATTCATTAGGTTACATTACGAGCTGTCGGCGGCTGTTAAAGGGAAACTCAGGTTGGCTAGCAGGAGCAGCTGTGGGGTCTAGAAGGGAAATTCCCACCCCTAGTGACTAAGCAAGCTTCTTATGCGAGCTCAAAAACCCCCAAAATTTTCTACATCCCAGAATTGCTATGGCCCAGAATAATAATTAAGTTTTTCAATTCATTGGCAAATATCATGCTTTTCTAACCAAATGCTCTTTGACTGCTAACGATGCCACCTCGTGGAAATTGTTTCAGCCAAACCAGTTACAAACCAGTTCCATGATGTGCTTTGCATCTAAGAATCTATAATCTATATTGCGACAAAAACAAACTTCTCATTAGGTTCAGTGAGATTTTTGCTGGTGAGAATGGACAGATCGATTAGCTGATTAGTTAGATCAGATGTGTTGGAGCAGGGAAAAGACTATAAAATGTGCAGGACGGGTGCTCCTGGACCAGGCTTAGGAACCACTAACTTCTAACACACAAGTAAAAATAGCAGTGTGACAGTGGTGTGTGAGAGTGTGTGTGTGTGTCGTGCTGGTGAGAATGACCTCAGGCCCTCTGGGTTTTATGAAGCAGTTAAAAGGCAGCGCTCTCTGTCACAGCAGCAACGTGGCTCGTCCGTAGAGGAGCACTTTGCGTGTGTCTGGGCATGTGATCATGACTGATGCCAAAGAGAAAGAGATAAAGTTGTACAGAGAGAACAGACTATTATTACAGGTCAAATTCTTTATCTTGTCTTTTCCTTCCAGCAGAAGACTAGAATCCTCCTCCTCTATTGACTGAGCAGCTGTACAAGAGTCGTGCATGAATAGACTAGGGGGGTGCACTAGGGTCTCAGAAGCTTAAAGGAATACTGCAGCATCTGTGTCTGCTGCATCTGTAGCGTGTGTTTGATTACCATGTGCAATAATTAAAAAATTCTCTGTACTTAGCAAAGGAGTACAAAACCCATTAACTAAAAATGTGGGAAGAGTACAGGAAATTACTATCTATGGTAATTGATTGAATGCTACAGGTGAAGCAGATAGAGGTTAGGTTGAAAAGTATTGGAGTAATTCCTTTAATGTAGCTCTTTCACTTCCTTCTGCCTTCCATCAGCACACAGGACCTGAGGTTGCAGCACTATTAAACATCCTCACTACCGCACTGCCCATCCCCGCTGCAGCCCTCTGACGTAGCAGAGACGCGTGTGTGAGTGAGGGAGCGAGGGAGAAGGAGTAAGTGAGAGTGTTATGTAATACTGCGAGAGCGCCACGTGCTCTTTACTCTTGTAGCTGAGAGAGCCATGTTTTACTCTGTGTCAGCTATGCGCATGCTTCAAGATTTCAAACCAGGCCCTATACAGGGCCCGTCCTTATATAAACATCTTGAGGACATATCTGAATAGCTAGTCATTCTGTCAGAACTCACATCTATATTACAACTGCTGTTTAGCTTAATTTGCACTCACTCACATTGTCACAATTATCATTTTGTATATGGTGCAATATCACAGAAATAAAAGGAGTAAGCTCACACGGGCTATCCCTATATCTTTTATGAAATGCAGTGACACATCAGCAGTTCTATACCTACACTGCCTTGCCAAAAGTTTGGGAACACCCAGCTGTTCAAAATGTTTGAAAAGTATGATGCATAGTTGCAGCCATTTCGAATTTTTAATTCTGTACATATTAATATTATACGCATTTTTATAGATAACAATATACTATACAGTGCCAGAAACCATACAAGAAAGTCTATTTAAGATTTCTTAACAACACAACACGGTTTGATACAAGTGTGATGTTTCAGGCATACAGTCTGCACAATGCTAACAGCTATAAGGTTTCATTACTGAAAGCTTATAGCTTTAGTTTACCTTAGCTGAAGAATTTCAACCTGCCCCAGAGTCTGGTGATCCAGTCCTACACAGCGATCATCAAGTCCACCCTCACATCATCCGTAACCACAGCACATAATCAGGACTGCAGAGAGGGTCATTGGATTTAGTCTGGCAACACTTCAGGACATCTACAACAGCACAGTGATAAAGTGTGCAGGCAAAATGACAGCTCACCCCTCTCATCCTGGGAATCACCTCTTCCAGCCACTCCACTCTGGTAGAAGATTTAGAGCCATTAAAACCAGCACAGCCAGATATACTAAACAGCTTTTTTCCCCCAGAGCTGTGGCACTCATTGACCACAGTGGACATGTCACATTTTAAACTTAAACTAAAAAACAACCTCCTTACTGTAATGCAGGAATTCCTTTGTAACATATTGCTTATTTGCACAACTGTATAGTATGCATATAGCAGTTTTTATAGTATTTTCTATTTTATAGTACATGTGTACTCTGCATATGTACATGCATATCTGCACATGTACAGATATCCACACATCTCTTAGCTCCTTTCTCATGGCTCTTCTTTATTTTATTTATTGTATTCTATTGTATTTGTCCCCAAACTTCAGATATGAGACATGTCTTGGCTGATCAACTACATTTGGGATATGCCAAATTTTTTCACTAAGCTATCAATTAAGAGCTAAAATACATCAGAAATGTAAACATATCTATAACACTCATGCAGCTGGCTTGCATCCTCTGCTGATACATTAACAGTCAATTTATAAAAGGTAAAAATAAAAAGTGTCTGTTTAATAGCAGACAATTGCAGTATTTGAATTAGTATCCAGTAAGGATTTAGAAATAGAGGCCTACAAGCTATACTGTAGTTATACTGCACAAGGAACTCAACCTATTTAATCATTTAACTTTACCTATACAACCAATGTTCAGATGAACTCATCTAACTTCAACCATCCAGAGGAAACACGTGGATATAATCATACAAAAAAGGTATGGTATAGGATACATACATTATAATATACATACAATTGTTCAAAACCAGTTTTGTTTAAAGCCATTTATCATTTGTCACAGTATTAAGTGTGTTTTTGCTAGTGAAAACACAACATTATATCAAAATGAATGCAAACAAACATCAATGCAGTAAAAAGTAAAACACTTTTTTTTGCCTTTACACATATGGTTAATCTCTTTTGAGATAGTTAGAAGATCATAGGTTTGGTTCCAGATTTCTCCTTGAGGCTTCCTCAGTTTGAAAATAATTAAACAAACATATTGACAGGCAAAAAATCACTACTCATTGGATTAATGGTTTTTGTATTTTTTCCATAAGATTAGTGCTTAGCATTAGCTTACTGACTCATTAAATAACTTAATAATTTATAATTTATTCTATTTGTATATGCTCACCTTTCAATTAAATATCTATTATTTTTAACTGAACTAAAATCTATTTAAGTCTATTAAATCTAACCCTTACCTTAACCTTAACTTCAACCCAAAACATACGCCTAATCCCCAACTTGACCCAACCATAATACTGTTAACAAACATCGGTTTCACCAGATAATTAACAACTACTTTCACTAGATCATCTATAGAAGAACTATATGGAGCTTTAAAATAAACTGTGATCAGATTAAAACAATCAAATCACAATTCTTCTTCCTAACATGTGACAAATCTTGCATATGCTCACTACTTTGAATAACAACTCATATTGTTCTAAAGCTTTCATGCGCTGTACTGAGAGGATTAAGGCTATATAACTGCGCAGCATAAACCATCTGTAGCTGAATACAGCAAGAGGTTTAGTCATAGATCTACTTGAATGTGCTTGAAGCTCATTGAAAAGCTCTTCAGCCTGTCTGAAGATTTGTTAAGGGGGATACATATCATGGCTGTTGTGGGTGGGTGAGGTATGTTGTAGTGGGTGATGCAAGGCTATCATTAGTGCCACCATAAGATCACCTGCTAATGGCACTGCAGTGGCAAGTAGATTTCTGCCCACCTCTTACTGATTAGTGATACCCCAGCAACTGCTGCTGCTGCACTAGAGCCATTAATGTGATGTGCATATGGATATACACACATATGCTCATCTCTCTCTACCTATTTATTTCCCTCAAAGTAATTCTGCAAATATCCAGTCATTAGTGGCACTAAAGTGTCACAATAACAGAATTTTTACTACAGTACTGACAATGTATAATATGACAGTCCTGCAAACAAACAAACAAACAAACAAAAAATCCATTGCTAACAGGTGTATAAAATCAAGCACATAGCTACGCAATCTCCATAGCTAAAACACTGTCATACTGAAGAGCCCAGTAACTTTAAACATGGCACTGTCATAAAATGCCACATTTCCAACAAGTCAGTTAAAGAAATCTGCCCTGCTAGAGCTTTCAAAATCAACTGTAAGTGCTATTACTGTGAAGTGGAGACATCTTGCAGGAAAAGCAGTAGAGCACATAAGCATGTGTGTAAAACTCTTTTGTCCTTGGATGCCAAACTCACTAGTGAGTTCCAAACTGCCTCTGGAAGCAACATCAGCACAAGAACTGTGTATCGGGAGCTTCATGGACTGGGTTTTTATGGCTGAACAGCGGAAACACAAGCCTAAGACCATGATGCACAATGCCAAGCGTCGGCTGGAGTAGGGTTAAGCAGTCTCTGCACAAGCATTCTCTGGAGTGATAAATCACACTATACCAGCTGGAAGTCAGACAGACTAATCTGGGATTGGCAGACACCAAGAGAACATTTGGTGGAGGAGGATGTTTTTTGAACGTAGGGCCACTTAGTTATAGTGAAGGAAATCTGGAATGTTCAAATCTGATTTGCCTATGGTCAGCATAGTGTTATCTTACATAAACAAAGTAAAAAAAGGGTTCGGAATAATTTACCACATTGTAGTACTAAATAAGCACTGAACTTTAAGTATATAATGCTACACTGTCATACAGTAGTACAGTTTAGAGACTCAAAGGTTCATACACTATTAGGATAAAGGAAGACTCTGCTCAGAAACGTTTTTCCTCCTCTGTGTAGGTCAAAAACGACTGCTTGTACTGCACACATTTGCTTCTATATCTTGTGACAACTGATTAAAGAAAAAAATAATTGTCACATAACTACACCAGTGAGAAAGCTGACTACGCTGAGCTGAACACACTGTTGTCCAGTCCACTCACATATCAGCCCTCTTTCTTGGCAAAGGACGAGAAGAGGCAGGATTTATTATTCAAGATAATTGGGTCCTTATAAAAGGCGACGCTGACCCGAATTCATTTGACTGGTTAAAAATTAAAGGTCGGCTACTGTTGCCTGCGCAGCCTATTGCAATGCGACCACAACAGAGAGGAAAGCAGCCAGTTCACACCGGGTCAAACCAGACAGGCACAGTACGAAATTGGTTTGTCAGTCTGTGGAGTGCACTGACACCAGCATTTTGTTCAAACTGCTCTGGTATGCTTCCAGAGTTGTAAAGATTTCACCCCTCAAGGGTTAAACTATGCTGTGTATTGCTTGACCTCCTTCATTTTGCTTTTTTCTCCCTTTTTGTTGCACAATATTATCCCTCTTGGGGCAACGAGAGTGCCTTCATCCTTTGATACTGGCTTTCTATTCTCCTTATCTGCTCCTAATTAAAACACCCACATCGCCACACACACTGGTGTAATTCTGTCCTGCGGCCTGGTGCTGAGCCAGCTGCTATGATGCTGCAAATGCAAGATCATAGCAGCATCCTATCTATCTATCTAAAGGGTGGGATTGAGACCAATTTCCTCATTGGCTGACAATCTGTACAAGCTGCTTGATTGGGTGGAAGGAAATAGGTGGTTGCTGCTGATTGACAGATTTTAATGTCAGTCAGATTGCAGTTATCAAATCAGGGCTGTTTTAAGGGAGGTTGGCTGCAAGAAACAGCTTCAATCCACCTGGCAGAGCCTCGTCAGCTAGAAATGAGGGAAAAGCTCTAAGCAGAGTAAAGTCCTTCAGACATGACCTTCAGTGTAATGTGCCCTGCATAGATGAGCGATCTGGAGTGAAGAGCACATCATCCAAATGCAGCCTCCTTCACTGACAAACATGTACAAACACGATGAAAAAGGTATCATGTAAGTACTTTATGTTTAAAATACTAAATCTCTATATAATAATGAAGATTGGGTCGGCATTCCATATCTTTTTGAGGAACCAGTTCATTCACCAAAAAAGATTACTTAAATTCACACAGCTGAATATTCCTTAATATTCCTTAAAAGCACATGGCTGAAGATTACTGCATATATCAATACCTCCATTTCAAGCAGCTTAATGTAAATACATGTAGGGTCCTGTTAATCAAGCACTAACCTAATAAGATGTTATAGGTCATAATGTGTTAAGATGAATTTGAATCACATGTTTATTTTTGTTGTAGACAGAAGTGGGTTGAGCAGCCTAAAACTGTAGGAACTGAAGCTTGTTAGGCTCCAATCTTCTCTCTTTGATGCGCTCTTGGCCTAAAATAAATGTCTCAAAAGTGAGAGTTGTCACCAATTACAAAGCAGTACAGATGCTGTTACCCACATAACACAATGTAATTAAACACAAGAAAGTATAATTGCCTAAATGTGAAAGGCTAAAGTGAAACGGAATAGAAATTAGATTCCTTTCCTCCTAAATATACCCGAGTAGAAGTAAAAGCATAATCATTTGAAAATATTCGAGCACAAATCTATCAAAACTTTACTTGCATACATGTAACTGTAACCAATTAATACAGGCCTCTAGTAGTAGCCTATAATTTACAGCCAACATCACCATTTAGAAAGAGTGGAAAATTAGCAAGCGACCCATCGCTGTTGGATTGGCAGAGGCTGGTGTGGTTGCCATGGGGAATGCTCTGAGGGTCAGCTGGAGATGGGGTGCTGTGTGATGACATCTGGCGTGATAAAGCACTGTCAAACACACCTGCTTCACATTCACAAGACGGCCGTCATTTAAAACCACAAATCACATACCATGATGTATGAATTTAATCAAGTTAATGCTGTTGATGCATGCTGATGCCCCCGTCTAGGGCTCTGAAAGCCTAATGCTGTATGTGTGAGCCCTGTTTCTGTGAGCGTGAGTGTGTGTGTGTAAACCTGCAGCTTTGCTGCACAGTTCATCACACAGGCTTAACTGCAGGCAGATCATGTGTTCAGTTCAGTCCAGCATTAGCTAGCAGAGCTGAGGTGGAAGAGATCTGCACAGAGAGGGAAATCAGGGACATCTGGTTGACTCAGCCATTTTAATACACAGAAGTAATGACTAGAGCCCTATATTGCTCATCAAAGAGGTTTGATGAAATGTAAAAACAGCACTAATGCAAGATACAAGCAAAACTACAAGAAATATTTTTTCTCCCTTGCTGGCAGAACAAAGCCCGATGGCTAAGGGGAGCCGAATATCATTTCTGTGTTTACTAGCCTACACTTACTGCCAGGATTTCATCATTGCTGTGAGAAGATTCCCAGAGGTTGTATGACGTATTTACATAATGCACGCTGGGTACTGTAGTGAGAGAACAGTGACGGATGAAAACACATAAAGGATATGGAATTATGAAGTCAAACCGGTAAAGCTGAAAGATGCAATGCCAGGCAATAGAATATTAAATAATTATTACATAATGACAAATACCATAATAAATGCCATATTTACGCTAGAATACTCCTTTTGTGTTTTGTCTGTCCACTAAAACATCAAACTTTTGATTGGCAAAGTTCATCCTGTTGCCAGCATCTAATCAAAAGCCTCCACCCTCTGCTGAGACAGAGCTGTGCAGTACTGATCTGAAATGACAGCCTGGTTGCAAGCAGTGTGCCACAGACCAAACATAACCTACATTTACCAGAATGGAGAGACAGTCATAATGCTTTCATCTTACTTTCAAATAAGCATTTCAACAAGAACCAAGTGTTTTTAAGGGCTCCATTTAAATATGCAGTGCCTCTTCATTCCTCTCAACTTTCCAGTCAATATCATTAGAGCTGATTTAGCTTTTCACCAGTGCCACTGACAAATGACTGAGGAGGCATGCACAGCAGGAATTATGACCACTCTAGAGCAATGCAAAAGAGGCAGCTAGCAGAAAGCATCTCATTTGCAGTACTTTCTTTGCTTGCAAGGCTTGGGGAACAACATGGCCGTAAGTCAACATGATTTCTTTGAGTAGCTTATGTTTCTGGATAAACATATCTTCGTTGACTCCATAACTATATTCCTTTTATCCGTTCTCTGCTATCTGATGTCATCAGTGTGTGCCTCCTACTCCTTCCTAAGCCATTTAAAAATTAACTCTAGAAGGCACCACTTGGTTTCTGCATTTCAGGTCATAAGACTAAGCAAAATTATTTGTTGAAAATACTGACACTGGCCATATTTACCACACAACGGGTCATTTAAAGGGCCTATATAATGGAAAACCAAATTGTCCTCAACGAAAAGCGTCCATATATGTAAATATTGTTACATTTTCCAACCATACTATTCACTCACCACTCCATGCAGTCTATATTATCACGGTCACAATGAACTCGTTAATCAACAAATAAATAAATGTTCAACCAAAATGAATTTAATTTCCAATAAACAATTAAAATTTCATTCATCTGATAAATATTAGTCAGGTTTTTATTCAACTTAAGGACCATTTTTAAAGGGCACAACTTGTTATGGTAGCCCTGCTCCAGGGTTTCTGGAGTTGAACCCGATTCTCAACTCCTACTGCAGGAGTAGCTGACTCCTCATCTTGCGGTATCCAAACAATTAGGATATTTACCCATGTGACACAATGTTAAGGTAAGTTACAGCTGACTTTAAAAAAAGTCATGTTGCTTCTGTTAAGTGTAGCCTTAAGCAACAGTCTACAAATGCGCTGGTTAGCTAACAGTTAGCCTGTGTTGCTATGCTGCGTTCAAGTGCCAGTGGGGTGGTAGTTTTATCCGAGAAGGAACTCATTCACCCGACGTGTGCATTCATATGGTTTATGTGAGAGATAAACACAACACTGAGGTTGTGAAATGAGTGTTGTAGTTCATTAGCTAGCTGTCAGCTACCGGTTTTGGCCTATTTGAACTGGTGTTTTGAACTCAAACAAGTAGAAATAAAAATGGGTTACCTGTACATACGTAAAATGCACTTAACTATTACTGCTTAACTGATTGCTTTCTGTTGACCGCTCGCTTTTATCCTTTGCCATGATGAAAACAACACTGATGTCACAACTCGGCCAATTCGCGCTGCATTGTGAAATTCCAATGTATCCGACTTCATCAGCTGACTTGTCATCTTGTCATCACCTGACATACAGAAATACCTTCGGAATCACTCATTATTCAGCTTCAGCTCTTTATGAGGCGGTGGAACTCCCTGTGTTATCTTTTCTGTAGGATCAAGTGAATCCAGTGTGTGTGTCATTTAGCTGCAGTTCTTAGAGAATTAATAATTCATTGCTGCTTCTCAAGAAACCATTTGTTCTTCCTCTTCTGTCTTCTTCCAGAGTTTAGACAAAAAATGTTCAGACTTGGTGTGAAGGTCCCACTACATTAAAAATTCAATATTTTTTTTTTTCGGCCAAAAAATCATATTTGATGTGAATAGGCCTTTAGTCCCATGACGAGAAAAGCTTAAGAGCTGGGTGTTATCAGCTTTATGCTAATTATTTTTACTATTATTGCTCATTAACTTGGGCTAATAATATGGTAAATGTACATAGCCTACATTACATTACTGTACTACATACCTATATATTACAAATCTGTTATGTTCTGCTGCATTTTTTCCATTCAGTAAAGCCTAACGACTAATAACGGCCTGTTTTGGTCAGAAGAATTTGCCTAAATTTGTATCCCTAATCCATATACAGAAACTAAGCTGAAACTTTTTAATTCATTGCTTCATAAAATTTGAACAAAATCCTTCATTCGTTGAAAATATTGAAGCTGTACCTCCTTCATAGGTCATTTGAAGGAGGATTCTTAGTACTTTGTGTTTTTAGTTATCAAGTCTGCTGAGCTAACACTAGCTAGCTGGGTAGTGAGTATGCTAGTTAGACTAACAACTTAGCTTACTAAGGAACACAGTTTAAGCAGCTCAAGCAGGCATTAGGCACATACTGATGACATGAGATGTATTGATTAGGTAAAAGGAACGTTCATGTCCTACTTGAAATCACATTCACCAATGGCTACCTACAGTAGCATGATGGAAAAGACTGCATCTTCAGATCTCTAAAATGGCTTCAGATAACTGTCATTTTCTTGTCATAGCATTTTTCACAGACAGGTAAAAGCCTGAGGGACATTTTGCAGAAAGCCATTTAATTTCCTCTGTGTTCTCCCTCTGAGCATGTCAGACGAAGTATATTGGCTTCAGTGGCCAGCAGTGTTGTTGACTTCATTAAATATTCCTCCACTGTGCATCTTCCTGAGCAAAACATAAAGGCGAGGGCAGAGCACATGCGCGCACACACTGTTTTGCTGCAGACTCGCAAAAAAGGCATCAGCATTCAGTCCACACTCACGCCCTTCATGTCACCTCAGTCAAATCTGAGCCGCGGCTGTCTGAGCTGCCCTTCTACTCAGATGGAGAAGCACAGAGTCAGCAGGGTTACGATAACAAAACTGTAGCACAAGCACAAGAACACGGATCCTCCGAGGCTGCAGTATGGCCCCCTTTTTCTAAAGCAATTATCTTGGTCCTGAATCTAAAAAAACACAGTCATAAAAGAACATCTTAAGCCTGGGGCCTCAGTGCTACTTGCAATTGCCTAAGAGGGAGTCTGGTTTATTGGCTCTGCCAGTCCTGCTTGAAGAACTGCAGCTCAGCATGCATGTATTGAAGATGGAGAAATGGAGAGCAAAAAACACTTTGCAGGTGCTACAAGATTACAGAGTTACAGAGTTCAGATGCCTTTGGAGTTGTTTCAGACATACACTATATGCCCAAACGTTTGTAGACACCTGCACATCCAGTGTTTCTTCCTAAATTAAAGGTATTAGTAGAGAGTTTGCCCAGAGAGTTATATCCCTTTGAAGGTTGGCACTGGGCATGGTGATCCTAGGCTCTTATGAGGCTGTTCCAGAGCATCACATTCAATTAGCAATGCTTTTCTATAGAGATTATACAAGGTGTGTGCGCAAGTGAACACTTGTGTCAGCAATGGATGCACACTAAAGAAGCTAAATTTACAAATCATAAGGGGTGTCTGGATACTTTCGGACATATAGTGTATGCAGGAACATACAAAGAAGCATGTATAAATCATGGCGGTCCGGCCTAGTCTCAGGACAAAGTTCAGTGTAGAAATACAGGCTGGAATTTCTACACAGGCATCATATTGGATAGCATGAGGAAATGTAGGAGCAAAATGTAATATCCATCCTGTAAACAGAGATACTAATTACTCTGTTATTGTTACCCTCTAGTTAACTTAATCTACAGTCAATCACTTTGCCAACTAAAATCTAGTATAAAGTAAAAAAATCCTTAGAAAACGTCTGCAAAATATGATTCTAAATGTAGACCTTAAATGAAAGCGTGGGTGATTCTCAGAGTCATGTCACCACTGCTATGGCCATGAATTCATTCTGTAAAAGCAAAGAATATATCAACATCTTTTAATGGCTTTGCATAGTCTCCACCAAAAGGCTGTTTTTCTGGACAGTACACACCTACACACTCATCTCTGAAGCAGCATGCAGACATACTAACAGTCCATCAAAAGGCTACAAGGACATGTATCTCAAAAATAGACACAGATGAACAGTATTCTGCTCTCTGGCATCACAGTCTGCACATCTTCCTTTAGCAATGACAAATATTTTATTTCCACTTCACTAAAAGTGTCTGTTGTGCACCCACTCCTCCTTCAGGCCAAGGACAACTACCTTAAGTCGGAGGACAAAAAGTATCCTTCCTTTTTTTCCCACCAGGGTCAGTGTAGGTCTGCGGCCCAGTGACAGAAGCAAGAAGGTTCAGTGAGAGCCAAAACATTGGCAATGCCAGAAAATAGTATACACTGTTGTCTAATCCTGCAGACTTATTAAAGACAGCAATGAGCTATGAGTTACGCTGACAACGCCTAAAATCAACATGTGTCACTTTTACTTTATGTTAAGAATAAATGCGTCTCTTGCTTTGGACATGGCAGCATTATTGTGTGCCTGAAGTGAAGAGAAGCTTGTTTACATGCAGGAGTGGCTGCTTTGCCACCAGTGTAAACGGCCTTTAGGGACGCTCAAGGATCCTTGAGCTTCACAAAGGTCCTGTGATGAAAGCCCTGTAGTATCATATGAAGTAAAAACAGGACCTGAGGCAAAGATCTTACCACAGCACCAATGGCTGTGATTGGTCTGAGGAGATAGAGTTTCAGAGCCAGTGCGTAGACAAAGCAGAGTATCATGAGGCCTTTGTTTTGGGACCGGCCCTCTGACCCGCTCATTAATTTATTCGCAGATAATGACTGATGCATAATTGAAAGGATTAATGAAAAAGAAAAACAGTCTGATGGGGATACTATTTCTCTTAGTTAACTGTCTGTGCTAAGTGGGTGGAAGAGGAAACACTGTCTCTCAATATGTAACCACCACAGGCTCATTCTGGGCTTAAGAAAACGTACCGTCACAAAATGTCCTCAGCCAAAACAAACCCAGTCTTTAGTCGACACATAGGCCTCTCAAATACAGGCTGGAGCTGGTCTTTTTGATAAATTTGTAGACAGAACTGAATTTGTATCATCGAGCAGGCTAAGTGAATGGAAATGAACGTGCTGTAACGGCCATTCCCCTCTTGTTCTAAAACAAGTCTTATCAATGTGGTCTCTGATGTCTGTGAGAAACACCGTGTAACTTCTTAACTCGTTCATCCACCCCAAAACATTAACAGCTGAAGTACCCTCGGTACTGTCCTTCTTTGTTGTGCACCAAAACGCCGTTCTGAAGCCGCCAGCAGAGTCTTCTTTCCGTGCAGCCTCGCTCTCCATCACAGCGCTGTCAAGGAAACAGGCACGTGACCCACGCAAGCAATCGCCGGCTGCCGCTGGACGCGAGCGCGACCCGCCCTCCAATAGAATGAATGGACTCAAATAGCAGCCAATCAGAAAGGAGCTCGGGCGGCGTATAAAAACAGCGCAAAGCGGCTTAGCGCCGGACACCATTAGCAGTGGCGGTGTGGTCGCTCCAGGACTGAAGGAGGCAGAGCTGTCACTTTCCCAAAGAAACTCCACTAAAGGTAGGGGGGCTGTCTTTTTTTCCCCCTCCTCTCCTTTTTGGGGCATTACGTTATTTGCATATTTTATATACGAGAAACGATTCTGTTTTGTTTTTGCAACGACGATAGTCCGTAAACGCTGTTTGAATTGTTTCTGGAGAAGGAAAGAGCTACTTAGGCTGAAGTGGGCTGTATCAAATTGGAAAGCTCAAATGTTTTTCTAATCCGCTGATGGATGGATTAAATGTTTCCATCTCTCTCAGTGACGGCACTAGACGAAATAACCTTAAAACGGGTGCAGGCTGGGCGCTTTTCCGTCAACCCATCAGCAACGACCTTGCAGTGTCTTCCGTTTATCTGCAAGGTCTTTAGGCGTTTTTCACAGGCGCTGCGCATTACGCGCGTGTGCGCGCACGCAGGCTGCGTCGAGCCCCTTTTGTTTATATCGACGATGACTGACAGGAATTTGCGATTACTAGACCAACGTGTAGCTTTTACTGTCGATAGAACATCATATTTTCACCTCACTCTAAACATGTAAATCAATTCCGTGCCAGTAACGACAGCCGTGGGTGCTGCGCTGCGCTGCGCTGCGGTCAATAACGAGACAAATGAAATGAACGGCGGATTCCGGCGCCTCGGTCGTTGCGTAAAATGCGCGCTTTAATTCCGTTACGTCACAGCTAATGCGGCTGAAGGGAAAGCTTTGTTCGTGCATTTGCGGGAACCGGATTTGATGTCGACCGCGTCTAACGAAACGCTCCTTGTTCTCCACCAGATTCGAAGCAACCATGCCTTTCGGAAACAGCCATAACAAGTTGAAGATGAACTACACGGCGGAGCAGGAGTACCCTGACCTCAGCCAGCACAATAACCACATGGCCAAGGTGCTCACTTCGGAGATGTACGCAAACCTGCGGGACAAAGAAACCCCCAGCGGCTTCACGCTGGACGACGTAATTCAGACTGGGGTGGACAACCCAGGTAAAAGCTCTCAGTTGGTTGTTAATTCCTGCTGCCCCTGTCTATTGGAGGTCCCTCAGTAAGCCCTCCTTGCACTCTTTGGCTCTAATGATGCCACTTTAAATCAGTTTGTGTGGTCTTTTGTCCATATTCCTCCCACTTGTGTATGCAAACAGGGACACACTCTAGTGTGCACCTTGCCCGCAGTTGGTGCTGTTCACCTGATGACGTGGGTGTTTTTCCACCACCATTCCTATTATCTGTAAACACTTGAGCAGTGAAGCTGAACAGTCAACTTCTGAATCTGTCTACGTGTGCTGTAATGGACCTCCCCTTGGGAATGACCAGTCTGCCCATGGTCCAGACATATGGCAAATGTTTAGTTCAGGCACCTTCTCAGCTAATTGGCCTATCCCACTCCCCCAAAACTGATTACATGTTCGGTCTTCCACTAATTCCCCCTCTTCCCCCTCTTCCCCCAATTCCAGGCCACCCATTCATCATGACTGTGGGCTGTGTTGCGGGAGATGAAGAAACGTATGAGGTGTTCAAAGATCTCTTGGACCCAGTCATTGAGGACCGCCATGGAGGCTACAAGCCCACAGACAAACACAAGACTGATCTGAACCCAGACAACCTTCAGGTACATGCTTGTCAGTTGTCCTGTATTCAGTCTGTTCTGCCAGTTTATTATTGGACTGTGAAGTCATTTAATCAATTTGCCGTAGGGTGGAGATGACCTTGACCCCAACTATGTCCTGAGCTCTAGAGTGCGAACTGGCAGGAGCATCCGTGGCTTCTGCCTGCCCCCCCACTGCAGCCGCGGAGAGAGACGTGCAATTGAAAATCTGTCTGTTGAGGGTAAGCAAAACATGGTTGATGATGACTGCTTTGTATGGTGGGTGGGAAGTGATTTGGGGGGATTCAAATTTGTAATAGATATTAAACAGTAACATTTTAAAAAGCTTGTTACAATTGAAGTGCTATTATGTTAAAGGCATTAGGGCCATAATGCCATAATGCTCTTACTTTACAGCTTTAAGTTCCCTAGAGGGTGAATTTAAAGGAAAGTACTATGCCCTGAAGAGCATGACAGAGGAGGAGCAGCAGCAGCTGATTGATGACCACTTCCTCTTTGACAAGCCTGTGTCCCCACTGCTGTTGGCCTCTGGGATGGCTCGTGATTGGCCTGATGCCAGGGGAATCTGGTGAGTAGGATATGGTGTTACCTTGGCTTTGACTCAAATCATATACAAAGGTCATGGTGCCAGCTGCAAATATGGTCCTTTTTAATATTTGTAGTTATTAAGCAGCTGTTTGACAATCTATGAAGTTAGTCAGTACTTGAGTGGCCTTACTGTACTTGTTTTTGATTTTTGTCCTTTTTAATGCTTTAAGGCACAATGATGACAAGACCTTCCTTGTCTGGGTGAATGAGGAGGATCACCTACGTGTTATCTCCATGCAGAAGGGTGGAAATATGAGGGAAGTCTTCACTCGCTTCTGCACAGGCCTTACAATGGTTGGTCCCACTGCAGTTGTGTAACCTTGGATGAGAATAGAGGAGAAACCTATTAAATGTCAAGGTAACAAATGCCGTTGAATTTCCCTTGCAGATTGAGGGTCTCTTCAAAGAGAAGAGTCATGAGTTCATGTGGAATGAGCACCTGGGCTTCGTCCTCACTTGCCCCTCTAACTTGGGCACAGGATTGCGTGCTGGTGTCCATGTCAAGCTGCCCAACCTCAGCAAAAATGAAAAGTTTGGTGAGATCCTCAAGAAACTGAGGCTTCAGAAGCGTGGAACAGGTACAGTATTTACATATGTATGTAAATACAACAACTTAGTAATTGTGGAAGTGAAAGTTTGGGATAGACTACTCTTATTCTAACCCTGTGGTGTTTTGTGCTCACTGGTAAAAGCCATGTGACTCACCTTTCTCTACATTCTACCTCTGTCTGAAGAGTAAGCTAATAGGACAAGGAAACTAACATCTTTCACAAACTAAGGTTTCCTTCAAAGTTTAATGTAAATGGCAACTGCTGTATTCAAATGATGGTGTAAAATGTAGTTTAGGATGATCATGGTACTGTTGTCTTTTTTATCTCTGAGAACTGTCTTGACCATGTACTTGTAGCAACATTTTCAATTTTGATGTTCCCTTGTCCAGGTGGAGTAGACACCGCTGCAGTGGGTGGCGTCTTTGACATCTCCAACGCGGACCGGCTGGGCTTCTCCGAGGTGGAACTGGTGCAGATGGTGGTGGATGGAGTCAACCTGCTTGTAGAAATGGAGAAACGTCTGGAGGCTGGCCAGTCGATTGACGACCTCATGCCTGAGCAGAAGTGAACACTTTCATAACAATCCCAACTTGACTCCTCCCCATGCCTCCACCAGTTCTCCCAAAACCAATAACCGCATCAAGGAGCACACTCCGCCCAAACGTTAGTGGCACTAAAGTTAGATGAGTCTTCCATCAGTCTGAAGGATTTTGTATCTGCAATGTCTTGAGGATGGCTCTTTAACACCTGAAATAAAGTTTCTTTGGCCCATGGAATTTGTTGTGGTGTCTCACACTTCCTCCTTTGGTCTGTAGTGGCAAAGTCATAAACACCATAAGTGTGTGCGCAGTCTTGTCCAGATGATTCCAGGGAGCCCTACCACCAAGACAAACTTGGTAGTGCCATAGGTGTGAAATGTGAGGAATACGATGCTGTCTGGCAAGCCTTCTGGCACCTGTGGTAACTATTTCGAATGCACTCATTTCTATTTTCCCCACAAATGAGGTTTTTGGATCTCCAGATGGCTATAACCCTGGTAAGCACTGTTGCTCAAGCTATAGTTTAAATCAACTACTGTGGGCTGTAAATGGAGGCTCCCCTTACTTAATAAACTAGGGGGAAAAACAGGCACTATGCTATTGGCCAATATTGTGGCATTTAAATATGCACCCTGGGTAAATGGGAAGAATTTCAGATTGCAAGCTGCTGGCCACAGGTGAGATGATTCAACAGCCACACTAAGCCGGCAGAAATTAGTTATTTTGTGGGGGGGAGCAGACAGCCTTTTGGAAACTGAAGCAGTTTTGACTGGGGGTTGCTGGTTGGTAGGGTTTGGTGCACCAAGACCACTTAACACCCACTGCCCCAGATGGCTTAACTCTGCTTTACTGACCCCAGGGCTGGCTGTTTTTAGCTTGCAAAACGATGGATTTTCATAACTATAAAATGTACTGCTTGCTGAATGGGAACTCTTGCCTGTCATGCTACAGCCACAGGACAAATTCCTTGCCATTCAGACTGATCACCTCAAGTTAATATGCTCTTGGCTACTCTTGCTAATGAAAAGAGGTTGTGTCCACAAAATAAGAGCTGTAGCTTTTCCCCCTAGTAAAGATGAATGGTTCAGCTAGTATTACATTCTTTTCCCCTCTAACAGCAACACGTACTAACAAATTGCTCTAAAATGTCAGCATCATTGAAGCGGAATGGTTGATAATGCGGAGCTCTTCTTTTCAACGGTGCTACTCATTCATCAGTGTTATACTGCTCTCTAATGGTCAACGCGGGAACTGCAGAATCTTCAAAATTGACCCTAAGCTGCATATTGGCCGTTTGAGTTTTCTACTCCTGTTCTCTGACCTTTTTCTTCACGAGGCAATAAGTGATATTAATAAGCAGAGACGTTGCGCTGGGTACTATTTACCAAGTCCGTTATCAGTTTTTATATCAAGGGTGCCCAGACCTGGTCCTGGAGATCTACCACCCTGCAGAGTTTAGCTCCAACACAGGCACCGGATCCAAGTAACAATGACCTTTAGGTCTTCAGTGGTTTTGGTAATGTTTTGCAATTTTGTCAATACTGTGAATTTCAATGAAAATGATTAAAAAAAAAAAACATTAAATATCTTCCTTGAAAGCTGGGATAGTTGGTCACCTGCAAAACCAGCATATGTTGTGTTTTGGAAGCTGGTTTGTTGGTCAGCAGTAAGGGAAGGTATTATGCTGACCACCACCAAAACCAGCATAGATTGTTTTGGATCCTGGTATGCTGGTCATCCAGCATTACCATGCTGGGCGACTAACTAAACCAGCATAGACTATCTTACACCAGCAGGGAATACATGCTTATCTTCCTTTTTCCCTTCAGCCTGGTGCTGCCTGTCACTGAATAGTATAATCAGTGTTTTTTAAATAAGAGAATCTTGGAAGCAACAAATTCATAAACATTATTCTTTTTCCATATACTAAACTCAGGATATGTACCTTTATACCAGAGGTTTGAACATAACTCTTAATTTCATGTTAATGAAACATGATTGAGGCAATATGAAAACATAGCCATTTCCCATGAAAATTTTAATAAGGGAACACAGGACCCTGGGAGTACAGGGCTGTTTCCAAAATTACAAAGGGGGCCTGAGGAACATAGGGCTATTGTCAAGAAATTTGAGAAAACAGAAAGGGCCCTGGGAACACAGGGATGACCCCCTCATCAGTATCTGACCAGAGGATGACCTCCAGCTTTAGGTTTTTTTTACTCCCCTCTCCTAGTCCTGTCCCTGGAGTTTTTCCTTGCTACCATCACCTCCTTGATTATTAAGCATTTCCCAGTCCCGGCCTGTACTTGCCTCGACTGTGAGCTCTAGTGTTTTTCCTGCTTTAACACACATTATAACTCAGCAAGGACTTGCTAGCTCATGAGTGGAGTCAGGAGCGTAGAAAGTTGGGAAAACACAAACATAGGCAGTATAGGAGTACTGCAGGACCAGGACTGGGAAACACTGGCCAAAACCTCTCTTACAGCCATAGTTCAGGGACCAAAAAGAAAAAACCCTCTTATGCCAAATGTAGTTGATCAGCCAAGACATGTTTGGTGTCCAAAGTTTGCTGCTTTGGTTTTACTCTGGAGCAACAAGGCTATAGTGGCTAACAAGTAATGGAGCTTGTAATAGCACCTATTAGCGTCATGAAATGCCCAAATCATCACACACTGGCTACAAAATGGGTCGAGTTGTAATATTAGATACTTGTTTGTGTTTTCTGATATTGACTGACGGTGTTATTAGAGACATGTCACAACATCACTTTTCCCTTTCCAATTTCGATCCTATAAACATTTGTGTTAATTTCCTTTATTTTTGAAGCACTTCTCTTAAGATAAGCATCTAAAAGTAGGCTATTATGGTCAAATTATTTATCTACACAGCACACATCACACCACATAACGTGAACACTCTTTCAAAAGATTAGTAAAGAACCTTTGAAGCACAAAGACAATGATTCTTTTTAGAATCATGAACACCCAAAGAACCCTTTGCATTCTTAAAGGGTTCTTTGCATTGTTAAATGGTTGGTAAAAAGGGTTCTGCTACTGTTATGTCAAAACATACAAAACATTCTCCATCAATCTCAAGAAACTTCTCAATGCAAGAATGCTTTAACCAAGTAAACAATTCTTTGAGTGTTTATAGTTCTATATAAAACCACTGTCTTTACTAAGGAACAATCTTTTTAAAGAGTGAATGTGGTCTGTTTCAGGATAGATTGGCTACAAGATTTAATCAGATTCATTCTGTTTTTCCATCAGATATCAGTTAACTTTCTGCTGATATCAGTCTGATAACTGCTACCCATCGATACAGATGGACTATCTCTAATCTCTGTTATATATAAAAGTTTTGTTGGTTTTGTCAATTTTTAATAATAGTAATACAAACAATATACAGGACATAGTAATACAAAATGAAAATGAAACAACCATGCATGATGTCTTCCCATGACTTGTTTCTCTTTATTTGTGCACATGTAGAGAACAGGAGGTGTGAGTTTTCGTATCTGAACGCCATACAGAGGTCTGCACAGGCCGGCAAGTCTTTCAGCATAGAATCCAACACGTCTCATCCTCTAAGCCTCCTCACAGTATTTACAGGTGAACTCCATGGTAAAGCTCATTACTGCCTTTTAGGCAGGGCACAAAGATCAGCTCACAAGACTTGTAGAGGACTGGGAGGGGGGAATGGACTAAGGAATGTAATGCAATGTTTAAAAAAGTAGTGTAAAATAAACAACGTAAATATGCATTTAAACCATACCTTTTGTTCCGCTTGTGTTTAGAAAAGCTTATAGCCAGCAAGGCTTCAAACCAATGCAGTGTATTTGGCAAGGCCTTAGGCTATCATCACAGCATGGATTGTCCACTTTGACTTCACACTGCCAGTTTTATTACTATTAAATGTTACTGGTAACACCAGTTTGTACATCTTCTACTCTTAACTCATACACTGCCATTCTCTCCTCATGCACTCAGCCTTTAAAATTATTCTCATATACTGTATGTTGTAAAAATCTCTCATCCATGCGCACGTTTCACACTCCACTCACTGTACAGAGTACAGATCACTCATACTGGTAACACTGTGCATTTTAATCTCCAGGCTTGAAGTGGAATCCCACAAATCTGCATACTTAAAATGTCAAGGTGTAAATAAAGTCATTCAGAGTGGTTTGATGTGAAATGCACCACTGTAGAAAAACTTACCAAGTCAGAATTATTCAGTGCTAGCTGCAGGAAACAGACATCCAAAGTCTTTAATGCTTCTGAAAGTTACCTCACCGAAAGCTAATGCACAAAATAATGACGAATATGCTGTCTGATGCCTTAACGGTAGTTCTGAGATAAGGTTTAGCCTAAAATGTATTCATGGTGGAGATGTATATGCAGGGTGTTCTAAGGCAAAAGATCAGATTTACCATTATAAATGGACATTTTATGGACTAGTGGAGGTTAACTGGTCATTGTGGATGGCAAACAAAATGGATGCTTTTGTGTTATAGACATCACAACTCCTGATTCCTATCACCACCACTGTGAAGAAATCAGAGCTGGCAAGCATCTCTACACTGAACCATATTGGATCAAACCACTCAGAATGGCTTTGTTTAAAACATGATTGAATTATGTGGGAATTCCCCTTAGAATGCACATTAAATGAACCACAACTTCTCTGTAATAAACTTGTTCCAGTTGCTATATATTTATATACTTATATATCTGTTCTCATCTCATATAACCTTCTTTGTTCTTGTACACATTAGCTCACCTCATTTCATTCATACATTCATTCCTCATCTAACACACCATCAAAATGCCTTCAGAAAGCATATCCAGTTTTTTCCCTCTCAGCTCATAGGCATAATACACAGGACGTTTAATACAAATGCTTTCTATCCATAGCATAAAGATTCCCTCTTTAAACTGAGGCTTGCAAAAAGGAAGCAAAAGCAGCTGTGCTCTGGGTGATCCAGCCTGCACGGTGCCAGCATCACCTCAACAAACTATAAAGAGCTAAAAATCTCCAGATAAAAACGCAAGCAGAAATGATAAAAAACAAAAGCTATAAAACCAAACAGGTAGTGCTTTGATCTCCATGGAGAAATGTGCAGCGGCTATGATACATGTTACATGATGCTCGGTCAAAACCAAGTCTTCAGGAGTGGAGGGAGGGGGATGAGGGTGAGATAGAAGCCAGGTAATGAGGGCAATGGGGCAGATTTTAGGACCTGAGGCTTTTTGTTTGGCCTTTATTATTGTGTATGTATGTGTGTGTGTGTATCTGTGTGTAGTGTTGTTGGTTGTGCCCCCAGTCTGGGAACATGGTTTAGCAGCTTCACCCCAGCAGCAGGAGCGGAATAAGAGGGGTGAATGGTGGAGGTTCTGCACCCCTAGACATCAGTCCAGTCAGTCACACAGGGGAGATGCAGTCAGCTATGCCAGGGACCTCTGACGAGGCTTTATTCTAGGGTACAGCTGCAGATACATAGAAAAAGAAAAGCTTTTAAAAAAATAAAAATCCAACGTGCACAAATGTCCCATGTCACGTAAAGCCCAATTGTCCATACTTTTCTAAAATAAGAGTTGGATGAAGTATGCAAACATACCACTCACTTCCTAGTCCATACTCTCTATACATAGAAATTATACTACGAAAACAGCTTGTTTTGAATTCAGTGTTTCTGTGATGTCATACAGACCAACATATTTACATATATCCACCTATTCAGCTTACAGCAGTTCAGCCACCCTCATTTATGTTGAAGTTTGGAGTGTTTCAGCTTGGACTGCTTTTTTAATGAGTCTTATGTTTTTTAATCTGTCAAATGCATAACAAAAAAGTCTGTGTAATTATAAAGTATAACAAGAGGTTGGAAAATTAATGTAAAGATGAATTATGACTGTTGTTGGTACATAAACCCACACATGTAAGGTAATAAAAAGAAAAGTGTAGGTTATGGGCCCTTTAAAGCAATGGTTCAACAACATATCTGCAAATATTTCCTGTACCCCAAACGCTGGCAAGGTATGTTTTGTGTCCAAAGGATGCTTCTTAAAATTTGTTCTGGAGATATGAGGCTAACATAGCTAAAAAGTAATAGGGACATATACTCTCCAATTAGCCTTGTGGAATAAATGTAGATATATGGTAGGTCTACCTCATAAGGTGCTCAGTAAGTGTACAAATTAGGTTTAATGATCATAAAAAATCCTGAACTGTAAATACTTACCCCAAGTAAGTTGCGAGGCACATAGCCCTCCTTGTCATTAAGTCTGGCCCACCACCACTCTGTCTCAGTGTCATCTTTTCTGCGCAGGATGGTGATGGCATCTCCCTCCAAGAAAGACAGCTCATCTGCACTCTGAGCCTCATACTCCCACAGAGCGTACACAACTCCCTTATTCATCACTCCCAGCTTCTCTTGCACGCCTGCAAAAACACACACACACGAAATCAGTCCAGCCTGTACTAAAATTGTCTACAGCAAAAACATGAGTTTATGCATGTGTTCCAACTGAAGGTGAAACCACTTACATAATATAAACCCAGTTCCACAAAAAGAACTTTTTCCGAACATGAGCCACTTTCCCACCAAGGAGATCCGTTCTGGGATCTTCCCATAGTTCTTACCCCTTTTTAATTTCTACTCTTAGGACTTTTGAAAGCCCATGAATGGCTGCAGTGAAATTTGCAATACTGCATTGCTGACTGGTCAAACTCAAAGAGAGCAAATCATATGAACAGCCATTTTTTCCCAGTACTTCAATGTCAAGCTGAAATCAAAATGAACCGTTGTCCTTGTTAGTTCATGTGTTTAAGCTCAATTTATGTAACACCTTTCTCAAACCCAAGGTCGATTTACAGAGGCATGGGAAAAAAAAGCTGAGCTTTAATGGAAGAAATTGAGGGAGAGTCACTGAGAGGACTGTGGTAGGGGGTTCCAAGGTGTAATTTGGGGGCCATGATGCTGAATCTGAGTTTTTGTTCTGAAATGTAACTTAACGAATTTCTTCATCCAAAGTGCAAAACCATTTAAGTGTACCTTGGTTACAGCTGCCACTCATCCACTGAAAGGCGTTAACGTTATGTGATCTTCCTCACTTAGGGTGCTGGAAATGACTTTTGTGTAACCGTTATTGTAGGTTATCCTATAATTGCTAACTCTTTCAAGGTCAAATGCTAAGAGTATTATCCCATGGACGGATAAATACCTTCCAGGTAGTGATTTTCGGCACCTAGTGTGCTGGAAAAGACTTGAGAAGTATTATATTATCTACTGCAGGGGTGTCCAATCTTACCCACAAAGGGCTGGTGTGGCTGCAGGTTTTCACTCCAAACAAGCTGAAGCGCACCTGATTCTATTTGTTTTATCAGTTGGTCTTAGTCTTCAAACATTTCATCAGGTGACCTCCTGCTTTGCTGGAGTGAAAACCTGCAGCCACACACTAGCAGAAAAATAACATTAACCAACAATATCATGTTTCATCTCCTCTCACCACCCATACCTTTCAAGCAAAAATGCAGTTAGCTCAGACCTTTTCTAACATCATATTTCAGAGTGAAAAATGTCAATATGATAGGTAAGAAAAAAAGTGCTATGATTTCTATTTCATGCTGAGTTAGAATAACAAGCTGTGTAAGCCCTCGTCCTGTTGCTCCTCCAAACTGCTAATTAACAATCATGGTTACTGCAGTTTGGTAGGTTGGAAAGTTAAAAAAAATGTGCATGTGCTCAAGAACTACTTAATTATATATGTGAGTCACTTAAAAATGTAATGTTGAAAAAGGGCCCATATAATTGGTAGTGCAAGAACACAAACAAATGATCAATAATAAGTAGTAGGGTAGAAAGTAGATTGAAGACGAGAAAGGCAGAAACTGTTACCATAGAGGAACTGTGAGCACTGGATGTAGCCTTCTTCCATCTCTTCACACTTGTCTGCTGCTGTCTCCACATCACTGATGGTGGTGGCAAAGATGGCGGCGCCAGACTCAACCAACAGCTTGCAGAGGTGGACGCTGTTGCAGGAGGCAGCGCAGTGCAAGGGTGTCCTGGAAACACAAACGTGCTCACATTACACCTGTCCAACAATAAAACTACCACTCTTTCCAGTAACAGTCAGAGGAAAGTACTCTCTAAGCTAATGCAAAATTTTAGTGTCGTGATACCCTAAAGAGCATTTTAGCTTCTGAAATCCCAACTTTACTCACCAGCCATCACTATCTGCTGCATTGACATTGACGCCAAAGTCAAGCAGGAACTTGACAATGTGGTGGTGTCCAGCACACACTGCATTATGTAAGGGAGTGATGCCCTCATCATTAGGAGTGCTCGGGTTCTCCACCTGTCAACAGTCCATTTATTACAAGATTAACTCTCAAGCCTGAACCTCATTGGAGAGAAGAGAGAAAGAAATGAAACCTATAATTAAAATATGAAGAGTTCTTTGCAAAAATAGTTCTCTACATAAATCATGTTTTTTTATCGGGCAGTCCAGGTAGTATCAAACAAAAAACTGTAGTTTTTTTTTTTTTTATTAAGTAAAGATAACTCAATACAATGCAGGTAACTTACAAAATTAAACTTTATTGATTTTTTTTCGTTTTTTGGTAAAGGCAGATAACTCCAGTGGTCATATCATGTTTCAGAGTTTAAAAAAAAAGCCATGTAATAGATAGAAGTTTCTTTTAAGTGCACTATTTACCTACTTGTTTTATGTTAAAGAATGATAAAGTGTGGAAAATTGCAGAAACAGACCATTAATATTAAAATTAAACATCTAAGATAAAATTTTGGATTTTACACCTAAATTTTGCACTTTATGTCCTGAATGGAATTGTGCACATATAGCTGACTCCAAAGTTGTTCTTTGTTAGGCATACTGTGCAATATATAGATGTAGCAGCCATTACTTTAAGACCTATGCACTTTGTAGGGAGAAGGGAGCCGTTTGAGATTCTGTCTAAAACAATTCACAGCAGCATCGTGCTACCCGACATGAACAATGTATGCTGATTCGCTAAACAGACTTATTGGGTTTTGCATGAGAACAGCACTGGGGTTTGACTGCTTCTGCTGTAAATCGTGAACTTGCAATGCCATGACCATGGACATCAACAGCTTTTGTGACAAAATGTATTTAGGGTTCAAAAATCAGCATGTGTTAAGAATAACTCACGACCATCAGCTCGTTTTTGTTTTATAGGATGCCGTTTACCGTGTTTTGCAAATGAACTCTTCATATGGTTATAATTTGCATGTGCTAAAGACCAGACAAAGAGAGTAAATATCAAATGTAATGTAAACTCAGTTCTAATACTGACTGATTCTAAAAGTAAGACACAGCTGTATGTGTACCTCGTAAATGATCCTCTGCACTAAGTCAAACTCTCCCTCCAGCGAGGCATCCAGAAGCAGAGCCAGAGGGTTAAACTTCACCCTGAAGCCATGGCCTGTCCGCTCAGAGTTAGGCTTCTTCAGGTTAGTGCGCTTCTCCTATAGACAAGAGATGCAACATTATAATCACAGATACATCAGTAACAATACAAATATATACAAAAATATCTGTTGTATGGCACGAGCATGTCCATGTCGAGTCTAATTGAACTCTAAGATGTGACTGATTCATAACATATTCTTTGTGTTTTCTTGTTCAAAAGGTAGTTTGTGACAAACAAAATAAAAACGTACAAATGTAAAAACAAGAGCTTGCCATTTTGTGTGTCTTGATGAAGGCCTGAGTGGGCCGCAAGATTTTAGCACATTAACATTTTTTTAGCTTTGTGGTAACAAATGCTTTTTACATTTGCCCAAAGATGGAGTCCCTGGGATTATTTTTGCTCTGGAAGTTGTTTGCACAGTTGGATGCTGTTCATTCAGGTTATTACTTTTCAAATTGTAGTTCGACCCTTTCTTTGGAAAAACCTACACATTTTAAGCTTATGTACATCATGCTCTTTGCATATCAAATAAATGCAACAACAGCACTGAGAAATAACATTAATAACACAGAAAAACCTTAAAGATTAATTGTTAACAAAGTACTGGCCCTAGCAATATCGTATAGGGGTTTAACCTTGCCAATAATCCACAATATGTTTCACATTTCAAGGCATATCTTCAGTGCAAGAAGTAGCAACAGAATCTTAGTACGGGACTCTCTCTGTATCTGTCAGTACTAGTGTTTAACATACTGGTTCTGCCATGCTTACCAACTTTAACAATAAACAGCCACTGCTTAAGAACAAGTTTGTTAATGTCTTAGCATTGATGACAGCACACAAACTAAAGTAAACGACAAAAAGGAGTGTGTGCACGCATGTTTATGTTTGTAATGCAGAGGCTCACTGCAGGCTGCGAAGACGGTGAAGTTGCTGCCTCTTGTGGTGAGCTGGCCTCAGGCACACAGCTGGGCAAAGTGGCAGAAGGCCCTGCAGCATTGTTGTTGTTGTTGTCGTCATCCTCTGAGGGCTCCAGTGCTGGTGGGGCAAGTGTTTCTGTTGTTGGCTGCAGGGGCTGGTTATCATTCGCATCACCCTGAGGTAGGGCATCTGGGGGTGCACCCTCGGTCCCAGAGAGGGGAGCGGCTGGTGTTTCTGAGGGTGGATTTCCATTGTCTGCGTCAGACAGCACCTCGCCTGCAGCTCCTGTCGGCTGGAAGAACGGAGTCACTCCTCCACTGCCTCCTACTCCTACAACTCCTCCCTCAATCCCACCAGCCAGGGTGTTGAAACGCTGGTAGAGGAGTTTCTGGATGTTGGGCCCACTGGGACCCTCAGGCTCTGTGATAGAGCTGCGCTTCTTGAGCGGCCGTGGAGCGTTAGCCAGCTTCTTGCGTAGCACCTCTAGCTCAGCATCGCTTTGGTAGCGCATGGGAGAGTGGACCATGGGGGTAAGCTTGGTTGGACTGAGCGGCCGAGGGATGTGGTCCACGTTGGGCGGAGGCCCTTCTGAGATACCTACCATCTGAATCTCAGGGTCCAGCTCACTGTCTATCATGTCCCCTGCGGCACCCAGCAGCCCTGGGAAAGGTCCAGAGCCTGTAAAGGGCAGAGGAGATGGGGGAGTGGAGCTGGAGGGCAAGACTGGCTTTCCATACACTGCAGGCCAGAAGAAAAGACAAGTCATGTACACATAGGTCAAAAATTCTACATTCTGGGCAAGATATTCACTGTATGCCAACCTTAGACATTCAAGGTTTTTAATATTTTAGTTTTATCAAGAAGTAGAAATGGCTAAAAGGAAACAAAAACCATTGTAAGTTTTACAATGCTGTAAGACTCACACACATTCAGCGTTTTTTAATATTTAGAGACTGCTATCTCCTATCATTCTGTCACATATGTATAATAAGCTTTTATTTTGTTAATCAGGGAAGGGGGCAGTAAGCTGCCTTTTCCAGGACTCTTCTTACCAGCTTTAACAGCAGGCTTGTTGCTCATTGGGTAGTTCTTGGGCACCCCCTGTAGGTACATGTGATAGATGGAGCTGGAGTTCATGGTGGCTGGGCCTTTTCTGGGTGACTGTGGTCTAGATCCCTTGTCTGGGATAAAGGGGCGCACAGCCACAGCAAGAGGAGGGTCAGGTCTTTCTCCTGGGGGGAAAAGTGGCGAGCTGGGCTGGAAGGTGGGGCTGGGTGGGACTGAGATGCGCTGCTGGATCTGCTGGGATGAGGATCCAGTAGAGGGGCCTACACGAGGCCAGGCTGGTGGGGGTGGCGGATTAGTATTTGGGGGGTTGTTTGCGTGGGCTGGGACAGGGCGCAGCGGGACATCCTTGCGGCGGTCCAAGGAGGTGGTGGAGCCAGAGTTAGTGGAGGAAAGTGGATGGGAACTGGTGTGGGCACCATACGGAGGAGGCTGGGGCTTACAGGGAGGAGGAGCCGAGCCCAGTTTATTTGTGTCTGGAATCTACCACAGAAACAGCAAACATTTCATGTTGAGCAAGACCATTCACAAAGACACAAAAATCTTTTGTAGCAAAAATGGTAAAGACAGACCAAATGACAGGCATAACAGAAGGGTTAAAGTAATAGATTGGCAAAAAAAAATCTTTTTTTTAAATAATAGTTTTAAAATAATTTCAAAAAGGCTTGCTTATGTTTTTTCTGACACTGTATAACAAAGTTAATAGACAAAAAAAATAAACACGTACATATGAAGCAGACTATGAGACAAGAAAGTGTTGTCCAACCTTATCTGCTGGGGTGCCAGCAGGAGAGACTGTTTTGCAGGGGGGGTCTCCTATCGACTCCTTCCAGTCCGGAGGCTTGAGAGATGCATTACCCTTGCTGAGGGTGGGCCACCCTGCATCATTAGCTGCACAGGGAAAGAGAAGTCCTCAGCATAAAGAACATCACATCTCACAAAAACTTCATTAGGGTTGCATATTATTCTATGCAGCTGCTGGTAAATTAGTTGGTAAGTACAGATTCAGGTATTATGCACTTCAGACTATTCCTAAAAACTATTATTGCATTTTGAAGGGGCGTTTCTCATTTGGCTTTTCAGTAGCAGGGTAGTGTACATGGCAGAAGAACATTTTTAAAAGGCAGCGACTGTGTACCTATAACTATAATCCTGGTATTCAGCCTAATAAATGGGGAAAGGACTGTTCTTTTACAGTCGCTTCCATACAGGCTGAAGACTTGACAGGTAGTTCTCTACATCTGGCAAAAAGCAAATAAACTGCGCAAGGATTATCTTGACGAATAAGCAAATTTCTGTAACAACTATTTTGGTACCCGATTACACTCTTCAGTCTAACTGGATTTAGCTTCTCTAAGATAAGAAAAACTGTGTCACTGTTGTTGACAGTGAACCTTATATATGAATGATGTTGAAGTTTAGCATAGGACAAAGCCATCAGCCTGGTGGACCCAGGAGCTACACAGGGCTGATGGAGGGAATGTGAGGCTGATTCTGCCATGTATTGTCTCTGTACATTATTAGGAAGTTGTTAAATTGGCCACTCTATGTTACAAGAAGACGTTATGAAATGGAACCAAAGGTCAAAGTCACAGAGGAAGCACTGCTGAAGTGAGTTGACTGCTTTTTGATCAGGAGGCTGAGAGGACCTTGTGAACCTTATCAGGGTAGAGTTCCACACAGGCAAGGAAGAGCACGCAGATGT
Source organism: Colossoma macropomum (assembly GCF_904425465.1). NCBI lineage: Eukaryota > Metazoa > Chordata > Actinopteri > Characiformes > Serrasalmidae > Colossoma > Colossoma macropomum. The sequence goes on along the minus strand of NW_023494795.1, from coordinate 18,337,070 downwards.
GAAACCAGGCGTATCTAGATGATTCTCAATCACATTCAATTAAACGCATCCACACACAAATGTACAAACATACACAGGATCAGCAGTATGCTGCTATGGCAAACCTATCACTGAAATCTGTCTGATTTCAAGGTGTGAAAAGTGAAGCATTTAGCAGAGAAAACGTAATGCATCTTATGTTCCCGCGTTAGTGATAAAAGCTCAGTCTTGCTCCTGGGCATACACTGCGCACAACAGAATGTAACAGCAGTGTCTCTTCACCCCTAATAAATTTCTCAATCTATTGTCAAATGTAAGATGCACTAAATTCAAATCCCAAGATGGATCCAATCATTAATACAGCAGTGCGTCGCAAAGGCAAGCTGTCTTGTGCTGGAGAAGCAGCATCTAGTTCTAGTCATCTCACATTTAATTACATTGTTTTGCACGATCAAATCTTTTGCTGCAAACTGAAATATTAGTTTGGTTGTATCTCTGAATAGGGGCAATAAAGATGTGACACTTAGATGAGGTGTATTATCTATGTGTTTTTTTTTCGACAAAAAAACCAGGAGGCGCTCCTCCTTTTGGATGTTTGCAGACAATTACAGGGGAATTCCATTTTCAAAATTTGATTTAATGGCGAAGACACAAACAAAGTCGTAAAGAATGACTTGATGTCGGATGCTCTGCTCTGGAGATGCTGAATACAAATCATAGCGGTGGTGATAGGAACCATATGTTTGAAGACTTAATGCCTCTAAAAACCACATAACAGAAAGCTATTACATAAAATAGTCAGAAATATGTTGCCTGATACCTGACACATTGTTTTATGATCGTTTTGTAATACGATTTTGGCCTTGAATGTAATTTTTATAATCTATACATGGTGGAGAGGTACATGCATGGCTTTGAAAGGGAAAAAACTGTTCCTGAATAAAACCATTTTTTTTAGATTTATCATTATCATTATCAATATTACATATAAAAGCCCAAAGATGCATTCACTTGTTGTTCTGAATAGTAAACAAAATATTTATAAATAAATGTATAAATATAAATAAAAGTAAATATTTGTGTTGTGATTCCTGGTTCCCATCATCACCACAGTAAGGAAAATCAGCACGTTTCTCTACAATACACCTTTTCACATCAAACCACTCTGATGACTTTGTTTACATCTTATAGATTGAATTATGCAGCAATATTGAAAAAGTTGGTGGAAGTATTTGAAGTATCCAAGTAGCATTTAGTGTTGATTTAAGCATCTATTAACATTATTCTTACACTTTCTTTAGAAATATATGCATATCATTCTTTGGTCCAGTATACACTGTAAAGCATTTAATGGAACATGAATTGTCTAGATATAAATTAACTGACTATAACTCCTAATCAATCAATCACAATTGCACTTGAAAATAAATGTGTAGAGAACGTAGAACTTAATGTACCCACATGCAAAGTATGTTAGCTGTATTTTAAAAATAATTAAAAATAGTTTAAAAATAATGACACTACTCCAAACCAGCACTCGTTTTATGACAGCATGTACACACGAAACACTGGTCTACCGCTCGTCCTGAGAAAATCTTTAGGGGAAACACTGAGTGGTGTAGAAAACCAACTCAAGTCATTGATCCATCTTAAAAAAGATGTCAGCTACAAAAGAAAGCGGCTACTCTATGACTGCTATGATCCTGTCCAATACTCTAGATAAGGTTCAGAGGCCATCACTCCAGCCCTCCATCAGACACCTTCCCACTCACGAGAGGCTCCGTCTGGCCCCGCTGTGGAGGAGGAGGTGGTGGTGGCAGGGGCCCCAGGGCCTGGGCCAGACTCTGGAGGGGACGGCGGGAGCGGATCCACTATGATGTCTAAATCAGAAACCTTCCAGGGTCCGGGGGGCTTTCTCACGCCATCTGATCATCAGCCCCACCCCCACCGCCCACACAGAAAGCACAACAGCACAGTACAGACAGGAACAGCCAAGAGAGGAGAGACACACACACACACACACACAAGTCACACAATAGAGATCACACAAGAGGTTAGAGGAGAAGAGAAAGAAAGAAATAAAAATTATAAACGAACAGTAAACGAAGTATGGAGAGACGTAGAGCAGGGAGGCATGGGACACATGCCAAGGTCTAAAAGACCCAGTTCCATGTTTCTACTGGATAAGATTATTAAAGAAAGTAATAAGGTTTAAGTAACTGACAAAACTGCACATTTGATCAAGGTCTCCCTCTGCTGGACACATAGGTTGTATGCTACTTTAGATGGCTGGTACTTATGAGCCTGCTATGATGGGTGAAGCCTGAATTGAATTACCCTCATATTCCAACCCAACAAAAGGTTTTACGTCACTCTATGACTGAACAGTCATGCAAATGGAGACAGGCCTAGATCAGAGGGAACAATACGAACATCGCGTTAAGACAAAAAGGAAAAGAAGTGTATCACAGTTCAACATGCTGAAGAGAAGTATGTAATGACTGACCTGATTTTGATCGAGCGTGGTTGGCTGGTGTGTTCACACCCAGTGTCTGAGGTTTGAGGGGGTCTGGGGGTACCATGTAGCCACTCTCTGGGCGTGCAGGCACAGGCACCTGGATGTACGGACCCACTGCTGCCACTCGACCAGTACTGCCGGGAGCTGGCTGAGGGGAGGGAGGACCACTTGGTCGGTTAAGCTGTAGAGGAGAAAGACAAAGAAAAGAAAGAAAGGACAAAAAGAACAAAGAAACAACCAAACAAAAAGGAAGGATAAAGAGAAATAAAAGAGTAGGTGAGTGAAAGGGACAGGGCGAGAGAGCAAAAGAAAAGAAAAAAAAGAAAGAGAAAGGAAAGAAAGAAACAAAAAAGGGGGGGAGAAAGACGAGGGTAGAGAGAGGGAGGGGGAGACAGAAAGAGGGAACGGGGAAACAGAGTAGGGAGAAAGAGAGAGAGAAAAAGGGTGGGAGGGTGGAGGAGAAAAAGGGTGGGAAGAGGAGAGAAAAAGGGTGGGAGGAAGAGAGAGGAATAGAGAGAGAAAGAGGGAGGGAGGGAGAAAATGGGAGGGACAAAATGGGAGGGAGGGAGAAAATGGGAGGGAGGGAGGGAGGGAGGGAGAAAATGGGAGGGAGAGAAAAAGGGAGGGAGAGAGAAAAAGGGAGGGAAGGAGAGAGAAAAAGGGAGGGAGGGAGAGAGAAAAGGGAGAGAGAAAAAGGGAGGGAGAGAGAAAAAGGGAGGGAGGGAGGGATGAACAGACAGAAAGAGGGAAAGTGGAAAACAAGAAAAAGAGAAAAAAGAAAGAAAAGCAAGAGAGAAAATGAGAGTGAGAGAGCGAAAGAAAGAAAACGAAAGAAAAAAAACAAAAGAAAGGTGGAGTGAGAGCAACAAAAGAAAATGAAAAATCAGCTCTTCAGCACATTCATAAAACACAATGGCAAAAACACTTTTATGACTGACTGTCGTTTTCATTCAGAATTCCATCTGTGTCCAAACTCTGCACGTCAAAGTGGATTATTTTTAAGCTCACAATCAAAACAGTGTATGTGTGTGTGCTGCATTCCTGGCCTTACAGGCAGGTTCTCTTTTTGACGTGCCTCAGCTTTTTTCTTATAGAGGCGTTCCCGGAGCTCGCTGATGCGTTTGTCCATCAGCGTCACCTCCATGTTGCGCTTGTTCAGCAGCTCCTTCTGCTGCTGTAGCTTACTGTTCTGCTCCTGGTTCAGCTTGTTACGGATCTGACATACACACAAACAACAACAAGAGAAACATCATTATCACCTGCATTAACAACATTATTACTGTAAACACAATAACTCAATAGCTAACAGATATTACATTTGGAATCACAGAGTGAATCTAAAACCCTTTCACACTCAAAGACCTGAAAGATTAGCAGGATACTTTTACCAGTTTTGGGCTTTCTGTCACTCACACAGTATTGTACAGGGATGCACGTTAAAACAAGCCAGTTTTGTACCAGAGTTGCTCGGTGTACATTTTTGCCAGTTCTTTCTAGAATCCTGTATTAAATATACTCCTGTGATGTTTTCACTTGCAAACATAAACTAAAAATTGATCTTTAAATGTCTTCGTACTGCCTGGTATCGTTTTGGCTTCTTTTGCTCTGTCAACTTAATGGGACTTTGACTACAGCTTGCATTCATATTTGACCCCATCTCATTTAATTATTGTTAAAGGTTCAAAGTGTACATGTTTAAGGGGCTTTGAAGCAACATGCATTACAACTATATATCAGCTAAGCTACCGAAGGCTCTGGGCGTCTTGTATTAGAGAAGAACAAATTAAAGAACACACAAATGTTATTGAAGGAGCTATTCACATAGTTTTAAAATATGACAGATAATAACAATACTTTTAATGCCAATAATACCAATAATTTTAAGGTTTGCATTTAAACATAGCCTAAATATTTTATTTTGGACAAAAAAGAGAGCACACTTTTTTGAATATTATAATAATCAATTACACATAACATAAAAATATAACATAAAAAAAAATCAATACTGTAACAAACTTTTAACCTGTGTATTTCACTAAAGTGTAAGTTCAAGGTGTGTGTGTGTCTGCAGACCTGCAGCTCCTGGTAGAGTTTGCGAAGCTCCAAGGCAGCAGTGCCGGTGACATGGCCACCCAAAGTCTGCAGGCCATTCAGCTTGCCTCTCCGCAGGTCCTCCAGCTGCTGGCTGAGCTGGTCCACCCTCAGCATGGCTGCCTGCAGCTCTGCCTGCTTCTCCTGGAACAGCCCACTGATGTGCTCGATCTCTGCAGCTAGTGCAACAGCACACAAAGCCATAAAAATACAGTTACACTAAGAGATTACCTCTGCTCTAAACTCAATCTCAGCAGCTAAGAATTCCATGCAAATACATACAGCTTACATGCCAAGAAAGATGATGTTCTTTTCTGAACTCTAGCTGTTGCTAGGATACAGCATTCAAGGTCCAAAATTATACAGGGAAAACAATAGTAACGTGTTCTTCATAAGAGACCATTTCTGAAAGTCTGCCACATGTGACAATTAACATAGGATTGGCGTGTAATTAAAAGAATGATTCATCAGCCTAGGACAAAACTAAAGAACCAAGTTTCAGATGCATGTTGGCTGACTGACTACGTTTGGGGTAAGGGGGCAATTATGTGGATTTGATTTTTCACCAAACAACTTAACTTAAACAACTTAATTGCACTGCAAATTCAATCATGTCCTTTGCACAACTATCTATCAACTAGCCAAGCAGTACTTAACCAAGGCTGTTAGTGACCCATATTATCATTTAGAGCATTTCTTATGCCCATGTTTCACCACTGTGCTCTGACCTGAGTGCTGAAGATGGTCCCATATGGAGCTGAGCGTGTGGTTGAGATTTCCCATCTGTGACTGTGCGCTGTTTTATTCACTAGACTAATCCTCGGTTTAAGATCATTCAGTATTCTCTTAAAGACTCTGTGTGGAAGTGTGTGTCATGCACATTCTTCCTCATAGCTATGGTTCTTGTGACTTCTTTATTAAATATGAATTAACACTGCTTATCAAGGAATGACAAGGACATACTGTCGTTGATGTGAAGCACCACTCTTACAGAAACATTTTTTTTAAACTTGTCATCTCCAACACATGGTGAAGTATCGCTACTCTCAGTGAATGTTTCTGATATCAGTGTTTATGCAGGATATGGTTTCAGGTCTGTTACTTTACATACATGCAATTTTGACTGCGAACACGCATTTGGTAGACTCTATCCATGAAGATTTCCTCCCTTTCAATGATGCACACAAAAGTAACTTAGGTGCTTATAGCCCCCCTTGTGGACAAGCCTCAGCCTGCTAAATATGTTTGAGTGAGTGAGGAAGCAGGTGTATGAGCGACAAGCGAATTTCATGAGGTGTTTTGCATCTAAAAATGTTTTTGAAAGCTACATACACAGATTGCCGTTGATAACTTTGCTGTAGTCCACTTGGCCCCTCATTGCACGGATCTTTTTGAGTTTGGCTTCCTGGCTCTCCACTCTCTCCTTCAGCCTCTGCAGCTTCTCTGTCTCAGACACTGCCTGCTGTTGCCGCCGCTCCTGCTGCTTCAGATACCGCAAGCGCTGCTCCTACACATGCACACACAGGAGAGAGAAAAAACAAACACCTATAAGCCTAGGTCCAATAAACATTAAAGACACATTTTTCTTGCATTTTGTTCTTTTCCACACAGCCCAGTCAATTCATTTTTACATAACTATTTTCCAACTTCTCTTTATGCCTTAGAACTAAACAGACAGGGTTACAAAAAGCAAATATTTTGATATTTTATTATTAATCTGAATTAAGCAGTTAGTAATCAGTTAATCCACTTAAATGTGGCCTGTAAATATAAATAACTGTACAACAACTGTTTGACAGTTTGGGACGGGGGGGATTAGGGGGGCCGCACGTGGCGCTTTGTTTAAGCCTGCCTATAATTTGGAGCTAGAGTAAGTAATAAGCAGTAGCTGAGTGATACAATAATAAAGGTGCAGACTGATGTTATAGTAGCTCTTCAGGTTACAGCATCATTTAACCAGTTTCACATGCTAGTTCACTAGGCAAACTTTGTGTGAATACATCTTGTGAAAAATGTTCACAAAATGAGTTGCGTTTTAAGCTAATGAACCAGTTGTAGGTAGCTATCTAATGTACGTTTTTCTGTGACAAGACGGGCTGCCCCTGATTGGATATACTACTATACTTCTAATTAACTGAACTGTGTGTTCAGGAAGTAGTTTGGTTTTTCAGAACCCCAGCATGGAGGTTAGGCTTCTTATTGCTTCCAGCTTCTTATTTGAATTTTGCGTTCCACCTTAAACGGTGTAAAAGTTACATTTTGATGCCTTCAGCTTTACCCACTTACTTACCGTTCTGCCTCGCAAACACCAGTATATTTTCTTTTCCAGGGTGGAAGGTAACTTTTTACTTCTGTGGAAAGCTCAAGTCAGACAGCATATGTTGTATGTGATGACCTTAACCAATACTTTAAGGAAATGCTCCCAGACTTTGTTGTTTTCTTTCGATATCTGTTCACATAGGTACACTCTAGGTTGGACGTCACTTTGTAAATGCAACGAAAAAAAATCGACAATGGAAATACCTGTCCACCATTTTTTAAAATTATTATACTGACATTGTTGAATCATTAAAAAAAGTTCTCT